>NC_044549.1:115496276-116150276 GCF_007565055.1 Rhinopithecus roxellana | reverse complement strand
TGGTGGGGTGTTTCCAGCAGGTCCTGTTTGCCCACTTTCCATTGGTAATTCTCAAGTGTAGCAGTTCAAATGTAGAGACAGGGTGTGAAAGTGGATTGGGATTTTAAGACAAAAAATATTGAAGAGCAGGTGAAACATACTTCATTCCTGGCTGCAGTACCAGCTTCTGTTTGAAGTTAGGTAAATCATTTAGTTGCTGTGGACTTTGACTTTCTTCACTTGGCAAAACAACCTTTGGGAGGGGAAACCAAATATCACTAGAAAGTGATTTGACTTCTTGAAAAGAAAATTACGGTTTATTTGTGAAATGAAAGGTAGTTGTGATGAGTGAGTTCCCATTTTCTGTATCTGCCTCATTGCCAATAAACTTTCCATTTACACTTTTAATGATTCAAAGAGCAGGTCAGCATTATGTAAAGGCATTTTTGATGAATTAGTCTCATGCAGGTCCCTATATGGTATATTCTGTAGTTAACTGTTTTCATTGAAGCTTTAGAACTGACTCTACCTTGTAATGGGTGCATGATTCTGTAGCATAAGTAAGTTTACTAACTGACTTTGCTTTATGCCCTCTTCACTGAGAAACTCTCATTATTTTAATGAAAGAAAATGGAAACACTTTTCTCTTGTGCTTTTTCTCCCCCGATCCCTTCCCCCAACACATGACCCTTAAGAAATATTCTCCTTTTGGAAGCCAGGTCATCTGAATTTAGGAGGATGTTGAGCTGCATCTTCAAGAAAGGGATGCATCACAGGATGAGGACTGTGGAGGAAAACTTTCTCTGAGTAATACCTTGCAAAACATGGATTGAAATATAATTGTCTGCAAATGAATTGACAAGTGTTGGACCCGATTTTTCCAGGCACTTGATTGAAAGGCTGCTTCTAGCCTGAGGGAGGTCTTGATACAGTTGATGATACACTGAGGCTACATTATTGCCTATGACCACTGTGAGTGCCACTGAGGTGACCTTCTTGTGTGCAAGTAGCTGTGGTTCCACAATTCCGCTAGGCTAGTATTCTCTGCTTACAGATGCTGTGAATTCTGTAACTCAGAAACGACACCCATATATGTGTGCTCACCAACATCAAATCAGCTGGTGCACAGATACACAGAGCAGCCATGTATCAAGGACTTAGAATGACTGCTGATCCTTGAACTCTTTTTTAAAAAGGTAAAATTAGGCCGGGCGCGGTGGCTCAAGCCTGTAATCCCAGCACTTTGGGAGGCCGAGACGGGCGGATCATGAGGTCAGGAGATCGAGACCATCCTGGCTAACACGGTGAAACCCCGTCTCTACTAAAAACTACAAAAAACTAGCCGGGCGTGGTGGCGGGCGCCTGTAGTCCCAGCTACCTGGTAGGCTGAGGCAGGAGAATGGCGTGAACCCGGGAGGCGGAGCTTGCAGTGAGCTGAGATCTGGCCACAGCACTCCAGCCTGGGTGACAGAGCGAGACTCCATCTCAAAAAAAAAAAAAAAAAAAAAAAAAAGGTAAAATTAGCACAAGGTTAAAACCTTACTTAAAGACATCAGAGTAGTTCTGCTTAACAGCAACCTGTTACTTCATGCTTTTGCATGTCAGCAACTTGTCCTAAAGTCAGCGAGATTTCTTGCTTATAACTATAGAATCTTGTCTTTTGGCTGTAGAGCATGATTTCATGGTGGAGGATGTTGCAGATATCTTAGTTTGCTATTTTATAGCATGGGTTATACTTTAAGGGCTGAAAAAAAAATAAGGTAATTTAAGCCTGTTTTGAGACACACGGAAAGGAAGCTGTTTCATAACTATCAGTCATGTGAAATTTGGCAGGCCCCTAGCCCGTTAGTGGCCACAGTCACATGATTGATTACCGGTTGGGGACCCACAGTTAGCTTATTGCAGAACTCCATCTGGCATAATTGATGTTGTCATACAGTGTCAAACTATCCACTCTGTTCTGCCAACTTCCTTCCAATAACAAAACTTTCTTGCCTTGCACGAGTGAAAGCCTGTGTGATTGTGTGTTTAGAATTAGAGGTTTACACATAATCCAATCACAAGTATTTGAACTTCTTGATTTTAACAGATTTGTACCTATGTTGCCAAAAACCTTTTTTTCCTTGTCTTTGTGTCTTCTAAAACATTGAAGGAAGAGGTCTTTAATGCTTCCTTAATACTTTTATCATGTTTGAAGTCCTGAGCTCTATAAATAATATAGTCCTTATTATCTTTTTATCCTGATAATTTATAAAACTGTCCAAAGATATGTATGGTACTTATAGTTTTATATCAAAGAATTTTAAATGCCAAGAACCAGGGAAGACATCTAATTCTCCGTTCTAGCTAGTGCTGAGACCTACTGGACAACATCTTGACACTTGGTCATTGGCCTGTGCTAGAGGCATGATATTCTAGTCCTGGTGCTGCCTCTGCCCACCAGTTTGGTTTTAGATCTCTTCATTTTTGTGATTAATGATATGAAAAAGTGGGATCAAGAGGTCACTTAGGTTTCCTTCAGTTTTTGATTTCTGTATGAAGATACAGAAATATCCACTACATGTCAACAACAACAAAAATGGAAATTTACTGATTCCTTCTAAAAGCTGAACGCTCCTTGTCAGTGGATATTGACCCTTCAACTTTTAGAAGGAATCAGTTAATTTTTTTGTTGTTGTAACATCTCATTTTTATATTGAGCCTAAATTGGCATGGACAGAGATAGGCTTTCTATAGCACTATTTTTCTACATATTTTTGAGTGGGGCACACATTGAGAAACATGTTTTACATTGTAGCCCAGTAAACACATACACATACACACACACACACACACACACGCATTTATATACATATAACTGAATCAAAAGTTTCACAAATCAATACTTGCCTTTTTCCTTTGTGATGCAATTCTATTCGATTTTATTTAAAAGAATGCCAGTCAGTGACTCACTAAATTGATTATGTGACCCAAGAATGGGTCCTGACCTGGAGTTCAAAAAAACACTACTCCATAGCAACCTAGAACACATTTGTTTCTTCTTTCACATGATAACCCTGTAAACTCAGCTATGGTTAGCTTGTTTGCCTTTAGTCCTCTTTTATAGGCTTAAGGTCCCAGTTTCTAAATCTTTTTCTTTTGTGATTTCATATTTTGACTCATCACCATACTGGTCAATTGTTCCTGCATACTTATGGTCTGTGTCCCTCTTAAGCTACCAGAAGAAACGTAATCTCAAAATAAAATTTAACTAGGGCAGGGTCTTTCTTTTATATCATTTCCTACTAATGTCATTGTATTACACATTTGTTCTACAAATGTTTGTTCTTTATAGGTGTACTGAGCACTACTGTGTGTTAGGGCTATCCTTGGTGCTTGAGGACACTGCGGTGAGCAAAACAAAAATGTCTGCATTTAGAGAGTGTACATTGTAGAGAATTGCACTAGCCACTAGGAGTATGGCAATGTCAAATGAAATACCCAAGCGCTCAGTCATAGAGCTTCCTCTGTAGTGCTCAGTTGCACGTGATCTTTTAGGGCACCATGTTATTGTAGGCTGTCAGGCATTTACTCTCTTCGTTGTGATTTCCTCCTGCCTTTCCACTTGAGTGCACATCTTGGCAAAGATGAAATGTCAGTTTCTGAGAAAGGCATCTATGTGTTGTTTCCCTTATTATTTTTAATTTTTTTTTAAACAGAGTGGAAATTATAGACTTAAAATGATAAAAATACAGAAATATGAAGTTATTTTTCCTGAGGCTCAGACTGGTTAAAGGAAGATTGAAAGTTTCCATTGTATGTGATAAAGGCATGTGAATTCTAATCAGGTCACAGGGCATCAAGAGGGGTCTTTAACTCTTTGGGAACATAAAGTACACTTTTTAAATAAAATTATAACTTTTCCTGGAGTGATTTTGTCATGGGTAAATTTGGGCCAAGGTTAATGGTTTTAGAGGTTGAATGACTTATGTTTGTTTTATGTAAAGTAATAGGGCAAGAGATTTGAATGAACAAAATAAACAAAAGATAGGGTCTCTATATTCAAAGCTTGCATTTTAGTTAGAAAACAAAATCTGCATAATGAAATTATATAAATGATCAAATCACATAATAAATACAACTTGAAAATGATGATAGGTAAGTACAATTAATCAAGAAAGAGTAACTGGAGATCCAGCATTTGAAATAGATAGGAATAAATTGGTTAAAAAAAAATGTTTGTAATAAGTTGAATGTAATTTAAGGAATCTGAAGCATTAAAAATCTGTGCTTAGGTGAAGTTGCAGTTTATTTACCTTTTAAAAAGTAGTCTGATTTTTTTTTCCTTTTGTTGTTTGAAAATTTACAAATTAGGAATTTGTCATAGGAGATGTAAATATATTTCTAACATGAGAAAACTAATGTCTAGATAATGAAAGGGCATGGGAAGGAAGCCTTAAACATGACATTATTCAGTCAGAATAGGATTGCATTGATCCAGGGATGTGAAAATCATTATGGAGTGGTGTTTTCACACAGGCCTTTTCCTTTACTTTATTCTGAACTACATAAATATCAATTAAAGCTTTCTAGTCCAAGTTAGCAGATGGCGATTTATGTCAGACTTATAAACAAAGCCCCACAACATTACTACACTTAATTGATGAATGAGCTCTCCCTTCCCTGAACAAAGATTTTGGCCTCCAGTATGGTTGTCTGAGAGAAAATTAATGAATTCTTTTCTGTGGTCTCGTGTAGAAAGGCTCCCGTTATAGAAATATTTGACTTCTCCCACCCCCAAAAAGACAACTTGAATACTTTTATGTTGCCTAGTAATTTAAGTTCCCAAAGGTGGACTGGAATAGTATTTGGTATTACATTTACCTAAAAAATTGTATTTTTGGCTTACAGCGGAATGATGCCTCAAAACAAAAATTAGTAACCAAAATAAAACACACAGAAAAGTGGAATGTGTTTAATTATTATAACTTTAGGTAGACATCCAAATTAGAGCTCATATTTTGTTATTTTTAATTACTTGTATTTGTTATTATTATTTTTTGGGATGGAGTCTCCCTCTGTCATCCAGTCTAGAGTGTAGGGGCTGATCTCGGCTCAGTGCAACCTCCATCCCCTGGGATCAAGCGATTCTCCTGCCTCAGCCTTCCAAATAGCTGGGATTACAGGCCCCCGCCACCATGGCCGGCTAGTTTTTGTACTTTTAGTAGAGATGGGTTTTGCCTTGTTGGCCAGGCTGGTTTTGAACTCCTGACCTCAGGTGATCCACTTGCCTTGGCCTCCCAAATTACTGGGATTAGATGCATAAGCCACTGCGCCCAGCCAGAGCTTATATTTTAAACTCTTTTTCTGTGAATTCTTCTCCTTAGACTTGTTCTTTAAGGTGAGATGACACTTTGTACTAATTCTTAAAATGAACCCTTCCCCCAATTTGAAATATGTGAAAATAGCTGTTTTGTAATATGGACCTGCAAATAGCATCTTGTGGTTTGGGGGCTGTTGCAATGTCAACCTCCAGTGGAATGTAGGTCGCTGCATCAGAAGAAGGTAGAGGAGCCAGGGGATCCATAGGCCTGTGACTGCAGAATGTATTCCTTTTCTTTTGTTTGAAAATAGTAAATTTCATTTGTGAAAAAAACCTGCCTTGTCTTTTTCATACTAGCTTCTTTGAGATGAGCAGTAGGCTGATTGGCGGTAGATATTTATATATACTGAAACATTAAGGTTGATGTAGATGAGAAAACAGTGGTGCTTTCGTTGAGGGCAATCTGCACTAAACACTTTGACTTTAATGATAACTTTCTGCCCGCTGCCACCCAGGTGTCTTTCTTGTGCTCATTGATTTGAGGGTGCATTCCTCAAATAAGAGGGGCAATTCAGGTGAAAGTTTTCAATGTTCCTGCCCAAGGCAGCCTTCTAAAGGAAGTTCTCTTGGTGATGACCATCACATGATTGCCACGGGAATGTGTTTACTACACGATCTGTTGATACAGGTAATAAAGAACACGCTGATGACTTTTCCCCACGAAATCTCTGAGGTTGGTCTGTTAGTAACCTTTGAGATAATAATTTAACTCACGCCTTGTAGAAATTATGTGTGCAGTAGGGCCTTGGTAGAGATTGACATTTATATAAGGTCAGTGTTGGTTGACCTAGTTTGATCTGGCCCTAGATTTATAAATGAATGAATGATCTTCCCAGAATTAGGAAGACATGGCAACAAAATTATGAATTGATCATTACTTAAGTACTGCAAAAGTCATGCTGTTAAACTATAGCATGTTAGAATTGAGACAAGGCCTCAGTATCTTCTGTCCTCGGCTGGTTGGCGGAAAAAAAATAAATGTGTATTAAGTCTCAGGAACCTGCGTGGTCCTCATGCTTGTTAAATCCAGAATGAGTCTCTCCCTTTCTCGAAAGATGAAGTTTGGCCTTGGGGGGATTCTATGTTGGGAGCTGCAGTACCAGATGCTCCTGCTAGTTTAATAGAAGAGATCAGGAAGAACAAACTGGCGAGTAAATTGGACAGATACAGACACAAAAGACTTCAGATAATTGGAAAGAAATTTTGCAATCAGGGCATTTCTGCCACCAAAGCAGAGGTATCTTGGGATTATTCTTGTGCTGGCTGTTGTTGAGGTCTTATGTTAGCACTGGGGATGGAAGATAATTCCCATATAGCCATAATATGGGAAATCACCAGTATCCTTTAAGATGACAAAATTCAAATTCTAATAAAGACAGGATTTGGGACATTTTTTAAAGAGAGGTGCTGGGTGTGGAGAGGGAGGAAGTCTGGTTTCTGATAAGTGCTCCTCCTCATTTTACAAGTCTCTGCCTGTCGTGAGAGAAGTATTATTCCTGGAAATGAAAAGCATGGAGGCAGAAAATCCATTGCTTTAAAAACAGATAGTGGATTTTTGCACTGCTGGCCTAGCTGTTGATCTGTCAGTCTTGGTAACTGAAACCCTGTCTATGAGGCTGTGTAACATCTCAGATGCTCAGCTTCAAATCTGAGATCACAAATAGGGTCCTAAAACCAAAAGTTTGTTAAATGCCCAGTCAAGAAAATGAAGCTACGGAAAAACTCAAAACAGAAAAATAAGGTTTGCCTTACAAAGTGTTCGTACTTCATTCTTAGACCTAGTTGCTAATGACATTCAGTTACCTGAATTATAAAAAAAAAGGGGTACTACCCAGTTTCTTTAATTGCCTTGTATCCAGGGCTTTGAAAGGAGATTGGATATTTCATTAATTGATTTTTGAAATTGACTGTGGTCCTGCTATTAACCGTATCTTGGGAGTTCCCACCCTTGAAGTTGAAGGCATCCTCTGAAGGTTAGAATTTTTTTTCTCTTTCCTTTTTTTTTTTTTTTTTTAAAGAGACAGAGTCTCACTGTGTCACTCAGGCTGGGGTACGGTGGCATGATCCTAGCTCACTGCAACCTTGAACTCCTGGGCTCAAGTGATCCTTCTGCCTCAGCCTCCCAAGCAGCTAGGACTATAAGTACATACTACCATGCCTGGCTAATTAAATTTTTTTTTTTTCCTAGAGACGAAGGGTCTTGCTATATCGCCCAGGCTGGTCTTGAACTCCTGGTCTCAGGCAATTTTCCTGTCTCAGCCTCCTACAGTGTTGGGATTACAGGTGTGAGGCACTGTCCCAGGCCGGAATCTTTGAATTTTTGACCTAGTCTTGAAGGGATGGAACCTGCCCTTCTAGTGTTGTTTCACTTTGGGATAAAGCCCGAAGGCTCAGAGCTCACCTGTAATCTGGTGGTGGTAGACTGATGTGTCCATCCTGGGTTCAAAGGTGATGTTTATTTAGTAAAAACCTGCCAGGCCTCAGAGGGGAGTTAGACTGTGAATCTCCTCTCTGTGTCTATTAAGGGCACCTCATGTGTTTCATGTAAAATCCTTGTAGGGTAGATTCTCTGAATCCAACTGTTAGATTGTTTCAAGGGTTGGGCTCATTTTCCTTATAGTAACTTACTTAGGAATTCATACAAGTTAAGGACATAAGCTGCTTGTGTTGTTTCCCTTTGTTTGGGAATAGTTAATGCGCTCTTAAAAATTGATTGACCATCAGGGTGTCATTCTAGTCTAAGATTTTAGTTTAACAATAGATATATAGCGATTGAAAGTTGTGATGTATTAACTCTGTTTTCCCTAAGATTCATCTATGCGGTTGACTTTTTTATCCCAGTACTCTCTTCGGGATTGATCATAGATATTGATTGGCACTAGCAGTTTACAGATGTAAGAACTGAGAGTTCGATTACCTTTTAGATTCTCCCACTTAGCAACTAAAAAATTTGCTTCTGTCTTACTTTACTTCTCTAATCATCACTGTTTTCTCCATTAATCAGAAATGTAACCCTGGTGTGGGTGGCGTTTCTTTTGTCTCAGTAGCTCTCTGATTTTTGTTCTTTTTGTTTTTCTTTACAGAGCACAAAACTTATTGACATGAGTCTGGAATTTTGAAGTAAGGGCAGTCATGCTAATATTGTGATTTTCCATATTTGTGCTTTGCATGTTAAGTGACAGTTTTTAACTTTTAATTTTTAATTATTATGGGTACATAATAGTTTTATATAAAGTGACTCTATTTTGAGTTTTACATTTTACAGGATAAAACCTTAAGACTTAATTTCATACATACGTTTCAAAATAGGGCATCGACTTGATAGAAAAGTTTTCTTTTTCCTTAAGTCAATAATATGCTGAATAAACTTTTGAATGCAGAAAATAAAATTTTGAACAGCATTATAAATTAGAAGATCGAATGGCTATGTTGGTAAGGTTAGTAACAGGTGACAGATTTGGTATTCATACCTATTTGTCACTAGTCATGTCTTTTGGCAGTTATTCTTCAGAGCAATTAGATTAGTGCATTACGCTGTCGGTTTTAAGAAATGAGCTTCAAAGTGAAAGGTAGTTAATGCTTACCTCATTGCTAAAAAGAGCTGTTATTTCTTTTAAGGAAAATAATTTCCTCTTGTTTTATATTATCCGGGCACAATGGCTGAGTGAAATTAATTGTTAACTTGAAACACATTTATTTTCTATGGATGTGAATATTCCCAGGGTACATTTGACACTTCGATAATACTTAATTGTGGATTAGGTCAACAATTCTGCGTGATATGTTGAGATGCAAGTCAGGGGAGCCTATTACATTTATAAAAGTTCAATTAAAAGAAACTCATCATTAAGATGGCAGGAAATAAGGATATAGTTTTGGCATTTGAATTCTTTTGTGTATATGAATTATTTTCTTCATCACTCATAAATTAATGTGGAGGTCTGACCAGTATATATTTTTATAAACATTTTTTCCTGTCCCCAGCTAATGTGAATAAACTCAGCTTTATTCCTGCCTGACCCAGTCGTTTACTTTCTATGGATAAATAGTATTCCTTGTTATTTTCAAGGCTGATGTAACAACACAGCTGCTGGATGCTTGGCATTTCTGCTTCTGGTGAAATGCTATTTGTGCAGATTTATCTGATCCAGATGTGTGACCAGCAAGCTACATTTCTAATTATAAGGACAGCCAAATTCCATTATAGGCACATCATGGGATTATAGGGCCGGGAGTCATCCTGAGAGGACGTCTAGTTCATTCTCCAGCCGTTCAGCAGGACCACACTTTGTAACCTACTCCAGCACTGAACGAAGCAGCAAAGAATGTTCCACACATGTATAGGCTGAACGTGGAATCACTGGAATTGTAACTGGAAAAAGAGACAAGTCCCTCTGGTCTGGCCCTCTTGCTTTGTAGGTAAACAGATTCAGGCCCAGAGAAGTTTGACTTAATGTGGATTTTTATGACTCTTTGCCTAGAACTTAGTCTTCTTTTCTCAGTGCTGAGGGAGTGCAAGGGTAGAAAACTGGATTGGAAATGCCAGTTTCACATCCAGATGTAGCTCTCTACTCATTTAGAAGTAAGAGGTAATGAATTAGTGACAGCTAGATTCTGTTGAAGTTTATTAAGCATTTCTGAAACCCAGTATGGAGCGTGATATTTCATGTCTATATATATGTTTGTGTGCTTTAGTGATAAAGTACAGAAGAAACTAGGCATGCTGTTAGGTTTAGAATGTTTGCAAATGTGGTGAGTAAGCTTACCAAGAACAGCATCTCAGAATAAATAAGTGATTATTTAACTTGATTTGATGTTGTTGAGTCTGGGTTTTGATTTTACATTACTTCAAGTGATAGTTAGCTTGCCACAGTTTCATGGATGCTGGGAGAAGACAAAGGGTTCCTGTACCACAGAAAAAGGACTGTATTACTCCTGACATACCAAATAGTGTAAACTCTTGTGCTTAGAACTTACTGGCATGCCTATGTTGGTTCATCCTTGCCCCCATGTCCCATAGGGGTGATAAGGATGGAGCATGCAGATGGAGCTGCACACACTTTGGGTTTGCATTGCTGCTGAGGAACACTAAACTTGTAGAATCCGCTGCTTTTATAGCATGCAGTAAATGAACTTGCTCTTTGTTCCAAGGTGGAAGATATTACCTCAACTGTCTGTTCAGGTTGCTCACTGCAAACATAACTTTGAGAAACGGCCTTGATACAAAATGGCAGGATGTGTAGAAGCATGAGAGACCTATGGAGGGGTATCTCACAATGATCATGTCCTGTAATTAGGACAATCAAATAAAACACTTCACTAGCAACTTCACAGAGAATACAAGACATCAGGTAGTTGGTAGGAAGCAAATTCATAATGAAAATGGTAAGTGCTGAATAATTAGAGTGAAGATGGGTGGAAAATATGAAGAACTTGATTTCTTCTGTATATTGACATTTTCTTAGACTTCAGGATGTAGTCAGATTATAATAAAAAACACACACTAAAATCAGGAATTATAAATCTTGTTTCTACACTGTTAAATCTATTGATCTTTTTGTGAAATGAAAGGATAGTAGCCATGTGGACCGACGCATAGGTTTAGTTCTGTTTCTTAACTGCATTGTGACTTTAGTTTATTTTTTGTTTTAATTATGAAAGTTATTTATATTCTTAGTAAAAAATATTTTTTTCAGACAAGAGAGGTATAAAAAAGTAAAATCCTCTCCTAGAGTTCATGAAAGTTATTTATATTCTTAGTAAAAAATATTTTTTTCAGACAATAGAGAGGTATAAAAAAGTAAAAGCCTCTCCTAGAGTTCATGGAGGTTGCCACAGTTCTGTAGCCTTTGGATTAGTCAACATCAGAATGGAAGGGAAACATTAATGATTTTAGTGGCTACTTGTTACTTAGGAAGGATCAAAGTGCTTGGGACATTTACAAAGTATTCTGGGCTGGGTGCTGTAGCTCACGTCTTTAATCCCAGCAGCTTGGGAGGCCAAGGTGGGAGGATTGCTTGAGTCCAGGAGTTTGAGACCAGGCTGGGCAATGTTGCAAAACCCCATCTCTACAAAAAAATAATATTAGCTGGGAGTGGTGGTGCACGCTTGTAGTCCCAGCTATTTGGGAGGCAGAGGTGGGAGGATCACCTGAGCCTGGGAGGTCAAGGCTGTGGTGAGTTGTAATGGTGCCACTGCACTCCAGCCTGGGTGACAGTGAGACCTTGTCTCAAAAAAAAAAAAAAAAAATACACACACACACACACACACACACACACACACGTATATTCTGAATCTCTGGAAAGATTTATGAGGCAGTATTATGCTTCTACCATTAAAACAGTGTTATTTTCACTTTTGTTCACTCAAATATTTAGCTAATGGTTGTCCTCAACATAAGTTGGGGCTACATAGATCAGGTAACAGTATCTTTATTTTATGGATAAGGAAACGGAGACATTCAAAGTCAATTTGTCCAGCTACATGGTTTGGCCATGTTCGGCTTCTTATCTCCTTAGAAAAGATTTTGGCCCCAAATAAAACTTTCATAAGGTAGGGGACGATGTAGTTAGTGCTCCTGGTTTCAATTACTCTGTTCTGTTTTTAAAAATACTATGTATCATTTTCTTGCATACTACATAATTTACTTATGTTCATTGTTTCTTTCCCCTAACGAGAATGTAAACTTAATGAGAACAAGAATTTTTGCCTTTCTTTTTTTGTCTTTGGCACTGGTGAAGTTTCAAGTTTCTGGAACAGCATATTAATCCATAATAGGTGCTTCAGCTCCGTAGTAAATTTGGTGATGAAATGAATCAACGTGTGGTAAATATGTGGTGCTACAAGGAGATGAAATCATCTCTTTGATCTTAGATTTTCAGCTTTGAGCAAGTGGTGGGACATCTTTGGATGATACTGCTTGCCTCATTTGATTTGATCAATGAGACTGAATTTGTTTTTTTTTTTTTTTTTTTTTTTTTTTTTTTTGAGACGGAGTCTTGCTCTGTCGCCCAGGCTGGAGTGCAGTGGCCGGATCTCAGCTCACTGCAAGCTCCGCCTCCCGGGTTCACGCTATTCTCCTGCCTCAGCCTCCGGAGTAGCTGGGACTACAGGCGCCCGCCACCTCGCCCGGCTAGTTTTTTTGTATTTTTTAGTAGAGACGGGGTTTCACCGTGTTAGCCAGGATGGTCTCGATCTCCTGACCTCGTGATCCGCCCGTCTCAGCCTCCCAAAGTGCTGGGATTACAGGCTTGAGCCACCGCGCCCGGCCGAGACTGAATTTGTAAAGTTGGGCTTCAGGATATGGCCTACAGATTTTTTTTGCATTTGGTTTTGTACAGTGTTTTAAAAACTTTGCAAGCAACATTTAAGAACTAAGGGATTTCACGTAAAATAAGATTTCTAGCTTTTTTGGTTTGTTTGTTTTGTTTTTTTTCTTTAGAAACTGAAAGATCTGGCAACACGGCCTGCATTCCTGTGTGGTAGTGAAGGTCTCGAACTAAATAGCAGCTCACCTGTTAAGAAAGGGCATTAGCTCTCTAGTTTACCAGTCCCCCTGATTGTCTGTTGACTCTTGATACGGAAGCTGGGTTGTCAGTTGCTTTTTGCCATGTTTTACATTCTTTAATTTTTAAATATGAAGAAATATTCAGCCATATTTTTCAAAAGGAAATAAAAAAGGAAAGGTCGACCACTTCACTCATCGATATTGCCTCCGTGGCTCTTGTTAGGCAATTGAAACTTGCAGCTCCTTGATGTGATTATCTAAGACCTCTGCTTCTTTGAGGTCTAGACTTCTTATGATTACAGTTATGATTGCTGATGGTATGCAGAAGAGAAGAGAGAGCAATTCAAAGGAATTAACCTCAGTGCTTTGACTGTGGAAGTGGTAGCATGGAATGTGAGTCTGGGGAAAAGTGCTTCCTTTGTTGAACTATTATGCATAATGGATTCCGACGTTAAAAGTGCATGGCCACATTGCTTGTTTCTTAGATACACATTGGAAGGGCCCTATGGGTGTATATATAGTCTCTATTCCAGAGAGTTTTTATTTTTCTGTTTGTAAAGGTGGCAGAAATTGCAGAAGATTTAAAAAATATTATTTGTAAAAAGTGATATTTCATCCAGGAGAAATGAATGCTTGAGATTTGTTGTCTAAGACCTAAACAATTAAGCTCGGGGCCAGGCGTGGTGGTTCACACCTGTATTCCCAGCACTTTGGGAGGCTGAGGCAGGAGGATCACTTGAGGCCAGAAGTTTGAGACTGGCCCGGGCAACATAATGAGGTGATGTCTCTACAATAAATTAAAAATTAACTGGGTATGGTGGCAGACACCTGTATTCCCAGCTCCCTGGGAGGCTAACGTAAGAGGTTTGCTTGACCTCAGGAGGTAGAGGCTGCAGTGAGCCATGATCCTGCCACTGCACTTCAGCCTGGACGACAGGGCAAGACCTGGTCTTTAAAAAATAATAAAGTGGCCAGGCGCGGTGGCTCAAGCCTGTAATCCCAGCACTTTGGGAGGCCGAGATGGGCGGATCACAAGGTCAGGAGATCGAGACCATCCTGGCTAACCCGGTGAAAAACCCCGTCTCTACTAAAAAAAAAAAAAAAATACAAAAAACCAGCCGGGCGAGGTGGCAGGCGCCTGTAGTCCCAGCTACTGAGGAGGCTGAGGCAGGAGAATGGCGTAAACCCGGGAGGCGGAGCTTGCAGTGAGCTGAGATCCGGCCACTGCACTCCAGCCTGGGCGACAGAGCGAGACTCCGTCTCAAAAAAAAAAAAAAAAAAAAAAACTACATTTTAAATAAATTCTACAAAAGGTAGCCGTTATGATTGTATGATTATTTGTGTTGATGGTACTCTCCTGTGGAATGTGTGATGCTTAAAATGATTAGCTTGTACAAAAGCTATAAAAATAGTATAGTTTTAGTCATTTATCCAACTGTCAGACTTTAAAATTTACAAAGAATAGCCAAATAATATTCAGGGTTGTGTTTTAAGTGATAAGTTAGCTTTCTATGAGACAACAAAGGCATTGACAAGAGCACTGACTTGTCATGGTATTGAATTTCACAGAATTAGTTTTGGATAAATGGGATTTTCAATGTCCTGTGAGCTCTCAAAATTCATAGTGAGCAACTAATACCCACAGGACAACGTAAAATTTAGTTCAGCACAAATTGTTAATTATTTAATTTGCAAAGTAAAATTATTTAAATTGCAAAGTAAAAGTAAAAATTAGTTCAGCACAAATTGTTATTATTATTACTTTACTAATTCTTGTTTCCGAATTAAATATTTGAATCAAGAATGTAGGAAAACATCTTTTAAAATGTGTGTTATAGGAGTACAATATAATACTAGGGGCAAGATATTTTACCATAGGATTTTCTTAAACCCTAGAAAAAACAGTAAGAATTCATTAGGGGTGAGGAAATTTCCTTAGTGAATGTTGGAAACAGGATGCAATGTGGCACAGCTGTCCGCAGAGGTTTGGAGGATTTCCCTGGGAAGATCAGTACTGAGTCCTCAGTTGATCAAAGGTAGGGGACGGCACCACACATACCATGCACAAATCGAATGTAGGGTGTATTAAGTCCTCAGCAGTGTGAAGATTTTAAATTACTGGGTGGGTACAAAAGTAATTGTGGTTTTTGCCATTAATATAATTTCAGTCATAGCACTATCTTAATATCTCTGACAGAAGCCTCTTAGAACATTAAAACAATCAAGATTCTAATAAGGCTGTCTTGTGAATATCAAGGACATGGAGGTTTGAAAATCTCAGTGTCGATTCATTATTTAAAAATCTGTTGAATAGCTCAATTACAAAGTCAGCCATAAGTGGAAAACTATATATCCGGGGTCTGCACAGTGCCAGCTGCATAAGATACCAAGTAAATGTCTGAACAACTGAGGGAATGAATTCTCAGGTCGGCCATCTCAACTTTTTATGAAGTTAATGACATATGATTTCCACACAGATAATTCATTTGTATCAGTGTTTTGGGTGTGATATCTGTCAGTTGTGATGGCTGTTATATGAGTTGAACAGTTGTGCTTAATCCTAATATCTTGTTAGATATTGCTTTAAAATTTTTAAAATTAGTCAATTCTGAATTTCCAGATATTAATATTATCTCTGAAATGTTGAGTGAATTAGAAGTGGAAGCCAGAGACTTTGTCTCTTCAACTTCTCTAACTTCAGATGTGCCTCCTCTTTTCTGTTACTGTTGTTCCTCAGAAAACTTGAGCAGGTGGGTCCTCGGTGTTTTTTTCTAACCAGTGGATGGCAAATATGTGACGTGCATCTCCCATCTCCTTAATCCCATGACCTTGACAGCCATCTCTAATTATCATTGAGTGAGGGCAGTGAATCTTTTTCAACTCTGCACTTGAGGCAGGCACCAAAGTCAACTGGAGTGGGCATATGAGAAGAAACCTAGGGCTGTGACATAAAACAAAACAAAACAAACAAACAAAAAAAGAAAGGTAGGGAACTGGAGAAGGACTTGTGCTTAGGAACACGGAAATAGTTCTTGGTGGGAACAGGATAATCCAAGTTTCCTGCCTCTCCAGAGCAGTATTCTTTATCACTTTACTTGCTCATGGAGTGGGATAGGGTTGTGAAAATGAACTGAAATGACACCCTTTCAGTTTTTTTCTAGTACTTCAGATCCAGCTCACAAAACTAAATTATTCTTTACCTTGTGTGATCTGGGTGCTGAAGATAATACAGATTGAGCATCCGCAATTTGAAAATCCAAAATGCTCCAAAATCTGAAACATTTTGACGACAGGATGCCACAATGGAAGATTCCACACCCAACCTCATGTGACTGGTTGCAGCCAAAACTTTGTTTCATGTACAATATTATTTAAAATATTGTATAAAATTATCTTCAGGTTATGTGTATAAGGGTGTATGTGAAACAGAAATTTCATGTTTAGACTTGGGTCCCATCCCCAAGATATCTGTATATGATACCTCGTATTATGTATATGCAGATATTCCAAAATCTAAAATTCCGATCTGAAATCTGAAACACCTAGGGTCCCAAGCATTTCAAGTGAGGAATACTGAACTTATATAACTACTTTTCATCCCAGTAATTTCTTCATTGCCTATGAAGAGTTTGGGAAATAAGTAAAACAAGGATGGGCTTGGGGAAGTGGTGGAGAGAAGGAGTAGAATATAATAAAACTATTCTGAAGTACTTGGGAAAATATTTTTTAAGGAGTAATTGTTATAGATATAAGTATGTCTTATCTGTAAAACACAGCAGGGAGGATTTCCACCTGGCAGTGCTGTTGAAGTTTTAGCTGTATTTAAATTTCTTTTTGCAAATGCTTCTTTTCATACATTTAGAGGGGCCTTTTTTCTCCAATTACTTTAAATTACCAAGGTTTTGCCCTATCTATATAATTTTAAAATGTGAAAAGAGGCAGTACATGGGGAAGAAAAGGTAGGTATTTTCTCTTAATTTGCAGATATATGAAAAAATATGATTAGAAATTATAGAAGTCAGAATTTTAAAAGTAGATTTATGGATGAGCATTGTAGTATCAAGCACTTTATAGTATCCTAGTGTTCTGAAAAGTGTGTGTGTATATACTGTGTGTGTGTATGTGTGTGTATGTGTGTATGCATGCATGTTTGTGTGTGTTTGCTTTGGAGCATCTTAATTTTAGCTTTATGAAGTAACTTTGTCACTACAGTTGCTAAACATATAAGAATACAGATTCTTTTAACAGAATACATCTGTTAAGTATGCTGCAAAAATTATCTTCAAAAGTGGCTTTTATTTGTAGGAAGTACCTCTTAACATACATTTTCATATGGAATTTGTATTTAGTCATCTTGATGAGTAGTCACTAAAGAGAAATGGTCAAAGTTGTGTAGCTTCTAGTAATATTACAGTGCCCTGACTTTTTACTGGGGGTTGTGTGTGTGTGTGTGCGTGTTAGGGAGGTGAGGGGGTAGGGGAGTGCTATAACGGATGGCTTTAGATTGCCTCAAATAAGGTTGTAAATTTGATTATGAGTCAGTTATCTGTGTTCATTTCATGACCATGCATGGGGCCTCTAACCTTAAGTTTCTCTCAAATGCTGTCATAAAGCCATCATTACAGATAGAGAAAACAATGCACATTTCAAGTGTTTAAGATAGTGGTTGATAGTATCACCTTGGAGTAGAAGAAAGCAAACCTCCTATGTCAAACAGAGCAGCACAGAATGCCAGGTCTCTCCATGCAAAAGCTCTGTATGGACACCTCAGCAAACCTGGAGATCCAGGAAGAGATTCAAGCTAAAGGATTGACTTTTTGAGGATCGGTTAAGGAATGCATCAAATGCCTGAGGCCCTGTCATATGCTGGACTCGACCTTGTGTTAGGTATACATTTTCTGAGCCTTAACAAAAAGATTCTTCTTTAAGTTATTTAGCTTCCCCACACATTAAGTGGGGGAGAAAATTGCTCAATACACATTATTATATGGATATAAAATGTGGACTGAATGGAGGAAAGGCTGTTTGCCTAGAGTCTTTCTTGAGTCTCTCTCAGAGAGGCTCATAATTTCAGGTAAGGGAGAAAGTCTAGTCGTTACCCAGTCCATCATCTTCCTTTCATGCGTGAGGATAGGAAGACCCCAAGGGTTCTCTGTAGAGGTTATTGTGAACGATAGTAATCTTGATGTAGCTTTAAGTAGCAAGACCTAGACAGAACTGTGGGTGTTCTGGAAAAGAGGAGAGAGTAGCAAGAGCAAAAGCTCAGCAGCGGTCTCTGTGCTCCCCAGCATCAGGACACTGGTCACATGGGAGGGTTGTGTAGGGCAGAGTAGGAAATACATTAGATTTTTTTGTTTTGTTTTGTTTATACAGTGTCTCACTCTATTGCCCAGGCTGGAGTGCAGTGGCATGATAATGGCTCACTGCAACCTCTGTCTCCTGGGCTCAAGTGATTCTCCCACCTCAGCCTCCTGAGTAGCTGAGACTACAGGTGTGCACCACCACACCTGACTGCTCTTTTATTTTTTGTAGAGATGGCGCCTTTCTATGTTGTCCAGGCTGGTCTCGATCTACTGGGCTCAAGTGATCCTCCCACCTTGGCCTCACAAAGTGCTGGGATTACAGGCATGGGCCACCATGCCTGGCCAGAATCTTTTTTTGAGACAGGATTGTTGCTCTGTTGCCCAGAGTGAAGTGCAGTGGCATAATCATAGCTTACTACATCCTTGAACTCCTGGGCTCAAATGATCCTCTCACCTCAGTATCCCCACCACACCTAGCTAATTTTTAAATATTTTAGAGAGAGGGTCTCTTGCTGTGTTGCCCAGGCTGGTCTCGAATTCCAGGTCTCAGGCTGTCCTCCCTCTTCAGCCTCCCAAAGTGCTGTGATTACAGGCGTGAGCCACTGCACCTGGATGGAAATACACTGATATAGCCTTTAAGGTTCAGAAAAGATCAAAGGCAGTGTACCCAGGAATCTTCTGGAGAACTTAGTGAAATGGCACATCACCTGCTCTTTCTGTTCAAAGGGAGGATATCTAGGCCTCCCTTCAGAGATTCTGGTTTAGTAGATCTAAGTGAGAATTGAGGGATCTGGATTTTTAAACAGCTTTATTGAGAGATATTTCACATGTCATACAGCTCATGCATTTAAGGTGTAAAATTTAACGTTTTTAGCATATTCATGGTGTTGTGCAACCACCACCACTAGCAACTTCTAGAACATTTTTGTCCCTTCTAAAAGAAACCTGATAGCCATTGGCAGTGGCTTCCCACCGTCAACTCCAGCCCCAAGCAACCACCAGTCTACTTTCTGTCTCTAAACATTTGCCTATTCTGGACGTTTCATATAAAGGGAATCGTACATTGTGTGGCCTTCTCTAACTGGCCTTTTCCACTTTGCATAATATTTTCAGGGCTCATCTATGTTGTAGTATGTATCAGTATTTTATTCCTTTTTAAGGAATGTATCCATTCTATGCATCCATAAAATGGGTACATTTTTGTGTGTCCATTCTTCTGTTGGATGGTTTCTCCTTTTTGAGCTATTTGAGTAATGCTGCTGTGAATATTTGTGAGGAATCTGTGTTTTTAAACAAGCACCTCACTTGATTCTGTTGCTGATAGTTCCTGCACGTATCTGGAGAAACTCTAACCTGAATGGTTAGTGTTGTAGAATGACTCCCCTATAATGCTAAGTCCTCCGTTCCCTATCTCTTATGGGTGCTTCTGCTTGAAGAATCACTGGTCTGTGAGCGAGTGTGTAGTGGCTTAGTGAAAGTGAGGTTCCAGAACTAAATTACATGGTCTGCATGTGCAGGGTAGAGTGGACAGAAGGGAGATGACAGGGACAGTAGGCAGGGTAAATGGGTCCTGTACTTTTTCAGAATCTAGAAGTGACTTGACTATTCCTGAACTAGGGTGCTGCTGCTGGTGGTGATGATGGAAAGGAAGGGTCAGAGGTAACAGACTTTATCAAAGGAATATTCTCTTCAGTAATGGTGATTTTAAAATACTCAGCAATTTTTGTTTTTCATCGACTCAGACACAGTTCTGTCTAATTCCCACCTTATCTATTCCTATCATCCTGTTGTTCCAAATAAATGTATTTTTACCAACTGTTTGAGAGAGGAAATCCTGGGATAATTAGCTGAAGGATACAGTGTAATAAAAAAAATGCCAAGTTTTGATATTTTGAAGCCTCTGATCTACTAGGGATAGATACAGTACAAGCCTGAGTTAGAGCTGAACTTCTCGAAGTTCTTTTTCAGACTTGGAATTCTGTGATATATTCTGAAACTGAAAATAGCTTCTAGGAGATTGACAGTCCCCACCACCACTGCCCATTGGTGCCGCTAGGCCTAGAGTGAAGGGCCTAGAACAGCTTACACTTTTTCTGAGAGCTATAGCACAGCTTTAGAAGAGAGATTGTCATAGCCAGTGACCCATATCAGTTACTCACAGAGAGGGGTTTTGTTTAATAGGATTACCCTTGACTAGATATGCATGATCTGTTTCACATTTTTCCGTTAGATTATTTGACACAGATGTGATCAGGTTGCCCTTAAGATGCTCTTTGTTCTGTATACTATTTTTCCCCTCTCCTAATACAAGCATCATTAAAAAAATCTTGGAGCATTGATAAATGAAAAGATTCTTCTTTCTACCTACTTTATTCAAAATCACTATGAACACTTTGGTGTATGTTCTTCTAGACTCTGTGGAAAAAAAAAACACAACATATACCTAGTTTTGCAGAGTATCACAGTGTACACTTCCTTGTTAACCTGTTATTTCCCCCTACAAACAGTGTGTTGTGAGCACCTTCCTATGTTAGCAGATTGATTTCTACAGCATTTACAGTTGGCTGCAGAGTCTTGCATTGTATGGATAAAATAGCTTCCAACTTTTCACTATTTCAGACTGTGATGTATGTTTTCATACATTATTCTAAAATATCTTAAGCCACATCTTGCCAGTCTGGTTCTCTGTTAATTTTACTGGTAACAATACAACCTAGATGCTCAGGGTTAAGTATTCTGGGGCAAAGTGCCATTGAACTTGGTTGCTGGTACATACATTCATTCTGCTCATTGGTTGGGATAGGTTTATGGTTGTGAAATAGGTGCTACAGACAGTTAACATAAAACATCCTGGCCGGGCGCGGTGGCTCAAGCCTGTAATCCCAGCACTTTGGGAGGCCGAGGCGGGCGGATCACAAGGTCAGGAGATCGAGACCATCTTGGCTAACACGGTGAAACCCCGTCTCTACTAAAAAGTACAAAAAACTAGCCGGGCGAGGTGGCGGGCGCCTGTAGTCCCAGCTACTCGGGAGGCTGAGGCAGGAGAATGGCATGAACCCGGGAGGCGGAGCTTGCAGTGAGCTGAGATCCGGCCACTGCACTCCAGCCTGGGTGACAGAGCGAGACTGCGTCTCAAAAAAAAAAAAAAAAAAACATCCTGTAGCTCTCAGAAGATAGAGAATACACCCTTTAACTTTCAGAAACTTGCGTACATGTAAACGTAGAAATAAGGAATTGCATTTTTAGACTTCATAATGGATTTAAATAATTCTGTTTAAAATATGTGCACACAATCTAAAAGCATTTTGTCATTGTAACCTAATATCATATAAAAAGAAATTGTGCTTCTGAGTGCCCAATGGACATACCTGTTGTATCATCTGTTTTTCTGGTTTATTCCCATCTTTCTGCCAGAGTCCAGGACCTCAGAGGAGAATTCTGTCACCTTCTCTGAAGTAAAATGTGATTTAGGAACCAACTTGCTTTTTTTTTTTTTTTTTTTTTTGAGACGGAGTCTCGCTCTGTCGCCCGGGCTGGAGTGCAGTGGCCGGATCTCAGCTCACTGCAAGCTCCGCCTCCCGGGTTCATGCCATTCTCCTGCCTCAGCCTCCCGAGTAGCTGGGACTACAGGCGCCCGCCACCTCGCCCGGCTAGTTTTTTGTACTTTTTAGTAGAGACGGGGTTTCACCGTGTTAGCCAAGATGGTCTCGATCTCCTGACCTTGTGATCCGCCCGCCTCGGCCTCCCAAAGTGCTGGGATTACAGGCTTGAGCCACCGCGCCCGCCAACTTGCTTATTTTTTAAAGTAATGAGTATTATTGTTATGTATCAAAAATAAAAAATAGGCAGATTGATTATAATCTGTAGCTCTCTAACTGTAAATTTCAAATAGAAAAGCAAGATTGAGAGGAAATATATCATCATTTTAACACTGGCTATTTTTGAGTAGTGAGATTATGAACAATTAAACTTTCTTCTTGCTTTTCTGTATTTTCAGATTTCTAGAGTGAACATGTATTATACACTATAATGCATAGGAATGTGGGAAAGAAAATACGGGCCAAATATTTTTAAAACGTATGGGATGAGGGCGGGTGGGCTGGAAAGAACTCATAAAGATAAGAGTGGGTAGTTACTTTTCCACTGTTAAAGAATGAGGCTTGCCAGCTCCTAGGGAAATCTCTGGCCCCACCCTGTACTTTTCAAGCAAGAGCTTTTGAAGTCTTTTGTGCTAGTTAGAGACTAGCATAGTTAGTAGAGCTAAGTAGGTATGTAACAGATTCTATTATTAGGTTTATCTTTGCTGATTCCCATTGGATTGACAGAGAGTTCTCCACCCAGAAAGTTTGATTTATTTTGGCAGTTGGAAGAGGATTTTATGGAGCACTTGTTATCTAAAAAAAGTAAGGCTGTGGAACCTGCTTCCCCTACCCCCTCTTTTTTAGCTGTTTGGGTTGGTCCTAGTGAGCATGCCTAATCTTGGGATTACTCAGCAAGCATGACCTTAGGGCTGGTTTTGTAAATGTTACCAAATCTATTACTTAACCACAGATGTTCTTCCATTGTTGTGTCCCACAGCCAGAGTTGAATGGTGATGATTAGTTCTGTGAGACTTGGGTAAAACCTGTCTTCTTTAGGTCTTTTTGTATGTGGTGGTTTGAAAGTATTTCCTCACAAAAGTTTAAACAATCACATGGTGCAAAAGTAAATAGAATTACATGGTTTTTAAAAAAAGTTAACTTGTATCATTATAAAAATTACAGATGCTCATTGTAGAATATTTTTAAAAATGTCCCAAGTTCAAAAGAAAAATGTAACTTATTTGTTATAATGTTATACATAGGTTAAGCATTAACATTTTGGTTCTATTTCATTTCAGTCTTTTAAAAAATTCTGTGTACATACACAATCTGACTGTGTAACTTGCACTAAGCATTGTATTGTGAACATTTCCTCATAGTCTGGTTTACTTTTTCTGTGTTGTAAAAGCGACTTCCTGACACTAGTAAATGGTATTATTTATGATGGGCATGGATACACATATCTTTTATTTTACAGCAGCTGCCTTAAGTAGACTTCCAATAAACCTTTGAGATGTATGTATTACTCGTGATATTCTGTATTATTATGCCCAAATTGATAGAGTAGTAGAACTGGCAGGAGCATTGGTCATGGAATTCAGTCCTTTAATTTGAGAAATGATCCTTTGAGCTAGAGCTGCAGGAAATTTTTTTTTTTTTTTTTTTTTTTTTTTTTTAAGGAATGAGAAAAATAAGCCAGAAGAGTTGCCCTTTGCCCAATATTATTAAATGATTTAATGGCCTTAAGATAATCACTGTTGGTAGCAGCTGCCTCCTTTCTTGTCCAGGTTGGGAAGTTGGGTTATTGAGAATTCAATTAACACATTTTTTTAAAGAACCAGGTTGTACTTCCTTACATACTCAAGTATGGAGGAAAAAGTCAAACTGAGGCTAGTAGTTTAGTATTGAATTGCCAAAATCTATTTATTAATTTCATTTTTCATTCACCAGTTGATTTGATGGCATGTGTAAGCAGTCACCATTGTCTTGATTTCCTGCATGTACCTGTACAGAAGTCATTGTTAACGTGATACTACTGACAGTACATGCTTTTCTAGTTGAGGAGTTAACATAATAATTTTTTGGCTTTGCAGTTAAACACAGTGGTCGGTATTTAAGGTATTTAAGGAATCAGTATTTAAGGAACTGGTATTTAAGGAATCAGTGGAATCATGAAGTAATATTTGAGGTTTTGATTTTTTAAAAATTGCACATTAAATATTAACACCTTTCAGTTGGCTTTGAAAAAAACAGTAGATTCTTGGGAGTACTTTCCAGAATATTTGAGAAAAACAATTACAGCTTAGTATTTTTTTTTTTTAAGAAAAACAAAGCAATACCCTGGGAGATCTAGAAAAATGAAATGGAATTGTTGAGTTTCCCTTTCACCTTGGAAGAACTTGGGGGAATGGTTGTGAACAACACTGGCTTTGTTGACCCTGAAGTGTAGGCAGTTAGGGCCTGTGAACGTGGCATTTATAGTGGTCCACCGTCCTTACTGCCTTGGAAAATTCTTTCTGGAATGGCAGAGGTGCTCTTTGCAAGGCGTGCTTCCTGTGTGAGTACCTATTGTGGAGTCCTCGGTTGAATGGGAGGTTTGTGAGAAGTGGTTTCCCACCAGCACACAATGCTGCCTCTCGGCAATGTAAATACACATTCCACTCAGGGTCAGGCTAACAGTGACTGGCTAGAGCAAACGCTTTTGCAAAAAAAAGATATTTTGGAGTTCCATTTATTTATAGCGGCCAGTGGAAAATTAAGATGCTTGTTAAATCTATTTTTAAAAATGAAAGGGAAGTCTCTCATCTAACTGTTTGCTGAATGCAAATCAATTAGCTGTGGCATATTTTGATTTTGGTAATTTGTTGCTCTAGGAAATGAATTTCAATGTCCTACTAATTCCTTTGTCTATATTTGAAACTTGAGGTTCTCATTTTAAAAGTTCTCTTTATGCTTCGGAAGACTACGTTTGGGTTCTTTGATGAAAGGCATAAATAAATGAATGACCCTAGAAAATACTAGATCAAATCATGGCGGGACTTAAAATGGGCTCATTGAGCAGTAAATGAAAGGTCTAGAGATCAGAGCAGAAAAGATTCTTCCTTGAGAATGGCAATACAATATTATTTGTCGTTACTTCCTTAGTGTTTGATCGTTTGCTTTGTATCTAGGGCATGAGTCTGATTACAGGAAAGATTGGACGGGAATCCCCATCTAACAGGCCTGGATTCAAGTCCCCACCTCCACTATACTCTGCTAACAGCCCCAGCAGGAAGTACCTGGCCCCCAACATCAGTTTTCTTAGCCCTCCAGCCTGCTTTTCTGCTCTCATGGTTTACCAAATGAATTTGCCTCACAAATGTTCTGTAATGAGTGTGGCATAAAGTCCTGGAGAGAGACATCTGTGATAGAATTAGAATACCTCTTAATTTGGATTAATTGGTTCTTTCTTCAGACCCTGTCAGGTGAACTGTAGTTGTATAATAGAAAGTGTAAAGGAGGGACAGCAATCTGTTTTTTTACGTTTTTACATATAACTTGTTTGTGTGGAGCAGCAACTCTCAAAATGTCGTCTGGGGGACCCTTGGATACTCTTAAGACCCTCTTGGGGGTTCATGACATCAAAGCCATTAATAATCCTAAAATGTTACTTGCGTTTTTCATTCTCCTGCTTCTTTGAGTTTACAGGTGACATTACCTGAAAAATATTTTGTGTGTGTCTTTTGTGTTCATCATATAAGGAGTACTAAAATTGAATTGGAGAACATGCCTTTTGTACCAAAGCTGAAATTTAAAAAGATTTTTCTGGAAAAATTAAAAAACCCATTAATGAATTCCTTAATTTAGAATTTGCATAACTTCAGCACAAAAGAGTGTCTTGCACAGAGGAAAACCTAAATAGGTATTTCTTAAATAAATGGGTGTAGCTGCCTACTTTTTCTTAACAAATTGTATTAGTATAAATTAATGTCATTGTTCACAGGCAGTGTTTGGAACATAGGCAAAGCACCATGCCTTCAAACACTAAAATTCACCTATTTGTGTATAAGCCATATATATACCAATTATCATTCTTATCTATTAATTGAAACAAATCTCCTTAATTCTCTGGTGTGCGACATCTGTCGAAAGAAAATATTTTCTCTAGAGAATTTTGCATTTTTATGTTTTCAAAACGTTTATCTGAATTAGTAATGTGATTGTATACATATTTTATATTAAAATTTTATCATAATGAGCTAATCTGAAATAGTAAATAGGTACTCCCTTACACGGTGTGTCTTTGCACCTGCTAATTTGTTTCTTTGTTAACTGTTGTCATTTCATGTGAAACATGAAATATTTCCGTCTCTTCTGAGCTCTAAATAACACCTGGTATTTGCTTTATGTTCAGTCACATTAAGTGAAAAACAAAACTGCTTATGAGAATGTCATTAAATGTAATATTTCTCAAGAAATAACTTGCCTTTAGGAAATACAAAACAGTTCTAAACTGATTTTCAGTGTATCAGACAGTGTTCTTGTTGATTTCCATCCCCCCAACCATGCAGGAGTGAGAATCAGATAATTTTTTGAAAAAAATATTTGAACCAATATCTACAATGACTTATGTCAGAAATCCTTGAAATATATATTTAAGTATAAATAGGAACTGTCAGTGATGTTTAATGGTACAGGTTCTTTTCCTTATAATGAATGTTTTATAACATCTATTCAATTAAACAAAACTGAGTGTGTAAAATAAACATGATTGAATTCTATATGAGATGATTAAAGAAAAAATTTTAGTATTCTCCTGGCTGATCAGAAATGAAGTTTAAGGCATGGGGTATGTTTTGAAGACAAATTCACCTTCTGTAACACCTGTCAGATTTCAAAGTCTAGAAAAGAGGCCACAGCTGGGAAACCAAATTTAGACATTGGGGCTTATCTCAGATGAAAGGTTTCGTAGAGCATGGAGGTCTGTTGACTTTGCGTGGTATTTCGTCAGAAATGTCCAATGCAGATTCGTTTTTAGTTAATCGAGCATAACATTTCATTGTAATGCTGTTTAACCTTATGCCTTTATTTCTAGAACTCTAGAATTCTATCTAGTACAGTGCCACCACAAAGTGGGTACACAGTAAATATCTGGTTAACACAATGGTTGATTACCTTTTTTCAAGTTCTTTTGTTTGATGTCATTTTATAAGGTACTTTTCAGCTAAGTCCTTCGTTTGGAATATTGTTATTATTAAAGGGAGAAACCTTCAACCTGCTTTACACTTATTTTACAGTAGTTACTTAGAACTAATAGACTCTTGAAACCTTTTGTACCAAAGATACTACTCCAGCAGTCTCCTCATCAATAACTTCTGCCCTTCTTTGGAAATAATTTTGCTTTTGTGTTTAATCACGGCACATTTCATTAAAATCACCATGGAAGACATAACTTTAGCAATTTATAATTTGGTTTCTGCTAGTTTTTTTTTTTCTCCTCTAATTTTAAACCATCTAGGCTAAATGGTAGTATAATTGATTTGCTTAATCTTCCTTAAGCTACTTTAAAATGTGCTCTAAAAATTATTAAGTCTGTATTTTGATAAGGAAGCACCAAAAACTCAATTGTAGCCTTTGTGGAGGGGAACCAAGCACTCCTTAGGAGGGAGATGTGCTCTCGTGGGTTGTCTTTGAAAGTTATCTTTTGATACCTTTTCTGTTTTGTACCATGTGCTTGTTTTATCTAGTCTTTAAAACTCACTAACCTATATATAAATTTTAACCAGCTCTTCTACTTGGGTTTTGTTGTCAGATTCTTAGATGTTACAGTTAGCTCACTAAGAGCATGGACTTTTTATTTTCACTTTCTGAGTCTCTTTGTTAGCCTTAGTTATTATATTTGTAAATGGACAATACCAACTACTTCATAGGATGTTTTGATGCTAGGTAAGAATTAGTGTGCAGGTGCCCCAAACAGTGCCTTTGTCCCACCCAGCAGGCTGAAACAGCAGCTTCAGAACTATTCCTCTACATCTTTCCAGAAAGCAATCAGTTGTTTGGTGCTTGCAACACATTTTTTTCCCCTTCTGTTCAAGGGGGTTATGCATGTCTCTTAGGTGCCCAAATTATGCACAAATGTGAATTTGATTCATAACACATCTCTACAAATAGAATAATAGAATACGTTTTGGATCTTATTAAAGGGCTATCTGAAAGTCATGTGCTTAAGCAGCCATATCATTCATGTTATGCATAAAGAAACTAAGACACAGAGAGCTTATATAGGAAAACATGAACCACAGTCCTGAAAAGCAGGGGGACCTGTTGAAGTGCTGTGGGGTGCCAGGCAGGTGTAGTGCCCAAGGGCTGGGTAAAGCGTGAGCTTCTGGCACTTGGGAGGAGGAGCATGTATTCTGACTTCCTGTCTCTTTCCACCTCCCCATGCAGATTAGAATTAGACTTCCTCAAGGGCCTTTAGAAGTGATGTTTTTCACTGTCTGACTACAGTTCTGTAGAGTTTTCTCTCACTGTCTATTAGAAACATACATAAAATTTCAAATTTCACTGAAAATGTATATTTTCAGTTATTCCCATGTTTGGATGATGTGACAAGGTTAGCTTGGGTATGTGTGAGAATAAGGGCTCATAGCTTTCTCATGTTTCCTTGTAGATACTTGACTGTCATCATTGGGATGTCTGGGTGTGAGATGCATTGTGATATGAGTGTGCCTGGAATCCAAGTGTTCTAATAAAAATGGTTAATTACGTCTGCAAGCTTATGTAAATACCACTTAAAAACAACGAACAAAGCAAACGAACCTTTGGTTGGTAAACTTTTTTGTAGATAAGCCCCCTTTCCCTTTTAGTTAATATTTGCAAAACTGAGCTGTTATTTATGTGAGGATGTAGATCTGAGGTCAAGAGATTGTGTATATATAGTGATGTAATTTTTTTCCATTTAGTTTTTATGTTTCTGTAAAGATTTGGGGCATGTTGGGCTGCTGTGGAAGCAACCTCTATATTAATAGGGGGTTATGGAAGCAGCCTCAAATTACATGTAATTTTTACTCATAATCCTTATATATGTGGATTTTTCTCCCCCAGAAGATACTGCTTTCCCGTACATTAGATTTGAATTCAGACATGACTCTGTTTTGCCAAATTTAAAATTATGCCAAGACAAAAATGTTTAAAAAGCATCTATGGATTCTTGAAGGCAGGGCCTATGCATTAGGGACATCTATCCCCTTTTTGCACTTAAGAGAACAGCGGATGGTTCCTTTTGGCTTGTTGGTTGAACCTAGTATTTATTTTAATCTGGAGTGGTGGTGTTTTTAATCTAAAAAAGTCAGGTTCACAGGATTTCTCTGTGGATTTAAATGCTCCCAACTAAATCTTTTATGCTTATAATTGGATGTAAAACGCAAGAATGTTTTTAAGGTTAAGAACTTTTTCAGACAACTGTGATTTTACTTCGCTAATGAACACATATCAGACAAGAAGGCAAATTCCAGACTATTTGTGCCTCAACCAACCAGCTGGGCACATACCTCCAGGTACTGCTCATGTCTCAAGAGGTTTTTCTGCATGAACAATTATCACCACTCCTTCTTTCCTTCAAGTGGCAAGCCATGGCAAGAGTCTTTCTTGCACAGCTGTATAGAACTCAGCTGTAAAATTAGATTTTATTGGCATGAAAACACAGTGATTATTGGCACTGTGTGCTCAATACATTCTTTTCTCAACATTTTACTTAGATTCTTCCTTTTATGCAGAAGGCTCAAGCTATACTTAGATGAGGGAAACAGGTTTTTAGCAGTTTTTTGTGTGTGTGTCTTTTTTTTAAGCTTTAGTTTAATCAGTATTAGGTATGCATGGTAAGCTGTTGGTATTGAAGGGAGGAAACATATTCCCTTAAGATCAGAAAGGAACCTTAAGGGCATATTATAGATTTATAATATTGTCATTTTATAAGAGAGGAAATTAATTGCTGAAGTTCAGAGCTAATTATTTTATTGACAAATCCCAGATTAGAACTCATATTTTCCAATACTCAGTGCTGGGGCCTGTCCACTATAGTGTTATTTATTTATTTATTTATTTTAAGCTATTTTTAGCAGAGGGGCTGTGAAAAATTCTAATAACAGTTCTTAGTCCCTCTCCATATCCTTTTTTTTGTGCTACTTAATTTGATTTTTTAAAAAGCAAGGGGGAATGTTTGCCTGAAGTGTACAGGAGGGATTAGCTCAAGGAAAAGCACTAAAACCACCTCTGGGTTTCTCCTGTCCGATGGCAGTGTCCCACATCAGGTTCATAATGACCACATGCTAATTCCACATGGGCAGAGCCAATGCCAAGGCACTGGTGTGGTGTTACTGGGAAGAGAAGGAAAAGCCATATTCTCACAGTAGCAGGAAAGTGGTCAAAACAGTCCGGTGTGTGTTGATAAATGAGCAGATTCCCCAGAATTTCAGAGGTAAAGAAGATCACGTAGTGTTCTACTTTGTTTTAATGAGATTTTTTTCTTTCTATTGACGCTGTTGGTGTTTCCATAGTTATTATCAGAAAGCAGTTTCTGGTTTTGCTGAAAGGCTAGAAATGACAACTATTTTCAGAGTTTCTATGTCGTGAAACCTCAGTCAACCTTTCAAAGCCAGCATTGATCAGGAAGGAAAGAGGGTTTTCTAATGAGGAAAATAAAATAGTAAATGATACTTTGACATTCCATTAGTTGTAAGAACGTGTGCAACTGACTGTCTTGCTTTGCTCTCTCTCTCTCCCTCTTTTTTCTAAGTTTTGCTAATAATAAAACTTAGGAAGTACACATTTAGGAAGTTGTCTGTCCTTGTGACTGATGGCATTTATACATAAAGGCCACCCATATGGGGGGAGGTTCATGAATGCAGTTTTTCTTTTCTTTTTTCTGTGGTATACGATTCTGTATCAAATTTTAACTTCTCTAGATGTTTATTTATTTATTTTTTTAGTACAGTCAAGGCACAAACCAATGTAAATCAGCTGCACAAATGTTTGTCCTAATAAATTTTTATTAGGTTTAGGTTTTATATTGGAAGCCATTTAGAAACTAGTCTTATCATTCATAAAACATTAGCTATTTTATTGTTTTACAAGAGTTATATAGAGTATAGTAATTTCTTAGTAACCTCCCAAACCCCTCTTTTTCCAAACACAATATAGCAAAGTTGTATTTTCTGTGATTCAGTAAGTCAGATTGCATTTTGAGTATTCATGTGGTTTCCCCCACCCCGCTGAATCAGAAATATTTTTTCCCATTATTATTTAAAAAAACCAAAACACAGACGGGGTTATGCCATATTATACACGTGGGTCTTGAACTTCTGAGCTCAAGCAGTCCCCCTGCCTCGGCCTCCCAAAGTGCTGGGATTACCATGCCCGGCCATTCCATTATTACTGTTATACAAATGGCCAGGATGTTTCTCTGCTGTATTTTCTGAAACTTGACCCACCATAGATTCTTACTATTAGAAGTCAGTGGGTATTTTTAGTAGAGAAGGACATTTTCATGAATTGAGCTGATTTTACCTAATGTGTCTGTGACAATATATTTTTCAGGCTACAGAACAAGCGTGTAGCAGAGCAAAATGATTACGTGTTATGTTTAAAGTGTGTGAAGGTGATTGGTTAATGTGTATTGGAAAAGACACTAGCTTTACGGAGTACATGGAATCACAGTTAACTATAGTGGTATAAATTCTGATATTATTTTCAAGTTGCTTTATGGGTCCTTGTGTTTGATGGGTTTTGAATTGGAGTATGGAAGTAAAAAGTTAAAACCGAACACATACATTCTACTTACTTGTTATACTACTCCATCAACCTTTTTTTTTTTTTTTTTTTTTAAGAAAGAGACAAGGTTGGCTGGGCGCGGTGGCTCAAGCCTGTAATCCCAGCACTTTGGGAGGCCGAGACGGGCGGATCACGAGGTCAGGAGATCGAGACCATCCTGGCTAACCTGGTGAAACCCTGTCTCTACTAAAAATACAAAAAAAAATACAAAAAAAAAAAAAACTAGCCGGGCGAGGTGGCGGGCGCCTGTAGTCCCAGCTACTCCGGAGTCTGAGGCAGGAGAATGGCGTGAACCCGGGAGGCAGAGCTTGCAGTGAGCTGAGATTTGGCCACTGCACTCCAGCCCAGGCGACAGAGCAAGACTCCGTCTCAAAAAAAAAAAAAAAGACAAGGCCTTGCTATGTTGCCCAGGGCTGGACTCAAACTACCTGGGCTGAAGCCATCATCTTGCCTCAGCCTCCTGAGTAGCTGGGACTACAGGTATGCACCACCATGCCCAGTTTTCCATTGACTTTTTAAACACTGCTCCAGGATAGTCAAAGTTAGTGGGAGTCCTCACTAGGGTGCTGGTGAAGTGAGCCTGGGAGCCTCAGCCTGGCTTGTAATTGAACTCAGGGAATCAACTCCTCTCATCCAGCCTGGCCCAGCGGGTTTGGTTCTGATGGGTATACTTCGTTCCTTTTGGTACTGTTATGTTTCTTTTTCTCTTGTCATTTGAAATTAATTTGCTTACTGTACTGCTAACTCACATCTTGAATTAATGTAAGGAAATTTCGGTCATTGGCCCACAGAGTGAAGACCAGGACCTTTTGTTACTAATTTGAAGGCCAGTTTCACAGAGTTAAAAACTCTCCCAGCAGTAATTAGGGCTTTGGCTTTGTTTTAAGTTAGACATTCTTCCTAGTATATAATTGCTTTGGCCTTTGCAGGTGGGCCTGCAGTTCTCTTCTGCGAATTGCTGTTTTTCGTGAATTTGGCCAGTATGTTTCTTAGTTATAGGCTGGGACCAAAGTACCATGGAAAATCTTTTTTAACTTGGAAAGAGGAAGCAAAAGAAGAAGAAAAAGGAATAAGCTAGTTGCCTAGAGAAATGCAAAAACTGAAGATCTTTTGTAATATTCTTTTAAAGTAAAGTTTCTTTAAAAGCTTTGAGGACATAATTGGGTGGAATTAAATGTCTTACTAATAGTGAGGATCTGTTCATTCTGTTTCCAGAGTGTCCTGCTCCAGACCCTGCATTTGAGCTCAGGGGTTGTTGGAAATGCTGGGTCTTGCTAGAAGTTAATCTCAAGTGCCCACGTGGCAGCCTTTCCCTGTCAATCAAAAGAATAGAACTAGCTGGGCGTGAAGCACTTGTGGTTTTAGTGTTATGTGTGGTTAGGGGGAGAGGTTGTGAGGGCCTGTGGTTATTACCAAATTCTTTGAAATGGAAGTATGGGTACAAACAAAATAAAGAATAGGAGAGAAACCCCGGTGCTCTGTGTAGGGGAAAGAGAAGTCCATAGGATTCGACAAATAAATGCCTTGTAGTAGAGATGATCTAGTTTCTGTTTTTTTCTTACTAGTTTTGCAGTGCATTTCTTCATTTGTAAAGGGTCATTGATTTCAAGAAGGGATTCATTATCACATCTCTGTGGTGTGTTGGGGGACAGTGTGGATGTGGTATAGCCTTGACCAAAATGCCTGAGTCCTGTGATAGATTTGGCCAGCTCAGATACACATCTGTCTAGGGAAGAAGGAACCCAGACCAAGAAAATAAGTGTTTAGTCAGGGTGGTTTCTACTGAGCCTTTTTGACTGAGATGAAAATGAGTTATAGTGCAGTTACCGAGAGATCACACATCTGGCCTGCTCAGCTACCTTCACAGCTGACAATCAGCTGGTGGTGAAAAGGAAGCCTGCACAAAGCACACAGGGAACTTCCAAAACTGTATTCAGGGACTCCTCCTCTCCGTATGTGTATGTAACTGACAATCTGGCTGCCCAGCCCAAAGAAAATTTAAGACAGCAAATTTAGGAAAAGGCGCTGAGACCGGAGGGAGTGTGGTTAATGAAGAAAAGAGAAAGAAAGAAACATTGCAATTAAGCATAAGAACTTATTGGGAGGCTGAGGCGGGTGGATCACAAGGTCAGGAGTTCTAGACCAGCCTAGCCAACATAGTGAAACCCTGTCTCTACTAAAAATACAAAAAATAGTTGGGCATGGTGGCACATGCTTGTAGTCCCAGCTACTTGGGAGCCTGAGGCAGGAGAATAGCTTGAACCCAGGAGGTGGAGTTTGTGGTGAGCTGAGATCACACCACTGCACTCCATCCTGGGCAACAGAGCGATACTCTGTCTCGATAAAAACAAAACAAGAAACAAAAAACTTAAGTAGGGGTGGGGTGATAATAGCTCTGTGTATGTAAGGTCAAAATGTTTCCGTAACATCGCTTTATGACTGAACACAGTATTCTTATAAACTGTCATGAAATCCCTAATAAAAAAGCTATGGCCAGCCTGCTCTTTAATGAAGAACATGTGTAATTTCCATTCAGAATCATTACAAACAAATAGAGTAAGCTTTGGTTCTTAAAGTTAACTGTATGGATGAAAGCCTTCCACATCCATTGCTTCCTCTTTTAATTCCATTGAAAAGCTTTGTCGGCTCTCGTCAGGTAGGTATTCCCAAGGTTTCCTCATAGCTGAGTTGAGCCACCCTATTGAGAGTTAAGTCCACATGTAGTTTTGTCTCAGTGACTGGTTAAAACTGAGGAGGTTCACTTTTGGGTTGCTGTCACCATGGAGTGATGACTGCTCATGACAAGCCTTCCCAGGCCTCCTGGCCCGACCTAACCTGCTTTAACTGTTGATGGTTTTGCAGTGTGGTTTCCCCAGTTCACAACCTGAATCTGTGACTTTCTATTAGGAACACTCACTACGTTTCCCTTTTCATGCCTGGGGAATAACCAGAAAGATACTGCTGTGAAGCCTAAGTTTTATGCTTTCATGCTTTTATACTTTTCCTCCTTGCCTTGTCTCTAGTCTATTTTCTATGGAGCATGAACTAAATTGTTTCTATTCTATGATCACTTTAAGGGACAGCTTGGCAGGCCGTTGCCTTTTAAGTAGTTGGGCAGTTCCTTGCCTCGAAATAATTCATTTCTTTGTATGTCTCTTGCATTCTAGGCAAATAAAAGTATTCTCTGTGTGTGCATGGAGCATAGAAATGGGGATTTAAACATCGTTGGCTGCATATAGGCCCCATCTAACTGAATCTGTTACCTTATATTCTTGTCAGGAAAGTCTGGTTTATCTGGTGAAACTGTTGGGGATTACAAAGAAGGCCTTGGATTCTAGCAAGCTGGTGGCTGAGGGAGAAGATCAGCAACGTTGGTTATGGCTGAGTGAGACTGGTGGGGTTCACAGTGGCCTTTATTCACTTTATTCTCCTGTTTTCTCCATGATTAACGGTGTGACTGTTGGGTGGAGTTGAAGCTTAGGAGTGTATCATGTTTATATGTTCCCACTGTATCTTTCTCAGGAGTGTTTGTACATACAGCTTCCCTGTTTCCCCTTCCTTCACTCCCCTCCCAGTCATTTCTAGTAACCACTGAACACCGTATGGGTGGAAAGTCCATCATGTAGTAGAGCAAAATTTTCAGGCATCTCACCTAAAGTTGCCTGTGAAGTTTTCAGAAGCAAATATAATGATCTCCTTGTGCCAGTGGACTTCTTTGGTTTCTTTTGAGGGTAAAATCCCTTATGAAAAGAGATGGTTTTGCACATCTGTGTCAGTCCCCATACTCTTCTATCCTACTTCTGTAAGGCCTTTGTAGGCCTGGGTCTGCGGGATCCGTCTACCTTATCCCACACTTGCAGAACCTGGAGTTAATGTCCTGCTTAGGACTGACACCTGTGCTGTTTAGCGGGCTTGGATTGGTATGTCTCATTGACAGCAGTCCTATTAGTTAACACAATGCCTACCAGAAGGTTAGAATCGTTAGTGTTAGATGTGTTGTTGGTGTTGAGACATTCTTCGGTACTAGAGACAGGAGACCAGGAATGGCTAAATTTTGTACCAGATCACAACTGTCTTCTCAGTCCAACCTCCCCACTCCCCCACAGGACTCACACAACAAACAATGAGAAATAGGAACGAAATAGCACAATTAATTGGATATGAGCTGCAAATCCAAGCGTTAAAAACTTTGGTTAGATGGGTTGGACCACATGGAGTATAAAGAGCTTCAGCCCAAAGCAGGTCCTAAGGATCTCCCTCCTCCCATGTCAACTCTCTAAACCTGTATCATTATTTACTGTACACTGGCCTAATAGAAGGACCCATGGAGGCTGAAAGGACCTAGGGGGAGGCCCTGAAATGGGTTTACTCCTGTTGCCTTGTTGGATAAGAGAGAAGAGCTTCTATCCTTAGTTAGACTGACCTGTGAGATGTCAGCACTATGCCAAGCGGGAGAGGGCTTTGGCACTCACTAATGTAGCAGAGGGGATGCAGAGGAGACACAGAGCCACAGTCTGCACCACAGCCTCAATAGCGAGTGCCCAAGGAGGAGGGAAGAAGAGGTGAAAGTGCTTCTCCACTTTTAGATGCCTATACTCAGACCCCTTAATGTAAATTACTGCCCTGTTAATCCAACCTGCCATTTTGAAGAAACATTGAATAAGACATCATACTTAGCACTTTGAGAGGCCGAGGCAGGTGGATCACCTGAGGTCATGTCAGGAGTTCAAGACTGGCCTGGCCAACACAGCAAAACCCTGTCTCTACTAAAAATATGAAAATTAGCCGGGCAGAGTGGCACGTGCCTGTAATCCCAGCTACTTAGGAGGCTGAGGCAGGAGAATCGCTTGAACCTGGGAGGTGGAGGTTGCAGTGAACTGAGATCATGCCACTGCACTCCAGCCTGGGCAACATAGTGAGACTCCATTAAAAAAAAAAGAAAAGATAGGCCTGTGTAGTGTCACCAATTTGAGAAAATAGCCATTTTTCTCTCATGCATTATTAGTAAGATAAAGTGTATTAGGAATGAAATTGAAATAGACATTAGATTTCTTCTCCATCATTTGACCTATTCATAGTTCAAACAATTAAGTCATGATAGTGTCAACGGGGACTATCTTAGTTTTAATTGTAAAAAAATCTGTTTTCTTTCATGAGGATAAACTATCAGACTTTGGGCTTGGTACTTTTATTTGCTTAGGAACTGAGTAATTGCCTCATAAAACAGCATGATGGTACTATTAACACCAAATTATAAGACCTGTTATTATAGAATTTGCTTTTCTGGTTGGGATAAGACTTCGTTTTTTTGTTGCTTAAAACAATTAGTTTCTCCAAATGGGTGTATAATAAACAGGTAAAATTTTGCCTATTTAAAATAAAAAAGTTTATAATCTCTTGGGTGGCTTTTATATATCTTTTGATACTTCCAAGGGAGGGCTTTTTTTTTGGGTGGGTTGGAAGGAGGAGACATATATTTAACATTTAGAGTGGAGGTATTTAAGAATGAGAATAAATATTTTATTTCTGTCATATCTACCTGAGACATATTTGAGGCAATTGTTTAAAATTTGCCCCATTATTTTGTCTGATTTGAATATTAGGAATTAAAGGGTTCATTGACCAAACGTCCTTGAATTTGAAATTTTGGGGACTCTATTATGAATGATAAATTTAACAGTGGGCTATGTGGCAGTTGTTCCTCAGATCATTTAAAATTGTGTGAGAGTGTCTGTGTGTATTTCTATTTGTTCGTTTCTCCTTTGTCCATCTTTGCCAAACATTTTAGCCGTAATTGAAGAATATGTAAACACTTCTTAAGGAACAAGTTATAATTGTAAATAGGAATTTACTGTTATTTTCCTTCTATTGTATTGCAAAGCTAAATGACGGTGGCAAATACCATTATGGGATGAAAGTAGGCTTTGTGTTATTTTGAAAATGTGTATGAATTTCATTAGAATAAATGGAATAAACAGAATAGAAACAATGGAATCTACCTTTAAGCCTGACTGCACAAGTTTCCCTGGATATATCTGAGATACAGGCAAGTTATGTTCACATGGCCACTTAGAGATTCTGGTCTTTTGTCTCCTAGTTGAGGCTATTTCTTTGCCTTTGTTCTACCCCTCTTTGGGGCCTGACATAGTAATACAGGGCTCTCGGATTAGAATAACTTAGGTTTCATGATGGAGCACTTAGATTGCTGACTTGTTATGTTACAGGTGATTTTTGTGGTCCTGAGTACTTTTTTAAAAGCGGTGGTTCTCTTGCAGGAAGCCAGCTGAGGGAAGTTCTCCATGAATGTACGTCACAATGATGATGACCGACCAAATCCCTCTGGAACTGCCACCATTACTGAACGGAGAGGTAGCCATGATGCCCCACTTGGTGAATGGAGATGCAGCTCAGCAGGTTGGTGTAGGAAGAGGGGAATTTAAGTCAAATTGTCTAAGTGGGAAACAGTAACACAGTATTTGATTTACTTTGGGATTCAAAGATTTGTGATTTCAAACCTTAGCATTTCTAGAGGTAAGTGTTTTTGTTGTAGAATTACTGTATCTTTTTTTTTTAATATTGTGATTTTAGAGAACAAAATCTTCCCTCATTCAGTTTGTATTCTTGAAACATTGAAAAGTGGATGACTTCTGAAGTGAGTCATTTTCAGATAGTGTACAGGTCTTTGAAATAAAATGGCTGTTTATTCATGCCATATTGTGCTTGACGAGTTTGCTTGGTTGGTCAGAGCTGCATGCTCAGAGGATCAGGTTTTGGCTTCACACAGAAGTGATCTCAGCAAGACGCGCAGGACCCTGTGAACCCACCCTTGCTCCTGGAATTAGTCCTTCCAAATGTGTAGCTCATAAAAATCATGGTACTTTTTTTCCTCTAAATCTCCTTTGTCACTAGTTACTGAACATTGTGGAATAGAGAGTTATTTGTGAACTCAAGAAGTTATTTGTGAACTCAGTACTTGGGGGAAACAATTTAATCAGTAGCACTTGGGGGAAACAATTTAATCAGTAAGTGAAACTTTAAAACATTATTAGGAATTGAACTATTACCTCTAATGTTAATTAAAAATTTTTATTACAACAGTTGGGCTTGCTCAGTTTTATAACTAAATAGATATTTTATCTTTGTACCTTCTTCAGAAGCATAAAAGCAAATTTTTATTTTGTGAAAAGTAGAATTGGGAGCAAGTGCTTGAAAAATATTTACCCAAAATATATTCATAATTCAAATAAGTTAATCATTTATTTGGTGTCAGTACATGCCCCCTGCTCTATCATATAGTGTATTCACACTCTATCAATCATTGTATATTAATTCTTTGTATATACCTTTGTTGGAGCTGACCTTGCTGCTTAATAATTTATATTATTTTCTCTTGCATTGCACTGTGAACCTCTTAAGAACAAAAATCGTATAATAGGTGCTCAGTAAATGTGTGTTAGTTGAATGCATTTCATGCCTTCTCACCACTGATGCAAACATCTCTCTTCCTGGTTCCTCAATCTCTTCCTCTGCTGGATTACTTCCAGCAACGTACAATAGTATCTTACCTCTCCCCACCCAGTAAAACAAAACCTCCTCACTTGATTCCACATCCCCCTCCAGTTGCTACCTCCTGTCCCCTTTTCCCTCTTTGGCAGTATTTCTCCACTTCCTCTCCTTCCTTGCCGCCCATTCCTTACTTTATAGTCTTCACTCTGTGTTCTCATCTTCCTCTTCAGTCTTTAGCATGTCCTGTTGACTTTATCTCAGGAGTGTGTGCTGAATCCATCCTCTGCCGTATCCACTTCATTTCCACTACCATTGCTGGACCCTGCGCCATTATCTCACTAGGGTAGGGTAGGACAGCTCTTTTCACTGGTCTCTCTGCTTTACTTTTTGCCCCACCGGGAAGCATTCTCTACATAGATCCTGAGGTTTATTTCCAAATAAAAACTTTCTGATGTCATTAGCCTACCTCAGGCCACCTTCTTACACCTGGAGTGAAATCCAATCACGCTGCCTGGCTGCCAGCCTTCTTTGTTAGTGCTGGCCTGCCTCTCTGTCATTCTCTGCCTGCTCTCCTGCTCACTGTGCTCCATTAGTTCACGGGAAGGTTACAGAGTGTTGTGGATGGTTTCAAGATGCAGTGTTTGGTCTCCCAATTAAAAGAATTACTAATACAAAGAAAAAAAAGACAAGGTATTTAGTCAAATGTGAGTAAACTTGGGAAACAACTTAGGTCTCTCAGATGTGGTCACCTCATTCCCATTTGCCTATGTAGCCAAGAGACCTGAGGCCACCCGTCCATATTGTACACCATGTTTATGTTTTGATGATTTCTCCCACATGTCTGTGATTTAGCTTGCCCAGCAGGCTACATGACATTTCCCTACCCTGCATATCTTACCTCAACTCTAAGCAGAAGCTGCTTAACAATTTTGGTTAATAAAATCATATTTTCAAAGCTGGACAAGGTGGTCCATGCCTGTAATCCTAGCTACTCAGGAGGCTGAAGTAGGAGAATCCCTTTCTTGAGCCCAGGAGTTTGAGACCAGCCTGGGCAACATAGTGAGACCCCATCTCTAAAAAGAAAAAAAAACCCTCACATTTTAATTAAATCTTTCTTTAATCTTATTAAAACTTTCTCTAAAGCTAATAAGAAAAGAAGAATCTGTTAATGTATCTGTTTTTTAAATGGTCAAAATAATCAAGCTTTATGAAGAAGTGGGGTTACACTTAAAACAATCTCAGAAGAAGAAACTTTGTCTTTTTAATTGTGTTAAATATGTTTAATTGTGTTAGAAGCATTAACATCCTTGGCTCCAAGCTATTACTTGGCATTAACTCTAACTTTTCTGTAATGGGCAAAATTGTTAAGTAGGTAAAGTGCATTAGAAATGTCCCTCTCAGCAGGACCATCCCAAGATTTACCATGTTTTGTCATTGCTTCTATGTCACTGAGGCTCACCCTAGGCAGTGGCCTCTGTGCCTGATATTTTTCTTCCTCATTCTGCTCCCAGAGTCTCCATCCTGTGTCTCCCTCATTCTTTCAAGCCTCCATTCTTTCCTTTGGGTTCTAACATTTAGCATTGGCCTAAGTGGGCATGGCAGAGCCTTGGGGCCTATGTGTTGAACCCAGGTAAAGGCACAAGGGGAAGACAGAGTGAAGGAGAAGGAAAAACCAAAAGTGGCAGAGAAACACAAGAGGAAGTAGGGAAAGGGGAGGGATAGAGGGCAATTCAAAAGAACAAAGAACAGAAGTGAGTCTCCAAGACAGGATCCCAGAGTGTAGGGCTGCATGAGTTTTGAGTGCTTGCTCTGGGCACCTGCTGATCATTTGCTGCTTGCCTTTAAGAGCCTGTGTAGTGTAGTACTCAGGTGGTTCCATGTTGAAGGATCAGGCTACAGCGGACATACCAGAGAAAGGGATCTATACGAATGTTTTCTGAGGCTTTTACTGTGCTTTCTCACTGAAGCAACACCTTTTCATCTTAATAAGAACCTTTTGGAGGCACAGGATTGACTCTAGGGGTGGACATTGCAGGCACTACACAACAGACCCTTGGCGGTGGCATCCTGAGGTATGTGGCACCTCAGTCACCTCTCACATCATACTGTTGTAAAGAGCCATCCCCTGGCCATAGGGTTCTGCCTCTAAATGTCTGTTAGGAGTGTGTATGGTGAAGCTTACCTTGTATGTGTTTACAAGGTTCTTAATACTTTGCAGCTGTGCAAAGGACATTCTAAACGTTTCTATATATGCAAAAGAACTACCGCAGTTATGAGAAAGCTCTTCAGTTCTCACAGCCCTCCTCCTTCTAATTTCTGTTCTGCTGGTTTCTGGATGTAATTAGGACTAGTTCTTGGCAGGATTCTCTGTTGCTTTCTGGCTCTCCAAATAAGACACACTGTTAATTTTCATTATTTGAAGTCACATTAGGTTGGAAACCTTGGTTTGTCATTTTATGCAGGTAGCAGGAAAAGGGCAGTAGTGAAAAGGATGATTCTTTTCTTAAAAAGAAAAGTCATCCTCATTATGAATGAAACTTTTAAAAGCGTTATCAACTAAAAATGAATAACAAGAAACAGTGTGAACAGAAGCAGCTTACACAAGAGTTTTCCTTATTTAACAGCTTTATGAGGTATAATTCACATGTCATACTATTCACCCACTGAAAGTATACACTCATTGGAATCTAGTATATTCACAGAACTGTACAAACTTGACTACGATTAATTTTAGAACATTTTTATCACTCTAAAAAGAACCCTGGAGAGATCACTCCCTATTTCCTATTTTCTCTCTGCCTTCCCCCTATCCTAGGTAACCACTAATTCTCTTACTTTCTGTTTCTGTAGGTAGATATTGCCTATTCTGGAATTTCATATAAATAAAATTACATAACATTTGGTCTTTTGTGTCTGTCATCTTTCACCCAACATCTTTTTTTTTTTTTTGAGATGGAGTCTCGCTCTGTTGCCCAGGCTGGAGTGCAATGGCACGATCTCCGCTCACTGCAGCCTCCACCTCCCAGTTCAAGCGATTCTCCTGCCTCAGCCTCCTGAGTAGCTGGGATTACAGGCATGTGCCACCACCTCTGGCTAATTTTTGTATTTTTAGTAGAGATGAGGTTTTACCATCTTGGGCAGGATGGTCTTGAACTCCTGACCTCAAGTGATCCACCTGCCTTGGCTTCCCAAAGTGCTGGGATTACATGTGTGAGCCACCGTGCCCAGTTCACTCAACACATTTCTAAGGTTCATTCATATTGTAGCATGTGACAATACTGTATTCCTTTTTTATTGCCAAATATTTTACTGCATGGATCTACCACATTTTATTAATCCACTCATGATCTGATTGACATCTGAGTTATTTTCACTTTTTGGCTATTATGAATAATGCTGCTATGCACAGATTCTTGTGTGGACATGTTTTTATTTCTCTTGTATATATAACCAAAAGTGATGTTGAGTAGCTTTATTTTGAAGTATTATTTTCTAAATAAAGTTATCTCTGCTTTTTATCACTATTAATTTCTTCCACCTCTGAGTAACTACAGCCTAGCTTAGCTAAATAAAGTTTGCTTCCCTTAATATGCCTAATTGTATACTATTCTTGGCTTATAAAAATCAGGTTTCAACCTGAGGTTTTAGTGTGTGGCTATATAAATGATGATGAGTGCCATTCAATAATCAGAAAATTGATGACTTTGTTGACATATTCAGAAGCTAGTGGTATATTAACTTACCTGTGTTTGTTATGGACTTCTGCATTTTAGTGATTTTAAAATGTAGCAGCCAGTTTTGAGCACAAAAGAATAAACATTAGCCCACATTCTGACTTTCTTATTGCTTTAATATTTTAATAATTTCTGAAGAATTATAGCAGCTACCAGTTAAACCATTAGATTAAAAACAGAAGTGTTGACACAGGGTGGCAGAGTTTACTGATTTGTTAATTTAACATGTGACACTTATAAGGGTATCTGTGACCTGCATGAGAGTAGTGTGCCACTTTATATTATATTCTTAGAGACTTTGCTTAAATATGTATTCACTGAGGGTCAATTCCTAGTGGAACTGGATTGGATTAGATGCCTCTTTGACCTGACTAGCATTTAGCATATGGAGGACATCTAGTATATGATATGTCATACTATTCTTCTTCCTTCTTGCCTCTTTTAATTCATCTATTCTTCTAGAATATTGCTGAGTGTTTTCAATGCTTCTTCTTCAGAAAGTAGAACTCCTTAAACATATACAGAAAACCTGCCTCTCCTGCTAGCTGAGGATAACGTGTCATCTACTTACCGTGGAAGGCAGAAGGCAATTGCCTCAATCATGTCCAATTCTCTTGACTTTGCCTATTCCTGTTGATCAGCACTTAGCATGTCATTTCATGGAGAGAGTTTTTTCCCCCCTTTTGTTTTCTTCTTTTGAAAGCCCTTGTTTCCTCTAGACAGAATACGTAACCAGAGTTTTTTCCTGGAGCGTTCTTTTGAATACACATTTCCAGATAGTACGTTCAACATATTAAAGCTTTCCACCCTCAGATGGTGCTCATCATCGGCATGTCTTTTACATCAAATGTGCCCCTCCTCCTAATCCAGTGACCTTTTCTGTTCTGGTTGATATCTTCTTAATAACTTTCTGCTTGATGGCTTCCTTCTTGCATTGAGTAGTTCAAATCCTGTCACCGCACAGGTTCACTCCTTAAATATACTGAGAGCCATGGTGTCAGGGGCCCATGAAGAATTTTGCTTACATGACAGAGTTTGTCTCCTCCTCAGAAATCCCAACAGAAAGGAAGGTTTGTCATCAGTATATTGTAGAAAAATGAATAAACAACTCTTGAGAAAGAAGGATATTCAGATGAGAATGGGAGTGACAGTTAAGAAAGAGACTGCAGCTATTATTGCTAAATAACATTATAGAAGAGCTCCTTTTGTGGTAGAATCCTGTTATGGGCTGAGGCTTGAGCTAGAAAGTAGAAAGAGGCTGGTCAAATGTTGGGTATGGAAAACCAAGTATGGGGAAGCTCAGCCTTGGATCACATTCTTCAGCATCAAGATGCATGAGAAATGCACAAGCTTGGCAAATGCTTAAATAAAATTATTATTGCTGACTACCATTCATGTTTCCTCTACCACTCACACTTATAAAGCCCTCCAGTGTCAAGATACTGTCAGCTTCTCTCCTTTGAAATTGGGGTGGAAAAGAATGAGAGGATAAGATTTATGACTAAATTTAGGAGTGATTGAATAATAGATTTGTTCATTTTAATAAGTATTTATCAAATGTCTTATATGCCAGCACTGTATTAGGTGCTGGCGACAGAAAGATGAATAAGGCACTGTTCTTGCCCTAAAGGAATGAGCAGTCTAGTTGAGAAGCAAAATATGGCCTACCAAAAAAAAAAAAAAAAAAAAGAGACTGTATTTACACATAACATTGAACCACAGGAGAGTGCTTGGATTGTAGAGTGTCATAGCGCGTAGGAGTTCAGAGGAGGAATTGAGGACTGGGATAGGTGGGCAGGAAAACAGACCAGGCTAGGAAAAGTATCTGTGGGGAGGCTGAGCCTGGGTCAGATCAGATTTAAAATGAAGTGAAGGCTAGAATGATCCAGACTTTGTACATCAAGTAATCCGTTTCTGTTTTATTAAAGGAGAATACATTATAGGGATTACATATGCAATGGAGAGCTATTAGGTGCACTACAAACAAACCTTATCTGCATAGTCGGTGATCTCTTTGCTTGAACTTTTGCTATTTAGTGTCTTTGTTAGTGAATGTATTTGTCCTCTGATTCTCCAGTCTGGCGGTCCACCCTTCCGCTTAATGCCTGTTGCTCAGAATTACCGACTCCGCAGTGGGGCAGATCACAAGCACCCCTTAACCAGATCCACTTTCCAGCTGCGGAGGCAGCAACCCCTGCTTTGAGGGCCTCCTTTTAACTACAAAAAAAAGGTGTGATTTTATCCAGATCTGTGGTCTGACTTTTCAGACCTCTCTAAGTTAGTTTTGCCAATTTTGCTCACTACAAAAGCTTCCAAAAAGGCATAGCCTATGCAGAATCTCAGTCTTATAAAGAAAAATGTTGATGCCATGTTATCAGAGGGTGTTGTTATATGTGGCACCCCCAATAATTAGAACATAGGACATATAATTACGACAGCACTGAGCTGTCTGGGTTGAGAGACACTTCAGAATTTAATTAGCCAAAGGCAATAATAATAAGATATAAGATGTAGTCAGTATCCTTCAAATGCTAGAAATTGAGCTGCCTTTCCAACAGGAAGGATTGAGGTAAAATACTGGCATGTTAGCGTTGCATTGCAGAATAATGGCAGTTTTAAATTCTAAGGTGATTTTAACGTTATGATTGTTTTCAAATTATTGCAATTTTTGCCTGTCTAATTTCCTTGTCAACTCAGGGTGGGTAGGGACTGTGTCTCTCTTGTTCATGCTGTGCCTGGCATCTGAAGTAACATTCAGTAAGTCTTTTTGAATGGATGAAGGATGAAAGCAATGAACCGATTTAATTCCTCTATGTCAGGGCTTGAAAACTAGCTTATTGCCTTTGTCATACAGGTATGGGTGTATGTGTTGTTTTTGTTTTTGTTTTACCTTTAGTTTAAAACAAAAGGATTTCAGTACCAATATTAAAAATGGGAAGATTTATATAAAACTCTGGATTTTTCTGTTTATCTGGAAAAACCAGAAGACGTATGCCTGTAATCCCAGCACTTTTGGGAGGCTGAGGTGGGAGGATCACCTGAGGTCCGGAGTTCAAGAGCAGTCTGATCAACATGGTGAAACCCCATCTCAACTAAGTACAAAAAATTGGCCAGGCGTGGTGCTGCATGCCTGTAGTCCCAGCAACTCGGGAGGCTGAGGCAGGAGAATCACTTGAACCCAGGAGGCGGAGGTTGCAGTGAGCTGAGATTATGCCATTGCACTCTAGCCTGGGCAACAAGAGTGAAACTCTGTCTCAAACAAAACACAAAACAAAACAAAACAAAACAAAACAAAACAAAACAAAACAAGAAACAGAAGATGTGATAACACTGGGCTGGTCCTTCCTACCTGGCAACAATTGACACAGAAGTTGCAGCCATTTGCCGTTGATGGGGAATGTCCTCTTCAGTGCCTACTCTGTCCACTTAGTTTCCAAGCCTGCCTGAACTCTGTGGTCATCCTGGTTTGGAATCTGGAAATTGTTAACTTTTTAAACTTAAAATTGCATCTTGTGCTCATGCATACCATATTTTAAATACAGAAAAATGATTAAGATTTTTTTTCAGGCACATGCATTATGTATCAAACTGATAATGTGCTTTAGAATCTTTTAGTTGCCTACTTGCCCCATGACTTGTAAAATGAATTAGGCTGGGCACTGGTTCATGTGGCTTTGTAGAAGGATTTCAACTTTACCTCTTACATGTTAGGACCCATGTGAGTTTTTTTGTTTTGTTTTTTGGCTTTTAGTTTTTAGGATTTGAGGCCCCCAATAAGTGCCACATGGAACATTTACTAAAGCCTAGAAAGGCCAAAAGAAACAATCCTATCCCTTAGTTTTACTGTTTACAGTCTAGTTAGGAGACATTAAACACAGATGCAAGGTAAAAGTATTCCAAGCGCAGAGATGCAAATACTTGTATTTATATTCTTTTTTACAGTTTCCAAGAATTGAGTCCTTATTTATTGAAAGAGTTTTTTTTTTTTTTTTTTTTTTTAAGGGTAAACTTTTCCTGGTATTACCTAGATGAGGAATTTTTATTTAAAGCATTTATGTATGTATGTATGTATGTATGTATGTATGTATGTATGTATTTGAGACAGGGTCTCCTTATGTTGCCCAGGCTGGTCTTGAACTCCTGGGCCCAGAGGATCCTCCTGCCATGGCTTTCCAAAGTGCTGGGATTACAGGTGTGAGCCACTGTGCCCAGCCATAAAGCATTTCCATATTAACTTTTAAAAAAATAAGATTAAATTGGATAGATTTCCAAACTCTGATTTCTCTTTTTCTTGTTTTGAAAATGTGTATTTGTCATGTTGAATGTGATGTGAATAGCTATTGATGTATCTCATAGTACAGTAAAAGTAGTATATAAACACAGGAAGAAAAGATGAGACACTTCTGCATCCAGAATGTGTTAAGATGAGACACTTCTGCATCCAGAATATGTTTGCACATAATCGTTTTCATGTAGGCAGACTCTTTTCTTTTTTAGTCCAAATGATTGATTTAAACATATGACTATATAAAATATATGCGTTACACTCCAAACATGACAGTAGTAAGCAAGCTGCGTAAAATTCGTAACATTAATCTCCAAGTTCCAAATGCAGATACTCATTCTCGTTCTTTTTTTTCTCTCTCCTACATTTCCAAATGCAAAAATAAACAGCCTGCCAAGGAGCAAGTTGCTAAAGTGCTGTAGTGTTTCATCTAGGTAATCTTGGGTTTAGCTGCCTTTAGATTATATTTGTTTCCTCATTTAAATTGGCATTGGCCACAACTAGGTGCCTCTTGGTCATTTTCTGGTCAGCTTTAATGTTACAATAACTTGAAGCTAGACATGGTGCGTCCCCAGAAGAAACAATATACACGTGCTGCTTTAGTGTGAATGCCTACGTTGGTATTTCTTCCCTGCCCTGGGCCTTTTTCCTTAACAGGTGACTGTCAGATCATATCATCTGTTGAGAGGGAATGTGTTTTACCTGAGCTGCAGGTGTGTTCAGCACTTTGATTAACAAGAATAATTTGGCCCTCCCTTCCTGGGTGTCCTCTCTTTCCTGCCCCTTCCCTGCTCTTTGCAGCATAGTAGACAAGCATTTGAATAAAATGGACAGTCTGCATTTAGCAAATTACCCTTCCAAGGGCTTCTGCTTTGCAAATAATCGGGCAGTTAAGTGGAGACAGGAAAGATCCAGAGGTAAATGTGGTCTAGTTTTGGGTGCAGGTTGACTAGAAAGTATGTCAGTAAACTTGTTACTAAGGTTCCATTTCGGCTGTTTAAAAAAATACAAATCAATTCTTGTTAGCCACACCTTAGATTTGAAGGGAAATGGGCTTATGTTATTGACCAATTATATTACATGGCTTTTAATTTTCAGGAAGGGTCATTAATATGTTTTGTTTTTGAGACTCACTTTGTTCCCCAGGCTGTAGTACAGTGATACAGTCCCAGCTTACTGCAGCCTCAATCTTCTGGGCTCAAGCTATCCTCCCACCTCAGCCTTCTGAGTAGCTGGGACTACAGGCGTGTACCAGCATGGCCTGGCCACTTAGTTTTATTTTTTGTAGAGACAGTCCCCCTATGTTGCTCAAACTGGTCTCAAACTCCTGGTTTCAAGCCATCGTCCTGCCTAGACCTCCCAAAATGTGGGATCACACAGGTGTGACCCTCTGTGCCAGGCCTTAACCAAACCTTTTTTTTGTTGTTGTTATATTCATGCAATCAGAAGTTGATAATTTTTTTTTTTGAGTTGGGGTCTCATCCTTTCACCCAGGCTGGAATACAGTAAAATGTTTTTGTGTTTTCTAAGCAGTGGTTAGAAACATTAATCACTGAGCATGTTACTGTCTCAGAAGTTTCTTTGGTCTTTATATTGGAGTGCTGAGTTGTCATTCTAGTTCATGGGAGAAGCTATGACATACAGAAGGATGTGCTTTAATTAGCGATGTTGTTTGGTAGTTAAATAGGCCACAGTAATGCAGCAAATTTTTAATTTTTATTTTATATTGCCAGAATGGATCTGTTTAGAACCCATTTAAACTCTTGTCACCTTGGCAAAAAGGTCACATGGAAAACATCTTTATAGAATGGCGATTTCTTTATAATTTACTTGATGGCTTTAGTCGTGACTGAATGTAAAACTATAAAATATTAATATGAATTACAAATGAATGGCATCCATATTTTTCTCTTAGGGTTTGTGATAGGAAATCAGATACTGGGTTTATCTATATGGATAATGTCTGTCTGTTTTCGGGACACAGGGAATCGATGGTGGAGTTGGGTGATAGAAGACATCATCCTTTCATAGATCGGTGTCCACATCCGGCTACTTCCCACAGTCTCTTGCTTCCTCATTTTTAAAGTGGTTTACTCAGGATGAGAGTTCTCCTACTTTTTATTGACTACTTCTGCACACTATGCTACTCCAAGCAATCTTGGAACTTTTTTTTTCCCTGTAGATGAAGTCTTGTTCTGTCCTCCAGGCTGGAGTTCAATGGCGTGATCTCAGCTCACTGCAACATCCGCCTCCCTGGTTCAAGCAATTCTCCTGCCTAAGCCTCCCGAGTAGCTGGGATTACAGGCACCCGCTACCACGCCCGGTGAATTTTTAAATTTTTAGTAGAGACGAAGTTTCACCACGTTGGCCAGTCTGGTCTCAAAGTCCCAGCCTCAAGTGATCTGCCTGCCTTGGCCTCCCAAAGTGCTGGGATTTCAGGCATGAGCCACCACGCCTGGGCCAATCTTGGAACTTTAAAGAGCCTCCATTAACAAGGCAGAAAGATAGGTGTCACACCAGGTGTGAGTGCCGTCTTTAGAGGGGTACAGTGACCCATTTTCTAACAGTTATTCTTAAACCTAGAGGGAAATGTAGGACAAAAGATGCTGTAAGGTTGACTCTTCCAGAGATTTCCATACCTTAGCAATCTAAAAACTGTACAAAAGGTCAGAGTTAGGACTTTGAAAGAATGCTAAGTGTTTGACAAAATTTTTGGCATTTACCTTAGTCTTAAGTGCTACTTTGGAAGCCTGCTGATCACGAGAATGCTTTTAGTCTCAGCCCAATCTCAACTTCTACTTGAGTGGTTATCTGTGGACACTAAGTTAAAATTGTTGGAAACAGTGGCTTTTAACGGATATTTTTATCTCTTTCTTCCTGCTGAGGTGGAGGGAAGGATTAGTGACTATTGGGGAGGGCTTATGAGGTGCTGCGGCTGGTGCTGAGCACTTACACACATTATTTCATCCAGTAATTACACACCCTGTAAGGCGGCAATCATCTTTATAGACAAAACTTGAGGGGAGAAGGGTTACATACTTGCAACTGGCAAATCACAGAGCTGGGATTCGAACCCACTTATCTCTTTTTCCAAAACTCAGATCCTGCCTTCTGGGAAAGGTGGAGCTGCCTGGGTTGGACTTCCCTCTCAGTCTTGTTCAGGTAAACAGCTGGGGAAAGAGATGGGACTAGGTTTTTGCACAGTAGTAAATTGTAAAGTTTATAGAGGCCGTTCCTCTTCATTATCTTACATGATTTCCACATTAACTCCAGAAGGTGGCAGTGCCTCTGGCTCCCCAGCTTCTGAAAATTGAGGACTAAGCAGCAGTGGTAGTGTCAGAAGGCCTGGAGGTCAGAAGGAGTTGGGAGTGAAATCTTCCGAAGCCCCAGCCCGGGTCACAGCAGCGTCTCCCTTTTTTCCTTAGGGAATGGTTCTTTCCTTGAGATTGGCAATAGGAGGGCTGCTCCCTTGCGGGCCAGCAGCTGCTGAGAGATGATGGTGGCCAGAAAAGGATAGTAGAGGGTAGTAGTAGGTAGACATAGTAGAGGTAGTAGAGTTTCCTCCCCCGTGGGAGTCTCACCCTGGAGTTAGGAGAGGGCCTTTTGCCTGCCTTTTCTTCCCAAACCCCATCCTTCATTTCCATTAAAAAATTACATCACCCTAGAGGCAGCTTTGAGACTAAAGAAGTTTAAAACCTTGTAAGATTTGAACATATTAAGTGGTTTTTCATTCTGAATTTACAGAGTAATACGAGGGTAAAAGAAACAAAATTTATCCTTCAAAAGGAAAGAAAATGACCACAGGTATTTCTTAAATCTCTCACCTCTACTTTTCCTGTTTTCTAAGGGGAATACAGAATTAAGTGTCACACAGATTTTTACTGTAAACAGTGATGCTGTACCTGGTTGCTCATGAGTTCCTCGTTTTCTTTGTTTTAGATTGATGAAGGACTGCTTGGATTTTGACTTTCCTGAAGATGTTAATTATATGTTTCAAAAATCATGTGTTCTGCTAAAAATCACTTATGCATAGCCTTGGAAAAAGAACTGGAGGCAGGGAGTTGCTTCAGGGTGCAGAATATTGTTTTGGAGGCCTTGGGAAATAAATCTTGAGTTAGTTCATTTACCACCAAGACATATTTAGTCACTGTATATAAACAAAAGAAGTCACAGTGTGCCTGGACATTATTTGTCCCAGATGGAGTTTAAACTTGGCTCATTATACTGCACTGATGTCATGGTGCATAAACTGGCTCTGAATTCAACGTGCATAGAATCGGCTGTGCTTGTATGTGCTGAGGACATGCGGGAGGAGGGGCGGAGCTGGCTGGAAAATCTTTGTCACATTTTTCCTTTGCTCTCTGTAGAGACTAGTGTCAGTCTTGAATTTGGACTTGGTGCAGAATGAGGGAAGAGTTGGAATAATCTGTTAATGTGTACGAGTCAGTATGTGTATGTCCTCAAAGCTGTAGTGCTTCCAAGACCAAGAATCTAAGTGTGCCTGGCTTTCCAACAGTTACTTAACAAAGCTCTAGTAACTCAAATCTAGAAAGGAAAATCTTAAAAGCATTACATTTTAAAAGAGCATGTTTAGTGTGTTTGCCTTGAAGTCTTAAATCTGGACAGCTTCTTTAAACTTTGCAATGGTCTTAAGTATCCAGCTGTAAAATTCTGTTTTCCTGGATTGTATGGTGGACAGTGTCTCAAACTAGTTGCTTAAAAGTATGTAAAAAGGTGGCCCAATTTAATTCTTCCTGTGTGCTTTGAGAGGGCCGCTTGTGGGAGAGAAAACTGAGCCGGAGAGGGTCCTTTCCTGGACTTCTGAGCCCTTAATAGGAAATTTCCACATACTGTGGTGTTACTTTATTACTTTTTATTGCTGGCTTTTGTTATGATAATCTTAATAAGAAGCATTTCCAAGTAATTCAAACCATTTTGTAGATGTAAAGGGCTTAGATTTCAGAACTTCTGTGAATGGATTCCTATAGGAGTCACTCTTGTTGCCGGGACACAGAAGCTGAGCAGACACTGGAATGTGAATGCATTGGGAGGTGTACCTTTAAGGAAAGCGCAAATGTTTACCAAAGAGAAAATCTGGTCAGAGGTGAGAAGTGGTTGGTTTTAGATTTTATTGAGAGCATGAAACATGGCAGATTTGGTAAAAATTTTTTCTTGAGATTGTAATTTTACTTAACTGAGAGACTTGTCTCTGGTAGGAATTTGAAGAAAAAGAAATTGAGGATAGAAGGCTCTGCTTCAGGGAGGAACACATATTTCCTAGAAGAGAACTTGTCCTGCCTTTGGGGATGTTCCTTTGACCCGGTTAACTGCATTCTCTTTATTTTAGCAGTCTTGTTGAATTATCTCCATATTGAATTGACATGGTGAAACCACGCCTAGTAGAGGGGAGAAGTGGTGGTGTGGACTAGATGAGTATGCATTTTGGTCAGACATGGCTGGATTCCTGTCACTTTGTGGTTTTGTGACCTTGGAAGGGTTGCTTTTCTTCTTCAAGCCTCAGTTTCCCCATTTGTAAAATCTAGTTAATATCTACCTAGCAGATGACAGGGATTCAAAAAAACCTGGAAAAAGGAGTTGATAAAGTACCTTGCATCATGCTGAATTAATCTTACAGATGTGATATTGAGGATACAGTTTTTTTTTTTTTTTTTAACAAAGAGTACATTTTTGTTTTTAACTTTAACTTACTGTTTATTATTATTATTTTGAGACAGAGTCTCACTGTGTTGCCCAGGCTGGAGCAGCTGCCGCCTCCTGAGTTCAAGCGATTCTCATGCCTCAGCCTCCAGAGTAGCTGAGACTACAGGCACCCACCATTATGCCTGGCTAATTTTTGTATTTTTAGTAGAGACAGAGTAGTGATCCACCTGTCTCAGCTTCCCAAAGTGCTGGGATTACAGGCGTGAGCCACCACACCCGGCTGAGGGTACAGCTTTTGAACCTTCTATTCTTTGAAGAAAACAGTATTAAAATTTTTGGAGTAGTGGATATCCTTGCTCCTTATTTTGAACAGTGAGAGTCCTAAAGCCCAGGAAAACCCAAAACATATTTGCCATGTATCCTACAGGTTGTGTTGAGCAAGGGGAGCTTCACCTACAATGTGTGCCCTTGGACCTTGAGTTCCAGTGTTTGCTTAGGTCCCCTTGGGGGCTTCCTGTTATTGTATATTATTTTTCAATCAGCTTTGGATTCAGGCTTCAGGTAGGGCAGTGAGCAAAATGAGGCAATGGATACATTCACATCTTCTTATCAGGATCTTTCTAGTTTACTTGCTTATGTTTTTAATCCTAGGACATTTTCTTTGCATGTGTTATTACCACAAAGATCAATATTGGGCATTTGCACCCCATCACTTCCCTTTTCCTGATTTGGAGAAAAGAGGGGACTCAAAAAACAAATACTGTTTACTTTTCAGTTTTGCCTGAGGCCAGCTGTGGTCTGTTGCACACAGACTGGGGTCTGAAAGGTGTGTGTGGATAGACAGTTTGGGTGTGGGGGCCTGGGATGAGCTTGGAGACTGGGAATCTTGGGGGTGGGGCTGAGGAGTGGGGAGTGGGAGTATATGTGACCAGAAAATAGTGGCATGAGGAATAGGCGGTAGTACTCTTCTCATGTGGTCAAAGGTCACTTTTAAAGTTATTAGGTATTCCTGGATAGTATCCTTAGTTGAGTGGAACTCTTCTGCAGCTTTTAGATTGTATCATTTTCCCCCTTAAAGATACCTGCTGGATAATCGTAAATGTGGGCTCCAAGGAGGAAGTGTTCATTTATACATGAAAACAAGCTTCACAAAGCGTGGCCAGTGGAAAAAAACTCTGGAAGTGAAATGGGATCTCCTCTCTGCTATGGTTTATATGTTCATTGTCTGAGGATTGGATTTAACGGTTAAAAATGCTGCAAGTGTAATATTTTGCCTTTGGTCAGTTGGTACCGTTCTCCCAGGAGACGCTTTTTTTAGGAGATAGTCTTGCTCTGTTTCCCGGGCTGGAGTGCAGTTGGCACTGTCACGGTTTGCTACAGCCTTGACCTCCTGGGCTCACATGATCTTCCTGCCCCAACCTCCTGAGCTGCTAGAACTACAGGAATGCACCACCACGTCCGGCTAATTTTTACAATTATTTTTGTAGATATCACTGTGTTGCCTGGGCTGCTCTGGAACTCCTGGTCTCAAGCGATTCTCCCCATTCTCAGCCTCCCAAAGCACTGGAAATTACAGGCATGAGCCGCTGTACCTGGCCAGAAGCTTTTTTGATGGACTGATACTTTAGCCTGATTGCTTATTTGAGTGACTGGTGATTTTTTTATTTGAGGCATAAATTAGACATTTGCCTCCAGGAGTAGTCTTAGATACTATTGACACCTGGTTAATCAGCCACCCAAAGTTTAAATTGCAAAAGTAGCCTTCCTTTCCCTCTTTTAATGAGTAAAAAACAGAGTTAGTTTTAGATTTATACCTGTAAAGGAAAGATAGTACACCTTCTTTCAATTCCCCTGTTAGACAAAGAATTCCCATGATGCTGTATTTGCTCAATTGTATTAATTGTAACTTTTGTTTTATCATTTCTCTGGACTTTGGAAGAGTGGTCACTTATTTTTTATTAAACTTTGATAAACTGCCTTCTGTTTATTTCCAGCTTCATGGTTCTTGTAGCACTAACGGTTTTGAAACAGATCTGATGAAGCAATAATAGCTTAGAGGATGCTCTCATGATTTCATTAGCATGGTTCTTAACATCTCTGGAGAAAAAAAAATCAGTAGTTAAAATCTTTGTCTTTTTTTTCTTCCTGTGAAGACGTGGTGCAATATGAATCAGTTTAATGCTGACTTTGGAAAAGTAGGAAATGCTTAGTGAGTAGACAAAAAATGATGCGGTTTGGACAGCAATGTTCTGTTTCGCATTTTATATTAAGGAGGACTTGTAGCAGTTATTATATTTTTGCTTTGTGGCTGGGGAGAGGGAGAGAGGGAGGGAGAGAGAGAAACATTGCCCAACTTGTATGATAGGAAAGGTTAAGTGCCGGGAGTTGGCCAGGTTGTGACTCATGCTCCTCGGGGGCTGCGTGATGCAAGACCTGCCGCCAGCTCATTCATGTCTGCTGTCAGGACCGGTCATTGGGCTGGTGTGTGTCAAACTTATTTTTATCTCTGCTTTATTGACAACGAAAACAGCTAGGTGGTCAGCCTCCCTCAGTATAATAAAATGCTTTCTTTTAAAATACCTCAGTGCCAAGATGAATACAGTTTGTTTAAATAATGACTTCTCCTCTACTGAGAAAAATTGATATTGGGACACAAGAGACTTGCCTGGTTTCTGAGGTAACTTGGTAGATTATAATCTGGTTGCTATGGCTACTCAGCAGCAATGAAAATTACATGAACTAAACATTTGAAGGGAGGTATTTTCGTCAGATGCTTAAAAGCCCGTTACCTATCATCTTTCTCCCTGAAGAAGTGGGATGGGGGTCAGGAATTGAACTCAGTAAGCAGTGGGGGAAAGCATAAGTGGACCTTAGAGGCTGGATGCCTCTGGGTCGTTCTTTGAAGTTTGGCCTGGTGTCAGTGACCACTGAGGAACTGTTACAGACACTTTTTATGCAATATGATAAGCAGATAACGTGACGACAGTCTGGACATGTCCCAATTCAGAAATCCGTTTTCTTGCCTGGGACTTTCCATAATATTGGTGAATTGTGTTTTCTGAACCGGTATTCGGGACACATTGTCTGACAATTATGAGCGTGGTAGAAGAGAGTATATGAATTTGGGATTGTCAGAGAAAATCTAGGACATAGAGTCTTGGCATCCATTGGTTCCCCGCTCCCCCAACTAATTAATTCCATGGGCATACATCACAGTTCTATCCCTAGAGCTTTAAACACAAAGCAAATGGTTTCTGCTTTATTACAGTGATGCTAGAATTGGTCTAAGGACCTTTAAGAAGACCTGGATAATCATCTGTATTGAAGTGTTGTTTTCTTCCATTGTAGTTTTTATGCTGTATATTTATGTAAAAATAAATGATTTTCATGTTAAAGAAATGATTTTAAAAGCTCGTTTTCAAGAAAACAAATATTTTAATCATTCTAGAGATCTTGAAGGAATTTCCTTTTGAGTTTTTGAAACAATACAATGTGCTTACATTGGTGGTAATTTAAATACTGAAAACTCAAAGATTATCTACAGTTGTTACACAGGAAAAATAAATTGCCTTGAAATAACTGTCATAATTCAAGAGCACCAGGGGTGAAGCTTAGTCTGAGTTTCCCTGAATGATTCTATTTTTTTCCAGGTAATGTTTTTTCTGATTTAAAATTTTTAGTATTCCAGCGGTGTCATCTGGATGAATTATTAGAAGAGGCAAAATACATGGATATTAAAGATGGAGTTTTTAAAGATGAAATGGCTTTGATCTCAATAGTTTTACAAAACAAATTATGGTGTATACAGTAAATAAAGTTGACTTTTAAATTGCATCTTATGAAAGCTTAATTTCTAAGCTAAGATAATTGTTTGCAATAGTTTTTTTTTTAATGTTTTATGACTTTCATTCGTTCAGTGAAAGTAGTTATTGAGCACATAACTTATTCTATGCCAGGCGTGGGGCTAGATAGCTGGATGTTATCTTTATCATGCCTAGATTAAAGAAGGAAAGACAGACACTAACATAATTGCTTAGTTAATTAATTGCAGTTGTAAATGCTAGGAAGAAGTAGTAGAGCGGGTTTTTTGTTTGATTGAGAACACATAGCGGGGGACCTGACCTGTCCTAAGAGTCAAACACTATATCCCAAGCTGAGAAGGATGAATAGATGTTGGTTGAGGATGGAGGAAGGTAGGTGGTAAGCTAAGATGAGGGAGTACAGGAAGAGTATCACAGACAGAGGGAACAGTATGCTTGACAGTTTTGCGCTAGGGAAGAACAGGGCTTGTTCCAGTAACTGTAGGATGAATGTGACACTGACATCCTGTCAATTTCTAGAAATTCTATGGTGATTTTAAAAAAGTTTTAGCTTTGTACATGGTGGTTTTTAACTATACTTTTTGTGGTTGTTATTGTTTTTGAGATGGAGTCTTGCTCTGTCACCTAGGCTGGAGTGCAGTGGCATGCCACAACCTCCACCTCCAAGCCATTTTCCTGCCTCAGCCTCTCAAGTAGTTGGGATTACAGGCGCCCACCACCACGCCTGGCTAATTTTTGTATTTTTAGTAGCAACAAGGTTTCACCCAGGCTGGTCTTGAACTCCTGACCTCAAGTGATCCATCTGCCTCGGCCTCCCAAAGTGCTGGGATTACAGACGTGAGCCACCGTGCCCAGCCTAACTATAGTTTTTTAAGTTTGTATTATGTCTTTTAACTTGTATTTAGATATCAATTAGTGATTTTTTTCCTTTGATTATCCTTTGATTAAAACTATTAATTTTAATCCTTTGATTAAAACTATTAACAAAACTATAAGGCTGTTGACAGAATGTACTTTGCTATTACCACTCATGGTCTAGTCTTGGAAGTTGTCTAACATTAAATATTTATGTTCATATAAGTAAAACATTGACTTTAAACATTTGGGTATTTGGTGGGGCCTATTTATAATATTTATTGAATACTGTTCATTATTGTCTTAAGATCCTATACACAGATATTCTTTTTAAAAAATTTTTTCTTGTAAATATTTTTTTGTTGTCACACAATAGAATCATATAACCCAGATCAATAATAGACACTTGGGAACAGTATGTAACACTGTTAGGTCAAAACCTCATTGCTAGATGCAGCTTTCTTCTATAAGTATAGTTTCTGCTCTTTTTTCTTCTTTAATTGTAGTTTTTAAATTTGTGAAAGAGAAAAAGGAATTGTGCTTTTCAAAGAAAAATTTTCTTCAAATGGAGTTTTTAAAGTTAGATAGCATCATAAGCAACACAGGAGAATTCACTTAGCTAAATTCAAATACATATACTCTTTCTATCCCCATACCTCCAATTAAGACTTACACTCCAAGTTTTGTGTTTATAAAACATTTTATGCCACATACTTCCTGTCTAGTGTATAAATATAGGTAATAACACTTGACAAATCCCAGAGGTTCCAGTATTAAACTGAAATTAATGTGTTGTTTTGGCAGGTTATTCTCGTTCAAGTTAATCCAGGTGAGACTTTCACAATCAGAGCGGAGGATGGAACACTTCAGTGCATTCAAGGTAAGGACATTTTTGGTAAATATTCGAATCAAAGATTTTTTCTTTATTTGAAGGAAGTAGTGTTTTTCTATATGTGTCTGCGTGTAATTTTCTAGATGTAAAGTATATCTTGGATATTCATTTTCTTTTTTTTTCTGTCACATGGTCTCAAATATGTATTATGATGTTATCCAAAGGATATTTGTAGTGGTAAAATCTGTAATGGGTATCTGTTGGTTAATTATTGCTAAGTAACAAATTACTCCAAAATTTGGTGGCTTATAACAACAAGTATTAACTCACGGGGGCTATTGGTAGGAAGTTTTCTGCAATTACTTGTTAAGTGGGCCTCTCCATGGAGAAGTAGAGGGGGCTTATGTTATGGCAGCTGGCTTCAGAGCCAATAACTAGAGGGCAAGAGGGAGCTAGTAGGTCCAGCCCGGACTCAAGAGAAGAAATTATGAAAGGGTGTGAATACCAAGAGGCAGGTCATTGGGGACCATCTTGGAGGCTGCCCAACACAGTCTACTCTTTGACCCCCGACGATTCATGTTCCTTCAAATGCAAAATTCTCCCTCCCAGGATCTCTAAAAGTCTTATCCCGTTACAGGATTCTCTCAGACTTCAGAATCTTGTCACCTAAAGTTCCAGGTGTAGGTAAGGCTTCTGGGTGTAGTTCTTTTATTATAGCTCCTAGGACACTTCTAGTTTGTATACTAATGCCTCTTCTGTATATTCACTTGGAAATAAATGACGTAGGTACTTTGATCCATATGGAGTTCTGTGTAGGAGGATCAACCTAGATCTGATGTTAGCTGGTAAACACTGCAGTGTTAAAAGGCACTGTTGATGATAGCTCTTTTTGGCGGTGATTGGGATTATGGGGTAAATGGTAAATTGGCATGCAATTGAGATCAGTATTAGGTTATTAATTGAACTGGAATCTAATCAGAAGCTATATTATTAATACCTGAACTTGCTTACCAATATACAAACAAACTGGGGGAAATGCCCTTTAGTTTCAGTTTCCCATAATGAGCTATATAGAAACAGGTTTTTCTTTTTTTTGCCTTGCGTAGTAGTAGAGCATGTTGCTTTGTACTTTATTTTTGTATCTGTAAGAACAAAAACTGAGAAAATATTTCTTGAGAAATGAGTATATTTTTAAAGATTCAAGGCTAATGAGTTTTAATTGAAGTTAATATTAGATTATTTAATCATTTTTATTAATGATTTCTACTCTGCATTTCTCTGTTGTGTCCCAGAAATTGATCTTTGGAATTCTAAATCATTTAAAATCAAAACCTAGTCTTAGTCGATGAACAATATGGGGGAAACTTCAGGTCAAGGAAGAGAAGAAATATTTTAAAATAGTATGGACTACAGAGTCTTTCACCTATTTGTAGTATTATAATAAACGGATATTGTGAACAATTAAAGCCTCAGAATTCCACAACCCTGTATCTTTAAAAAAAAAAAAAAATCACACTAGAAAAACCAGATGAAAGTCACCAATATGGGATGAAGCTGAGGTTTTCAGTTCAGTAAGAAAGCATTTAAGCCTCTGGTTATGGTAACATTGGAGCCCCATTAATTGGCTGGTAGATTATATCCCTCTACAACTAAGTATGTGTAATAGAATCTATAAAAGCAAATCACTTAGTGGATGAACATGCATAAAATCTCTTTCATTCCACCTGAGTTTACTTTTTGGTGTCTAAGGAGTGTGTGCGTGTGTATGTAGTGTATGTATATGTTTTGTGTGCGTATATGTGTATGTAATTTCACTGAGTTAGCTGTTCTTCCACTTTTTTCTTTTTTTTAATCCATGTATAACTGGTGCACTTTGCAGGAAATGTTGCAAGTATATTGCTGTCTTCACAATGGGAGCTTTGTATTTATTCATGATGATACTTGGAGATAAGTGACACTAACACTCCTTCCAGTGATTTCAAAAATGCCTTTGACCAAAACAGAATTGTGGAGCCATTTATCTTTGGCTCCCTCCAGGCTTCCTATTCTTTGTTCTCTTCTGAAGTCTCAGATACTATGGTTATCTTCATTTTGGGGAGTGGTGGTACCTGGCCCAATTAATTGAAATGGCACAGGATGGAATGAGGACTAGGACCTAGATCCAGGTGCTTTGCTAGGGTTTCGGAAGCTCGGGGGCAATAGGATGAACTGCAGAAACTGGAAAGAAAGTCAGCTTAGCAGGCTGAACCCCAAGTTCAGACTCATTGACTGCCACTAATGTGTATAAAAGGCAGTCACTGAGGCAAAAAATAAGAAAGCCTTTATGTGAGTTCCAGTATGAGTTTGTGAATATTTCACTCCAGTTGGGTAGAATATAGCAACATAAAATGTGGCAATAGGCAGTATATTTGTACATTCCAACACAAGTTGCTGTGTCATCCTCACACTCTCAGTGATTAACATCATCTCTACCATTGCTGACATTTATTCAGCTCAGGCTGTGCTATGCATTCTGTCCTTTAGTGAGTGTGTAGTTACACACAAGGAAGCTGAGGCCTGTCGAAAAGTTACATAGCAAGAAAGAGGCAGAGTCGAGTTTTCTTCCCTGGTATGTCTGACTCCCTGAGTTCCTTGTTCTGTGCCTTTATGTCAGGGAGGACTCCATTCTCTTGATAACAGCAAGGTTAACTTCCTGTTCCTGGAGTAACAGGATTCTGAGCTGGATACTAGGATGAGTACTTAGATACCCAGAATGAGACAGATGGTTTGCAGAACAAAAGTGGATGGTGGAGACTGAGTCTTGGGAATAAGCTAGGGGCGAGCACTTTGTTAACAAAGTGAGATATACTGATTGAGCAGTGACTAGCAGACAGTGTGATGCAGGGAATATTGGTTTAGAACTCATTACATTATTTCTGCCCCAAATCACGTTTGGGTTCAGATTTGGGGTGGCTCAGCTTCCAGGTGGAGCTTCTAGCTCCAGCTGTTGTTGACTGGGGCCAGGGAGGGCTCCAGCTCCAGGACAATGAGAGAGGACTCGTAGGTACAGTGGGAGGCAGTTCTTTGCCATTTAAAAACCTATTAGGAAGGAATCTGAAAATGGTCACATTGTAATGGAAATTTCTGAAAGAAATATTTGTATTTTGTTAGGGATTTAAGAGATTGAAACTCTACTTATGTTCTTTCAACACTGGCCAACAGGTGGGAGGTGGTTTTGTTTTGTTTTTTGTTCTGAGATGGAGTCTCGCTCTGTTGCCCAGGCTGGAGTGCAGTGGGACAATCTCAGCTCACTGCAACCACCGCCTCCTGGGTTTAAGCGATTCTACTGCCTAAGCCTCCTAAGTAGCTGGGACTACAGGCATGTACCACCACACCTGGCTAATTTTTTGTATTTTTGGTAGAGACAGGGTTTCACTGTGTTGGCCAGAATGGTCTCGATCTCCTGACTTTGTGATCTGGCCGCCTCGGCCTCCCAAAGTGCTGGGATTACAGGCATGAGCCACCACACCCAGCCGGTGTTTTTTTAAATTGAGGGGAAGGTGATAGGTGGTGGTGGCCTTCCTGGAAATTTTGAAGTCATACCCTTTGATTATGCCATGGTTGAAACTGTCAGCCTAATAACTTTGCTATTTTAACACTAGCCCTCAGATTAGGGACTGCTTTGTGGGGATTTCAGGTAGGGAGTGGAGTTGGTTGCTGGGCCTTCCTGGAAACTTTGAAGTCACATTGTATGAGGTCAGTCCTCTTTACTTGTAACTGAATTTATTAGTCTGATAATTTTATCTATAGGACATTTATGAAACCACTATAAAGACCTCAGAAGCTCATTGTGATCTCATTAAAAGGCAGCTTGGAAGTGGAAAGCAAATTAATACAGAAGAATATGGGCTGAGTGGGGAAGCGCACACCTATAATCCCAGCACTTTGGGAGGCCAAGGCAGAAGGATTGCTTGAGGCCAGGAGTTAAAGACTAGCCTGGGCAACATAGTGAGACCCATTTCTACCAAAAAAAAAAAAAAAAAAAAAAAATCAGTCAGTTGTGGCAGTGCATTCCGATAGTCCCAGCTACTCAGAAGGCTGAGGTGGGAGGATCGCTTGAGCCTAGGAGTTTGAGGCTGCATTTAGCTATGGTTGCACCACTGCATTCTATCCCAAGACCCTGTCTATTAAAAAAGAAAAAAATGTGTTTTTATGGGAATGTCCTTGGTGATAAGGAAGAAAACACAGGAAGCACACAATATGCTGTGAACGCAGATTCATTTCTAATGGAATATTTCTCAATATTTCCCGTGAAACATGAATCATAGGTCTTGAAGGGGCCAAAAAAGGTCATAGTTTATTCTCGCGTGGGGTCAGCCTATACCTGTGGCATCCTAGACAAAAAAGATTTATTTTCTCTCGGCCAGATCAAAGTGTATAAAGAGCTAATTGTTAGGAAAAAATAATCTTAGCAATCAATATGAATTTTGCCTTTGCTTCAATTCAGGAATTAATAGAGGGCACACTTGGGTCTCTCCCATTATTTTCATATCTGTGTCTCGGCTGAGGTGCTGGCAATGCAGCCTTCCTTCCTGTCTACACATGCCATCTTTTTATCTGCTCCCTGTAAAATCCTCTAGCCAAAACAAACATCATGCTTCCTTTAAGACTTCAGGCCTGTCTCTTCCAAGAGTCCTCCCAGACCACTGCCTGACTTTTCCCTGAATTCTGGAGGAGCAGGTAGAGGTAGCACTACACAGTCTGGTTATATGCGTAAACCCTTCCTTAGCTCCTCGAATTAGATGCGAATTCAGTTGTGACAGGAAACTGTATCTTAACCCCGCTCCCCAGCTACACAGCTTGAGAATAATTACTGACTGGATTCCTGACTGGCTCTGGTATTACATTCAAGCATGATGATTTTTCTTTTAAATTTTACTCTTCTGATGGCAGTTTAAGATGTTTAGTTACGTGTTTTAGCAGTCTCTAAATCTCGATAGAAGAACTTTGAAATACCACATTGCATTGATAATTGAAGTTAATGAGTTTCCTTTAGAGAAGCGTGTTTAAATTCTAAAGAACTTTTATAACGACCCTACATTAATACTGTAATTTTTTATTTAAGACTGTTATATATAAATTGTGAGGCTAAAGAAAACAGGTGAGTGTGATGCTGATTAAAACAAAAACTGATTAAATTCTTAGGAAGCACCATTATTTTAGTAAACAGTAATATTTAAAGATACTTAATTACTAATGGGTTCTGTCCAAAATAATTTAGGAATCTTTTACCATAGCAGTTAATCTGCTAACTTGTGTTAAGTGAATAGAGATCTCGAAATGACTAAATGACAACAGAATGCGTGGTCAGAGGGGAACTCTAAGAGGGGGGCACTACTATGAAATGGCTGTAGCTTTGAAGCTATTTGAATGTGAAACTTTTTCCGCTCTTGCTTGTTCTCCGTAAGACTTCTTCAGCTCTGTGTCTAATTTTCCCCCTGCACCCGTGAGTGTGGGAACTGTATCATTGATGAACACCACGCTCTGCCCAGTGACTCTGTGAATGGCACCATTGAGAGCTGTTCACCATTTCTGAATTTCCTCATTTGTCTCCCATCCCCCGCCCCTCCATGTATGAGTCAGCATTCAGAATGTCACAGGGACCCTAGTGTTACTTGTTTTTCCTTATGTGATACTTTGGGGACCTTAATGTTGCTTTTGTTTTTTTCCTTATGTGATACTTTAAGTGCATTTGTTAGACTTGTTTGACACATTAGAAGACTGACCTGCCATTCTTTCTAAGAATTTTATGACAGGTCCTAGGGAATTTGGGTTGTCTCTTGCTTAGTTTAGTGTGAAATGACAAGAATGGTGTCATAGCTTGAGCTTGCAAACTGAGGTAGACTAAAACTTCAAAAGCAAAGCATGTATATGGTCTCTCCTTTTTATACATACTTTGCATGTAAATGAGAAATTCCTGTTTTACTAGCTTAAAACCCAGGAAGAGTACCTGTTGCAAATGAAGCCTGTTTTCAAAGACTGTAGTGGATCTCTGTCTTGGCTTAAATTTGCAACCAGTTTTTTGATAAAAAATATTTGGGTGATTTGAAAGTAAAATTATTGTAACATGAATGCATTAAATTCTAAATCTTTGCCAATGTTTATTATATTGGATAAATTGTTATTTGACTATTTGTAAAATATCTGTATTATAAATGGAAATGTTTCTTCCTATTACAAGATTAGGATTTTAGGAGCTGGTTTTCTACATAAGAAACTACCTTGAAAACCATTTCTTTTTTTTTTTTTCTTTTGAGACAGGGCACCCTGTCTCAAAAAGAAAGACTTGCTCTGAGACAGACTTGCTCTGTCACCCAGGCTGTAGTGCAGTGGCACGATCAGATCATAGCTCGGTTGCAGCCTCAACCTCCTGAGCTGAAGTGGTCTTCCCACCTTGGCCTCCCAAATTGTTGGGATTACAGGCATGAGCCAGTGTGCCTGGCTGAAACCCATTTCTTTAGTATTTGGGGAATTTGTGAGGGATTGCTAACAAGCTGAAATGTTATTGTGAACACTTAGGCCTCACTTGGAAAATCTTCTAGAATTGAAAATAACAAGTCATTTGCCAAGGCTAGCCCTAGTGTCATGGCCATCTTTCTTTCTGATTGATCCAAAGCTGTATAGTTAGTCCTCCTGGGGGCTCTAAGCCAAGACAGTCTGAATTTCTAGGAAAATCTGAATCACTCTACCAATTTTCCAGCTCACCTTATGATTCTTAAATGTTAGCTTCAAGACCAGTCTTTTACCTGTGTGTGTTTGTACTACAAATATATATTTACGTGTGTGTGCATATATTTGTTTCATTAGAAGATTTTTTCATTTTCCACGATAGGATTTACATTGAATTTGGAGAAAGATTGAAGAAAAATTACTTTCAGCTTTGTGGAGTACTCTTGATCTCTGAAATGTTTGGGGGCTTTATTTTGTACATGACGAGTTAGCAGTTCTTCTCAACATGGACTGATGCACAGCTATTTGTTACAAATAGACATTCTGTACGCTGACCTGATAAACCCCTTTACAGACAGCCTCTTGCTGCTGAGTAACTGGAAGTTTACCAGCAGGTGGTTTCCACCAGGGCCGGAACATACTGACAGGCCCAGAGCAGAAAGTCTGGGTTATGGAAGGAATGAGAGCAAAGGCTGTGACTGAACGTGCAACTGTCATCTTGCTGGGATTGTGTAATGTCATGAGGCTGGGTTACATCAATACCAAACTATGTTGCTTTCCTAGGAGGTTTTAAGTCCCTCTCAAGGGAGGTACTCAGGGTATATGCTGCTTCCTGCCTTTCTTCTTCCTGTCTCAGTTATCTTGATTTTTATGCTTATTCTTATATTTACATAAGAACGGAATGTTAAACCCTTAGATAAAACTGTCACCCAATGTTCTGTCATCAGACTTAAGATGAATTGGTGTTGAGTTCTCAGAGTACAGTTCTGTAGTGTGAATCCCTGGTCATTTGGTAGCTAATACTTCACCTGTTAGCCCCAGTTTCCTCTCTTAAAATGGGAACAATGATAGTACCTATCTGATAGGATTGTGAGGATAATCCATTGTAAGTGTCATCATTATGATCATCATCATCTAGTTGTATCCACAGCTTTGCTGCTTTTTTCCCCCTAAATAGATGGCATGATTAATTGTGGGCAATGACTTCATTTTCCTACTTGTAGAAATCAGTTGAAATTCTAGTCTCCCTTTCATTGCTTATTTGTGATAGACTTGCTCTCATAGGGTTGCTGGTGATGGCACCAGTTCAAACATTTTAGATGAAGGTTTATAAGAATATATATACTGTTCAGATATGGGATTATAGCTAAAACAACAGGTTCAGTGTTCCATGAATTTAAAGTAAATTTTGTTGTAGTTTTAGTTGTTGGTTTTCTTTTGAATAACAGCCATTCACTCTCACACCATGCATGAGCAGCTATATTCAGAGAAGGCTATATCTTATTTTATCCAATAAAGCAGTTTTTCTAGTGTGTCTCCTTTTACATTTTCATTGAATTCCATACTTCTGGCTGGGCACAGTGGCTCACGCCTGTAATCCCAACACTTTGGGAGGCCTAGGTGGGGCGGATCACTTGAGGTCAGGAGTTCAAGACCAGCCTGGCCAACATGTTGAAACCCCATCTCTACCAAAAATACAAAAATTAACCGGGTGTGGTGGTGGGCATCTGTAATCCCAGCTACTCAGGAGGTTGAGACAGGAGGATCAGTTGAACCTGGCAGATGGAGGTTGCAGTGAGCTGAGATGGTGCCACCACACTGTAGCTCAGGCGACAGAGCAAGACTCTGTCTCAATTTAAAAAAAAAAAAAAAATTGTTTCCATACTTCTTAAAATTTTTATTTAGGACATTCTGTTCTTAGGCAGTACCAAGAAGCAGTAAGGGCTATACATTGGGAAGGGCTATACATTATGGGTTTTAGAGTGAGATTGCCTGGCTTAAAAATCCCCTGCACGTTAGTTGTATATTGTAAAATTAGTTCCTTAATTTCTGTACGCCTCAGTTTCCTTATCTGTAGAGCTGGAATAGTAATTTCTGTCCTGAAGGATTGCTGTGATTAAATGAGTTACTGTGTGGAGAGCACTAAGAACAGTTTCTGAGTCATAGTAAGGGCCCAATATATAGGAGTGATTACTAAGCTTTTGGTCTTTATTATGGGTGGGCATTGAACTCCCCCTTCATTTTTTTGTTACCTAATCATTTTAAAACATTTCAGAAAACCTGTGTGAACTGGAGTTATTAGGATTCTTTAGATGTCTTTACGTTTAAATTCTAACACTTCAAAATAACATGTTTAAAAGTTATGCAATCGCAGTTTAGCTTCTGAACCCTTCTGCCCTTTAGGCTGGTTAAACAATGATTAAAATGTCATCTCTGAAGGTACCACTGCTTAGAGTTCTTTAAATGTCACAGATCTTTGCATGTCAGATAATTCAGAAGAGCGAGCAGTGTCACATTACCTAAATGGTTGGCCACAGGTTATTTCACAGCTTGTAGTCTTTCAGTTCCTGCTTTATTCTTTTCTGTATTTTTCACTCTTGTTCTTACATTTCCAACCTGAAATAGAAAAGTTCATGTTACAAGTATCTTTAAGGAAGACTGGATTAAATTCTTCAAGGGCAAGGGTCAAAGCTTAGTCATCTTTGTATCTCAGGGCCTATCCTGCATGTAGGAGGCATAGAGACGGAAGGAAAGTCATTTCCTGATACTCGTCTTTGTCTGTTCGGGCTGCTATAACGAAAATACCGTAGACTGGATGGCTTATTAACAACAGAAATCTATTTCCCACAGTTCTGGAGGCTGGGAAGTCCAAGATCAAGATACTGGTTTCTTTGGTGTTTACGGAAGGCCTGCTTTCTGGTTCATAGATGGCAGTTTCTCTCTGTGTCCTCACATGGTTGAAAGGCCTGGGGGTCTTCTTGGGCCTCCTTTATAAGGACATTAATCCCATTCATGAGGGATTAGTGTCCCTCATGACCCAATCACCCCTTCTAATACCACCCCTTCTAATACCATCACCTTTGGGGTTAGAATTTCAGTGTATGAATTTGTGGTGGGGTGGGGGACACGAACATTCAGACAGTGATGGTGCTGTTGAAGATAAAATGATGGAAAAATTCTCTTAGTTAATTTAGAGAAGTTATTTATTTTTGTTATTCTGATTAGGTAGTTAAATTTAGTTATTTTCACTCTTAGTTCCTCAAATATAATATAGGCATGTGTTTCCAAAAACAGTAATTCTGAAAAGTCCAGTATATGGATTAGCTTCTCTTACCTGTAAAAATGCATGAAGGAATCATTATATTCATGCTTTTAATAACTTCCTTTTGGGGGAGAATAGGATGAGAATACCTTAGAAAATGTTAGGCTATTTAATCCTTAAAGATACATAAACTTTTCCCCAAACTTTGTATTTATTTTTATATTATTAACAAATATTTTAATTTAGGTTACTCATTAATTTTATTAATATTTTATGTTTTCTTGCTGTTGGAAATTATAGCGTTTATGTGTAGTAATGAATTATCAGTAAACTCTGTGTCAGACCCAAGAACAAATTATGCTTTAGTAAATGAGGGCCGGGCGTGGTGGCGCACACCTGTAATCCCAGCACTGTGGGAGGCTGAGGCAGGCGGATCATGAGGTCAAGAGATTAGACCATCCTGGCCGACATGGTGAAACACTGTCTCAACTAAAAACACAAAAATTAGCTGGGCGTGGTGGTGCACACCTGTAGTCCCAGCTACTTGGGAGGCTGAGGGAGGAGAATCGCTTGAACCCGGGAGGCGGAGGTTGCAGTGAGTCGAGATCCCACCACTGCACTCCAGTCTGGTGACAGAGCGAACCTCCATCTCAAAAAATAAATAAATACATACATAAATACATAATAAATAAATATAAATAGTAAATGAGTCTGATTTGTGCTTGTCGGTTTTTGCATTGCTATAAGGAAATACCTGAGACTGTGTAGTTTATAAGGAAAAGAGGTTTAATTGGCTCATGGTTCTACAGGATATACAGGAAGCATGGTGCTGGGATCTGCTTCTGGTGAGGGCCTCAGAAAACTTACAATTATGACAGAAGGCGAAGGAGAGCCGGCAAGTCACATGGCGAGAGCAGGAGTAAGAGAGAGAAGGGAGAGGTCCCAGACTTTTAAACAACCAGATCTCCTGTGAACTGAATAAGAACTCACTCATCACCATGGGGATGGTGCTAAGCCATTCCTGAGGGATCCATCCACACAATCCAGTCACCTTCCAGCAGGCCCCACCACCAACATGGGGAATGACATCTCAGTGTGAGATTTGGAGGGGACAAAGATCCAAATCATATCGTTTACTGAGTTAAATGAAGGTGGTATTAATGGTTTTCCTCTGTCAGCAGTGTGATTGAAGAGGGCAGGCAGGCGTCAAGCCTGAAGGAGGGCATTTGTGGTGGGATGTGGAAGGAGAAACACGTATTACAGACATTTAGGAGATAGTCATGACTTGTGACCAATGAGAACACACTGGATGAATGTTTCCCTAAGGTGGATGAACTATAGTGTCTTAGAAAAATGTTTGTCTTATAACATAATTGACAGCACTAAACATTTTTTACTCTCTGTCTCTTAATTGGACAAGCATTAAGAGTAACAAATATGGGTTTAAAAGGCAAACTTTTTTTTTTAAGTGGGTAATTTTTCGTTTTCCTCAACTTGGTTATTTCCTCTCCATAAAGGTGTTATATTTAAATTATGGAACACCTTTATGGATGCTTTATATATTGCATTGTGGAGCCAGTTTTAAACATCTGTTTTGTTATCTTTCTAGCTATAGGAGTGTCCACATCTTCACTTTTTTTAAAAAGCTCCCAGGTCTCTATTAGCAGATTATTATTTGTGTTCCAAATTGATAAGAAGAGGAGGCCTAGCATCAAGGGAAAAGTCTTTGGGAGTGAAAAAAAAGAGTGGAAACTTAAAATATAAGCCCTTTTCTTGTACTGTCTTCTAGTGAAAATGTTATTCTGTGTTAGAGAAATGACCAGATGAATTTTGTTTCCTGTTTCGTTTTGCAGTTCTCATTAAAGTGGGTATACACATACACTTAACTCATGTAAATGTCAAACTGTTTGTTTGTTCTTGAAGTGCTTAGTCTTCAACAGTTCTTCTCGGTTGGATGTTTGAAGATCATTTCGGTATGTCTTATGCTAGATCCAGCAATGTCAGTTTTTGCCTGCTGCACTGTGGTACCCTGTGGACAAAACAAGTATAAATGGTCCAGATTTATGATGGTTTAAGATTGTTCAACTTTACGATTGTTTCGTTGGGATGTAACTCGGTCACAGGTTAAAGAGCATCTGTACTTAGGCAATGCGAGAACTGAACTTGTGTTCTGTTGAGGAAGAGTAATCTTTGCCGGTAGTATAATTTTTAATTATATGTTTAAATTGTTTAAATTTATTTAGCCTTTTGTTTGTTTGTTTGTTTTGAGATGGAGTTTCACTCTGGTTGCCCAGGCTGGAGTGCAACGGCAAGATCTCGGCTCACTGCAACCTCCACCTCCCGGGTTCATGCGATTCTCCTGCCTCAGCCTCTTGAGTAGCTGGGATTACAGGCATGCGCCACCATGCCCGGTTAGTTTTGTATTTTTAGTAGAGATGAGATTTCTCCATGTTGGTCAGGCTGATCTTGAACTCCTGATCTCAGGTGATTTGCCGTCCTCAGCCTCCCAAAGTGCTGGGATTATAGGCATGAGCCACTGTGCCCGGCTGAAATAGTTTTTTAAAAACGTTAATAAAATATAAAAAGAAGCATGGCACTGTCAACCCATGAGTTAGAAATAAAGATCTAGGATTAAATTGGATAATTTATTCTTGGTTAATAGTCAAGACAGTTCTCATTCTGTGAGTCAAGCACTCACCTGTTGAGTGACATAGTTCTTGAATCATATGCCCAAGGAAAAGGACATGTCTAACATTGCAGAATTTTAAAACTGTGTGTATTAACAGTGGTTTGTATCCTTTTGCACATCAGAATTACCTGGGAACGTAAAAAAAAAAAGTTTAAAAGTTGATATCTAGGCTAGTTGTAGTGAATTGTCATATTGTTTGAGCCCAGGGGAATCGTCAGATTGTAGGGAATAGGGACTGGGCATGAGTGATTTTTTTTTTTTTTTTTTTTTTTTTTGAGACGGAGTCTCGCTCTGTCGCCTGGGCTGGAGTGCAGTGGCCGGATCTCAGCTCACTGCAAGCTCTACCTCCCGGGTTTACGCCATTCTCCTGCCTCAGCCTCCCAGTAGCTGGGACTACAGGCGCCCGCCACCTCGCCCGGCTAGTTTTTTGTATTTTTTAGTAGAGACGGGGTTTCACCGTGTTAGCCAGGATGGTCTCGATCTCCTGACCTCATGATCCGCCTGTCTCGGCCTCCCAAAGTGCTGGGATTACAGGCTTGAGCCACCGCGCCCGGCATGAGTGATTTTTAAAAGCTCCCAGGCCATTTGAATAAGCAGTGAGGTTGAGAAGCTCTGGTTAACGTAACCCTCAGGACAGCTCAAGAAATTCTCGTGCTGTGCCTTCCCATGTACATTGCAGTGCACATGCTGTGCACCTGTGGCTGTTTTTCAGGTTCATCTTCTTGAGCAAGTTTGGCAGTTTTGTAAAGTGTCTAAAGATCTTTTATCTTGTATTCTTATGCATATTAAGTAAAATCTATGTTGTAATTGGCTTTACTGAACCTATTAAAATTGTTTTTTAGCTTTGGTTATAAGCTTCTAAGTAATAAACAAGAAACTTCAGAAATATGAGTTACTGCTTTCAGCAGAGTACAGATTTATTTTATACTGACTTAGATGTAAACGCAATAGTTCACATATGTTTAATGAAATTCAAAGTTCACCTATGTTTAATGAAATTCAAAGTTGATTGGAACAGGTATGATTATGCAGAGTGGACAGAGTTTAAAAAATGAGATGAGAAAGCTGGGCGCGGTGGTTCACCCCGTAATCTCAGCACTGTGGGAGGCTGAGGCAGGCGGATCATTTGAGGTCAGGAGTTTGAGACCAGCCTGGCCAACATGGCGAAACCTGTCTCTACTAAAAATACAAAGATTAGCTAGGTGTGGTGGTGCACGCCTGTAATCCCAGCTGCTTGAGAGGCTTGTGGCAGGAGAATTGCCTGAACCCGGGAGATGGAGGTTGCAGTGAGCCGAGATCACACCACTGTACTGTAGCCTGCCCGACAGAGTGAGACCCTGTCTCCAAAAAAAAAAAAAAAAAAAAAAAAGGTGAGGTGAGAAAATAACCATCTTAAAACTTGCCACTTTTCAGAAGCTGCTAAGCTGCTGTGAGCCCTGTTTTTGCATGCCTTTATGAAATAATTGGACTGGGACTTTGGCTTCCTTATTTGTTCCCTTCCTAATCTAGTTCGAACAGTGTAGGTCCCCAGAAATCATTTTGGTGCTTGACTTGGGTGGGTGGTCTCTACAGTATATGAATTCAGTATATGACATTGATGTCAGACCCTCAAGATTATCAACAGGTAGAATCTTGGTTCTCAAAATGTAACATAAACCAGAATCACCTGGAGGGCCTGTTAAAACACAGTTGTTGGTTCTACCCCCAGGATTTCTGATTCAGGTCTGGGGTTGGTGGGGCCAGAGAATTTGTATTTCTGAGTTCAGGGTGTTACTGATGAATCATGGAGGTAGAGATCGTCGGGGTTGGTGACATTTGGAAGAGAAGGGTATTTACAGACATTGTACCCTTAAATGAACAAGAAGGCTCTCAGAATTAAGTTTGGTCACACAGTGGACAAAAGGGAAAACAATTAAATCTAGATGCAGAAAAATAAGAAAAATTGACTTAAAAATTATTATTTGTAAGCTCAAAGCTAGAATTTTTTCTTTTTGAAAATTTTTTCCTCCCTTTTCTACAGTTTTAATGAATTGAGGTTTGAACCCGGGACTCTAATTTTCAAAGGATTTGTTTGTAGTCATTCAGTTTACATCTCCTAATTCAGTTGCTAATTTTATTAGGTTCCTAATTTTATTAGGAACTTACTTCTCTTCACTGTGCCTCAGTTTCCCCGTAGTAAGAATATGATCGCTAGAGATATCGTCAGGATATTTTAAAGTCTAATGAATAATATTATGTAGTATTTGGAGATCACCAAGTTAGGAAACTTAAAAATATGAAAAATATTCTAAACAGATATCCCAGATTGTGTTCAAGTAATAAGTACATCCCTTTTTCCCTGTCAACTGGGTCACAGTAAGAGAAGAAGCCAACGTGGAGGGTAAAAAAAAAAAAAAATAGTGCACCAATATGGGAGTTGGCTTCATTTTGTAAAGTATTATACAGAAATGGGAATGTTTAAAGCATGAAACTGGTGAGAAAGGAAGTGACTCAGAATTCAGAATAGATAGGACTCCACACCAGTAATGATCTGGAACTGAGGAACATTGCCTACAGAAGAGAGAAGCCATGAGAGACAGTTGAGGTGAGTGAATTGGCTTGATAGAAACATGGAAAATGGAATTACACACACATATATATTTTTTCCTCATGTGGACAGGGACTACTGTAGAAATTTAGAACTTTGGGCCCTGTTTAAAAAAATCTATTTCAAGGGTCAAATTGTTGATTGCCAGACTGATTATTATTAGTAATTACAGTTACAGCACTGTGGATTTTTCTCATAGTGTCTGAGTTCTGCTCCTGTTCAGTGGTTGAGTTCATTGATCATTTTTCTGCTCCTCATTGTACCTGTCATGCTGGTAACAGCAATTAACATTCCTCAGAAGCGAATAGAATGCCAGGCTCTATCTCAGATGTAACTCAAGAACAACAGGTGCATTCTACCTGTTTCTTGGCTATACCCAGAGTAGTTAGAAGGCAAGTAATTAACCATAGAACAGACTTTGAAGAAAATGAGATTCTTTAGAATTTGAGCCAAAGTGCTGAAAAGTAGCTCTGGATAATGTATTTAGGAGACATAGGAAATGGCTCAACAGGAAGGGTGAAATAGCCTTACCAATCTGGCCTCTTTATATTTGTTTCAAGCCTGTTTCCCTTCATTGATACAAATCTTATTAACTCTGCACCTTCCACAGACGTTTTGTTTTGTGCAGCCTTTTTTTTTTTTTTTTTTCTGGATTTGTTTTTATGAAGTTCACGTGAAAGGTCATTGGACTTGAATTTATGTAGTAAAATTCAATTAATTAGATTCTTAAATTTTCTTCTCTCCTTTAAGTGAAGACACCTAATGAAACTTTCTGGCTCTGAGAAAAGGAAGAGGGTCCCCAGATACAGATGTAAATTCCTTACCATTTAGTCTGGTTCCATTGATCCAGGGGTTCAGTTTTCTCACCTTAAAATAAGAGGATTAGAACAGATAATTTCTAAAATTATTTTTACCACTCATTTTCTCTTTCTTTAATTCCTGTAGAGTTCTCTCCAGTTTGTATGTCCCTAGTTTTTTGAAAATACGTAAAGCTTTACTTACATAGGTTCAAGTGTGGGCAGATTACAAGAGCTTAATTATCTAGGATTTTCTATTTGAAAGTGAGACATTAAATTATCATTGGGACCTTACTTTAGGTTCTACATAAATTTCTCTAAAATTTTATTAGCATATGTTAATCTTGAGTAGTAACAACAGGAAAGAAAATTAGGTGTGATTTTTCTTGTTTTAATAATTGCTACTTTAAAAAAGCTTGTGTGTACCTTTTGTATGTTGGGTGTTTGTTTTGTTTTGTTTTGTTTTGTTTTGTTTTTTTTGGAGACAGAGTCTTGCTTGTCACCCAGGCTGGAGTGCAGTGGCGTGATATTGGCTTACTGCATCACTGCAACTCTGCTTCCCAGGTTCAAGCGATACTCCAACCTCAGTCTCCTGAGTAAGTAGGTGGGACTTAAGGTGCCCGCCGCTGTGCCTATCTAAGTTTTGTATTTTTAGTAGAGATGGGGTTTCACCATATTGGCCAGGCTGGTATTGAACTCCTGACCTTGTGATCCACCTGCCTTGGCCTCCAAAAGTGCTGGGATTTCAGATGTGAGCCACCGCACCCAGCCATGTCGGGTGCTGTCACTGGTTGTTAATCTTCGCTGCATATTTGAATTGCTACAAATTTTTAAAAAATACTGATGCTTGGGCCCCACCTTCAGAGATTTAGAAGCAATTATGGGGTCCCAGAATATTTTTAAAGATAGTGTTGTCATAAGTATTTCGTTTACATTACATTTCAAAAAAAATTTGGTGAATTTAACTTTTATGTCTAATATTGAAGGTTTTGAATTATTTGTGAGTGAAAAAACTCTAAAACATAGAGAAGTGGTACCTTCTCATTTAAGGTGTACTGCCTCAGCTGAAGGATGTCTGTGTGTCTTGACTGCCCATCCCCCATGTGTACACCTCTTATCCACTGAGCTAGATGGGATGGCCTTTCTGCTTGTCTCTCATCTATGGGGCATTACATATAGTAGTCCTTTTTGAGTTGGTTTTTTAGGGTTATTTGGTATCATTTTGTCAAATCTATGCCACTGATTTTTAAATGCATCATTATTTTTTATGTCTCTACAAAAGAGAAAACACCACCGATTAAGTTGACTTCCTTTTTCAGGAGATGTGAAAATGTGAAAAAGGTACTTGGAATCAGTGAAATATGCTTATAAGTTTTTATTTAAAAAAAGTTTGTGGGTACATAGTAGGTGTGTATATTTATGGGGTACATGAGATGTTTTGATACAGGCATGCAATGTGAAATAAGCACATCATCGAGAATGGGGTGTCCATCTCCTCAAGCGTTTATCCTTCAAGTTTCAAATAATCCATAAAATACACTACTTTTTGTTTTTCTCATCTAGATATTAAGCTTTTAAAAACCATAAATCTACATAGGTTTTTTTTTTTCTAATTTTGTGTTGCATAATCATTTTGTGTGTATGAAAAAAATTGAGATAGCTTTCTATTCAATCTCCTTCTCAGTTGTAGAAATGACTAATTTGTTTAAACATCATTGCTTCTAAATATGCCCTGGAGGACTTATATACAAGTCATAATCTTGTGATATTCTTTGTTAGTTTTAACTTCTCACCAAACGTCTTTGTCTCATTATGCTGAAAGCCTTATTTATTTTTGTGTGTGTGCATATGTATGCATATTTGTGTGTACTCATACAGACACACTATATGTGTGAGTGTGTATGTTGGCCAGTGCTACCACTTGGCGTGTGTTCTGCTTTGTCCAACCTTTTGGTAAAATCTACACTTTGGGTTTTAAATAATTTTAAGGTTTCCATTGTTCACGTGTTTGCTGTTGTAGCATTATCCGATTAAAAACTCTATAACCCAGTTCAGCAATCTAAATGTGCTTCTAACTTTATATGGAAACTATTTAGCTTTCTTTACTCACCACCTCCCCGACTCTACTCCCTACTCCCCCAACCTCTTTTTTTTTCCCTACAGTGTTAAGAGAGATATATTACCTTTGGATCTAGCCCATCTGCCTCTAGATACTTCACTTGCATAATAACTAATTTAAATTTATTCCAGATGTATAAGAAGTATTTGAGATTTGGTAGTTTTAATTTTGGAAATGCTTTTAAAGTGTTATCCTAGATTAATAGGCTATTTTTCTTCCATGAAAATGTATATTTATTTAAAACCTGTGGTAGCTAATTAAACTTGAAATACCCTAAGTCCTCATTTAATGTTGTCGATAGGTTCTTGGAAACTGTAAGCGAAGCTTTAAGTGAAACATATAACAGGTCCTTGAGTTGCGTTGTTTCCTTGGACGTGGATTTGTTACAGCACTGATGAGGGGAAAAACTGTTAGCGTTATTTCACTCAAAGTTGCAGCTTCCAAGAACCCATGGATGACATTAGGTGAGGGCTTACTGTATTTCTCTGGTTTTCAGTAAGTTAAAAGGTAGCAGAATCTCATATTTTCATTTTCCCCATCAGTAGAGGAGCTGGTGATATCCACTTGTGGATGCGCAGTCCCAGTCTGATGGCCAGGTTTGATGAATTGGCCGCTCACTTTAGAGGGGCTGTCAGGTTTCTTCATGTTCACAAATGACTGGAAATAAAAAGGAATACTTTTTGTGTCGCCAACTCTCTAACTACCTATATAACATTTAGGTTTGTTTTGGCTGCCAGTTCCTCTTCACAAAAATCACTGGCTCAGTGTGGTTTTCTCCCTTTTCTGGTTCACTCTTCATGCCCATATTGCTGTAGACCCCTCTTAGAAGCCTCACCTACCCCACTCCCCACTCCTTTTGCATTTGGGTTTCTGTGTGTATGTATGGGGTACTTCACTCCTTCTAAGTAGTAGCTCAGGGCCTGGCAAAATTGTCAGGATTAGGATGAGACTGCCTTTGCTGTGTTTCCACAGATGTGTTGCGTTGCTTCCTGTCCGTTCTCCATCCAGTGCCCATTCTCCGTACCCTTCTCCATGTCCTCCTCCGTGTCCTCAACTACTCTCTGTCTTCACCTCCCGTTTCCTGTTTTTCTCCTGTTTCTGCTACTCATATTCTCCATGGGAAGGGCTTTTTTTTTTTTTTTCAAACCTGGTATTTTTGGAGAGAAGGTTTTGACATTGGGGCTGTCTTTTAAGAAGTCCTTCCCCTGATAGCAGAGGGGAACGTGCTCAACTTACAAAGTTTCTGAGAAAAATCACACTTCTTTTCACAGGACCCCTGTTTGAAATTTGCAACAAATTAAACGCTTAGGAATCCCAGGTGCATAGGAGCCCTGCTGTTTCAGTGCATTCCCCTTAATCATGTTGGTTTACATGAGGATTGATTTTGGACTCACTGGGCCAGCCACATGAAATGTGGTATTGTCATTGTCTCTTTGTACAGAACAATTCATTTGCAGATTGTCATGAATCCATCCTGTGAGGTATTATGATGACATCTGGCATGCCTTCTTTGTTTACTGTGTTTACTGTATGTGTTTAGAAGGAAAAAGCCTGTAGTGACCACTTTTCTGTGTCGGCCCCTGGGTCAGGCTTTCCGTCCTGACTCATGGGTGTCGGGACTACTGAGATTGGTTGATGGGGTGTGCAGAATTTCCTCTGTCGGGCTTGGGAGCCAGAAAGCCACGATGAGGTTTGATTTGGCTTGTGGCAGCCTTTTCCAAATATGAATTTGGATACAGTACAGTAAGTCCTCTAAGAAAAGGAGAAGAAGAAAAAATAATAACTGTAGAGCTGGGACTATCTGGGGAACATTGAAAAACGGGGAAAATCTCAAAGATAGTATTCTGTGTCTCCCCTGAGCTGGTGTCGCTGTGGTGCTCAGAGGCCAGCCTTTTTTTCCAAGCCGAGCGCTCCCTGAACTTGGGAGAAACCACAGAGGCGGCCTCTGTCCTGCATGTGCTGCACACTGCCTTGCTCCAGACTGTCTTGAATGTGACCTGGCAGCCAGTGCTGTTTCCTGCTGACGTGGCCTCCCACAACTGAGCAGAACAGAGCCACCTCAGTGTGCTGAGGAAGGAGCGAGCTGGGGGCATGAATCACCAGCGGGATATAGAACAAATGAAGAGGGGAAAGCGCCTAACTGTTCAGGTTTCCTGGTAGATATACTTAAAATACACCTTTCTTATAGGAAGGAAGAAGGAGGAAGAAAAACAGGAGTGAAGAATGCCTCAAGAGTCAAAGAGTGATTTGTTTGGCCCTAGGAAGGATTTCTTATCAGCAGGAGTTACCTTCTGGGGTAAACCCCAGTCTGCATCAGACATCTGAGAGGATGCTTTGAGGAGGCCAGACTGGCCTGCCGCCTTCACAGCCACACTGTTGCACAGGTTGGTTGTGGGTGTGAGCTCTTAGCCCTGTCCGGCAGACAGGTAGTAAAGAAACAAAAGCCTAAACCAAAAGACTGGAGTTTGTGTCTTAGTGGAAAAAGTTCCCTCGACTTGGTAGGAACCGGAGAAGAGGACTCTGAGAAACTGCTCAGGAGCAAATCCTATGGCCTAGTTTTCCTGTCAATGCTGTAACATCCCACTCGATGCTCAATATGCACTTGCTTCAGCCACTACTGAGTATTTTTTGAGTTTGCTTATTTGAAGAGGTCCAGAACAACTCCTTGTTAGTGTCTTCTAATAGGCCCCCAAAAGTATCACAGAATTTTAGAGTGAGATGGGACTTTAATCTGATCGAGACCGTTAGTGGTTTCTTCTTCTTCCTTTTTTTTTGAGACAGAGTCTTGCTCTGTCGCCAGGCTGGAGTGCAATGTTGCGATCTCGGCTCACTGCAACCTCTACCTCCTGGGTTCAAGCCATTCTCCTGCCTCAGCCTCCCGAGTAGCTGGGACTACAGTCGTGCGCCACCGCACCCAGCTAATTTTTGTATTTTTGGTAGAGACGGGGTTTCACCATGTTGGGCAGGATGGTCTCCATCTCTTGACCTCGTGACCCGCCCTCCTCGGCCTCCCAAAGTGCTGAGATTACAGGCTGAGCCACCGCGCCCGGGCTGTGGTTTCTTTTAAGAAGTGATCGTAGAACCTTGTCTTCAGTTACTCCCACCTGAAAACCCACTGTACAAAACATGCAGGCGGAGGTGACTGAGGGCAGAGAGGCCAGAGCCCAGCTGCTCATCTTTCTTCTAGCGGTGGCCCTGGAAACTCTTCTCCTGACCGCTCCACACTCCTGCGTATTTAATTGAGAAATCACTGATCAAATCTACTTCCTTAATTTTATAGGTGAGGGAATTTTACTTTTGGTAGGGTCATGTTGTTAGGTCATTATGGTAACTTTCAAGGTGCCTGGGAATAAAAGTTTCATAACTTTAATCTGTCTCCTGCTTTTGAGCCTTCGTGATCTCTCCGGGAGCTGCTGTAATGGCTTCCCATCCTGCATGGGAACAAGTGGGGTGCTGGTGGGATAAGTTGGGGGCTGGTGATGTACTCCCCCTGTTTGTAGGTCAGAGAGCTGGAAACCACAGAGAACAGCCCAGGTGGTTTCATTAGTCCAGGTGTGAGATCACAGGGGGTGGGGGGTGGGGGCGGGGTGCCAGTAGGATTGGAGATGGAGGGAAACTTTGAAAGGAGCCCTTAGCACTTTAAGATATGGTTAAGTTTTTAAGTTACAGAAACTGGATATGGAAAATTACCAAGAGAACTTAGTAGAAGATAATCCTCAAATACCCAGCCAAGGCCATAGGGAGAATGTGGAGACTGTCTGACTTAGATAGTGGAAAGTCTTTCTCAGTTTTCTCTGCTTTAAGCTTCATTAAGTCCCTCTCATGGAGGAGTCTTCTTTGGAGATAGCAAAGCAGTTTGATTCCTTGATTGTCTTTGCTGCTGTGGCATCCCAATCTGATTGTTGGGTGATTGTTGGTATATGGTGTAACCGTTAGTTCCTGGTGTGTCATTTATCTACACAATTCACTTGCATTTGTTTTCTGGATTGCTCAGCCTAGATTATGGAACAAAACCAAGGCAGATTCAGGTCTGTCATACTGACCTCATTCCTGGTTCAGCACTGATTTTCCTGCATAGCCTCAAGTCTAGTAGGTAGGTGAACTTGGGATTACATCATTTACACTGGCCATGGTTTCCAGTGTTTTCCCCTTTCTTGGAAGCTGTTTTCTCCTGTTGCTCCCTTGTAACTCAGTCAACAGAAGCCTCTGCCCAGGGTATACAATTTCCTAAGAAAAGTGAGCAAAACAGGAGTGAATGGAGAGGATGGGATATTAAATATGTAATAGGTTTATTTACCTTTTCAGTAAAGTCACTTGATTTCCTTTGAAGAGGCTTTGATTTTCTTGGACCATGCATTGGTGGAATTAGAAAGTTACCCACATCATTTATGGTATTTTGTTGTTACTGTTGTAGGCTGGATTTGTACTTTGTCAGGGCCTAGAAGGGGAGAAACAGCCTTGTCTGTTAATCCTGTTGCAGTGGCAGAAGTGCTGTATATGTAACTATATGTTCTTTTTCTCAACTCATACTGGAAAAAGAAAAAAAATTGCCCAGAGACTCTTTTTCTGAATGTTTTTGTGTAAATCTATTCTTCAAATACAACTGTGAGTAGGAGGCCATGTCAGTGGGGGGTGATCATTCTTTTGTGTGATGGTAATGAGATAATTTCTGCATTACAGATTTTCAGGAGACTCTTTGTTTAAATGAAACTTCAGAGCCCTCACAAAGCCTCACAAGTCTCTTTGCCTCATTAAAAAAGTTTTTATTAATCTCATATGTTTTGCCATCATCAATTGCATAAACAAATAAAATTGTTTTGAGCAATAGAACTAAGGCTGTCATTTGTTTGGCATCTTGTCTTCTCTACTCTTCCTCAAATATAATTTGACAAAATCTGGCTCCGAGTTGCTGTTGTACCCACCATTAGCCACTGGCTCCAAGTGGCTTCCCTGCCAGAGTTGCTGTTGTACCCACCATTAGCCACTGGCTCCAAGTGGCTTCCCTGCCACGGCTACGTTCACTCTGGTCTTGGATGGAGGCGAGAGGAAGTGTTCAGATTGTGTGCACGACGTAGCCAGGCAGGTTGCTGCCTGAAGGCTGGCAGCCTCTTTCACATGGGCTGGCAGGGATCTGCAGCCAGCAAGCTATTTCCGTTACGTTGCCTGAAGGAACCAGGTAGGCCTGAGGGTGTCAAGTTGCTAGCCAAGATCTTGAACGTTTCTTTGTATGTATCCTTTGCTAATTGAACCTGGAAAACCTAACCATGAAAGGGATCTACAGAGAAAAGTGGCTAGTGCTGAGTTTTGAAGTCTTTTTTTTTTTCTTCTCCAGTGCCTGCTCTCTAAAGCAACCAGTATTTATTTGGTTAAAAAGCAGCTAATTAATCTGTTTGATCTTGATGTGGAAATGAACCCTATCGAATTCCAGGTCAAATCACTTTTCCTTGTAGAATGTTTTTTTAACCTTCTGAGGTGTGTTTCATCAGATTATGGACTATCAGAAGTTTACTTGTCCTCAGTATTCCGGTCTGCATGGTGACATGGCTATTGTTCTAATAATAATGCTTTTAAGTATAAACCTGATTTTGTCTACATAAAGAAAAGTCACATTTATCAGTGGACTGTGAAAAGTTGTAAGGGGACTGTGTAACTTAATTATAGAAGCAGTGTCATATATGGCACTATTCTTGAAAAATACCTTGCCATCTGGTCCCATTTATATGAGATGAAATCTGTTATTATTTTTCCTTTTCTCTTATGTTTCACTAAGCTGCCACCTAATATTATTTTCCTTATTTTAAACATGAAGAAACAAAGGTCCAGATTGGCCAACTAACTTATCCAAAGTAGTGGTAGAGCCAGAATATGAACTCAAGATGGTACCAAAGTTCCTGGTATTTTTTTTCAAACTTTTATTTTGAAATAATCATGAATTTTTAAGGAGTGGCAAAAAATGTGCAGGGAAGTTCCATATATCTTTCACTTAGTTTTACCTCATGGTAACATCTTGCATAACTATATTTTAATATCAAAACCGGAAATCGACGTGAGTACAATCCACGGAACTCATTCAGATTTGTAATAATCACTACTATCATTAAAATATGGAATTGTTGTAGCACCAAAAGGCTCTCTTGTGCTAGCCCATTATAGCCACTCCCCTTTCTTCCCACTATCCTCTAACTCCTAGTAACCACCCATCTGTTCTCCATCTCTAATTTTATTTCAGAAGTGTCATGTAAGTGAAATCTCACAGGGTATAAGTTTTTGAGATTGGCTGTTTTCTCAGCCTAATTTCTTTGAGATCCATTTGTTTTGTGTATCAATAGCTTATTTCTTATATTGCTGAGCAGGATTTCATCATATGCATGAATCAGTTTAACTGTTGAAGGACATTTGTTCTGGTTTTGCTAGAACATGACTTTTAGTTTTTTGGGATAAATGACTTCTGAGGTCTGAATGTTTGTGTTCCCCCAGAATGCATAGGTTAAAACTTCACCTCTAATGTGATGGTATTAAGAGGTGGGGCCTTTGGGGAGTGATTATGTCACGAGGACTCAGCCCTTATTAATGCGATTTGTGCCATTATAAAAGAGACCAGAGGGACCTTGTTCACTCCTTCTGCCATGTGCGGACACATGGAAGGCACCATCTATGAGGAATGGGCTTTCACCAGACATTGAATCTGCTGGTGCCTTGATCTTGGATTTCCCAGTCTCCAGAACCATGAGCAATAAATTTCTATCATTTCTAAATTACCTCGTCTGTGGATTTCTTGTTATAGTAGCCTGAATGGACTAAGACAGTACCCAAGAGTACACTGCTATATCCTATTATTATAATTGAATGTTTAGTTTTATAAGAAACTGACAAAATTTTCCAGAGTGGTTGTACCATTTTATGTTTCTATCAGCCATGTACAGTTGATCTCGATTCTCTTCATCATTGTCAGCCTTTGGTCTGATAATTTATTTTTAATTGTCACTGTGGCCTTGGTTTACATTTCTTCAGTGGCTAGTAATCTTGAGCATCTTTCAATGTGCTTGTTTGCCTTCTGTATCTCCTCTTTGATGAAATATCTCTTTGTTTTTCACCCATTTTTTAATAGGATTGTTTGATTTTTTTTTTAACTGCTGAGTTTTGAGAGTTCATTATATATTCCAGACACAAGGCCTTTTTTGGATATGTAGTTTGCAAATACTTTCTTCTAGGCTGTAGCTTGTCTTTCCCTCCTCTAACAGGTTCTTCTGCAGAGAAAAAGTGTTTCATTTTGATGATGTCCAGTTTGACAATTTTTCCTCTTATGCTTTTGGTGTGAAGTCTAAAGACCTTTGTCTACTCCCAGACTCCAAAGATTTTTTTCCTTTTTGTTTTCCCTACAAGATTTATAGTTTTACATGGAAGTCTATGATTAATTTTGAGTAAATTTTTGTATAATGTGTGAGGTTTAGGTTGAAAGGCTCTTCTTCTCTTTCTCCTCCTCCTCCCCTCCTCCCATCTTCCTCTGCCTCCTCCCTTGTCTTCCTGTCCCTCCTCTATCAATGTCCAATTGCCCTAGCAATATGTTAGAAAAGACTGTTTTCCTCCCTTGCATCACTTTTCACCTCTGTTAAAAATCATTTGGGGCTGGGCGTGGTGGCTCACACCTGTAATCCCAGCATTTGGGAGGCTGAGGCAGGCAGATCACAAGGTCAGGAGTTCGAGACCAGCCTGACCAACATGGTGAAACCCCGTCTCTACTAAAAATACAAAAATTAGCTGGGAGTGGTGGCGCATGCCTGCAATCCCAGCTACTCAGGAGGCTGAGGCAGGAGAATCGCTTGAACCCAGGAGTCGGAGGTTGTAGTGAGCTGAGATAGCGCCATTGCACTCCAGCCTGGGCAACAAGAGCGAAACCCTGCCTCAAAAAAAAAATTATTTGGGTATATTGGCGTGTGTCTGTTTCCAGGTCCTCTGTTCCTGGCTTGGCTGAACTGTGTGATCTCTGTATCCCTCTTCCCACACCACATTGTCTTGATACTGTAGCTACACAGTAAGTCTTAACATTGCATCCTGATATTCTCTAAAGTAAATAATATCTGAGATATTTAGGTAAATAAGGACCCAAGAGAGAGATGCCAGCTCTCCGTAAACTGGTGCCTATAACCAAGAGTTATTTAGGAGCTTTGGTTCATCTCCAACTTATTCTGAGAAAATCAGTAGGAAAACCACAAAGTAAGTATTCAGAAAAGTGAATATGAGTTAAGTAATAATTTGATTTGTAAGTCTAAAGTTCTGTACAGCTGTCTATGAAGACTGGACTGATAATGAAGTCTAGATCTTTGGGTTTGTTAGTAATAGCTATTGATGATCAAAAAATCCATATGAGCAAAAGGTTTTAAGAAAAAGTTAGATTCTGGATTCATTTTAAAAAGTTAGCCACTCGTTTGTGTATTTTAAGAAATCTCACCTGCTGTACTGAAGCCTTATATATGTTCTTTTATCTTAAGATAATACAGATACTGCACCATTTTAGACTTAGAGAGGCGGTAGAGGTCAATTCATTTAACCATCACATTTTACAGGCAGGAAAATCAGGGCCCTTTTATAAATGGGCTGGCACATCTGCAGATTGTCCTGGGTCACTGGGAAGGTGGGGGAGGCCGGCAGGGGTTGACCAGAGTCAGTCTCACCAGTGGAGACTCTGTCAGCCTTCTTGCCTGGCTGTAAGCCTATTTTCACTCTTTTTCATCTGGCATGGTCCTGAAGCCAAGGGTAGTGGTGGGCATTACTACTACACAGTACTACACACTATACAAAACTATGCCTCTTTCCAGCTCCCTGGAATAGGAGCCTGTGTTCATAGACCTTTCCCTGGAATTAGACTGAAATAGGCTGTGCTCACTGGGCCTTGCCTATTGTGGATTTTGGCTTCCCACTTACTGGGGCGGAGCTGTCTCTTGTGCCTCCCAGGGACTGACTTTGCATTTCCCTTGGCTCCCTCTCCGTGACTTTGTTCCTCATTTTCATCACCAGCCTGCTGCTAGGACTGGTCCCTGCTGTGGTTATGTTAACATCTTCTAGGGTTTACACCCCAACCCTAAGAAGTCATGTTAAATCTTACAGAAGAGCTACTAACAATCAAGGGCATGAATATTGCTTTCTGAATTTCACTAATATTGGCCAGCTCCTTTTAGAGTTGCCCTGGAACAGAGAAATTTACAGCCAACTGTAAATCAGAAATGTCAGTTTGGGCCAGTGGAGCAATATTAATAGATTAATAGATTAATAGCAAGATTAATAGAATAATCTATATGTATTTTAAAGTATACTAATCTATAAAGAATAGAATTAAACTTTTATTGTTATAATATTGGCTTTTGGTTATTTTTATCAGGTTTTAAAAATAAAGATGCTACATAATAGCAAATTATTACTAAACATTTATATTGGCCACAACTGTCATAAATCCAGAGTAATGGAAGGAATTCCTATTTTTGCCTTTGGATTTTATTTTATTTTTTTTGTCCTTAATTCGCCATTGAAAGATTTTTGTGAACTTTCCAATATGCATAGTATACATCAAGATACAATTAATTCAAAAGAAATAAAAGAAAAAAGAAACAGTATAAGATTACCAAAAAAGGAGGGAACCAGGAGTAATTTTGATTTTTACTTTTAGAAAGTTTTTTTTTTAAAGTCTTATTTTTGCCAGTGACTATTCTTGGTGTGTTATTTCTGTAATTTCTTGGTTGTGTTCATTATTAACTGTTACATAGAACTGTCATTAGAAGCAGGATTGAACCCTATTGGAAGTGTTTTAATTTCACGTCTGAATTTGAGCAGGCTGTTGAATATTGGTGGGATGGAATGTGAACTGACTGATTGCTTTTCCAATCCTGTTATTTTCCAGTGTGGTTTGGAAAAAAATCTCTACATATGAAGTCAAGAAAGCACAATGAAGCCTTCTGGTTAATGAATTTAGTGAGTTTCAGATTTTCCTCTCATGGAGAGTCCTGGAAAATCACTTCAAAAAAGAGTGCTGTGGCTCACTTATAGAAGAAGCTGCTTTGCATGAATATATGATTTAGAGCATTTTAAAGGCTAACATGGATTCTGGTCCAGGCTCTGATGGATAGAATCAAAACCTATTGATTACTGGACCAAGAATTGGAAACAAAGCCATTTGATACAGCTTTTAGGTTTATGACTAGTCAGTCAGATCCCTCTCAGACATAGCTGCTGAATGTAGAAGTTCACTGGACACACGCATGTATTTACCGAAGCCTGACAATATCTGAGACTGTTGTGCCTTGACTGTGGCAGTGATCACCTGTAATGCAATTTTTCATAACAGTTTTGTTGAGGTATAATTCATATACCATACAATTCACCTATTTAAGCATACAGTTCAGTGGTTTCTTATATTGTGCATCCATCACTACAGTCAGTCTTGAAGTATTTTCATCACCTACAAAACTCCATACCCATTAGCAGTTACCCCGATTCCCCCACATCCGCAGCACTAGGCCACCAGTAATGCACCTTCTATCTTTAGAGAGTTGCTTATTCTGTCTGGACTTTTCAATGGGATCATATAGTATGTGGTATTTTGTGATTGTCCTCTTAGGATAATTTTGTGTGTGTGTGTGTGTGTGTGTGTGTAAGAGTCTCTCTCTCTTGCCCAGGCTGGAGTACAGTGGCGTGTGATCTTGGCTTACTGCAACCTCTGCCTCCCAGGTTCAAGCAATTTTCCTGCCTCTGCTTTCGGAGTAGCTGGGACTACAGGCATGTGCTACCATGCCCAGCCAGTTTCTGTATTTTTAGTAGAGAGGGGGCCTCACCATGTTGACCAGGCTGGTCTCAAATTCCAGACCTCAGGTGATCCACCCACCTCGGCCTCCCAAAGTGTTGGGATTATAGGCATGAGCCACCACGCCCGGCCTCTTAGCATAATTTTTAAGTGTATTTGTAGCATGTGTCAGTTCTTCATTTTTTTATTGCCAGATAATACTGCAGCATATGGATATATCACACTTTATTAATCCATTCATCAACTGAGAAACATTTGGGTTGTTTCCCCTTTTTGGCTATTAATACTGTTGCTATGAGCATTTGCGTGCAAGTTTTTGGGTGAACATATATATATATATTTTTATTATACTTTAAGTTCTAGGGTACATGTGCATAACGTGCAGCTTTGTTACATATGTATACTTATGCCATGTTGGTGTGCTGCACCCATCAACTCGTCAGCACCCGGGTGAACATATATTTTTATTACTCTTGGGTATATACTTAGGAGTGGAATTGCCGGGCCTTATGGTAACTATATTTAACCATTTGTGGAATGGTCAGACTGTTTTCCAAAGCAGCTGTACCATTTTATCTTCCCACCAGCAGTGTATGAGGGTTCCTGATTTCTTCACATTCTTGCCAACACTTGGTATTACCTGTTTTTTTTTTTTTTTTTTGTGAGACGGAGTCTCGCTCTGCCGACCAGGTTGGTGTGCAGTGTGGCGTGATCTCCGCTCACTGCAAGCTCCGCCTCCCGGGTTCCTGCCATTCTCTTGCCTAGGGGTTCATGCCATTCTCCTGCCTTAGCCTCCCGAGTAGCTGGGACTACAGGCATCTGCCACCACACCTGGCTAATTTTTTGTATTTTTAGCCTCCCGAGTAGCTGGGACTACAGGCATCTGCCACCACACCTGGCTAATTTTTTGTATTTTTAGTAAAGACTGGGTTTCACCGTGTTAGCCAGGATGGTCTCGATCTCCTGACCTTGTGATCTGCCCGCCTCAGCCTCCCAAAGTGCAATTTTATGTGTTTTTTAATTCCTTTGCATTGTTGATATTTTTCCTGCAGGGGATCGGCGTTCACATACTTAAGGAAGTAGGGCATGGTTAGCTGTGATATGGCTCTAAGCTGTAATGAAATTCTGTGCTAGGACCAGCTTGCCTATTTGTCTCTTTTTTTTTTTTTTTTTTGAGACGGAGTCTCGCTCTGTCGCCCAGGCTGGAGTGCAGTGGCCGGATCTCAGCTCACTGCAAGCTCCGCCTCCCGGGTTTACGCCATTCTCCTGCCTCAGCCTCCCGGGTAGCTGGGACTACAGGCGCCGCCACGTCGCCCGGCTAGTTTTTTTTTTTTGTATTTTTTAGTAGAGACGGGGTTTCACCGTGTAGACCAGGATGGTCTCGATCTACTGACCTCGTGATCCGCCCGTCTCGGCCTCCCAAAGTGCTGGGATTACAGGCTTGAGCCACCGCGCCCGGCCGCCTATTTGTCTCTTATCTTGACTTCAGATCATAGCACTAACCAAACCACCATGGTACCACAAGAATAATTATTTTAGAAGCTCAAATCTAATCTTTTAAATCTTGAGACATGTCACACATACATAAGAATGCATAAAATATAAGTATAAGGAATAATTGTAGCTGAGCATGGTGGTTCATGCCTGTCATTCCAGCACTTTGGGAGGCTGAGGCAGGAAGATTGCTTGAGGCCAGGAGTTTGACACCAGCCTGGGCAACAACTCTGTCTATACAAAAAGTTTTTTAAAAAATTAACTGGGCATGATGGTGCACACCTGTAGTCCTAGCTACTTTGGAGGCCAAGATTAGAGGATTACTTGAACCCAGGAGTTTGAGGCTGCAGTGAGCTATGGTTGTGCCAATGCACTCCAGCCTGGGCAACAGAGCAAGACTGCATCTCATAAAAGGAGAAAATAAAAAAAAAAAAAAGAATTATAAAGCAAACACCCATATAACCCACCCACATCATAAAGTAGAAATTTACAGTTCTAAGTAACAGTTCTAAGTAACAGTTAATAATGACTGAAAATATGTTGGTATTGTAAACCTTAATCATTAACAAATTAAATCACTTTTTGATAATCATTTTCCTTTTCTTTGTATCATTTTGCTTTTCTTTATAGTTTTGCTGTATGTACAAACACGCATGCACGCACACACGCATCCAGCCCCGCTACCCCAAAACATGAGGTTGAAGTTGCCTGTTTTTGAACTTCACATAAATATGTATTCTTCAGTGACTTCTTTTGCTTAACATTTCAAAGATATTGTGGGAGCTGTTCGTTCATTTTTTTCTTTTTTGCTACTTTTTTTCTAGTTTTTTTTTTTTTTTCCTACTGTCTTTTTTTGTAGTTTTCTAGCTTCTGTATTCTCCTGATGAACATTTAGGTTGTTTCTGATATTTGGGTATTATGAGCAGGGCTGCTATGAATATTCTTGCGGATATTTTCAGGTCTGTAAGAGTTTCTTCAAAATAGTTACCAAGGAGTAGAATTACTGCTTTCCTAGATAATGCCAGAGTCTTTTAAAAAATGCTGTAATGTTTTCTCCCACAGCATTACCAGCTTTTGGTATGTTCAGACTTTGAGCAGTTTTGACAGTCTGTTGGTTGCTTCTGTAGCAGTAGCTCATTGTGGTTTAAATTTAATCTCACTTGAGTTTTATTATTACTTTTACATTTTCACCCAGTGTCTTTGCAGTTACAGATGTTTTTATTTTCTCAAAGAAAAGTGGACATTGGGCTACCTGAAAATCATATCTGGGCTAGTGAAAATTCATTGAGATAGTAGCATTCTTGATTATGTGATCACTTGATCACTTAGATGATGAGTACTGTCAGATTATTTTTGATCCTATGGTTTTAATCTGGCCTTATACATTTTAGTATAATAAAATTTAAAATTTATGGAATTGCTTATTTAGTTTACCAACTTGATATGCTACAAGCAATAAGTCTGTAGTTTGCTAATACTGATTCTAAGCCCAGTATATAAATTGTCATTTATTTATGGTGAATTAAGTATTTATCCCTAAGAGGAAATTAGAACATCTAGTTCAAAGTATTCTCAGTATTAGAAAGTAATACCTATATGTGTGTGTGCATGAGTGTATCAGAGTGTACATGTGGGCCAAAGTGCTGAAAGATGGGGCATTTTTTGGCCGGGCGTGGTGGCTCACGCCTGTAATCCCAGCACTCTGGGAGGCCAAGGTGGGCGGATCACGAGGTCAGGAGATCGAGACCATCCTGGCTAACACAGTGAAACCCCGTCTCTACTAAAAAATACAAAAAACTAGCTGGGCGTAGTGGCGGGCACCTGTAGTCCCAGCTACTCGGGAGGCTGAGGCAGCAGAATGACGTAAACCCGGGAGGCGGGGCTTGCAGTGAGCCCAGATCTCGCGACTACACTACAGCCTGGGCGACAGAGCAAGACTCCGTCTCAAAAAAAAAAAAAAAAAAAAAAAAAAAAAAAAAAAAAAAGATAATGGCGTTTTTTGCCAGAGGAAGAGGTTTACTGAGGAAAACTCAATATTCTAAAACTTAAAAAAACAATAGTAACTTAAAGCAAATCTTGCTTAATTTAATGAGAAAAAATAAGATTAATAGTTTAAGTGTGAGGATATGGGGTGAAAGCAGAATTTCATTTGTATGAGATTAAGAATTGACCAAATACTCGGCATGTGAGTTCTATGAGAGCAAAGTATCATAATATGTAGTGCATTCTATCCGGAGCTTTTGCTGTTTTGTTTGGTTGTTTGTTTTTTCACTTAAAAGAAATAGCTACAAGTAATATATCGTCCTGTCAGGTGATTTGTGTAGTGTTTTAGAAAGAAAAGGTAACAAATTACTGTGTTTATTTCCAATTTCTGAATGTAGATGAATTTAAGTTTGTTATGGGGGGAAATCTTTTGTCTCATTGCAAGCATTCTATTATGGTTTTCAGTTAGCAACACATGATCAGCTTACTCTTAAGTATTATATATTTTTCAGGATATCTTAGGAATAGTTATGGTTTTGTTTGTTTGTTTGGACACAGAGGTTTACTCTGTGGCCCAGGCTGGAGTGCAGTGGTGCGATCATGGCTCACTGCAGTTTCAACCTCCTGGGCTCAAGTAAGCCTCCTACCTCAGCCTCCAGAGTAGCTGGGACTACAGGCATGCACCACCATGGCTGAGTTTTGTATCTTTTTTAGAGATGCGATTTCACCGTGTTGCCCAGGTTGGCCTCAAACTCCTGACCTGAAGCGATCCTCCCATCTCAGCCTCCCAAAGTGCTAGGATTATAGGTGTGAGCCACCACATCTGGCCAGGAATATTTATGTTCTACCTCTTGTAAAAAAAAAAAAAACCTACCCAAAAGTCAATTCTGTATGTCACTTAATTTTTTTGTTGGTGGAGAGGGAGTACTTTCAAGGAAAAGTGAATTAAGCAGATTCTTTTGTTGGCACTGGGAATCTAAATGGGATTGCTGAATAGCTTTACATTTTTTTGGTTTTGGTTTTGTAATTGAATATGTTTTATACCAAAATATACTTTATTGTTCCATGAATATATTGAATAATTGCAATATCTTATAAACTCACTCTGTATTGAATTTTCATACAGTAGATTGAATTTTCATGCTGTACTATACAGAGTATAGAAGTGAGTTTTCATTGTTAACTACATGAAATCTCAGTTCTAAGGTCAATAAATTTACTTCTTTTTCCCACAAGTAAGATCCCATTATATAAATCATCTCAAAAGATGTCCACATTAGAGAATAATGTTTATAAGTAGTTACCAAAATGAGAAACTGCCAGACATTATTTACTTGTGTGACACGAATGTTCACTCTCTTGAATTTTCCTTAATATTCATAATAATTACATTAGATTCAGAAATTCAGGAATATTTCAACATACATATGTACTAGAAAATACCTTAGTTATCAGAAGGGATGGTTTCATTTTGTTCTTTTAACAAGTGCTTGTTTTTATTCTTTTGAGAATATTTGTTTCCTAGGTAAATGGGAGCTAATCTTTTATGCATGAAGGACCTAAAGTGCTCTGATTTATATTAATAAATATATTGACAATTTAGGAAACTAGAATCCTTTATACTTTTCTTACTAGAGAAGAAGAGTGGTCTTCTGCAAATTTGCTTTACATTGGTGAAAAAAGTCATCATTTCAAAGCCACTCATTTCATCTGAATTATGAGGGCCACCATCTTATAGCTGGGCTTGTGAACCTTTTATTTTTCCCAGTATATATTGGACTATTTTGATCACTGCTATATGCTTCTAGTTGCTCAATCAGTATCTGCCACAGAGGAGGCCCTCTAAATTTTTTGTTGAATTACTTAATGAAATGAATGAGTGATTATTTGCCCTCACAGGATTGTGTGAAACCATATAAGGTGTGTAGAGCGGTTTGACCTCCCACCATTGAAATGCTCCTTACCATTACCATCCGAAGTGATTCACTTGAGGAATGTGTGTGCTTTTTGTCACGGTCTGCTTGTTCCAGCCTTGCTGGAATCTAGATCCACGAGAATCCTGTGTTCATTTTTTTCTAAAGAATTATTACGACCGTCTAAGGTAACAGCTAAAGAATCGAGACCTGTAAGAACTCTTAGCCAGGCACAGTGACCTGTGCCTGTAGTCCCAGCTACTCAGGAGGCTAAGGTGGGAGGATCGCTTGAACCCAGGAGTTTGAGGCTGCAGTGCCCTATGATCGTGTCTGTGCATAGCCACTGCACTACAGCCTGGGCAACATAGGGAGGGAGACCTTGCCTCTGGAAAAACAAACAACTCTTGGCAGTTTCCTAATAACCTATTCAAATAGTTCAGAATTTGGCAGGGGTTGGCGGGGAGGAGGGGTCCATTTATCTCTGTTCCTGTTCATATATTTGCCAGAGAAGATAATTTAAAAAAAGAAAATGTTGTCATTTGCTTTTCTACAAAAGAAGCACATTTAGATAGTGAAGGAAAGGTGAAAAGTATTCTTTATGCCATTTACATTGTCTCAATTATCCCAGTAGCACTGCAAGGTTGGAATAGTGACTAGCCTGTTTTATGGATAGGGAAACCAAAGCTCTTAAATACTGTGTTATTTGTACCCTAGAATATACACTTCAGGGCCGGGTGCAGTGGCTCACGCCTATAATCCCAGCACTTTGGGAGGCTGAGGCGGGCAGATCACTGAGATCAGGAGTTCGAGACCAGCCTGGCCAACATGGTGGAACTCCATCTCTATTAAAAATAAAAAAGTTAGCCAGGTGTGTTGGTACACACCTGTAGTCCCAGCTACTCGGGAGGCTGACACATGAGAATTGCTTGAACCCAGGGGGCAGAGGTTGCAGTGAGCCAAGATGGCACCACTGCACTCCAGCCTGGGCAACAAAATGAGACTGTCTCAAAAAAATACACACTCAGGCCGGGCGCGGTGGCTCACGCCTGTAATCCCAGCACTTTGGGAGGCCGAGGTGGGCAGATCGTGAGGTCAGGAGATTGAGACCACCCTGGCCAACATGGTGAAACCCCATCTCCACTAAAAATATAAAAATTAGCTGGTCGTGGTGGCGTGTGCCTGTAGTCCCAGCTACTTGGCAGTCTGAGGCAGGAGAATTGCTTGAACCTGGGAGGCAGAGGTTGCAGGGAGCCGAGATCGCACCATTGCACTCCAGCCTGGGCAATGGAGCAAGACTCCATCTCAAAAAAAAAATATATATATATATATATATATATATATATATATATACACACACACAGTCCAGGAGGGTTGCAGTTTCACTGGTTCTCCCTTGTGTCTTCCTATAAAGCATGCTGTGCTGGCATGTGCATATACTGATTGGTTTTACTTTTGCCTAAGAGAACATGGCTAGTTAATGGAATCTGCTGAGATTTGCATGTAGTTTTTATGCCTTCCACAGCCTATAAGCTCTTTTCACTGCAGTACTTTTTAAGTTTTCTAAGACAGGGGGACCCCAACCTCTGGGCCATGGATGGTACCTGTCTGTGGCGTGTTAGGAACTAAGCTGCACAACAGGAGGTGAGTGGCAGGCAAGCAAGCATTACCAACTGAGCTCTGCCTCCTGTCAGGTCGGCAGTGGCATTAGACTCTCATAGGAGCACAAACCCTATTGTGAACTTCGCATGTGAGGGATCTAGGTTGTGTGCTCTTTATAAAAATCTAACGCCTGATAATCTGAGGTGGAATAATTTCATCCCAAAGCCCTGCCATCCCTTCACGTCCATGGGATAAATTGTCTTCCACAAAACCTGTCCCTGGTGCCAAAAAGGTTTGGGACCACTGTTCTGAGGTTGTTTCAAATTACACATCTCTGAAAAAGTGGACATATTCCAGTGGCGTTTACCTAGCAGCTGTTTTAATGCAGTGATGTAGGTCTTTTCTCTATACAGAACATGCTGATGCTGATGACTGTATTCTTTGGCAGCTCATAGTATGAGCATATAATAAATCTTATGTATGCACTTTTTCCCCTCATTTTTCAAATTGTTATATTTAGTTAGTGAAAGCAACTAGAAAAAAGTAAAACTGATACCGGCTGTTATACATATTGCCATATCCCAGCATGATTTGCTCCTATAAGCCTGGTGGTCACATACAGCAGTCTGCCTTTCCTGCTCTCCTACTCATCTTGTAAAAAGACTCTACCGGATTAGCCCTATTTTCTTTTATTCTGATTTCTGCTATTTTGAAGTTGTGGGAACCAGAGAAGGAGTTCATATTTCTCTACCATTCTATGGCACCTTTGCCCTAGTAGGATGGAGTAGACCTGAGCTGACATGTCAGTGGTATGCTAGTGATAGCTTCTACTGCATGCAAGAACTGATGGTTAAATTTTCAGACTTTCTTTTTTCTTTTTTTTTTTTTTTCTTTTTGAGACAGAGTCTGGCTGTGTCACCCAGGCTGGAGTGCAGTGGCGCAATCTGGGCTCACTGCAAGCTCCGCCTCCCGGGTTCATGCCATTCTCCCGCCTCAGCCTCCGAGTAGCTGGGACTACAGGCGCCCGCCACCACGCCCGGCTAATTTTTTGTATTTTTAGTAGAGACGGGGTTTCACCGTGTTAGCCAAGATGGTCTCGATCTCCTGACCTCGTGATCTGCCCGCCTCGGCCTCCCAAAGTGCTGGGATTACAGGCTTGAGCCACCGCACCCGGCCAATTTTCAGACTTTCTATGAGCGGTTGTTAAACATAGTCATTGTTAAATATTAAAATATACATGCTTACAAGTTAAATTATATTTAATAACTGTCAATATATGCTCATCACTTCCTGTTCTTTTAAGTGTTGCTATATGTCTATGCTTTTAATGTTTTTAACATATCTTTGTGATGAAAATACTGTGCTGCTGTGTATCTTTTTCTTTTGCTTTTTTTTTTTTTTAATTGAGATGGAGTCTCTGTCACTCAGGCTGGAGTACAGTGTTGCGATCTCAGCTCACTGCAACCTCCGCCTCCCGGGTTCAAGTGATTCTCCTGCATCAGCCTCCCGAGTAGCTGGGACTACAGGCGCCCGCCACCACGCCTGGCTGATTTTTGTGTTTTTAGTACAGATGGGGTTTCACCGTGTTAGCCAGGCTGATCTTGAACTCCTGACCTCAGATGATCTGCCTGCCTCAGCCTCTCAAAGTGCTGGGATTATAGGCATGAGCCACTGTGCCCAGCCTGTGTATCTTTTTCTAATTCTGCATTCCATGATGTTGTGTTGTTGGGTTGAAATTGGCCATGGTGGGAATTTTTATACCAAGGAAACTGGTAAACATTACAATCCAGGTCTGTGTCCCCCACTCTGTTTTTCCCAGTAGAGCTGGTTGATAGATATTTACCACGACATGCCCAATGGGATACCTACAAATGGGGAGGCGATTGAATACTGCCGTCTTTTGTGTTGTTGGGTTATCTCTATATTGAACCATAGTGAGAGGAAGAAACAGCTAGGAGATAGGGAGACAACAGTGAGGAAGAATTGAGGCATAGAGGAAGGTCTTAGTATAGAAATAAATCGAACTCTCATAATGTTTATGTTGAAACTACCGATTTATTAGATAGTTGGTGTTTTTGGTTATTCTTAGAAAGTTTTAATTAGATACACCTTTATAAACCCGTAATTACCCAACACCTGCCTCTTAGCTAAAAGCTTTTTGTAATAATCATTTAGCCTTTTATGTGTAAATGTTATTGCATATAAGCAGTTCTAGAATAATTTCATAAAGTTTTAGGGTTTAAGGGGGCAGAGTTGCTTCTGAGATAAGAGTTTTGGTCTTTCACTTATTTTTAGTCACCTGGTGGTAGTCTGTGTGTGTCTGTATAATGAATAATGGAGCATTTCATAACTTAGTTCCACTTGCAGATACTTTTACATGGGCCTCACTGTTTTAAGAGCTAAGCTAGATTGCTCAAGTGTTTTTCCCTCTCCTACCTTGACATAAAAGTTTTGTCTGTGTCAGACATTTGTATTTTCAGCCACACCCCAGAGTGCATCACCGATGTTTGAAGTTCTTCACCGGCAAGGCCAGGTCAGCACTCAGTCGTGTCTGTCCGAAAGGTCTTTGAACCCTTGGAGGATGTGGAATGCCATGTTGACCTCGATGCCAACAGGGGCATACTCGAGCCCACCAGAGGAGCAAGTGAAGGGGTTGCCTGAACAGGGCTCTGGAAGTCCTGCAGCCATCTGCAGAATGATCTTTGCTGAGCGAGGCCTGCCTGTAGGAGCTAACTGGTATGTCTGGTAGTGGAGGCATTGGACAGTGTAGTCAGTAACAAGATACTAAGATAAATGCAGGGGTTAACTGCTTCCTAGAGTGATGTTTTTTAAGCTGGCTAGTTTTGTTTACTGCAGGAATTAGGTAACTTTGTTGGAGTGCAACCTTGAAGAGCAGTGGAGATGAGTCAGACGTCCTGCCTACTTAACCAGTATCAAGTAATTGAAAACCACTCCATGGATGGGGCAGAAAAACCTTCATACAGGGACTGGCTTTATGATACCCACACTTTTCAAAGAGTGGGCTGCATTGACTTGGTCTCGTTGGGAAGCATATCACCTACCAGTGAGTGATAAAAGCTGCACAGGTGCCTAGCAGGTTGCTCTGCTGCATTCACTTACACTGGATGAGTTACTTTGTTCCCCATTCGGAAAGCTGACTGTTCTTATTCCTGTTTAAACAGCTCTTTATAAAAATTCTCATGTGTCTTTACATTTTATGCTTGCCACAAAGAAGGACATTCATTGCTTAATTAAACTTAAAATAGGATTTTTAAAACTAAGAGAACCTAAAAGTCTCTCTTGACTCCAACATATCAATTTAAGCCACTGCAACTGTGGTTTCTGTCCCGTCCCCTGCTGTTTTACACAGAACTGGCTTCAGACTGAGGTTTGCGATTTATGTGTCTTCTAGTGGAACTCCTAACATTCCAATCTATTTTTTGTTTGTTTGTTTGTTTAAATTTCATTATCTGTGTTATTTAAAAGGTATATTAAAAATGTAAGCAAAGTTCTTTTCCTCCCTACCCCCTAGTTTTTATTGAAAATATAAATGTGAGCCCACAGGGGAATATTATTTCCTAATTGTGTAAAGATTCCTGCAACATTTTCCTTCCAAGGAATTGGCAGTACCTCCTCTGTTACTCCTAGTTGAGTATAGAATATTTGGGATTGTGGACAGGTCATATGTTTGTTTCTCTCCTTCCCCTGTGTTCCCCTTTGCCCAAGTCAACAAGCCATGGTTGCCAGGAGGCTCTTGGGCCAAAGCAGATACCAGGACTTCACCTTGCTGTGATAGTGGTTGGGGACCAGGAAGATGAGCAAGAATGAATTTGTAAGCAACTGAATTTGCAAGCAATGTATTGATTGCAAATGAGTTATTTCTTATATCCCTGTAGTTGTCCCCAGTCTCCATTCCAATAGGATCCCTGGAGCTGATTGGGAGAAAAGAGATACCTGATTGGTACCCCTCCTACCTGTTCCAGTAGCCAGGTGGGCTTGGCAGAGAATATGAAAGGGGCATGCCACAAGTGGATTGAGGCTGTGGGGAATATTGTAAAGAAATAGGGTTGTATATTGTTTCTACTCCTTTTGCGTGGTTGTCTTCTCCAAGCTGCGTAGATAAGTCTGCAGAAGGGCTCAGATGAAACATGTTTTGTAAATGTTACTTTCAGGTAATGAAACAGTACTTTCCCATTATTGAGCTCTCATTTTAAATAGCTAGTTTTGAGTTGAAGTCAAGACAATAGATATTCATTATGCAAACCTTTGAGCCACCTTTATGGTATTACTGTCTTAGTATTGCTGTAATGTTAAATGTCTTCTCTGTTTACTGTAAGATAAAACTTTTGTGTTCAGTCAGAAAATAAAGGGACTCCTTGGAGGACTTTGTCAGGGGCTGCATGAAGATATGTGGCTGAGACCTATATACAAAGGCCTTCTGTGCAGGGTCTATGTGGCCCTACAAAGGCGGTAAGCTGAGCTGAGATGGGAAGCCTACAGAAATGGAAAGTGGAGGTTCCTGTGTCCATTATTTCAAACTGAAGTTGCTCCTTTATTTAGAAAACAAAGCAACATGCCAGACAAGTACATAAACATTTCATGTAATTATATTAAGATAGGCTTGGAAAGTGCTGATGGAGGCTTTAAAAACACCTGGTTCAAAAGCATGTATTTATCTTCTCTGAAATTAACTGGTGTTAAATGTCATTTACAGTCTAGTGTGCACACTTCTTATTTAGCACAAAATCCCACTTCATTTTTGTTTTTTCCTTTTTGTAGATGTGGCACATATTACTACTGGAAACTTTGATGCCCAGTATTTTTTTCTCTATTCTTTTTGTAAAAGAATGGGATATCTTTTTAAAACTCTGTTTGCACACAGGCATAAACAGGGAACACAGTATTGATGGAGATGGGGTTGGGGGAGGTTTAGAGGGAGGAATTGCATTCTTTTGGCATTCCTGAGAGGAAAACAGCTGTATTAACTTTTTTTTTTTTTTTTTGGAAAGTGCAGAGGCATCTCCCCTGACTCTCAGAATTCCAGTTCTTTACAGCTGAGCACAAACAGCATGGCATATTATTTATGCCTGGAGTCAGCATGGATGAATGTTGCAGTTCTGATTATTAGCCAAGAGAAAACAGCTGTATACATTACTAATGAAAGGACTTTGAAATGAAAAAAAAATCCAATAGTGGGATTTTCCCCTATAAACACCAGATGTGTACAGGGTTTTACCCCATGTCTGCCCTGTACTTTAGCACCACTGTCCTGGGACGTAAATGGAAGCCAGCATGAGAGGTGGAAGTGTGGTGAAAGTAGATATGTTTATAGCAAAATAGGTATGCTGTGGTTGACTAGAGACATTTTAAGGTTTATTATTTTAAGAGAGCAGTTGTGCCTAGCCGTCATTCCATTCCTCCTCCTTCGCCTCTCATAAAAAGAAAATATTGCGTGCCTGCAAACATATGCTCTGCTATCAGCGTTCAGACACCCAAACACCGAAATCATTTAGCAGCTCTTACTGCTGTCACTAAGTAGGTGATGGCATAAGGGATTTAGAGTTTGATATGTGTTTTCTAAAGCATATCTCAAAATAGGCATTGTCTATTTGTTGTTTGTTTGTTGCCCGTGGGAAATTTTCTGTCAAGTGTACCTAACCCATGACCAAAACTTCTAGATCTCAATTTCTAGATTAAGAAAGAAGAAAAAAGGGACCAAGTAAGGAATAGCTAAGTAAAGAATATCTAAGATTAAAAGTAGGAATAGCTAGAATTACTTAGATTTTTATTTCTGGGTTATTTTTAGTGTTACAAAATAGTGTCCAAAATTACAAATCTGAGGGATAATTCGAAGATCCTTTTTTGTTGTCGTTGTTCCTGGGGGAATGTGTTTCCTGGGGGAAGGAGCATATCTGACTGGTCCCGGGGAAGAAATGAAGTAGACTGGTATTGAAGAGATAACTTTCTGTGGGAACCCAGCAAAAATACTGGGTTCCAAGAACTTGCCTGGGGAATTCCCAGATTCTTTAAAAACCTTACATATGAAATAGCTTAATAGAAATACATAGGTTTAGACATACTGGTTGATGTTTCAGTGCCTATTTTTATATGCATTTATATTGCTTAGGTCATCTGTTTTCCACTTGTTCTATTAAGTCATGGTTTTGCAAATGGTCACAATTTAAATATAAGGGACCTGTTTCTCTTCTTTCTTTCATATTCTTCAACATTTCTTCAATGAAATAAAAGGAAAGTTTAGGAGTGAGTTGCTTAGGGTGTATTCTACTCTGAGGATTTCAGTTTTACCATGGCTATATTTAATCTTATATTAATTGGGCACTTACATTAATTTAGTGCCTGTATAATGTTGGCACTGAAATGGTTCTTTAGTTTGTTGTGAGAAAATTTCAATGAAGTCATTTATAGAAAACTCTTTTTCTCAAGGGAATTTCCCTTTCCCCTTTTCAGAAGTCAGAGGGAAAAAAACCCTGGAATTAGAATATAGAGTTAGAGATAAAGTGAAATGATGGCAGAATATGCTGAGACATTTGCTCAGGGGTTAAAAGACAGGGAGTTTATAGAATTCCCTTTTTGCTTGTCATAAGGTTATCTGTTCCTTCTTTTGGACATCTCCCTAGAGGTGTTCCCAAGCTTTGTATCACAGATTCTTTTATCGCAGGGGTCCTAGACTTTACTGTAACCATTTAAAAATAAAAACTAAGAGTTACCAAACACCTTAATAGAGACTTCTCTATGAAGTTACAAGAAGTAAACAACCATATGGAAGAATTTCGATGTGTTCTTTGAAGTCACTGCTTGTAAGAGAAAACTTAAAGTGTAATTTTTGAGTTACTGTATGACTCATGTTGGAAATGTTTAAAGTCTTCTGTAGGCATGGTGTTGTGGCTCATGCCTGTAATCCCAGCACTTTGGGAGGCCGAGGTGGGAGGATCACTTGCATTTAGGAGTTCGAGACCAGCCTGGGCAACATAATGAGACTTTGTCTCTAAAAAAAAAAAAAAAAAAAAATTAGCCAGGCATAGTGGTGCATACCTGTAGTCCCAGCTACTCAGGAGGCTGAGGTGGGAGGATCTCTTGAGTCTGGGATGTCAAGATTGTTTGAGTTGTGATTGTGGCACTGTGCTCCCACCTGGGCAACAGAGGAAGACCCTGCCTGGGGGGGAAAAGCCTCCCGATGTCCTAGGAATAGAGGGCTTTTGCTGTTGCAGGAGTACTGAAATGGAATAGTAGAAGCTGCCAATGAAACTCATTCAGTGTTGATATAGCATGTTTCAGGAATGTGTTATTTACAGGGAAAACTCTTGAGTTCATCAGCGAACTGAGAATCCATTCATGGGTGCAGAAAAAGATGCCCATTGGGGGAAATGTTTCTGTACTCTGTGGTACCTCCTCAGGTGGGAGGAATGTGGTGGGGGCTGTGAAGACTGTGCCACTTTCACACCTCTGCATGCAGAATGACTCCCATTCTCTTTTACCAAAGAGCGAATTCATTATTCAACCTATTAAGATCCAAGGCATTCAAGCATATTTGGGGAAGACTACTCTTGTTCTCTAGAGAGACAGGTTTAAATGATTAAGTTTCCAAATACTGAGCTTATTCCAGAAATAATTTGGTTTCTGCATGCTTTGTTTTCTACAGCATGGTGAGACTGCCACTTAGTTAGACTGAGTCTTGTGGATTGAAGCCTGTTTACAAGAAGTCTGACATACACACTCTTATTTTTAGCCTGAACAACATGAAAACCATCTATTTAAAACTCCCAAATCTGAATGACAGTCTCATCTTGCTTAAAATTCCTTCTAGTACTTTTTAAGCCAACAGAAAGGAAAATATAAACAGTTTGTTAATTGCAACAGCTGGTCCCTGAGTATCTTTATGTTAATGTTTGGAATCTTTGGATTTGAAAGACTTTCAGAAAGCGCATCTGGATTAATGTACTGCTATTCAGACTTCAGTCTTGAGAAGTGGAATTGACCTCATCAAGACAAACAAACAACGGTCTTATACAGATTGGGAGGGCGACTGCAAAGGCATGGTGAAATTTCTTTAAAATCTTAGTAGAGAATGAAGACAAATGGTCTCTGTTTCGTTGTGGGTGAATAACGTCTTATTTAATTTAGTATGATGTTTATCTAGCTGCTGTGGTAAATGAGGTGAAGTCTTGTGTATATAGTTAATTCTCAATTATTCATACATGCTTTAGCCAAATTGCTGATTCTCTATGGACTTTGGAGACCTTCTCCGCCCCCATACAATTTGCTGTCCATCGGTCGGTCCCATGTCCTAGTTTCCTCTCTGGCCATGCTTTCTCACAGGGGTTCCCAGTTGCTCTCCTCATTTCCATCTTTGCTCCCTGACCACACCCCTACTGCTTTTGCTTTCTCGGCTGCATTCCCTGGATTTGTCTGACAGTCTAGGGTTCTTGTCTCTTAGTCATCTCAGAGTGGTAATAGAGAAGCTAGTTGATGGCCAGGGAGAAGCTATAGAGAGATAATGCCTGCTGCTCCTTGCTTCTCTTCCTGTCACCTTTGGGCCTTTGCTGAATGAACAAATGGACAGTAAGTAGAGAAAGGGGTTTCCTGAAACATTTCCAGTCTGTTCTTTTAAGTGCTTTTTTTCCTCAGGATTTTATAGTCCTATACATGGTAGGTAGGTGGGTGGGCGGACAGTAGGGGAGGTATTACAGCGAAATGCTTACATATTCTTTTCATCCCTTGTTTTCTTTTTTGTTCTCAACTGGGACCTATTCTCCTCCCCATTGCTGAAAGGCAAATTATTAGAAAGGGGCCATTTAGAGTATGTGTATCTGAAGAACCTCACAGTTCTTCATTTACCAAATTTTTAATTTCTTGAGTTCTTTTTATGTTTTGAATACTCTTAGAGATACAAAAATAAATTTGATGTAGATTCTGCCACTAAAAGGGTTTAAGTAAAATCTGGAAGCGGAATTTATACAGACAAACACACAGAAAACCCTAAATCTAAAGCCGATGTGTAAACACATGATTATCATAAAGTGAGAAACTTGTGCCATATTGGGGGAGTGTGAAGGATCTTCCCGGAAGACACTGTTTTTCCAGGGGAGGGGACCAGAGTAGTACAGATGTGAAAAATCTGCCCTAATATTTTTTGTTTGCACTAGGTGGCTGGAAATGAAAACTTACCCATAACAAATAGTTTTATCTATAGAATGTTTTACAAACCTGTTTTTGTTCTTTTTTTTTATTATATGTCTACATAGAATATTAATTTCCCCCAACAGGTGAAAGCTCAGTATAGGTATGCAGGCCCTACTTGGCTAAAATATTGGTTAGAGTAATAAAATCCTGTGTTCCATTCCCAAACCAGTTCCAAGCCAGGTAATTGGTTGAAAAGGCCTTTAATTAGCCAGTTGGTTTTCGTATAAACCAACTCTAAAGCACTCATGCATTGAACTCATAGAAGAGCCCTTCATTCCCTCACCAGAGCCTGGTGTTGCTTAATCTTTTAGTAGTTCCACTAAAGCTTTTGGTTTCTGAGCCCAAATGAGATTAAAACCAGCAAATTTTAAAGAAGTGGAGCTAAGAGAGACTAGTATAATAACAACAAGTCTGAAAAACTGCAAGAGGACACAAGAATTCTGAGTGAGCCTGGTAGTTTCTAGTGAGATTTCCATTTAAACTTTTGATACTTAGCCTTCCATGGACTATCTCAGATCATTCTTTGGATTCATAAAGTATTTTTGTTAGTCTCCTTGAAATAGCCAAATAAAAATAATCTCTGAATTGAGTTAGGAAATTTAGTTCCTGCTACACTGCAGATTTCATGTGCAGGAAGAGGAAGGGGTAGGCAATTATAGAGGATTAGGGAACATCCCTTTGGAGTTCTTCCTGGGATGACAATGGTCAAATGAGATAATGTGACAGTGCTTTGCAGTTGGAAAGTGCAATAGGAACTCTGAGTTCATCTGAAACTGCAGCTCAGTGTTTACATGATGTCTGTTATTACTTTTTTGAATAGTCTGGAGTGCTTGTTAAAGAAGAAATTATTCTATGATATTTGTTAAATGAAGCACAATGAGGAAGACTTTGTTCAGGGCCATTATAATAGCTGTAGGGACCCTGCAGTAGGGTCTTGCAGTGGGGGAGAGAGAATGGGCACAATTCTGAATATATCGTCATGGGCAAGTGGGAATTTATTAGCCACGGAGCAGTGTGGGGATCAGTAGATGGAAAATTACTAAGACAAAAACCTCAGGGGTAAGGGGGGTTCTGACTCAATTGCCCTAATAGAATTCTTGGTGAAGACAGGCCAGGGTGTTGAGACATTCATTACCTGGGGAGATGGTGGAGGATGAGGAACTTGATCAGATATTGGAGATGATCAGAAATTGAGGGTGGAGGGTTCTGAAACTGACTTAACAGGATTCTTTGCCAAAACCAGATTCTACAAGGAAATACACATATAGGCCTAGCAGAAGATACAGAACACTAACTGAAGTTTGGCCAACGAAAGAATCTTTGTTACTGAATCAGGAACTCTGAAGACAAAGATGTCAGAATCTACATTGTTATAACAGACTCCCTGGGCATTTCTTTTACACATTACATTAGAACTACTTAGATAGAATTTGCAACTTCTTGGAGTTTGAGTTTGCAGTTGTAAAACTTTGCTTTTTGGTAGAAAGTGAGTATGAATGTGGTATTTCAATTAGAGTGGGCCACATTGTCACTAGGTGAAGGGACATCTATTCTGTCTTGGAAATAGAGATGGAAAGATTCATGTCTTGAAAGCTTATATTGTGTTATATTTAATTTCCTTATATGATAAAATTTACCAAATAGCTCTGAGGAGCGTATCATTTTCACCATTTTTTTTTTTCCCCACAGGGGCAAATTGAAGCTTATTAGAAAAGAACTTTTTCCTTTTTTAAAATTTTGCTTTAAGTTCCGGGATACATTTGCAAAATGTGCAGGTTTATTACGTAGGTAAACGTGTGCCATGGTGGTTTGCTGCACCTTATCAACCTATCACCTGTGTATTAAGCCCTGCATGCATTAGCTATTTGTCCTAATGCTCTCCCTCCCCTCACCCCTGCCCCTGACAGGCCCCAGTGTATGTTGTTCCCTGCCCTGTGTCCATGTGTTCTCATTGTTCAACTCCCACTTATGAGTGAGAACATGCAGTGTTTGGTTTTCTGTTCCTCTGTTAGTTTGCTCAGGATGATGGTTTCCACCTTCATCCACGTCCCTGCAAAGGATATGATCTCATTCCTTTTTATGGCTGCACAGTATTCCATGGTGTATATGCATTACATTTAGAAAGGAACTTTCTTAGGACCATACAACTGGTTGTGGAAGGAGCAGAAATTGAACACTGGCCTGTCTGGGTCTGAAGCCCAAGCTCTTGGCCTCTATCCACTCTGAATTGCCTAATGCTAATGGTCGCAGTCATCAGGGAATAGAGGTTAAGGGAGGAGAGGCAGGTGGAGGCTAAAGTGTCACTCCAGCTGTGGGCTAAAGGATGCTGACCCGTGGACATTAGCCCAAACCCCAGCAAACCCATTAGGCATGATCCACTACTATGTAAGTTTAAGGCCTAGGAGACATTTGTAGGAAGCTGGTTGCTGTCACTGAGAGCTCATATATTGACTTTGTCAAGCAAGAGTGAAAGGAGAAGATTACATGTTTTACTTAAAATTGCTGTAAACTTTTCATAAGACTTTTCAAATCAATACTCATGCTTTTTCTTTCCATATTGTAAGACACTCAGACTGGTAAGCGAAGGGACTTCAAAGCTTGGCAGTGGTTTAGGGCTGTAGCTGTGGGAGTAGCAGGAAAAGATGGGAGGAGAGAAAAGCAAAAGAGCTGGACACATGTGGACACTCAGCCGGGGCATCCCTGGAACCCCACATTCTTGAGATTTTATTATGTCTCAGGACCAAATATATGTGGAGGGAGTGACGGTAAAGGTGATAAAGGTGCAAGTTATAATAGAATTTCATAGATAGGGAAAATTGGAGGAAGCATAATGTAGTTTATGGGTAAAAAACCTGTGCCACATTCTGAGAGCTTCAGGATCTTTTTTGTCCACACTACCCCCTTCAGCGCCTCCACATACCCAGGGGGTAAGCTCTAGTATTTTTGATTTTCCTATTTCTGCCTTGTAATTAAATATGAATACCATATTGGCTAGAAAATTGGTGTCTTTTTTTTTTTTTTTTTTTTTGAGACGGAGTCTCGCTCTGTCGCCCAGGCTGGAGTGCAGTGGCCGGATCTCAGCTCACTGCAAGCTCCGCCTCCCGGGTTTACGCCATTCTCCCGCCTCAGCCTCCCGAGTAGCTGGGACTACAGGCGCCTGCCACCTCACCCGGCTAGTTTTTTGTATTTTTTAGTAGAGACGGGGTTTCACCGTATTAGCCAGGATGGTCTCGATCTCCTGACCTCGTGATCCGCCCGAGACGGCCTCCCAAAGTGCTGGGATTACAGACTTGAGCCACCCCGCCCGGCCTGGTTTGTCTTTAAATTATGGTTTTGAAGAGGTTTACACTCTTTTGCTGTTCCACAGAAGTTAGTAGGCCACAGGGCCTCTTTATATCTCATTCATTCATTCATTCATTCATTCATTCATTCATTCATTCAGGGATGGAGTCTCACTTTGTTGCCCAGGCTGGAGTGCAGTGGTGCAATCTTAGCCCACTGCAACGTCTGCCTCCTGAGTTCAAGCGATTCTCCTGCCTCAGCCTCCTGAACAGCTGGGATTACAGGCACGTGCCACCATGCCTGGCTAATGTTTGTATTTTTAGTAGAGAGGGGGTTTTCACCATGTTGGCCAGGCAGAACTCCTGACCTCAGGTGATCTGCCGGCCTCGGCCTCCCAAAGTGCTGAGATTACAGGTTTGAGCCACCATGCCTGGCCAGGCCTCTTTATAACTATTGTGCTCAAGGTAAATACAGAATGTAGAAATTAAGGCAAATAAAACATTCATATTAAAAGCAAAACATTAATTTTGTATGTTCTGGATATATGGTATGAACTGGTACACCTGGGCTTTGAGCCACACCTTCCCTGCCTATAACACACACAAACTCACTCTACCCCTCCCACACCACCTCCGACCTCCACACCCTAACTGTAAAACTCGAGGCTGGGCATGGTGGCTCATACCTGTAATTCCAGTACTTTGATAAGCCAAGGTGGAAGCATCAGTTGAGCCCAGGAGTTTGATGTTAGCCTAGGCAACATGGCAAGACTCCGTCTCTACAAAAAATACAAAAAGTTAGCTGGGCGTGGTGGCGAGTGCCTATAGACCCAGCTACTTGGGATGCTGAGGTAGGACGATCATTTGAGTCCAGGAGGTGGAGGCTGTAATAAGCCCAGATGATGTCACTGCACTCCAGCCCGGGCAACAGAGTGAGGCCCTGTCTCAAAAAAAAAAAAAAAAAAAAAAAAAAAAGAAGAAAGTTTAGACAGGTAATTTTACTGGGTCTTAGTTTCGTTTCTTCATCTGTCTGATGAGGCGTGTGGCTCAGTGACCTCTTTGGGGCTTTTACATTTCACATTCGTCTACCATAGTTTACTGGTGACCTGGACCAGCCTCACCCTGACCTAATGATTCACACAAACATTTCTCTTCTTCTCTTCATGTTTGCGTATTTTGATTGCATTTGTACCTTGGACTTAGTGGGGTCACTGGCAAAGTAGTGTATTTTCTGAAATACACTGGAGAAGTGGGTGTGCACAGTGTATTCCCTTGGGTCCAGTCATGCTTCTGCTGTCCTTCCAGCTGGAATCTGTCAGATGTGGACTGTGGATCTCCTGGGTGCTTAGTAAAAATGCAGAATCCTGGGCCTCTTGCAGACCTAGTGAGGGGGAATCCCTGGAAGTAAGGCTGTGGGATCTGCATTTTAATAAGCCCCTAAGTGATCCCCGGGCTCACTACTGTTTGCGAACATGAATGATTCTCCTCGAAGTATGTGCTGTGGTCTTTAGATAGAACCCATGGTTCCCTCAAGGCTGTGTGTGTGTTTATAAATTAAACTTCTCAGAATAAATTGTGATCATCTAGTTTATTCACTCATGTAACAAATACTTGCATGCTTCTTTTATACAAAGTCCTGTGTTAGTTGTGGGAATGGAGAGAAGGGAATATATCTGAGGAGGCAGAGCAGACAGATTTTGGCAGCTGACTGGATATAAGGGATGTGGGAGAGGTCAAAGTTAGCTAGTAGGTTTGATCCTGAGTGTGGGACTCTAGTGGTACCATTACAGAAATGGGCAGACAGGCATTGGAACAGTTTTGAGAGGAAAGATGCCCATACGGGAAAGAGCCCATAGAATGGTTGTAAAATATGCCTGGATTTGTGGAACTAGTTCTAAAGCTGGCATTACTTTCAGATTCCTAGTATCTTAGAGTTGAGTGTGATCTTGTAGATCCTGTTTCAGTCTCCTCAGAAGTGGGGGAAAATTGGTATCATTTGGAAGCTATTGTTTAGATTGGGGCAAAAAAATATAATGAGAGAAGACATTATATATAAAGGTGATATTTACTTCTTAGACTTGAGAGAAGCTGGCTTTCTTAATAATCTCTAACTGATTTTGAACCTCTACCAGAATAAGCCCTGGAAATAATATTTGAAATGATATAGGCATTCTAAGTAGATACATTCATTTGACATTTAAAAAAGTATGACAGCCCGGTGTGATGGCTCATACCTGTAATCCCGGTACTTTGGGAGGCCAAGGCAGGTGGACGGATCTTTTGAGCTCAGCAGTTCGAGACCAGCCTGGACAACATGACGAAACCCTGTCTCTACCAAAAATACAAAAATTGGCTGGGCGTAGTGGCGTGTGGTCCCAGCTACTCAGGAGGCTGAGGTGGGAGGATCACTGGAACCTGTGAAATCAAGGCTGCAGTGAGCTATGATCACAGCAGTGTACTCCAGAGCTAGGTGACAGAGTGAGACTCTGTCTCCAAAAAAAAAAAAAAAAAAAGCCTTTAGAATTTACTGTCTTGTGGTCAAGTAGAATGTTGGCTTGTCTTCTTCAAAGGCAGCGTTTCTCTCCCAATTTCCCTTAAACTAAGGAGGAGGGAAGTATTAAGATTTTCAGTGGGATGCTGGGCGCAGTGGCTCATGCCTGTAATCCCGGCACTTTGGGAGGCCGAGGCGGGTGGATCATGAGGTCACAAGATTGAGACCAGCCTGACCAACGTAGTGAAACCCCATCTTTACTAAAAATACAAAAATTAGCTGGGCGTGGTGGTGTATACCTGTAGTCCCAGCTACCTGGGCGACTGAGGCAGGAGAATTGCTTGAACCCAGGAAGCAGAGGTTGCAGTGAGCCGAGATCGCACCGTTGCACTCCAGCCTGGTGACAGAGCAAGACTCTGCCCCCCCCCCCCCCCCCCCCCAAAAAAAAGAGATTTTCAGTGGGAGCACAGACTACTGCTCATTCACTGAGTGGACTTCATTATGTAGTTTCAGAGTGTTTCCCAGACTGCCTGACAAATGAAGGATGTACGTTATTGCTTTTTTCTTACTTTGGCCTGAGAATGATGCAAAGCAGGCCTGTTGAGTTACCAAGCATCTTGGGATGCTGCACTTAGTAATAGGCTTTCAGTATGTGTTCCTTTGTCAACAGCAGTGACTATGCCCAGGAATCAGCATTGAGTTGTTTTTGCAACTTGTGGGGGTGACTTCCTATTGTCCACCAGAATCAGCAAGGTAAGTTGGGAGAAATCCTTTGTCAGCAGGATGGGAAGCAGCAAGTGAAGGCTGGGCTCAGTTGAGAACAATTCTAGGAGCTGGCGTGTTCACAGGAAGGATAGAGAACATGGAGGTCAGGAAGGAGCGTGAGTTAGGCTGGTGGCAGTCCGGGGTCTTCTCACATTAGCAGCTGGAGAGCCAAGGCTGAAGGTTGAGTCATAAGTGGCCAGCCTTGTGAATGTGGTATGCCAGACACCAACAGAACTTCCTGAAGCTGGGAGTTTCCTGGGGTCTTCCTGATGTGTAAGAACTGATGATCAGGACCTTACAGGTTATGTGTCCATTTTGGGTGTCTGCTCTGATAGGGCAGTGGCGGTGTGGTAGATACACTTTTGCCGGAGGTATTTGCTAGGCAAGTGGGCAAGATGTGATTTGTATTGGGTGTAATACTCAATTCAGCAGTGCTTCTCTGCTCAAGTCCAGACTGCAAGAACCTGTTAAAAGCAGGGGATTCCAACCTAGAATCTTAAGAAGTTTCTCTACTTTGAACGTATCCTTCATGTTTTTCATGTCCACAGAAGTCAAAATGCAGCGATATGTGGAGTAAATTTTCAGCTCTCTCATCATAGGATTTGTTTAATTTGGTACCGGGAACTTGAGGTGTGTGAATGAGAAATGGAGAGGAAGTGTTTTATTAGTTTAGAAAAGGCAGTATAAAGGAACTCTGAGTGTAGCACGAAGCTTTCAGCTCTGAAATTTCACCTTTCTACCACCCTAGCAGCAGAGAAATTGCAGAAAGCTGATTGTGTTGTCTATTTGGCAAGTCAGAGCAAGATACGGCAAGCGAAGAGATGAGTCTCCTAGATTGCTTTCACTTTCTGTGACATGAAATTTCTAAAAATAAGAAATAAGGAGCCCCTGGGCAGTTGCTCTTTAGAATTTGTGTGGACAGATCCAGGTCATCCTTGTTCTTCTTTGTGCTTTTGGTGAAGTGAGACTTTCTGATTAGTGAGCCAGAAAGTTCATCTGACAGCTTTTAAGTTTGATGATTTAAAAACACAATTGATGATAAAAATTTTAAATTTATCATTTCCGGTAAAGTAGGAAATGAAATTACCCTTTTGCTCCCAATTTCACTTCCAGAGGTTTATATTTACCAGGTACTAAAACTTATCATTTCTCATCTACTTCATAAATGTATGAAAAACTCCGATTTTGTACTTCTTTTGCTCTGTGTCATTTATGTGATTTGTTTCACTTAATTTCATGTCCAGTATGGCGGTTGAGAGAGAGGAAACTTTGTCAGAATGAGTGTATCATTTTAATCCACTTCCGGTTGTTGGAAACACATTTCCGTTGCTTCCTGGTCTTACTGCTGCTTTGCTCTATGAGAAAATGCAATCCGTTTGTCTTCAGGTAACACTGCATTTCTTTCAGTCTTTTGAGACAGTTCATGTTTTCACTTATCCAGGTGTTGGCTAATTTTACATAGCCGCTTATATGCCTGGTCTATTCTTCTTAACTAAGATAACCTGTTGAAGCATTATTGAATTCAACTATATTATAAAATTATGAAACTGCAGGTGGGATGTGTTTTCTTCCTTTCTCACGTAGCCTCCCTTCCATGCTGGAAATGGAAGACTTGATGTGCCATCATTTGATAGGTCTGATGACCTCCCAGTATTTCAACCAGTAATATTGAGACTAGGGCTTCTTGTTCCCCCTGTCCTGAAGTTTGGCATAATGATTTGCATTAATATGACTAGCTTTTATTCATTTTTACTCTATGCCAGGTACATGGCTAGATGTGTAACCTCCTCCTGATCCCCAGAATTACTTTAGGAGGTGTAGGTGCTGCTATTTAAAACACAGAGGAAGAAATGGAGAAATAAGTAAATAACGATAAGCAATTAAAAAGTAAATACAAGTAAAAAATGAATATTTTAAGTAATTTGCCTGCAGCTATGAAGAGCTATGAAGTGATGGGGTGGAGATTTGTCCAGAGGCCCCCGTTCCCCTCAAAGCCCTATTAATCTCTGCACTCTGCTGCTTCTTGTACCCTTTTACTCTTGTTCTTTTACTCAGCTCATATTAATGAGCACTCACCTTGCCAGGCATGGTTCTTGGTGCTGAGAAGACAGCAGCAAACAGAACTGACAATGAAGAAAGAGTTAAACAAATAAACATATACCAGAGGAGGTGATGGCGATCAAGAAAATACTAGGTAAGAGAGTGAGGGTATGCTTTCTGGCAAAACTCATAAAAATATGAGAAACCATTCTAGTCATTGATTCTATTTAAACAGCCTAGAACAGTATGAAGAAAAGGCAAGAGTTGAGCGGAAAAAATAAATCAGTCCTAAAAACAAACAAACAACCTCCTCAAATCCAGGATCTATCAAGTTTCATATCTTCATTGAAATGGTGACAAATGGTGTATCAGTGTGAAAACCAGAAAGGCTAATTGTTTGTATACCTCACAGGGGAGTGTGTGACCATCCAGAAGGGAAATGTGAAGGAGGTTAAGATTTAAATGTTGGAAACACCAACATTCTAATTATTCCTGAGTTTCAACACCAGTCATTCAAATAACAGTTGTAAGGAATTTTCTTTTGGAATTTTCCTTTTCCTTTAGATTCTCCCCTTTCTTTCAGGATGGGGTGGGGGGGCTGGAGGGGAGCAAGAATCCCTAGGAATATTGTAAAAATATTCACCAAGAACTACTAATTAGCAGAGATCTTTTCTTGTTTCCCTTTTGATAATTCCCACAAATGAACTTTTTAAGATTCAGAAGCAAAGAAAAAGGAAAAAGACCCAAAATACAAACATTGAGAAGGAATATTCTGACCACTTTGGAAGTCACCGTCTTAAGTGCTGAAAAATTATCTATTAAAAATATTTTTCAAGAGGGTAGATGAAAGCCATTGCTATTTGCCATTTAGAAATTGTGTTTTCATCAAAGACTGTTGTCATGAACATTGGTCTATTAATAACACTGAACCATCTCCACTCCATCATCCATTTGGTTTGGTTCTGGCAAGTTTATAACTCCTTTCACATTAATACAGATTTTTCATTTATAAAAGGTTGGAAAAAGGATTTCCCATTTCTTCCAGCTAGATAGACTTAAAAAGCATCCTCACCCCTTTCTGGCCCCTCATCTTCTTCCCACTGTATTCACTGATTGGCCTGATAGCCTGAAAATTGATTAGAGAGAAGCGATCCAGATAGACTTGGAAAACACCTAATCCTGTGCATGGCCTCACCTCTGAAAAATTGCATGCACTATAAACCAGAGCATTTCAGCTTTTTTAAAACATGCATTTTTACACTGGGGAAGCTAGAGACATTTAGTTCTTCTACAGAATGTATCTACCCTATTTTCAAGTTTTTAAGATTGAGATAGTTCTTTTGCAGAGGTCTATTTCCTATTGAGATTTGAAAAGGAATGTTTTGATTTTAAAAACTTACAAGCAAAACTTAATTCCTTGCTGTTTGCAATATGTCATGATATCTTGTATTTTTATTTAGAATATGTTTATCATAGGAAAATGTACTGTTGCCAGAAAACAGGCCAATGGAATCTGTGAATTTTGTATTGGTGATTTAGTTCATGACAAAGAAAACTAATTTGTCTGATGTATTCACTGTGCTTTTTAATTATGAGGAAATTATACTACACTACTTTAATGTAGACTTTTCATTTTCTTTGCCACTCTCAAATTCAGTCCAGTAAGTGTATTGAATTTTCACCAAATGGCTAGCTCTGGGAGCTGTCCCTGATTTAGGGGACCACACTTTCTACTTTGCTTGTGGATTAGGATGTAAAAAGACCAGATAATAAAAAGGAGAGTGAGTATAATTGGCAAAAAGATGATGATAGATCTTACAAGAATCTCAAGTGAGAGAGGTTAGAAGAGGAAGAGAGAAGTGAAAGCTGAAGTAGGGATTTCAAAAATTGGGAAGCTTAACAGATTTTTATGAATTAAGCATTCTTAGAAATCCTTACATCACTCCCCTCCTCCATCAGTAGAACAAAAGCTTTTTTCTCTTATGATGCTCTGCCTACTATAGTTTTTTTTTAGTGTATAGAAACTGGAAAAATAAATAATTGGGTTTATCACTGTTAATGTCTACATAAAATTTGGGATTACAAGTGCTTTTCTCCTCACCCTCATAACATTTTGTAAGAAAAGAACTGCCCATTTGGGGTTTGAGCTTGTTCCTCTAAAAGCATGGGAAATACTTGCTTTATTAGTTCAGTTGAAAATTTAAAGATTTGTGGTAGGACACATTCATGGGTGACTTCATAGAAGACCACCACGGGACTCAGTGGGTACCCCTACAGTCTGGGAAAAGCCTGACAAACTCTATAAACCTGAGCTGAGGTAGAAAACACACGTGCCATTTCCCAAATTTCTGGTTTCTAGTGTCTTGGCATTCTGGTATTTTTACTCTCATTTTATAAATCCTATACTAGCATTTTAAAAAATGAAGAAAATGGGAAGAAAATCATGGAAAATTTAGGTCCTCATTTAGTACCTTCTTATCTTCATTGTTTGTCTCTTAACAGATGAGGTGGTGAAGACTGTGGCTGAAGATTTTTTTCACCTCATCTTTTTTCCCCCCACCTTGTTCTCTGTCATGTTTCATGACCTGTGTCATAGATATTTCTTCATTACGAGCACTTCGCTGTGTGGCTTTTCAATGTTTAAAGTGGATTAAGTAATGAGCACTTCACTGTGTGGCTTTTCAGTGTTTGAAGTGGATTAAGTGGCCCACAGTCAGTTCTGTGACTTGAGTTTCAAAAGTAAAATTGCCATCAACAATGTGATTCAACTTTATTTTCTGTAGTAGCTAAAAGCGAGGAACTATATTATTAACAATCTTGGCTTTACTGTAGTTTAAGGCGGGTGATGATGATGTTTGTTAGTCCATCTGGAAGAGTCCTTCCAGGTTTTTGTAAGCTTTATTGCTGCTTATTACCTTGCCCTTAAGAAGTCCATCATGGACTGTATTTGCCCCAGATGTATGAGACAAGTTTATGGCAAAAAGTGAAAACACTGGGTTGACTTCTTTTCCCCATATCCTAGTTGAAAGGGACAGCTATATGCATGTTAGATTGTCCAAAAGTGTTTGTGGAACCTCATTTTGGCTGGGTGCGATGACTCATGCCTGTAATCCCATCACTTTGGGAGGCTGAGGCAGGCAGATCATGAGGTCAGGAGATCGAGACCATCCTGGCCAACATGGTGAAACCTCATCTCTATTAAAAATACAAAAATTAGCTGGGTGTGGTGGCGCTTGCCTGTAATCCCAGCTACTTGGGAGGCTGAGGCAGGAGAATCGCTTGAACCAGGGAGTCGGAGGTTACAGTGAGCCGAGATCACACCACTGCACTCCAGCCTGGGCAACAGAGCGAGATTCCGTCTCAAAACAAAACAAAACAACAAGAAAACCCACAAAAAACAAAACAACTGTATTGTACTTTTTAAAAAACAGGATCTTAAATTCTTTATTAAAAATAATAAGTGGAAATGTGTTAAGCAAAAACATTACCTGACCTCTTTTTATTCATTGGGTGATAATAACATGTAAAATAATTGCTTTATTTACGTCTGTATTGACCGTGGCTGAACTTCTTGCCAGCAGGGGTGTCGTGAGTCCTGTTCGTCTCTCTGCCCCTTGGTGGGATGCCAGGCACTTGACCACTTGGTAAATACTGGAGGAATGATTGAATATGTGAATCATGGATCAGTTCTCAGGAATGTTATAATACAAACAACAGTGATATTTAGTACAAATTGAAGACATAATTATCTCAGTTACTTCTACAACTTTTAAAGTGACTTCAATGCAGTGTAGCCCGAAAACACATTGCAGACATGTTTGGGTAACCTCTTTCTTTGCATTGTCTTCCCCACCTCTCCTTTTGGAGACTGGATTCTCACTTTGTCGCCCCGGCTAGAGTGCAGTTGTGCCACCTCAGCTTGGGTGTGTTCCTCCCATTTCATTGTCCTGAGTCGCTGGGACAGGTGTGTGCTACAACACTCAGCTAATTTTTTAATTTTGTAGAGGATTTCGCCATGTTGCCTAGTCTAGTCTCAGACGGCTGGGCTCAAGCAATTTGCCCACCTTTGCCTCCCAAAGTGCTGGGATTACAGGTATAAGCCATGTCCTAGCCTGTATTATTATTAATTATAATTCAACCCTAGGAATATACATTGAGTTATAATTAAAATTCCATTTTTATTTTTAAGCAGAGTTTTATAGGCATTACTGTTACAACAAAGTTTCCCCTTGCCACGTTTAGAGTGGTGAAACTGAAGTGTTTTTTTTTTTTGTTTTTTTTTTTTAGACGAAGTCTCGCTCTGTTGCCAGGCTGGAGTGTAGTGGTGCGATCTTGGCTCACTGCAACCTCTGCCTTCTGGGTTCAAGCAATTCTTCTGCATCAGCCTCCCAAGTAGCTGGGACTACATGTGCGCCCCTGCCCCTGGCTAATTTTTTCTATTTTTTGTAGAGATGGGATTTCACCATGTTGGTCAGAAAGGGCTCTATCTCCTGACCTCGTGATCTGCCCACTTTGGCCTCCCAAAGTGCTGGGATTACAGGTGTGAGCTACTGCTTCCAGCCGGAAACTGAAGATGTTTAATTGACAAGTTTCAGGCCTGTGAAATATACACTGAGCACACACCCTGCACATTTCAGCTTCCTGCCTTCATTTTGAATTCTATATCTGCAGTGCCCTGCCCTCTCCTTAAAGCGTGAAACTCTCAATCAGACCCCTCTTCCTGCACTGCTCCCCAGGTGTCTTGCATTCCTTGCAATATTTTAGACTGCATATACTATTTTGTACTCAATTACGTAATTTTATTTTGTTCATTATTGTTTTATCCTTGCTTGGGTGTTTTCCTCACTATGCAAAGAAGAACCCTAAGAATGAATCATCGCACTGGGAAGGGAAGCATTTAAATTTTATTTAATGTATTTTTGTAATTGGGGAACTGTAAATATTTTTCTTAGCATTAATGCTTGTTTCGAAGAAATGGTGAACTTACCTGAACTTAGTAAATTTTTGTCGTAATAATAGGACATTCACAATTGTTTTAATTTATAAAAATGTAAGTTGCTTTCTACTAGGGTGCTATTTTAGGAGGGAAAATTTGTAAAAATGTTCAGTCAAAATATTGTCATGTTAATCGTATTTTTCAAGATATGCTAAAAATGATTTCCAACTTAGAGCAAATTAGCTAGAGGCCACCTTATCCCACCTCCAGCCTACTGCTGTGCCCCCTCTGCAACACCCTGCATAGGTAATTACCTGCTTTCCATTCCAAATTTTCTCTGACAAGGTGCTCCTTCCTCAACAGGTGATCACCATAGCAACGAGGTAGTCTATTCTATTTTTGGAGTATGAAAGTAGCACCTTCTTAAATCTAATAATAAATGAGAGTTCCAGAAAACCAGTGCTTTAAACAAATTTGATTTACTTGATTTTTTTTTTTTTTTTTAAATCACACTTTGGAAGACTGAGGCAGAAGGATCACTTGAGTCCAGGAGTTTGACACCAGCCTGGGCAACATGGTGAGACTCTGTCTATACAAAAAGTATAAAAATTAGCCAGGCATGGTGGCACATGCCTTTGGTCCCAGCAACTCAAGAGGATTGCCTGATCATGGGAGGTTGAGGCTGCAGTGCGCTATGATCATGCCACTGCACAACAGCCTGGGTGACAGAGTGAGACCTCGTCTCAAAAAAAAAAAAAAAAAATCATGTCATTCAGTCATGTTTTTATTATATTTTTCAGACTGAGGACATATGTCAGGGAACTAGTTTTATTGTGGTCTTTTACTATTTTCAAAAACCAGTAACTAACATTTACTATTGGCTTATTGTATCTTGGCAGTATGCTGTTTTTACTCCTATTGTGCAGATGAGGAAACTGATAAGTCAAGTCTTGATGAAGTTCACAGAGCTAGCAAGAGCAGGAATTGGAATTCTAACCCAGGCGGCCTGCTTTCAGATCCTCTGCTGTAATCCATTTCTCTGTCTTGCTGGAGCCTTGCTCGAATGCTTCCTTTCTTGGGAGTTCAGCCGACTGTGAGCGCCTGACCCTTTATAAAGGTGCTTTATATGATGTGTAGCCCTACGCAAATAGTACTGGGGTGAATGGAATGAAAGGGGATGAATACGACACTATGGGAATGGTAGCAAGTCAGAAACACCTTGGACTTCACATAGCAGCATGTCCTGTCACTGATGTTTAAAATTATACAGTTTGAAATATAATGTTTTTAATAAAGTTGGTTGCAGATGACTCAACAGCTATGGGAGTTATCAGAAGGTAATGTAGAAATGCTTTTAGTGTTCTTCCAAATGCTAGGAATCGGATTGCAGCATCTATTTCACTCAGCATTTGAGTCATGGGACCCTCATTTCATTCTGTAGTCAGTTTTCAAATTTTGCCCTTGTAAATATTAAAAGGCTCAAGAGGATAAGCTAATTAAACCATAATGGTTAAGTTTATTTTATGGTGACACCTTGTAGGGAGGGGTTTATGATTCAGTATTCAAAAATGTGTCTTGGTTTGATAACCATTATGTATTTTTTTTTTTTTTTTTTTTGAGATGGAGTTTTGCTCTTGTTGCCTAGGCTGGAGTGCAAGGGTTCAATCTTGACTCACTGCAACCTTCGCCTCCTGGGTTCAAGCGATTCTCCTGCCTCAGCCTCCCAAGTAGCTGGGATTACAGGCATGTGCCACCATGCCCAACTAGTTTTTGTATTATTAGTAGGGACGGGGTCTCTTCATGTTGGTCAGGCTGGTCTGGAACTCCTGACCTCAGGCGATCCGCCCACCTCGGCCTGCCAGAGTGCTGGGATTATAGGCCTGAGCCACCATGCCCAGCCCCATTGTGTCTTTTGTTTAATGATGAAATATTGAAGAAAGAACTTGAAATTATCTTTATATTTTAATCTTATTTCACATCTAAACTCATATAATTATATAAGTAGATGAGATTGTAGAATATAACCAACCCTCCTTATGTTCCAGATGAAGAGACTAAGGCTCAGAGAAGCCATGTAATCTGCCCAAGTTTGCACAGCACACAGCTGTTGATGAATGGAGCCTGGGTTCTTTAGCCTCATCACACTGAGTTTTTGTGCACGTGCTCATGATTTTTAATTTGGTTGATGTTACCATGTTAGCATATATTGAAAGAAGTGGGAGCGTCCTTGAAGAACTTAGCACGTATTAAACATTTGCTTCCGTGCTGGGCAAATTTTACCCTTTAAAGTACCGTGAGAAGTGATAGTATTGTCACTGATATCATCATTATTGTCCTCCTCATCATCATTCCCCATTCTAGAGACAGGAGGGCCTGAATTTCTCAGAGATTAAGCAGATTCTTTGGGGGATCTAGGTTTCAAATTCATTGTTGTTTTTACGAGATGAGGTCTCACTCTGTCACCCAGGCTGGAGTGCAGGGGTGTGATGATGGCTCACTGCAGCCTCAACCTCCTGGGCTCAAGCAATCCTCCTGCTTTAGCGTCCTGAGTAGCTGGGACTACAGGTGCATGCCACCATGCTTGGTTAATTTTTAAATTTTTTGTAGAGATGGGGTCTCACTGTGTTCCCTGGGATGGTCTTGAACTTCTGGGCTCAAGATCCTCCCACCTCAGCCTCCCAAAGTGCTGAGATTACATGTGTGAGCCACCGTGCCTGGCCTCAAATTCTTATATCAGGTACTGTGTATTTTGCAGCAGGGAAAATGAGGTTTTGACTCTCCTGCCAACTCTCAATCAATTGACTGTAGCTGATTGGAGCGCTGTGTAGAGGATATAGAAGTAGCCTCTGGGCTTAGTGGGACAGGTGCAGTATCTGGTGGTATATGCCATGACCCTGAAATGTGGTCACGGTGGTACATGTATGTGGTATATATGTTACCAGACCTACCATTTCTCTTAACATAGCAATCTGATTCTTAGTTTCACAGGATAGGAAACTCAATTTTAAGTTTACATGGGAAGATGGAGGAAGGCTTGGTTGGATCAGGCTTTGGAAAGCCAACTCTTGTTAACCAAATACACAGAAGACTGTTTTTTGTTTGTTTGTTTGTTTGTTTGTTTTTGAGACGGAGTCTTGCTTTGTCCCCCAGGCTGGAGTGCAGTGGCGTGATCTTGGCTCACTGCAACCTCCGCCTCCCTGATACAAGTGATTCTGCCTCAGCCTCCTGAGTAGCTGGGACCACAGGCGCGTCCCACTGTGCCCGGCTAATTTTTTTTTTTTTTTTTTTGTACTTTTAGTAGAGACAGGGTTTCACCATGTTAGCTGGGATGGTCTTGCTTTCCTGACCTTGTGATCCGCCCGCCTCGGCCTCCCAAAGTGCTGGGATTACAGGTGTGAGCCACCACACCTGGCCAGTATGGTCTTTTTATTTTTTTGAGACGGAGTCTGGCTCTGTCGCCCAGGCTGGAGTGCAGTGGCCGGATCTCAGCTCACTGCAAGCTCCGCCTTCCGGGTTTACGCCATTCTCCTGCCTCAGCCTCCCGAGTAGCTGGGACTACAGGCGCCCGCCACCTCGCCCGGCTAGTTTTTTGTATTTTTTAGTAGAGACGGGGTTTCACCGTGTTAACCAGGATGGTCTCGATCTCCTGACCTAGTGATCCGCCCGTCTCGGCCTCCCAAAGTGCTGGGATTACAGGCTTGAGCCACCGCGCCTGGCCCAGTATGGTCTTTAATTGTAAGAAAATTGAAGAGAGAGGCAAGTAAACAAATATTTTACAGTAGTAACTCTAATCTGAGTGAATAGAGAAGTTCTTGATTATAACAGAGGCCAGAAATGTTTTATAAGTACTGATACTAATTCAGTAATTTACCTTTCTATTGTGGTTCACTCACATATGTTTATTCTATAAATGTCTTATTTTATAAATGTTGACTGTTAGAATCTCTAATTACAGGGTGTGATTTTTTTTTTTTTCCCCCTCATCTTATTGAAGATTCTCGGATGAAGAGCCTGTAGCCTCCAGTGGACTGACTTTAGTAAAAAGGCTTTAATTGCAGAACCTCTGAGTTGACTATAACAAATGCAGTTTATTTTAGACTGGAAATAACAAAAGCAACCAGTTTGAGTTTTTGTCAAAACTCAAACTCAGTTATCTGAAAGAATTTATTATCTGTAGAGTTTCAGTATGAAGAATGCAGTTAATTTGAAAACTCGTGATTGTCTTAAATGTCTGTTTATGATTGTTTGTTAATTGCTTATTTTTGTCCTTTTGTCCTATCTCTCCAAATCTATCCTCTCGTGTTACTGTGTTCAATATTAGGCCCCAGCCTGCCTCCCTCCCTCCCTCCCTCCCTCCCTCCCTCCCTCCCTTCCTTCCTTCCTTCCTTCCTTCCACTAACTGCTTTCTCTATCATTTTTTTTTTCCAAGATATTTAGGTTGCTAGTCTCAAGTATAATAAGGCATATTGCAAAATATTTAGATGCATTAGATGGATCATATTACTCAATTTTTAGTAGAGCAGTTATTTTGAATGACTTTTAGTTTTGGTGTGCAGCTCCTAATTCGTGGTTAATTTGTAATCTTATGCTTGGGGTTAAGGGGCCTGCTCTGCATGCCCTACAGCATTTTGATGGCTGGCTGATGGCACCTCTGCCATCCCCACTACTGCTGGACTTTGTCTAGGACTTGGGAAACCTGGGTCTGTCTGGATTTACTTGGCCTGTTGTCTTTCCTCCTCCTTGTGCTTGTACTCCATGTTGGAAGGGAAGATGTTTTTGATGTCTAGAAATGTGCCCTTGTGAGGAAAGTGCACCACAGACTATACTAGTTCCACAAAGGAAACTAGTATAGTTTTTCAAAAATAGCATCATCTTTTTAATAACTAGAGTGTTCACACCGAAGGGTGAATGGAAAAAAGGAGTAAGTTTTTGGATAAATAAGAATTGTGGGTGAGCAGGCCAAATGTTAAAAATTCTCTTAATGGTTATACTGTTGTAGAGTAGTATTGATTGATGCATTTGTTCAGCCAGCAGCCCTTATGTGGTTCTGCTGTTTGGGACTCTAGTAGATACTTTGAGAGCTACAAAAATGTAAACATGTGATTCTTGTCTTTGATGACCTTACCTGTCAAGTGAAATGAGACATGGAGAGGAGTGATAATATACAATTATGAGTGAGACATATGTCACTATTATAGATAATAGCCACATGTAACAATCAATCCTGTGCTTCTTTTGGAATAGTCTTTCAATGGGTAGGATGAGAGTAAGAAGCTCCTAGTATGAAAGCATAGCACATGTGGAAAACATCTGTTTTTATGAGTCATACTCAATTTTAGGTATAATGGAAATGACCAGGGTCTTAAGTCCTCCAAAATTGAATAGTTCATATAATTCTTGATTGCAATTTTAAATATTTTTTCCCAATGAACACACAATGTCTGCTGTAGATTTTGGAAAGTGGTAGTCAAACAAAGTCTCAACTTCTTTTTACGTATTAGAACACTTATTAGCCATCTGTAATATGTGAGCAATAGTTATATAAAAATTTGACTTCAAAAGCAAATTATCATTTTCTTTCTTAGATGTTTTTAATGAATTGGAAATTGTTGTGTGTGTGTTTGTTTTTGGTTTTGGTTATTTGCCATTTAAGTGGAATTTAAAATCCTTCATACACAGTCCAAAGTTGTTGTTTTCTGTGTCTGGATTCTACCTTGCTGCTTCTATAAAGTTGCATCTTCTCATCAAAATTATATATGGTACTGCTAAATGGGTTGGTGGAAATACTCTATTGAAAAGAATATAATTATGACATAGATCATATACCTAGCTTCACATTAAGAAAAGGGTATTGAGTATTTGAAAAACTTGACACTGTGTTTATAAATATCTACTCATCTAGTCCAGCACTGAAGAGTCATATAAGTACTTAATTTCAGAGGTGAATCACAAGTGGCATTAAAAATGTATTTTTCTTGTTACCTGGGACCTATAGATTAATGAGTTTAAATTATTCCTTTGGCCTCAACTCTGGTGGGTAACCTAATTCTAATACCATGGTGAATGGTTACTGTGACTACCCGGTTGCTAAGAAACCTGTTATGTTATCAAGTTGCCTTGGCGAAGTAATGGCTTCTTAGGACTCCTTAGCACCGCTGGGAGGTTGTTAATCAGAGCTATGGAGGACCTTACAGAATTAGTTTCCCTGGTTATAACTAATTTTTCTTTAGGAAGAGAAATAAATCTAAGTCTGTAAAAACTGAAACAAAACAAAGTATAAATTATTTTAAATTTAATTAAGACCTTTAGTTATTAAAAAAAAAATTTGATCCTGAGATACAAACCCGTTTTTACTAGTATTTTTACTAGTTACAAGGATCTGTGTCTTGAATGGCAGCAACCCGCCCCCCACCCCGCTTAACTTAGCATTCCATTTTCGTTTGCTTAGAGTGATTCTTGGCAGGGCATTTGCAATGTATAGAAGAGTATTTGAACTGAGATCCCGAAGGAAAACACTGTGTGAAATTATTTTAGTCATTTGATATCAATTGCTCTTGCTATGAAATGATTCAACATTTTATTTTAAACAAATGGTACACTATGTAGCATTTAAAAAAATGTACCATACTTGGTACTGGGTCAAGAATTCTGTTCAAGGCAGGAATCCTGGCTTTCACAGGCTTTGCTCCATGGCAAAAGGTTTCAGATGCTTAAAGCTCCACAACACAGGTTCAGAATCTCAGAAGTTGTGCTGCTGATAATTTTGTGTAACTTAGCTCTCTTCCACATTGTTTTCTCTTTTTATCTCTATGCCTGGAGGTGCTTGTTTTCAGCAAATTACATTTTGAGAAACTCTGTTCTTGACTATTGTTTAGAGGTACAATGCAGAAGGGGTCATTCCCGTTTGACACCATTCTCCTTTATAGCAGTACAGGTTAAGTCACAAGCCAGCCTGAGGAATAGGATGAGCTGTTCAGTTAAAGAGTTACGGTGTGGGCACAGTTAAGAACCCAGTCTTTGGAATTCCAGTCAGACGGCCTGGACCCAATTTTGGGTCTTCTGCCTCAAACTTTTTGACCTTAAATCAGTTCCATAATGACTCTAATCCTCAGTTTCCTCAACAGTAAATGAGAGATAAAACACTTTTGATTTCAGAGTTGTGTGGATTACATGAGATTATATGAAATGCTTAGCATAATTTCTGGCACTTAATGTGAGTCTTCGTAAATGTACAATGCTAATTATTATAGAGGACACTTTTTTGGGAGCTGTGAGTTGTTTCTTTAAATCTGAAAGGTTTAGGTACTTGACATTTGATAAAGCCACCCACGCTAAAGCTTTTTTTTTTTTTTTTTTCTTTTGAGACGGAGTCTCCCTCTGTCTGTGTCGCCCAGGCTGGGGTGCAGTGGCGTGATCTCAGCTCACTGCAAGCTTCGCCTCCCAGGTTCATGCCATTCTCCTGCCTCAGCCTCCTGAGTAGCTGGGACTACAGGCGCCGCCAACACGCCCGGCTAATTTTTTGTATTTTTATTAGAGATGGGATTTCACCGTGTTAGCCAGGATGGTCTCGATCTCCTGACCTCGTGATCCACCCACCTCGGCCTCCCAAAGTGCTGGGATTACAGGCATGAGCCACCGTGCTGGCCTAAAGCTTTTAATTGTTGGGAAGATTTTTCAGATTTTTAAATTTAATTTATTTTTAAATTTAACCTTAAATGTAAAAAAAAATGTTTTTAGACACAGTGTCTTGCTCTGTTGCCCAGGCTGGAATTCACTGGTGTAATCATAGTTCATTGCAATCTCTAACTTCTAGGTCCTTCCCATTTCAGCCTCCCAAGTTTCTGAGACTACAGGTTTCCACCACCATGCCCAGCTACTTTTTTTTTTGTAGGGATAGGGTCTTGCTCTGTTGACTAGGCAGGTCTCAAACTCTTGGCCTCAAGTATCCTCCTGCCCTGACCTACCAAAGTACTGGGATTAGAGTCTCCCAGCCTTTAATATTTTATAATTTATTTCCATATGTCTTTTCGCTTGAGTTTAGAGTTGGACATTCTAAGTTTTAGCCCTAACTCTTGGTCTTTCTGGGACATCAGTTTTCTCATCTGGAAAATGGAGGTGGGAATTGGCTTACATTTCAGGTCACATTCTGTGATCTGAGCTCTGGGAGAGCTTGGTGAAAGGTTCTGTTTTGATTCCATCCTGAATAGAAGAAGAAGGGTCTAGAGGTTAAGGACAGCCCTCAAAGTCTTGGAATGTCGGGATGAGCCACACAAATGATAGTACCTCACGTTTCTCTTTTTCTTGTCCAAAGAAGACAGCCAGAGCTCTCAGAGTAAGTGAGTTAATGAATGGACAGTCTGTGTTTGGGTTAAATACATGCTTTCAGTTATTACTTTTCTCTTTTTTAAAGAACAATTCTTAGCCAGGCATGGTGGCTCATGCCTGTAATCCCAGCACTTTGGGAGGCTGAGGCGGGCGGATCATGAGTTCAGGAGTTCGAGACCAGCCTGGCCAACATAGTGAAACCCTATCTTTACTAAAAATACAAAAATTAGCCGAGCGTGGTGGCACGTGCCTGTAGTCCCAGCTACTTGGGAGGCTGAGGCAGGAGAATCACTTGAACCTGGGAGGCGGAGTTTGCAGTGAGCCAAGATGGCTCCACTGGATTCCAGCCTGGGTGACAGAGCGAGACTCTGTCTCAAAATAAATACATAAAATAAAATAATAATTATTTAAAATGTTTGAAACAGCCTCAAAACTGCAGAATTGTTACAAATACAATGCAAAATACTTGACAGCACTTGTTAGCCAACCCCAACTTGGTTTAGAGAAATAATTTGAATAGCACAGAGAACATTTTTTCCTGAACCGCGGGAGAGTAAATTGATCTCTTGATGCACATCAACCCTGAATATTTGTTGTATTTCGTTACAAACAAGTGTTCATCTGTGTAACTACAATACAACCGTCAACATTAGAACACTTATTTTGATGTCTGTATTTCTACTGTTGAATCCTCAGACCCCATTTAGGTTTGGGCAGTGAGCCCCATAAAATCCTTTGTAACAGAAGGATTCAGTTCAGAATCATATGTGTCCTTTAGTTGGTGTGTCTTTTTGATTTCTTTAAGAGTGGGACAATAACGCAATCTTTTCCAGAATTCTGTGACCTTGATACTTGTGACAATTACAGGCCAGCTGTTTTGTAGAATGTCCTATTTGAATTAGTTGATATATCCTCATGATTAGATCCAGGTTATCCATCTTTAGCAGGAACATCACAGAAGTGACTCTGTGCTCTCTCTCATTGCATCCTTTCAGATGCTCATAATTTTGATTTGCCTCTTTACTGATGATGATCACTTTGATCATTGACTAAGATGGTACCTGCCAGTCTTCTCCATTGTAAAAGTCCTAATTTTCCCGTTGTAATTAGTAAAGATTTTGTAAGGTGGTAGTTCAAAGTGATATAAATATTCCTTTTCTCACCAAATCGTTGATTTATTCATATTCATAATAGTACCGACTCATGGTTTTGTTACCATTCAATGGGTTATATTACTATTATTTATTTTGATACTCAAATAAAATTCCTTTAAACCATCTTATGTGTGCTCTTAATATGTCCTCTTCATTCTTTGAGCACATCTTTTCTGGTTCAAAGAGATGTTCCATATTCATCTTGTACTTGTACAGGACTTGTACCCTAGTCCTGAATGAGCCATTTCTCTAAGAAATCCTGGCATCTTTTAGTAGAGAATCGTATTTAAAAGCCAAGATCTGTAGGGGGTACATGTACCTGTTAGTATTGCAGTTGTGCCTCTCCAATAGTGTTAGTGGATAGAGCTGAAGAATACTTGAATACATGTATGAATATACTTGGATACTCAGATAGGTAATACACATGCATAAAAACACATTTATTTCTACATCTTACTGTGTAGGTTGATATCAAGGAGTTTACACTGATACCTCCAATTCTGATCCCATTGTTGTTCTAATTCTTCCTGTATTTGTAAAACTTCTACCATTTCTATGACAGAAATCTGACATGTATACATGTGTAACCAGCCTCTCAATGCATCTCTCTCTCACACCCTAGGCTCTGATACCTGATGTCAGACTGCTACCGTGGGTGACGTCTTCATCCTGACTGTTTTCCACGTTCCATGACAGGCCACCCTTTTATGTGGATACTCCATGTTGGGCTGTTCCTACATCTAGAAATCTTCCTTATTCCACTCCTGACTCCCCATGTCAAGCTGACCCCCTAACCCTGGGATATCTACCTTGGAGGTAGGGAATAGGAACAGGAAGAAGAAGAGCTCTTTCCTTTTCTATTTCCTTGATAAGGCCTCATTCTGTCACCCAGGCTGGAGTGCAGTGCTGTGATCATGGCTCTCTGCAGCCTTGGACTCCTGGGCTCAAAATGATTCTGTTGCCTCAGCCTCCCGAGTAGCTGGAACTACAGGTGTGCACCACCATGCCTGGGTGATATTTAAATGTTTTTTGTAGATACAGGGTCTCACTTTGTTGCCCAGGCTGGTCGTAAACTCCTGGCCTCAAGTGATTCTTCCGCCTCAGCCTCCCAAAGTGCTGGGTTTATAGGTGTAAGCCACCGTGCTTGGCCCATTTTCGTTTTAAATATTCCAAACGAAGCTATTTAGAATATTTTGCTTTTGAAAACGCTATTGTACTTATCAAGGAAAATGTTACATATACAGTTAAATCCTTTCTTAATGTCATCAATAGGTTCTTGGAAACTGCTATTTTAAGCAAAATGATGTGTGATGAAACTAATTTTACCAAAGGCTAATTGATATAAATAGAATTAAGTTCTTGTGGCATATTTTAGGCCCCCTAAAACATCACCAAACTTCTAAACAAAGACCCCAAACATTTCTAATGGTAAACACGGAAATAAATGTGAACTATACGCACATTGAAGAAAGATCAATAAAAACAAGGAAGATAATTATTTACCCAGGCAGTGAGTGACAGCAGTCACGGTGGCGGTGGGTTAAATTAAGGAATAAATGTTTGCAAAGTGAAAATTGTAAAGAGCATCTCCTACCACCACACTGTTTACAAACAAGCAGTAAATATGGTGGGCTCTCTGAGCGCTTTTGTGTTTCATGCATTTGTATGGTTACCATATACTTTACACATTTCTATTTCACAATACTTTGTAATCATTCATTCTCTAACCCGTTATTCCAGTTCAGCATTACAGGGGTCCAGAGCCTATCCTGGTAGTACAAGGAACAGATGGAATCCACCCTGGACAGGATGTCATCCCATCACAGGACACACACACACATACCCACACTCACTCAGACTGGACCATTGAGACACACCAGTGCACCTAATGTGCACATCTTTCAGATGTGAGAGGAGACTGGAGTACCTGGAGAAAACCCACACAGACATGGGGAGAAGAAAACGGGGAATTTCCACACAGAGGCCTTGGCCAGGAGTCGATTTTGTTTTCTCTTATCAATGTTATCATGAAATGACATTGAATGAAACGTTATTCAAAGACCTGCTGTATACAGAAGGTCCCCAGTGGTTCGAATTGTGATTTTTTTGACTTTATAATGGTGCAAATGTGATACGCATTTGCCAAAAACCATATGAGTGCCCGTACAAACCATTCTGTTTTTCGCTTTCAGTATGGCATTCAATAAATTACATGAGTTATTCAATACTTTATTATAAAATAGTGTTTGTGTTAGATGCGGTTACCCAGCTGTAGGCTAATGTAAGTGTTCTGAGTGTGTTTCAGCCAGGCTAGGCTAAGCTATGATGTTTGGTAGGTTAGGTGTATTAAATGCATTTTTCACAAGATATTTTCAACTTACGATGGGTTTATCAGAATGTACCCCCCACTTAAGTGGAGGAGCATCCGTAATTGTTTTTGTCATTTGAGCCGTAGTTTAAACAAATGAATGCAATGGTATATTCCCTCAGATAAGTCGCCTAGCTTGAAAAATAAAACCATACCTGAAAACTAGGTTGTTGTTTGGGAGGGGAAAGAGAATTTGAAGTATTTTTTCAAAAGGGTACCAGCACCCAAGTACCTTTCTTCTGTTTAATTTTTAACAAAAGAGCTATCTTTGTGGCCATTGTTGTCAGTATCTCTGCCGTATGCATATGTAGGCAGAAAGCTAGAGTTTGAATAGCACTTGTTAGTGAAAACCAACTTCTTTATGGATTTATTTGAACAGTGGTTCAGAATTTTTATGCTTACCATCTTATTCCTGTTTGAATACTTGGCCAGCCATATTCTCAGAGCTTCCTGCTCCAGCCAGCCTCTCTAATGGCTCCTACGGTGAAGTTCTGTTAGCGCTTCCATTGGAAACCTACCAGAATGGCTGGGTTCTGGCAGGATGCCCTCTCAAGAAAGCTGCAGCCCCAGTGGGGGAAGCGCAGGGTGGAGTTTTTCCACCCTGCTTCTGGCTGCTCTCCAGACCCTGGAGTGTCTGTGAGGTTTTTTTCTTCTTTTCTTTCTCTCTTAACAACAAACAAACAATAACACTACTACTTGGACATATGAGGGACATGGGATGTGCGTGCCTACGTGCAGTGGAATGGGCCTTTTAGTTAGCTCCCCAGCAGTGTTCTTCTGCCTCTGGGCTTTTTGGTCAGTGTGACTTCATGAGAAGTGGTAGCAGTACTGTAAGTTAGGGCTGTAGCTCTAGAGGATTTCCCTATCATGGACCTTTTATTTCCCTGTGGTTGTCCAAGCAAAGCAATGGGAATCTCCTGCTGGGTATTAACTATCTTTCTAGACCATTCTTTGCACAAAATGCTGACTTAATGAGAGTCGAAGTCACCCTTAGCAATTTCTCAAACTCCAAACTATGGCGTGTTACAAGATGGCAACTGCTTAGTAGATATCAGAACAGCCTTCATGTTTTCATGGCAGGGTTGCCAGATTTAGGAAATAAATGTACATGATGCCCAGTTGAAGTTGAATTTCAGATCTACAGCATTTTTTTAGGGTAATTGTGTCCCGTGCAGTACTTGGGATATGCTGGTATGAAAAATTATTTGCTGTGGTTTTGAAATTCAACTTTATCTGGGTGTGCTCTTTTATCTGGCAGCTCTACTTCATGCATTTTTGCATGATGTAATAACTTGGATACATGTTGTCCTTAGAATATTATGTATATATGATTAGTTCCTAAAAAGTGACTGGCTTCACAAATAAACCCTTGAGTGCATGAAATTTTGAACTCCTTAAAAGGCAGCTGCAGTTGAGTTGGCAAATCACATATGCCAGATTTCCAGACTGAGTTGAGTCGGCCATCATGGGGCAGGAACTTGAAGTTACATCATCTAGAATTTCCCGGTACCCTTTTTTTCCTCCCTCTCTTTAATGACTCTTTATTTGTAAGTTAGAAATTTGGGCTAAGCATTCCCTTCAAAAAGGCATCTTTCCTGTATTCATTGAAAAAGACAGAAATCTTGAGTCTTAAACAAAACAGACTGGTCTATATGAGGTTATATTTGTGCATGTAGAAAGAAAAAGGAAGAGTTTTATAAAGTCTTCTGCCTTGCTTTGTCTTTTATTTGACCAGTATTTCCTTTGGTGTATTCTACAAGAATACCAGAGAACCACACATGATAGTAATAAAGATCCCTCCTGTCCCCTTTTAGATACTTTCTGTCATATCCTTTGACACACTTGATTCAACTAACACCCTCTTGTAAGGGCAAGTGGTTATTCCTAATTTTGTAAGTTATAAATTCTCTAAACTGAACAGTGTGTTGGTCTCTTTCCCAAAGGATGCAAGATTTGTCTTATAAAGCCTTAAGAATGGTCTCATTAACCATCTGTTATTGAATGAGTAGATTCTTGTGTAGGCCCTTCTGTTCTCAGGGTGGTCATTCCACCTTCCCCTGAGTCTCTGGTCCATGACCCCTGGAAGAGATTACTTGAAAGCACATTCATAATTTTGCTAAGCATTCATGATTTGGCTTAAAGAGAATTAAGAATTATTATTTGAGCCTTTTTAATAGTTTGCTGCAGGGTTTGGCAAACTTTTTCTGTAAAGGGCAGGATGGTAAATAACATGCTTTGCAGACATACAGTCTCTGATGCGTACTCTTTTACAACCCTTTAAAAATGTGACAACCATTTTTAGCTTGTGAGCTGTACCAAAGCCGGCCGTGGGCTGGCAGTAGTTTTCCTGAGTGTTTGTCCTTAGAAACATATTACATGGGGAGTTCTGTGGGTTCTGAAATTTACTCATTATTTTCGATATACATCGAAGTGGGAATGAATACTTAGCAATAAAAATATGTGACAAGCTGTGGGCGCTCTAATATCCTGGAGGACATTGTCTCCCTCCCTGCCCCCCTTCCCCTGTGGCAGTTATTCATATTTTTAATAGAATTTTGTAATTTCTTGTTAAAATTTTGGATTTTGTGTTTACAGTAAACAAAATGTCATTCTGATGGATTTCTTTTGTCAGGTATGTAGGAGCAAGTGGTCATATAGCAAATTCATGCCCAAAGGCGGGAGAAAGCAAGACAGGACATCAGTGTGTCTTCTCTTTGAATTTATTTATTTATGACATAGAGGATTTGGTGAAATTTTGGTATCAAAGAACATCCTAGCCACTTTTTCTATCTTTCTGAACTGTCGATTCTTAAGAAACTGCATAAGCATTTTATTTTGACACCTTATGGGGAGGGATGTTACATTCACATAGGAATGTAACTCAGTAGGAAGTTTGCCCTTTGATTTGCTTTATCTTTTCACTGATTTTCTTTGAAAGATTATGCTTGGTGTACCTCCAGATTGCAGTGGTAACAACAGGCAGGCTCCCAAAAGCACCTAAGGGGAGTGACGTCCCATGAGAATCCCTCATACATTTCATCCCTTTTCAACTGCTGCTCTTAGTGCTTGGTGTAAAGCCATTCAGGCACTCCTCGTCTTTTACTATACAAGGAAATTGGGGTATTTCCCGTCACTTTTTTCCCCTTCAGACTTTTACAAATGATTTTTGGGCCCGAATGTGATTGTGAACAGACAGACATAGCTTCTAAGAAAGCCGTTGGGACCCACTGAATTGTGCCTGTCAGACAAAGGCATTTTGTTTAGAAGGCTTGTCCCAAAGTGGTGTTGGAGTCTGAAAGAAGGGCCGCCAGCGTCTCGTTCTTTCTGCTGTGAACTAATAGGAAAGCTGATGTTTGCTGAGTGGATGGCTGTACTCACTGTCCAAACAGATCTGTGTTTGCCAACTGTGAACATATTGCTGCCTCTGTGAGGCACTCCATCATGCCTTGAATGGATCCTCTTGTGTTCAGAATTTTCTGACTCAAAGAGAGGGAGAGAGAAATATTTCTTTCAGACTTCAGCATTCACTGTAGCATCCATAGTCTCATCAGACCTTTAGAAACCAAGCATGCACCGGAGACGCTGCTTAAGGAGAGTGAGAAAAGAGCAGAGAAAAAGGAATAAAGAGACAGCCCCATTGAAATGCTTTTATTCTGACCACTTGTGGCCAAGTTTTCATAAATAAACCAGGCTGCCTTGGCAAATAGAATTGTGAGAATATTTTTAATTTCTCCTGAGCAAAATAGAACTCTGAGTTTCCAACTCATGGTCCATTTCTGTGCATTTATACCTACATGCACAGACAAAAATAAAAGCATAGAATTCATTTATAATATGTTATTAAATGGGTGATAGAGGTTTTATTCCACCTGGATAATCCCTTAAGAAAAGGCTAATTGAAACATATGAAGGAGTTTTGATTACTTTGTAAACTGTCTCTTAGTTTTAGAGCTACAAACTTACTGTATATGAAAGGGTGAAAATAACGTGTTTTTTTTGTTCTTGTTGTCAGTTTAGTCACTTTCTATAAGTTGACAGTAATAGTACTTTCTGGCAAAGTCTAGTATTCACTGTATGAACTGAGGACGGAGCTCATGGAAAAGATGTGGCATTCCTTGCAATTACCCATTGTTTTGTGTGTTAAATTTCAGAAGCCTTGGTTGAGTGGGTGGAAAAACAACACTACTGATAATGAAACTCAGTGAGCACATGGCATGCACAGGACACTTACCTATTTTGGCCTGTGTTGCTTATTGAGTACATGTTGAACACTGAACAGCTTCACTCAGCATTGTGGTGGAAATGGAGAGAGACGGAAAGGACAGAATACTTTTGTGAGTGGAAAGGTAGATTTCTGTGCAGTTCTATGCAGCGGTAAACGTTGCCTGGCCTTAGTCAGTGAGAACTCAATGTTGATTTGCCTGCCTGGAGTAAATGACTTTTTTTGGCATATATAACCCATAAAAGTTTAAAACCAGAATTACCCTCCCCCAATGGCTACAACCATTTGGTTGTCTGGATATTCTTATCCAGGACTAACTGTACTTATGGAAAAATCTAGTTCTTTAAACTTACTGGTTAAAACGGAAATATAACAGGAATAGCAGGGACAGTTGGGGTAGGAGAGGGCCTGGCAACTATGGCTGCCATTGATGTAATAGTAGTAATCTCAGCTAGCCCAGCCGGGAAGCCCACCATGTGCTAGGTACTCTTCTAAGAATTTTATATGTGTTAACTAATTTCTTCCTCAGATAATCTTGTGAAATTGTTACTATTACTTCATTCATTTTATAGGTGAGGAAACCAAGGCACAGAGAAAGGTTTATTAACATGCCTAGGATCTCACAACTAGTCATTTGTGGAGTGTGGAATTGAATTTAGAGGAGGTTGGCCCTAGTATCTGCCACAACTACTACAGCACTACGGTTGGCCAGGGAAGAAACCTGCATTCTCCTTGTAGAGTTTTCTATTTATCTTCCCTTTATTTCTTGGAGTGTGTGTATCATATCATATGATTTTGGAAAAGTGTCTGAAGGTCATCAAAATCTAAGTACTAGGAGGCTAAGATCAGAAAGATAATGCATTCTATAGGTAAAGGAATTTGCTCCTCATTGTTTTTATCATGGAAAGAAGTTCCACATTTAATTAATTCCTGGTTATTATTATTATAAATTGGTTGAATTACATTGTGGTCTAGTAGATAGGGCTGGGTAATACATTTTGTTCAGAACTCGAGAGCTTGATTTTAAACTTAAAGTCAGCCATTTATATGTAGTTAAATGCTAATATAAAAATATTCAATCATATTTCTTTATGATAATGGAATGAGCAGGGATATGTGTATATGCAAAACTTGGAAGCAACGTTTTTACAACCGTAGGGTAATAGTTCTATTGCCTAGTGTAAGTAGCTTTTCTCAAGAGACTGTAGGACTGATTGAAATTGGCCAGTTTCAGATGATTTTTATGGGAGTTATGTTTATTGCAGCTCATTAATGCCATGTTTAATAGTTACTGGTTTTCTGAAATGTTGTCCTGAGTGGAAAGGGGGTTCCACTGCTAGAGGATTAGGACCTAAAATAGTCTTGCGTGAGTAACGTAAGTTTGTAACTTATTTCTTGGGAACCTGGTTAAAAGAAAGTGTACTTGAAAGGCCAGGTGTGGTGGCTCATGCCCGAGCTTACTCCCAAAGTGCTGTAATCCCAGCCCTTTGGGAGGCCAAGGCTGGTGGATTACCTGAGCTCAGGAATTTGAGACCAGCCTGGCCAACATGGCGAAACCCTGTCTCTACTAAAACAAAAATTAGCTGGGGGTGGTGGTGGGTGCCTGTAATCCCAGCTACTTGGAAGGCTGAGTCAGGAGAATTGCTTGAATCCAGGAGGCAGAGGCTACAAGGAGCCGAGATTGCACCATTGCATTCCAGCCTGGGCAACAAGAGCAAAACTCCATCTCAAAAAAATAAACAAAAAACAAAACAAACAAACAAAAAAAAAAAACAAAAAAACAACAACAAAAAAAGAAACTATATTCTGGAGACTGTATTTTGGAAAAAGAGTTATAAAAAAATAAAAATAGGTCACACTTTATTGTGATGTTTTATGCAGTTTGTATAAACACTGGCTGAATTTAAAATTTTTGCACATGGTATTGAACACATGAAACCTATCAAGATGTTTTAGTATATTGGGTTTGCTACAAAACTAAAGTTTATTCAGGTTTCTTCTTTTGAGAGAGAGATTATGACAAAAGAATAGCTTGACTTTCTGCCCCAAGAATCTTTGTTTTGTCCTTTTTTTGCCTTTGTTTTACTGATTTTATATGTCTTGGACCTGTTTTTGCCTATTTTGAACCTGTTTTGGAGGGGCTACCAAACTGCCAAACCAATGAACTTATCACAGAAGAGGCAGCTTCACATCCAGAGAATTCATAGTCTCAGCTTTCTGAATGACACCTAAGATCACTACCTTAATTTTTTTTTTATCTGCTAGTCAGTAATTTTCAACAATCTTTTCTGCTTGGTTTAGGTTTAGTCTGTAAAAGGAAAGCAGGATATTAATCTGCATGAAAACCTGGAGAAATTAGAAAACTTTTGTTGGGTATTACTTTTGCCTGATACCTACTCAAAAGTAGAAACAGAAATACCTTATTATATTATTAGCACTTTCTCTGCAATCATTAGGATTAAAAATACCATGGGTATCAAATAAATAACACAGTTTACAAGGGAAAAAAGTGATCAAAGCACCCTGTGGATCAGATTGACTACTTGCTGCTTTTGTGAACTTGTGCTTCATCTGTATTTCTGTTCGGTAAGTTTTGATAGGCTAGACTTCTCCAAATACATGAAAACATTAATCATTTAGTAAACAGGCTGAGGTTTTATTGAGGTTTATATGGGCTCAGAAGGGAGGACATGTGTGCTGATTGGTCCATGGGTGGCCATGGGCGGGCCTGGAAAAAGCACCATCCGATTGGCCAGAAGGCATCAAGGAAGTTCTCACTCCCAGTAGCAGTGGCACATACCTGTAACCCCAGCCCTTTGGGAGGCTGAGGTGGGTAGATCACTTGAGGTCAGGAGTTCAAAACCAGCCTGACCAACATGGTGAAACCCCATCTCTACTAAAAATACAAAATTAGCTGGGCATGGTGGCACACGCCTGTAATCCTAGCTACCTGGGAGGCTGAGGCAGGAGAATCACTTGAATCTGGGAGAAGGAGGTTGCAGTGAGCCGAGATTGTGCCACCGCACTCCAGCCTGGGCAACAAGAGCAAAACGCCATCTCAAATAAATAAATAAATAAATAAATAAATAAATAAAAAGATAATTTAGTAAAATTAAAGGGTTGAAGTGTAACTTAATAAAACCTTAGCCTTAACAATGCTTTCCCCAGTCTTTAGAGGGAAGATTTGTTTTTAATTTCCTTGTAAATCTTATTCTATAAGGCCCATGCTGGACAGATTTGGTGATTAAGATCTGAACCTTTATTTTTTTCTTTCCTATAGCTGACATTAGTAAGAATATAATATATTGTGATATGAGCACCTGGGAAAGAAAAACCAAAGGTGTGATGGAGCACAAATTAAATGAATCTGACATTTCTCCCAACTCCTGGTGAACAAGTATTTTGAACTGTAGTTTACTATGCAGTTAGAGCAATTTAATAGATTAGGTGGACATGCTGTCTACTGTCAGAAATGGCTTTTTCAAAACATGAATAATAATACATATATTTATTTTAAGCCCTTCTCATATAGCCTTCTCCCGGAGGGTGAGCAGGTTAGGGGGCATGAGTAAATGGAGAACAAATGGAGAATACAGAATGTGTAGTTTTAGTGGACAATACCGTTTATTGTTACTATTTTTAAAGTTGATATATAATCATTGTACATATTGTACATACTGTTGGAGTACATGTGATATTTTGATACCTGTATGCCATGTGTAATGATCAGATTACGTTACTGTTGAGCTATCATCATCACAGGATCCTTCGGGTGTCACTTCGCCATCCAGAAACCTCTGTGGCCGGTGGCGCCTCTGCTTGAGGTTTGCACGTGCCTGCTGGGCTGCTTCTGCACACTCGGCCTGCCAGGCTGTGCTCAGCTTGCACCGCCGGCTGGGATCCTTTCCTGCCAAGGGTGCACCAGGCACGGAGCAGCGAGGGACGTCTAAGTGTGTGAGCACAGGGTCCGGCCACTGTGCACAGCTAGGCATTCTGGCTGCTGCGGTGGGGTGGGCAGCTCCATGCACCAGCACAGGTGCTGGCTCCATACGAGGCTGTGGCTGGACCAGACATACCTCAAGCTGCGGGTACCAGTGTCTGGATGAGGGGAACACAGTGGCGCCTGAAAGTTCTGAGATGCCAGGAACCACAGAGCCCCAAAGAGGGTGTTACAGCATGTCACAGCCCTGGATCAAGGAGCAATGAGTTCTGGGCTCTCAGTAGGGCCGCAGCTCTTCTCTCCTTATTGCCTGCAGTGTGGTGAGTGGGGGTGGAGGTGGGGGTTGTGTTTCACCCTGTTTGTGTTACAGCTCTTTCAGTCATGCCTGCCTGTGGCTCCTGGACTGGTTCAGCATCACCACTGCTTCTTGTTGCATGAGGTGGCTGCCTGGTGCTGGCAGAGGGCGGGAGGGCTATAGTGTTACAGCCCCTTTAGCTCCTGCCCACAGCTGAGCAAGCTGGCCGGGAAAGTGTCACAGCTCCTTTCGTTCCTGCTGTTTGGCGGGTCTTGAGTTTTTTTTCCACATCCTGGAAGAATGAAGTTACACAGGCAACTGGAGGGCAAGCAAGGCAGAGAGGAGCTTTATTGAGCAACAGAACAGCTCTCAGTGGAGAGGAGACCCAAAGTGGTTAGCTCCTATCCACAGACAGGTGACGAGTCGCTGAGTCTGGGGGTTTTTATGGGCTCAGGAGGGTGACCATGGGCGGCCACGGGCGGGCCTGGAAAAAGCACCATCTGATTAGCCGAAAGGCATCAAGGAAGTTCTCACTCCCAGTAGCCGACTCCACCCAGAACTGGCAGCCCCAACCGTAGGCTACAGGCCCTCCCTGGCTTAAAGGTGGAGTTTCACCAGGGACCTGCCGCTTCCTGCCTAGGAACCTGTCTGCCTCCCACCACTATCAATATGCCATCCATGGCGCCCAGGCTGTCCAGCCCAAGGGGCACCTGCAGGCCTGCACTGAACCGCCCTCAGCCGCTTGACCTCCTTCCCATGCTCATTGGTGCCCAAGGTCTGGAGGAAGCCCAGGCAGCAGGGGGCTGGCATGTCAGTGCTGCCCCAAGCACACACACATCCGGCTGGCTCGCGACAGTGCCCAGGCTCAGCCAAAACTGTTTCCCGCACTGGAGCGGGTGCCAGGGGCAGGGAGAGGCCAGGGAGTGGGAGAAGGCACTTCTGAGTCTGCGGGAGCGCAGGGATGCCTGGGATCTGGAGCTGCAGCTGGGTCGCTGCAGCTGTGCCCTGGGGCGCATGCTCCCATCCTGCCAATTTGGTAGAGCACAGGGCTCCCACTGGGATCACCTGTTCCCGCCCCCGCCAGCTCCACTAAGCCGCCCCCTACCCCTCCATGCAGCTGGCATCCTTGCAGTGGCCGCTCCACATGGGCTGCCACTGCTCTCATTATGATGTGTTTTGATAAAATAGATCGTTAGATTTTTCTTAAGAGTTCTGCATTTTTCCTTTCTTTTCTTTTTTTGTTTTCCTTTTTTCTTTTGAAGTGGGTCTATGTCACTCAGGCTGGAGTGCAGGGGCACAGTCATAGTTCCCTACAGCCTCAAACTCCTGGGCCCGCGCAATCCTTCCGCCTCAGCTTCCCAAAGTGTGCTGGGACTACAAGCGTGTGACATCGTGTCTGGCTAATTTTTTGTTTTTAAAACTTTTTTAGAGATGGGAATCTCACTTTTTTTTTTGCCCAGGCTGTTCTCAAACTCCAGACATCAAGTAATCCTCCCTTCTCAGCCTCCCGAGTGTCTGAAATTACAGGTGTGAGTCACCATGCCTGGCAAAATCTGCATTTTTGTAGTATTTTGTTTTAGTTAAACTTTTCAGCTGAGTGCAAAAAAATGAAAAGATTTGCGCGTGAATATGCAAACAGGTATGACTGTTGAGAAGAATGAGCTAAGGTTTTAGGGAAGAAAATATTCTTTTTTCTGGCTCAAGTGAGAGAATTAGCTCAGCTTAGAAGTTACTTGCTTTTTGATGTGTTACTCGAATGTGTTACCCTTATATAGAATCATTAAATCATTATTTTTATACACATTCTTATTGAGTTGAGATTTTGCTGCTGACACATTTGCAAAAATTGGGATTGAAAATTAGAGTTTCTTGTTCAGTGCTTTACTACTCTGCTGTTCCAGAAACCTTTAAGTTAAAGTAACAGATTAAAGTATTTCATATGAAGAGAACTTTATGATTTCATATGACAATATACACACACTGAAAAACATATAACTTTAAATATTTTAATGATTACAAATAGTATAACAAAAATTAGTCATAACATAAATGTAAAAATGTAGGTTTTTAAGTAGTGAGTTCAGTGCTGATTGGAATACTAAGGATTTCAATAACCTAGTATAATTCAAGATGAAGAAACAGAAATCATGGCCTTCTTCAGGTTTGAACTTGGCGGGACCCTGTTTGCAGGCTCTGCCTGTCTCTGCAGTGGGTTGAGTTCCTCATTGGTCCACTGACCCAGGTGTAGGGAAGAGGTTGGCTGGACTTAATTCTGAATTTGATTGTCAGTAGCCCAGGGTTATAATGATTTCTCACACCTTGGACATACAGAAAATGATAAAATATAATGTTTTTAGAACCTGATTTTGCAAAGGGGCATAGATAAGGTAGATTGTTAGAAGGACCCAAGGGGAATGGTTGGAAGGCATGTCATAGAAGGAGAAGATAAAGAAAGCCTAGATGATTTTTGTCTGTAGAAGAGGAGGGCTGATGGAATTCAGCTGGCTAAGTCTGTATTTAAATCTAGTTTTATGGGATTGAGGTTACATTTCGTTTGTATGGCTCTTAGGAACAGAATTCAGATTTCTGCCTTTGAAAAAGGGGAAACCCTTTACCAGTTGCGATTATTAAAAAATGGAATTTCCTGCGTTTTGAAATAGTGAACTCTACATTGAAGTATTCTGCTACTTGCTAGAAATTTTGTTCAAAAGTTCAAGCATTAAATGGGGAATTGGTCTGGATGACCGTTAAGATCCCCAAGAGAATTCCAATTCTGTGATCTTAGCTGTCAATTAAAGATGTTTATAAATGTTTTATCAACTGTTCTACCTACTTCCTTATTCTTAGATGTATACTATTTCATATTAAACTATCACCAGGGGCCATTAATCATATAAATAAACAGCAATAATTGCATAGACTGATGCTTCATAGAGTGCTTATTATCCTATATTATATAAAATCCTGTGATCATTTTGTTGTTGCCGTGGAAGTATAACAGTGGTTGCTTTATTATGACTAAAGCTGGGGGACTATTTTTAGCCAAATTATAGTCATCTTTGCCAGCTGAAGCATATTCAATTAAATATCCATTAATAGGATAAAGTTTATGGAACTCTGCTAATGACTCTTTTTCCCTCTGCACTTTTAAACGTTGTGATGAAATTAAAACTTAGCTAATTGGGCTCAAGGTAACTACAAATGAGATGTGCTTCAAGGATCTTGAATGAGCCTATTTTTTTCTACCTTCTATTTATTTTTTACTGCATTCTTTCTAAGTCATTCTTCTGAACTGATCCATAGCACATCTGCATCAAAACCAGTGATCAGGGATGGCCTGAGGAAGTGGGGCTGCTTGTGGGAAAAGCAGACTCTGAAGGCCTGGAAATCTACATTTTCAAAAAGGCCTAGAAATTTTGATGTAACAGACATTTGAGGATGATAGCAGGAAGAATTTAGAAATTGTCAACTAACACCTGTCTTCTGGAATCTGCAAGCATAGACCTACGTGACACCAGTACCAGCAGTACCACCCAGCATATTACTCTAGAAGGAAGCACAGAAATGATGAGGTTTCTTCTCTTTTACTTTGTATCATGGACAAATAAGTAACTTTCCCAGGGCCATACAGACTGAATCCCATATCTCCACGGAGCCATTTGGTTTTGATGGGGGTGGACTGAAGAGAAGAACTTTAAAAAATACTATTGGAAAGCTGAAATAGACCAGTGACCAGCCTCTGGATTCCTGTGATGATTTGTATCAGTTACCATTTTGAATATCATGCATATGCTATGGTCACAGATCTCTTAATGCATCACGAGGACAGTTGGAAAACAATTCAGTTGAGATTAATTGGTACCGTGTATTTTCTGGTTGTGGCTTTTCTGCCTTGTCTGTAGTTTACACACCAATCCATCAAATTAATTCCTTCCTTTTTCTTTTTCTTCCATGTTAGGTATCTGTCTGGTTCCTCCCTTCTTTTTCAAAGAGAGGATCAACTTTCTGCCCCAGATCCTTCTTTCTCCTTATCCTGTTCTCTACTTCATTTTAGTAACATTTCTGTGCAGATAGCCTAACAGACCTGACCTCAGATCTCTGGCCAGGAAGTTTTTACTCAAATACTTTGACAGTGTTTTACTCATCTAAAAGTGAATGTGATCCCTAGACAAGTATGAGGCGGAAAGTGCGTCTCATTGGACCTCAGGCCATGTGAGCATACGTATATGGGAACATGGGGGTTCTTTTACAGGTAAAGTCACAGGGAAGACAAGTCATAAACCACAGTGGTTTCTCAAAGGCAGTGATAGAGATAAGATGATGAGGAAACTCCTGTCTTCTCAGTATTCACAGTTTTGTTTGAGTAGGGATGTCTGGAAAGGGGAGGAGTGTAATGCTAACATTTTGCCTTGAAGGGATTTATGAGTTGCTCATATTTATATATCATGCATATCATTTGTTTGTGCTCATACTCTTGCTTAACCATTGATAGTACTGTATGCGAAACTCCACATTTTGATGTACTCTTGTTTTTAGTGATTACCTGGTAATTTTGCCTTCCCCCCATTCTTACCTATCCTAATATGGTGTCTTTTTTTAGCCTTTCCAGGTAAGCAAACCCCAAAGCCTTAGTAGTTGTTTTGAGGAGCTAACTTTAAAATGTATGTATTCTATTGAAAATCTTGTTGCTTTTTCCGCTGAGGATAAATAGCAGTGAATCAGCTAGGAGACCTTTCTGGTAACCTGTCACCCCAAATGTAGATACTCCATTTTGACTTGTCTCAGGCCCCCTTAATAGATGAAGGGTTGGTTTTTGAAAGTGAAACTGTAGCTTGTTTAGTAAAATTGCTTGTTTCTGTGGAGGCAATGTGCCAAAATTAGAAGCATCTATGTTGCAGCCCTAAAGCAGTCTGGTGCCTCTCAAACAAGAACTTTGTCAGTTCATTTTTATGGCTGAGAAAGTAGCAGTCTAGGTGACCAACTTTCTCATAATTGCTTGGGGGTGTTTACTGACTGCCCTTGATCATACTGCAAACACTTCAGAGGTAGGAGAGCCTAACCTATTTGTAGTCGTTATTTACCCTCAGCCCTCAGCCTGCCCTTTGTTTTTTACTTAACAAACAAAAGAGTAAAAGCAACAGGCTGGTCTGTAGGAACTCTCAGTTACTTTCCCAGCCGCTTCTGTGTGGTTTTAGGTAAAGCAGAGACTGGAACTATATACATCAAACTAATTATCTCAGAGCCCTTTATTAGGTCCAAGCCGCTGGACAACTTAGAGGATTTTTATTAACAATCAAGACTCTTTTGTAAAGTTAAGTTAATTTTAGGAGATTGATGGCCCCTTCCAGCCTGACACTGGAGTGTGATGATGGAGTGAGTGAGCAGCCTTCTAGATTGGAGAGAAAGTGGCATCAGGTAGACAAACTGTGACTCTGTGTTTTATGGAATATTTGGTTCATTTTTTTTCCATTTCCATAATCACTCTTGATTTTCCTTAGTAGTTCTAGTCCATACATCCTGGACATTTCTTTCTTGCCTTTGGATTTTAAGTGCATGAGTTAAAAGAACTAAGCTAGTAAACCACATTAGGATGTTGCCAATAAAATGCCCTTACAATGTTGTTAAAGACTTTGCTTTATGGCAAGCACTCTTGCAGGGGCAATGGCAGAGTCAACCCTGAGAGTAGATAAAAGGGATCCTCTGTGGTTTGCTTTGTAAGCCTTACTAAAGCAACAATAATTGAGATCCTTGAAATGTATTGAGTAATGATATGTTGGTAAAGCAATACATGATTATTACTTGTCATACAACTTTCAGGTTGGTGACTTTTTCATGTTCTTTCATTTGTAACAGATGAATAATGTAAAACAGCTTGTGAGGAGTACAATGACGTTTTGTTGTCTGGTTAATAATTTCAGCACTATTTGCAAAATTGCCCTGCTAGAGCATGACCTAGGAATTGTAAAGCGGAACACAAATAAAATAGGAAATGTGTACTTGCCCATGAATTCTTCATGGACTTGTTACAAAAATACTTGTTTGCTGTCCTGTCTTTTGCTCACTCCTCTGTCCCCACTGAGAGAAGAGGGCCTTGTGGCCAGGCAAATGGGATGGAAGAGGGAGTACGTGAAGGAAGAGTAGACAAGGTTTTATTCATCTCTGTTCCCTTTCATAACTCTTCCTAAGAGCAGAGAAAGCTGGTGAGAGAATGACAGGCAACCCTGTTAAAGACTTGGGGGCCGGGCATGGTGGTTCACGCCTGTAATCCCAGCACTTTGGGAGGCTGAGGCGGGTGGATCACCTGAGGCCAAGAATTTGAGACCAGCCTGACCAACATGGTGAAACCCTGTCTCTACTAAAAATACAAAAATTAGCCTGGCATGGTGGCAGACGCCTGTAATCCCAGCTACTTGGGAGGCTGAGGCAGGAGAATTGCTTGAACTCAGGAGGCAGAGGTTGCAGTGAGCCAAGACTGCGCCAGTGCAGCCCAGCCTGGACTCAGGGCCAGTGCAGTGAATAAATTCTGCCTCCTTCCTGCTGAGACCTCCCTTAGTTGCTCTGCTTGCATCAATTTTTAATGAGCAGTCTTTCTGATTCTTGTCTCTACAAAATGCGTAAACTTTAGTATGATTATTTAACATCTTAGTCTTCATTTTACCTCAGGCATTTAAAATTTAAATAGCCTTGTTCTGATAAGCAGAATAGGGGCTAATTTTTTACCCTCAACAAGTTTGTCTAGAGGATACCACTAGGAGTTATACTCACCTGTTCCTATTCATCTCTCCTGGGAACTGCGTCTTGAGTTTGTTATTAGCTGAGATGCTAATACGTGCTCTTTACTCTGTGTGAGAAGGTCCGAGGGCCTCTCGGATGTCATGGGCCAAAGAGAAAAAAATGCTGGGATGGTTTGCTTTTAAAGGTTTTGAAATGATGCACTTGATGCTCTTTCTGATGCCTTTGTTTTAATTTTGCTGTTGATATTTGCAAGGACTTTACTTGTTAAATATCAGAAGCCTTTTCTCAGTATTATTGAGTTGTATTTGTATAATTCCTTAGGGCTTTAATGTTTACAAGGTCCTGGTTTAAGTATAAATAAGTTTATCTTTGGATTACCTGCCGTTCCAAACCTGACATTAAAGATCAAAACAAAGAAAGATGGGATCTTAGTATTCATTTAAATAAGTTTAACTGGCTAGGCACAGTGACTCACACCTGTAATCTCTGCCCTTTGGGTGGCTGAGGTGGGAGGATCGCTTGAGGCCAGGAGTTCAAGGCCAGCCTGGGCAACATGATGAGACCACATCTCTACAAAAAAATACAAAAATCAGCTGCGCATGTAGTGGCTTGTCTGTAGTCCTAGCTACTCAGGAGGCTGTGGTGAGAGGATCACTTGACCCCAGGAGTTTGAGGCTGCATTGAGCTGTGATCATGCCACTGCACTCCAGCCTAGGTGACAGAGTGAGACCCTGTCTCAAAATAAATAAATAAGTTTAAATGATAAGGTAATCCTGAATGTTGTTTATTTGTAGACTAAGTAAATTATGTTTGAAATTGGGACAAGGTGATAAAGTTTAACTTGAAGAGCAGAGTCCTGAGACCCTGGGAGATTCAGCTTCACCGTCAGTCTAGATGTATGGAACCCACTATTTTTTGTTTTTCCAGAGATCAATTTCTTGGACCCTTTCTCAGAGGTCTGCTACCTAACTCTTCAATTATTTCTGTTGCTAGATCAGACTTTCACCAAATGCTCATGCTGCTTGAGTTGCCTGGGCTATGTGCCTGACTCCATGCTGAGATACACAGAAATCTCAGGCCAAAAGCTGGGTCTCCCCTCCCCCTACATGGTTCTGTGCACCTGTGCATTACTCATTCCGCATGCCATTCTCTCCATAATTAAGAACAGAAATGTTTGTTCTCGTCAATGTCATTGTGTCCTTGGCATCCTGCACAAGGTCTGGCAGTTACATTGGGTTCAACAAAGGTTTGTTGAACTGAACAAAGTAACAACCAAGAGTTCTAAAAACTGGAGTTGAAGGTTATACTACAAGCCTGTTTCCTGGTACCTGATGTCTTTGACAGTCCTTAAAGCTTGCATTTCTGTAGCCCTGAATTTAAATCAAGTTCTTTTTGAAACCATGTTAGGTCATCATGCCTGCTGTGAATGGATTCACCAGCTTTCTGTACCATTCATTGCTAGTTACTGAATTTTGAATATTCTTCCCCCACCCACTCTACGGATAATTGTTATTGTCCAGCTCCAGAGTTCCTTGCCTCTAATGAAACAATTGCTGCTGCTTTATGCGGTAGTTTGTTGTTTATGTATGTGTTAAAAATCTTCTATGTGACTTTCAATTCCTTACATCATCTTGCACAATGAATGTTGATTGAATTTAATAAAACACAAGCTAAGAAAAGCATAGTATTATGTATTTACACAGTAAGTGTATAGGTTTTTTTTTTTTTTTTTTTTTTTAACAATTTAAGCCTAAAAACAACTTGATAAAGTAACTAATTGGGTAGATTCCTCAATTTCAATGAAATTCAGGAAAATTGGGATTTAAGAAGCTTGTCTTATGTGAGAATTAAACCCTGGTCTTTCTACTCCTGATGCCCTTAAAACAGCTAAGTAACAAAACAGGTTCAAAGAGGAATATTTGAAAGAAAAGACTTGAATTTCAAATTGGCAAGACAGAATTGTTAACTAACGCCGGCCTTGTGATTTGAAATGGCCAAGTGAGAAGATGATGGCTACCCTTATTTAAGAATTCTATCAGCAACTCAGTTTTGGTTCTTGGTAGTGATATACATTAAGGTTTTAGCAGGAAAATTTAGTCATGGAGCAATTTGTTCTTTTGGCCACTTGCTCCTTTTTAAAGACAATGACTGGACCAGACTAGAAATTCTTGAAATAAAGCCAATGCCAGAGAAACGGAGAAGATTGACTTTCAGAAACAAAAGGCTGGTCCTTTGATTTAGAGCTATCTGAGGACATCTCGAAAGTTTGCACACCCAACTTTCCAAGATTTCCTAGAAATTGGGGAAACAGAACAGGTAATCTGGGGAGACACAGAGGAATAGGGTTGGGGGGAGTAGACAACTATGACAAACCAGCCACCCTTCCCTTGTTCTTTTTATTTTCTTATTTTTTAATAACCATAATTAGGTTATCGTGAAGATACTACATTTTCAAGAGGAGGATATTCTTGCCAAGCTACAACATGGAAAGATACTTTAGAAAGAAAGAATTTGAAGAGCAAAAACACTCACTTGCTCATCTATGAAACTGTGTAACTCATTTGCTCATTTGGCCTCTGTGGTGAATGATTACACGGTGCTAACTTCTTTGTTCCCATGGTATTTTTCTTCTACTGGGGCAGTGTTTTAAGTTGTTAAGATGTTACTCATCAAGGCACAGTGCTAGGCACTTTATATGCATTACATCTTCCAGTCCTTAACCCTTGAAATTAGCACCTGTCATCCCTTTTGGTAGGCCAAAAGTGTTGATCAGTTTTAAGTAATTTGCCCCAAGGTCATGCTAGAAAGTGATGGAGTCCAGGTGCAAACCCAAGCCTCCCTTAGCGCCTTCCAGGCCCATTTCCTCTCTGGGTGGATGCTGTTGGGAAGAAGTAGTTTTGGTTAGAGAGACCAGTATGCCTTCACTCAGTTCACCTGAGCCAGAGGAATGTGCCATCAGTACCTAGCTTCTGTGTGAAAATAACACCTGGAAAGAAGATGAGTTTGCCAGCAGCAGTTTAAGGAACAAGAGATCTTACTTTCAAAGGAAAGTGTAATTAGAAAAAGAAGAAGAACAGAGTTCTCGTCTCTGTTGTTCCATCTCTTGCCTGCTCTTTCCTGGGCTGGTCAGCTTGCTTCTGGGCCTCAGTTTGTTTATTTGTAAAACTGTGAGACTTCTATTATATCCTAAGGGCCTTTGACCTCCTCAGTTCTGCAGTTACTAAGGTTTCCACAAGATAATAATCTCTTTAAATCTTGTAAAATTTAGACAGTGCCTGAAATGCCTCCTTGTGTTTATTTATTTATATGTCTGTATCCCCACGCAGTTGCTTGTGGATAGACAATGCATCTGTTGGCTTTTGCATCGCACAGTGTCTAGAAATAGTGTCTTTGCAAATATGAATGTATATGGAATGAAAATGTGCTCTCAAGAGATTTATATGCCATTGCTGTTTGGTAGCTTGTTAGTAACCCCAGTTTTACTATCTTATCTTTCTTTGGTTATTGGCATAATTTTTCAATTCTTTTTTTGTTGAGGTGAAATGCAGAGAACATAAAATTAACTCATTTAGTAAATACACCTATTCACAATGTTATGCAACCACTACCTCTGTTTCCAAAATGTTTTTAATCACCCCAAAAAGCTGTACCCATTGAGCGGATGCTCCTCAGCCTTTGGCAACCACCAATCTGAGTTCTGTTTCTGTAGATTTATTTATTGTGAATATTTCATATAAGTGGAATGACACAATATGGGTGATCTTTTGGGTCTAATCCTAATGCTTTCAAGCTTTGTCAGCATTGTAGCTTGTATTAGTGCTTCATTCCTTTTTATGGTTGGGTAGTATTCTATTGTTTGTACATACCACATTTTATCCATCCATCTTCTGATGGACATTTCATCTGTTTCTATCTTTTGAGTATTGTGAACATGAACACATGTACAGGCTGCTGTGAACATGCCTGTAGATGTGTTTGTTTATGTGTTTTCAATTCTCTTGGATATATTACTTTCAATGGCAAAAAGCAATTACTTTTGTACCAACCTAATACAACTAAAAGTGGAATTAGTGGGTCATCAGGGAATTTTACATTTAACTTTTTTAAGGGAGTGCTACACTTTTCCACAGTTTCTGTTTTACTTGCCTACCAGCAGTGTAAAAGGTTCCAATTTCTCCACAAACTTGCCAACATTTGTTATTTTCTCTCTTGTGTGTGTGTGTCTTTGTCTTTTAATAGCCATCCTAGTGTGCGTGAAGTGGTATCTCATCATGGTTTTGATTTGTATTTTCCTCATGATTAATGATGTTGAGCATCTTTTTATGTGTATGCATGTGTTTGTGTGTTGGCTATTTACATATTATCTTTGGAGAAATGTCTATTCATTTAGCCATTTTTAAGTTGGGTTGTTTGTCTTTTTGTTGAGTTGTAAGAGTTCTTCATCTATTCTGGATACAAGTCCCTTATCAAATATGATTTGGAAATATTTTTCCCATTCTATAGGATGTGTTTTCATTTTCTTAGTAATGTCTTTTGATACACAAAAGTTTCTAATTTTTTTTTTTTTTTTTTTTTTTTTTTTTTTTTTTTTTTTGAGACGGAGTCTTGCTCTGTTGCCTAGACTGGAGTGCAGTGGCGGGATCTCGGCTCACTGCAAGCTCCGCCTCCTGGGTTTATGCCATTCTCCTGCCTCAGCCTCCCGAGTAGCTGGGACTACAGGCGCCCACCACCTCGCCCAGCTAGTTTTTTGTATTTTTTAGTAGAGACGGGGTTTCACAAAAGTTTCTAATTTTAATGAAGTTCTTTTTATCTATATTTTGTTGCTTGTACTTTTGGTGTCTACAGATCTGTTGCCAAATGCAGTGTCATGAAGATTTACTTCTGTTTTCTTCTAAGAGTTTTATTATTTTTTTAAGCTTCTATAAGTAGGTCTGTGATCCATTTTGAGTTGATTTTGGTATATGATATGAGATGGGGTCCAAGTTCATTCTTTCTGCCTATTTGGGGTCCCTGGAATTTTGATAGTATTACATTGACTCTATATCACTTTGAGTATTATTGCTAGCTTAATAATAAATCATCCATGGATGGGTGTGGTGGCTCATGCCTGTACTCCCAGTACTTTGGAGGCCGAGGAGTATCACTTGAGCCCCAGGAGTTCAAGATCAGCCTGGCAATATAGTGAGACTCTGGCTGTATTAAAATCAATCAATCAATCAATCAGTCTTCTGTTTCATGCTACTATTTAGCAATGTTTTGTAGTTTCAGTATACAAACCATTTACTCCATTGATTAAATTTATTTCTAGGTATTGTATTCTTCTGGATGCTGTTGTGATTGGAATTGTTTTCTTAATTTTCTGATTATTCATTTCTGGTGTGTAGAAACACAATTGGCTTTTGTGTGCAGATATGATACCTTGCGGCTTTACTGACTCAGTGTGCTACCTCTAGTAATTTTTTTGTGGGATCTTTGAGATTTTCTGTATGTTGGGATATGTCATATGTGAGTAGATAAGTTTTACTTCCAATTTGGGTGCCTTTCTTTTTCTTGCCTAATTGTTCTGGCTAGAACTTCCAGTACAATGTGGAATCTCAGTGGTGAAGGTCGGCATCCTTGTCTAGTTCCTGATGTTGGGGGAAAGTCTGGTTCATATAGTCTTCTGTCTCATGAAGTCAGAGCTTATCAAAGCATGGTCCCTAGACAGCAGCATCCACACCACCTGAGAACTTGTTAGAAATACTCATTCTTGGGGATTCCCTCTAAACTTTCTGATTCTGACACTGTGCGGAGTGGGGCCTAGCGATTTGTATTTTAAGAAACGCTTTAGGTGATGTGGATGCACATTGAAGTTGAAGAACCACTGCAGCAGAGTTCGAATTTCTTTGAAGTTAGTGTCTGTGCTTTATTTTCTTTGTATTCCTTTTAGTTCCCTTGTGGGATTAATCAGTGTTGAATAATTAAAAAAAAAAAAGAAAGAAAGAAATTCAGAGCTAACCAAAGTGCCTACATTATCTCTTAGCTTGTCGTAAGAGTCTTGAGTCACTATGAATGATTAGAGATTCATCATTAGACATTTATGAGATTCATCAGAAGATCTCACATTTTGTATGCAGTATTAGACCCATTGCAAACAGCTTAAGTGTACTTGTATTTAGACCATTTGTTCTGATAATTACTTTCACCATTATTATCTGTTTACCTACTAGCTGTGGCCTTCTAGCTACTTCTGCCAGCAAGAATTTCTGTTCCTCAGCAATTTAAAAAGACTGAAGGGTCACTTTTATAGGATATATTGGATTTTATCACATCATTATTTCATCTTTGCCTTATTTTCTCATTAGTTTTATCTTGCTGTGTTGTGATATCAACTCCTTTGCATTCTTTTTGAGCAAGACGATATTTAAATCAATTAGGAAAAAATGTGATCTATTGCAACTAAGGGCTATTGTTGAAAAATAGCCATTTAGACATACAAGTACCAGTTTATAGACAACTCCAATACTTATATGAATTCATTACCTGTTTACATGTATTACATGAATACTCAGATGATAAAAATACCATTTAAATGTGCCTGAAATTATAATATAATTGATTAGTTTATGGCTGATCTTTTTCTAAGACTTGTTTTAAATGATGATTTATACCCTGGATTCCCAGTTGCCACCACTTTGAGATTTCCAAACTTTATTTGTAATTCATCTAATTAGTCTAGTTCTGTCTGCTCCCAGAATGGGTGAATGTTGTGAAGATAGCATCTGAGATGTGTGAGCTCTAGGTCAGTGGTTCCAACCTTTTTGGCACCAGGGACTGGTTTCGTGGAAGACAAGTTTTCCACGGATTGGGGGTGAGGGAGACTGTTTCAGAATGAAACTGTTTCACCTCAGATCATCAGGCATTAGTTAGATTCTCATAAGGAGCCGCACAGCCCTACATCCCTCTTCATGATAGAGTTCGCTGCTGATTAGGAATCTAATGCGGCTGCTGATCTGACAGGAGGCGGAGCTCAGGCAGTAATGCTGGCTTACCCACTGTTCATCTCCTGCTGTGCAGCTCGGTTCCTAACAGGCCACGGACCACTATTAGTGGTTGGGCACCCGTGCTCTTGGGGATCCCTGGTAGCAGGGTAGAAATAGAGGATGAGGCAGAATGATCTTGCAGCCTTGGTGGGGGCTCAGGAGCTCTCCAAGAGCTTGTGTGGTCCTAAGAATACAATGTTGCTGGTCTTTCCTTTTGTCTCTTTGATGTATGAATACTGTCATAGAATCATTGCATTAATTACCATTGATTGAATAATAAAGGCTCTCCAACCTTTCTGGTTCAAGGTTTAAGTAAATGAAAAATAAACTCATTAACAAATGCTAGCGGACTTTTAAGACTTTTAGGAACTTTAGGAAGAGAAATTAGTGTTTTAATTAGGGAAAGATTACAATAATATTGGACATTCTCAAACACAGTTGAGCAGAGATAGTGAACTCACAGATTGGGAAATAAATGTTTAGGAATACAATAACTTCTTTTCGTACCACTACGGTGAATGAGATTTTATTTTGCTAGCTTTTAAACTCCAAATTGCCTATAGTTGTAATGGTTTATTTCAGAAAGGAGAGGAACTTGGGGTTCTAAGGCAAGGTAGAGTTTTGGAAACTGTTAGTGCATATTTTTAAATGTCCTTTGAAATAGTTTTGATGACAGTGACAAAAGGGGGGAACAAACATGTTAAAGTCATTTGGCTACTCTTGAAATCAAGACTGTGAAAAAAACCTTTTCTAGCTGTAAATCACATACTTGTCCTACATTCTTTAAAGCATTTTACACAAATGACTTTAACAGTTTTAGGGGTCATGCCTAGGGTTAAGAGACTATTTGCATGGTAAACATTTTGGTGATTAAAAAGCAATACTTTATTGAGGTGGTAGCACCTCTGTTCACACTCTGTACTGTGAAACATTTTATTTTTACCTAATGAGGAAGGATTGTTCCCTAAGTCAATGTTGTACCAAGTATATACTTGTTGATTTTATGTTGCATGGGTATGGACTATTAAAAAGCTTTAGTACTTGTAACAGTAACAAGAACATTTTTAAAAAGCGACCAAAACTATCAATAAAATTATAAAAAGCATTGTAAAGAATAATGATAACTAGTAACATTTTGATGAGTGATTATTGTGCCATGCACTGCTGCTCTAAGCGCTTTTGCACGTAATGAATTTAATCTTTAAACCTGACCATATGAAGTAAGAACTGTTATTCTCATTTATGACTATTAGGAAGTAAGGCTCAGAAAGGCTAAGCTAATTGCTCAGGGTCACACCACCAGTGTGAATAGTGAGCTGGGAAATAAAACCAGGCAGACCATGCTCTTAACATCTGCTACATCGAGCTGTGTACATCAGCCCTTGAATTTCACAGACAGTGCTCAGGATGGCGCAGACATCCCATTGTTTATGATTTATTTTTAATGAATCAATTAAAATACAAATATTAAGTAAATATACAACTCTCTGTATGGCTATGTGAAAAATGCTGAAGGTGACGGGAAAAATGGTTTTGGAAATCAATGCCTTCAGCGATTGGTGGATGTATTCGTTTAAATTATACTTAAGAATTAAATTGGGTCATGCAGTGATCCATTTTTATGCCATTCTCTTCTTTTGCTTTAAATTATTGCCATTGTGTTAGCATGTGAGAGACTGCTGTGTTTATTTTTTACAGTTATAGAGATGATCAGATAGTTTAGTGATTTGGTGTATTATCCGTGAATTTGGATTGAATGCTTGGCACTTGGAATGTTAGATAAATATACAAATGTTCTTCCCTGCTCCTGTTTTCTTTCCTATTTCACAGACTTGTTCATATGCTCACCAGTGTCCCTGTCCCTTTTTCCCCTACTGAGTCCTCTCCTGTGAAGTGGTCATAACACTGGTTGTACTGTGAAGTGAAAGATCCATTGTATGCACATTTAAATGCAGCACTGGATGGCAGGATCTGCCTTTTGCCAAATAAAGTGTTGTATTTCTCTTGGTTTTTGTTCCAGCTGAGCAATTTTCATTGCTGACAGCACAACATACATTAGGATAAAGCAAATAAACAATGCTAGCTCCAAGTGGAGCCAGGAAGTCCCATCTTGGACTAGAAACACAAAGTTTTCTATTGACATTTGGGAGGTGGGCTGCTAAATAGGCGAGCCAGCCACCAAATAGAAAACCAGTGGCCATGAGGTTCTTGCATTTCTAGGGAAACCATTTGTTTAATCGTTAGATCTTTGAAAGGTGTCCGAAGTTGATTTTGATGTAACAGCGGCCAGTTTCTTTGTAATTAATTATTAACTGAAAACTATATCTTGGGTAATCGTTAACCTTGCCATTCGTTGTTTGCCTTAGACATGTAATTAACATTCATTGAATTTAGCTTTTTGTTGTTGTTCACATCTTTTATTAACTTATACACAATTGCTTGTCTTCTGTTTTTAAAAATGTTTTTGGGAAGACAGAGTCTCGCTCTGTGCGCAGGCTGGGGTATGGTGGCTTGATCATGACTTACTGTAGCCTCGACCTCCTGGGCTCAAGCCATCCTCCCACCTGAGCCTTCCAAGTGGCTAGGACCACAGACACGCACCACCATGCCTAGCAACTTTTAAATTTTTTATAGAGATGGGATCTTGCTATGTTGCCCAGGCTGGTCTCAAACTCCTGGGCTCAAGTGAGCCACTGCGCCGAGCCTTGTCTTCTGGTTTGTTGAAGCAGTAAGTCAGACAATATTTGCTACAATAATGTCTGTCAAATGTTTGTGACTGGCCATAAAAACTCTGGCACCACATTCATCTGAAGGACACTGCTAGTGAAGGCCACTCATTTTGCTGTTGTCATCTACCTTATCGTATCTCAGGACATCCAGCTTAATCTTTTTCTATTACGTTTGTTCTTCTCGGGAGTGGTATGACTACTTCTATGAAGTCCCAACACAAGATGAAGAGCGGACTCCTTTTGAATGTGTAGTTAAGACAGAGTATGTTCATCTTTCAGTTGCTTGCCGGCAAAGATCAGTCTCTGCTGATCAGGAGAAATTCCTTCTTTATTCTGGATCTTGGCCTTTGGATTTTCTATTGTGTCCAAGGGTTCAACTGTGAGAGTGGTGCTTTTTCTGTAAGGACTTTTACGAAAATCTGCGTTTTGGTTGTGGTTCCATCCCAGATGGTGGATCAGAAAGCTGAATTTCCTATTTTGAAACAAATTTCTTGTTAATTTAATGCTTTACTTTGAAAAATCCAAGTAAATTTGGCATTCATATTTTTAATAGTCCTTATTTTAAAATATGATCTAGGCCTGATGTGGTGGCTCACACCTGTAATCCCAGCAATTTGGGAGGCCGAGGTGGGTGAATTACGAGGTCAGGAGTCCGAGACCAGGCTGGCCAACGTGGTGAAACCCCGTCTCTACTGAAAATACAAAAAAATTATCTGGGCGTGGTGGCAGGCATCTGTAATCTCAGCTACTCAGGAGACTGAGGCAGGAGAATCGCTTGAACCTGGGAGGCAGAGGTTGTAGTGAGCCGAGATCGCGCCATTGCACTCCAGACTTGGCAACAAGAGCAAGACTCTGTCCAAAAAAAGGATCTGTTTTTTCCCCCTGCCTTATTCAGTTGGTTTGCAATAATTTAAGGATCTCTTCTATTTCAAATTATGGCATGTTACAGTAATTTATTAAAAATGATAATCTAACTGAAAATCATAAACCCAAAGTCTGTAGGAGCTTTTTAAACCATAATAGAAAATAATTTTATAATTGATTTGTTTAAATATTGATTAATTATACATTCTGTTAAAGGTCAAATAAAAAGAAAGAAACTTTTTGCCCCACTCTGTTAGACTACTATTAACTGAGCAATCTTGGTTTATGGAACTTGAGGTTTTGGGAATCATTAAATATTTATAAAGATACTTATAGTTTTGGGTTTTTCGTTTGTTTTCTTTGATTTGTATAGCTGGAGAATTCCTTTTCATTTGTGGTTTCAGGTTTAGCTTTAAGACAATATAGGGAGGCCGAGACGGGCGGATCACGAGGTCAGGAGATCGAGACCATCCTGGCTAACACGGTGAAACCCCGTCTCTACTAAAAATACAAAAACTAGCCGGGCGAGGTGGCGGGTGCCTGTAGTCCCAGCTACTCGGGAGGCTGAGGCAGGAGAATGGTGTAAACCCGGGAGGCGGAGCTTGCAGTGAGCTGAGATCTGGCCACTGCACTCCAGTCCGGGCGACAGAGCGAGACTCCGCCTCAAAAAAAAAAGGACAATATATACCAACTTTTGAAGAGAAGATTGTCACAGTAATTATCTTCAGTTTGGATAGTACATTGAAAACACTGATTATTTTGAATAATGCATGTTTCTTCAGCTATTAACATCTGACTCATCTCTTTTAGGACCTGCTGAAGTTCCCATGATGTCACCGAATGGATCCATTCCTCCCATTCATGTGCCTCCAGGTTATATCTCACAGGTAATCCATTTGATGGACTTCTCTGCTCACTATGGACACTACGTTACTCCAACAGAGTATACGTTGAGGCTTCAAAGCCATATTCCAGGTGTTAATTTAGGTACCATAGTGCTAGATTTGCCATCATTTTGTGGCACCACATGGTATTTCTTGTGTTTTGCCACTTGACTTACTGGAGAGCCAGAGAAAAGGAAACGTAGAAGGCCTACTAGACTGTCCTCTGGCAAGTGGCGTTTTTATGTTTGATTGATTGGTTGTGATTTCTTTATGGAGTCTCCTGCTTTAGAAATATCCTTCCACCTGTAATACAACTTTCTGGAATAAAATTCATAGATTTAGTTAGTTAACATATTAAAGGAGACATAGCTCACATAAACAGGGCCCGCCTTCTGTTATAGATGGAAAAAAATGGAGTTCCATTGCTCCACGATGTGGCACCACCTGGGCTTGGTGAATTACTGGGTATGATGTGAGAACTTGGCTGTTTGCATTTAAATTTCTCTGAGGTTTGGTTTTCTAAGTAAAATGATGGTAATAGGAATCTCAGAGATCTATTGGAAGGGTAAAAAAGCTTAAAGGATGAAGTTATGTTCCTGTGCCTGAATGAGTTATAAAATGTTTTGCATGGCTGGAACATTGTGGACATCTGTATATACTTTAGATTTTGTCCTAGCCTCAGCACAATATGCAAATCTCCTGTTTCTGCATAGCTACCTTTCCAAATACCTAATAAAGTTTTTTCTTTCTGCCTTTTTTGTTCTTCCTACTTAGCATAAAATGAAAAATATTTACAATTTTACTATCCAGAGATGATAATCACTGTGCTAACATTTTTTTGATTATATCCTTCCAGATGGATTTTTCTTTTCTTTACTCTTTCTCTGTCTCTGAGCCTCTGCTTTTAAAGTGGTTTAAAAATATGTAATTTTCAGTTTTTAATGATTTTGCTAGGATGAAAAATTGGCAGCTACATAGGAAAGTTGCTGAAGCGGAGGCAGGAATCAAAGATTTATCCTTCTCTGATACAAAAATTTAACCGTTTCTTCATGTGTAAGACGTATCGCAGCCACTATAATTTCATTTTTTCCATCCTTTTTTTTTTGTGAGCCAATTTGACTTTATTTATTTATTACATAGCCAGCTTGCTGGCCAGTTTTCCTGCTGTTGCAAATAAATGACTTATTTTACACAAGTCTTTGTAAATAAGAATCACTGGAGGGAGGATGGGGTGTAGAACAGGCTCTTCCAGCAGGGATACAAGATGATGGATCACATTCACACCCGCAGTCAGTTAACAGAAAAGAACGAGGAATGTAGAATTCCATTATGTCTCCTGCTCATTTATTTTGAGGACGTGTTTCATTCCATTGAACAGAGTGCAGTTCTCACCACTGTGACAGCAAAAATAACACCTCCTTTTATGCTAAAGGTCCATTTATGGAGTACCAGTTACAAATTGAACATTATACTGGAGAGAAGCTTCAGTGTGCTTTTTCTTGCTAGTAGTATTGCTGGGGTTATATTAAATGCAAAAATATTTGTTGCATGTACTAGGAGAAATGAAGAATTTTTGACTTGGATATAGTTCTGATTCTGGAAAACTGTAGAAAATCCAAATAGAAAGGGTAAAAGTAGAGCTGTAAACTTGCTTGTATGAAACTGATGATGGAAGCATGTTGACATTCTTTCCCAGTTGATAGTTATGGCAAAATATGCTAGACAATATTGGAAGAATAGTTAAAATGGAATAATTTGAATTGAAAAAGGGGAAGAAGCAGTCTGTAAGGCGTGTGAATGACTAACTTCATTTCAGTTGGGCTCTGTGACCAGAAGATGGGTGCAAAGTTAAATGACCTTCAATGATAGTATTATATCTTTTATGACATGTTACAGTAGAGTATCTGAAAAAGATTGTTAATACGAATAAAATAGAATTGAAAAGCCAATAGGATATGTACACAACATCATCTGCAAGGCTGGCAGTACACACACTTCAGTGAAATGAGGAAGGCAGAACCAAGTATAAAATGTCTTAGTTGTCTTGTTATCACCAAGAGATAGGAGCAAAATACATTGTTGTCATGCAGTTGTAGAAAGAAAGAAACACACACACACATACACACACACTCTCCCCCTGCAGGCTGGACATATGTGAGATGTGCTCAGTACTAATCTGTCCCTCTACTAGTTAGTTCTGTACAGTTATCCCCACAGTCCTCTTCCTAAAATACACATGACTTTCTTGTTCATGTCTAGAGTTGGTTGCCATCACATACAAATGTAGTTAAAGTTCTGTAGCATGGTGTATATGATATCCATAACACTCAACATTGCTTACCTCTCAAGAGGCACCTTTACCTGTCACCACACAGTCTATATGTTAAACCTCTGTTCCCTAGATACCTTGAGCCTCTTTCCAAATACACACTTTCATGTCCATTATTTCCCCGTTTCTGGAATACTCTTAGAGCCTTTCTTTGACAATTCAGTTGTTCTTTTTGGTGCCTCTCCTCGGTGTGACCCATTTAGAACCTTCATCACAGAAATAGTTGTTCTGTTTTTTCAGCATCTGTGGTTCTTTTCCTCCCTGTCGTAGAATACAATGTGTATTTATAGTAATCTCCAAGAACTCATATTGCCTCATGGGGATTGTATCTCAGCATCTAGAATACTGCCTGACACAAAATAGGTACTTGGCTAAATGTTTTTAAATGTTAATGATTGTCTAAGCATAAGTAAGTACAGGAGACATTCACATATATTCTTCAATGATTTGCATGTTTAAAGAGAGTAAGATAATGCTTAATAGATGGAAAATAATATGAGACTGATCTATACCTGCAAAGAATGAAATGTTCTGAATGTGTTTTTAAAAGGAGAGGAACGCCAACACAGTTCACTGGAGAAAAGAATAATCTTTTCAATAAAAGGTGCTGGAAAAACTGGATATCCACATGCAAAAAGAGTGAAGTTGAACAGCTCCCTCACACCATATGCAAAAATTAACTCAAAATGGATTATAAACAGAAATCTAGGAACTAAAACTATAAAACTTGAGATACAAAATTTTATAACCTTGGATTAGGTAATGGATTTGTATATGCGACACCAAAAGCATGAGCAACAAGAGAAAAAAATAGATATATTTGACTTTATACAAATTAAAATTTTTTGTGCCTCAAAGGACACCGTTAAAAAGTGGAAAGAGACCTGGGACTGTGGCTCACACCTGTAATCTCAGCACTTTGGGAGACCAAGGCAGGTGGATCATTTGAGGTCTGGAGTTCGAGACCAGCCTAACCAACATGGTGAAACCTTTTCTCTACTAAAAATACCAAAAAAACAAACGAACGAAAAAAACCAGGTGTGGTGGCACATGCCTGTCATCCCAGCTACTCAGGAGGCTGAGGCAGGGTAATCACTTGAACCCAGAGGCGAAGGTTGCAGTGAACTGAGATTGCGCCACTGCATTCCAGCCTGGGTGACAGAGTGAGACTCTGTCTAAAAACAACAACAACAAAAATGGAAAGAAAATTCACAAAATGGGAGAAAATATGTACAAATAATATGTTTCAGAAAGAATTTGAATCTAGAACATATAAAAACCTTATAACTCAAGAATTAAAAAAAAAAAATTTAAAAGTGGGCCAAGGACCCAAACAGACATTTCTCCAAAGAAGATATACAAATGGCCAATTAGAACATGAAAAGATGCTCAATATCATTAGCCATCAGAGAAATGCAGATCAAAACCACACTGCAATACCTTAACATGCTAGAATTTCTACAGTCAAAAAGACAATAACAAGTATTGGCAAGGTTGTAGGAAAAGTGGAATACGCTGTATGTGTTAATGTAAAATAGTACATCTGCTTTGGAAAACAATCTGGAGTTCTTCAGATGGTTGAATAGAGAGTTGCATATGACCCAACAATTGCACTCCTAGGTATATACCTGAGAAATGAAAATATATGACCACACAAACACTTGTACAGGAACATTCACAGGAGCATTATTCATAATAGCCCCAAAGTGGAAACAACCCAAATGCCTGTCAACCTATGAATAGGTAAATATAATATTTCACACAGTGGACTATTATTCAGCCATAATGAGGGATAAAGAACTGATACATGCTAAACTATGGATAAACCTTGAAAACAGTACGCTAAGTGAAAGAAGCCAGACATAAAAGCCACATATTGTATCATTCTACTTATATAAAATGTCTGCAATAGGCAAATTCATAGAGACTGAAATAAATCAGTGGTTGCCAGGAGCTGGGGGGAAGGAGTAATGGGGTATGCTGTTTCTTTGGGGAGATAAAAATGTTCTGGAAGTAGATAGTGGTGGTGGTTACTCAACTGTGACACTAAAACCGACTAAATTGGACACTGTAACAGGATGAATTTTATGTTATATAAAGTAAATCTCAATAAAGCTAGTACAAAAGAAGGGGCGAGGGGAAGACAGTGACATGTCCCAGTTATGAATCGAGAAACAATGGGGCAGCTGGGAAAATGACCCCACTTTGAAGTTATTGGTGGTGGTGATGGTAACTACTATGAATATTGTGCACTGTGCTAAACGGTTTATTTTTATGTCTAGTTTTCGCTGTCCCATCTCTACATAATGAGGATGCTGAGGCCCGGGTTGGAACCAGGATTGCAGCCTATGCATTTCTGATTACAGTGACCTCTTTCCCACTATGATGCAATCTCACAGTCTGTGGCAGAGCCTTGTCCTGACGGTTTTATTGCTTTCTGGCAGTGTGAGTGTGGGTGTGTGTTGTGCCTACTTATGTATCTCCATTTCTAAAACACCAACTACTTGTGCATGGTATGGTCTTTATTTATTTATCTTTTTTAAAAAAAATTTTTTTGAGACAGAGTCTCACTCTGTCACCCAGGCTGGAGTGCACTGGCGTGATCTTGGCTCACTGCAACCTCTGCTTCCCAGGTTCAAGCGATTCTTGTGCCTCAGCCTCCTGAGGAGGTGGGATTACAGGTGGGCACCACCATGCCTGGCTAATTTTTGTATTTCTAGTGGAGATGGGGTTTCACCATGTTGGCCAGGCTGGTCTTGAACTCCTGACTTCAAGTGATTCACATGCCTCAGCCTCCCAAAGTGCTGGGATTACAGGTGTGAGCCACCACACCCTACTGGTATGGTCTTTAATTGTAAGAAAATTGAAGAGGGAGGCAAGTAAACCAAGATTTTACAGTAATAACTCTAATCTGATTGAATAGAGAAGTTCTTGATTATAGCAGATTTGTTGTATAAATAGCTGAAAGTCCTTTAAAGATAAATTAATAAAATTGGTCAAATCTGACAAAATACAAATGTCATTAATAAGCAGATAATAAACTCCTGAAGTTTAACAGACAGCTGTGGAGGTGCAATCAACAGCACAAGCTTTGTTTTCTTTCTTTTTTTTTTTTATTTACTTCTAAAAAAATTTTTTTTTAATTTTTTTTTTTTATTATACTTTAAGTTCTAGGGTACATGTGCATAACGTGCAGGTTTGTTACATATGTATACTTGTGCCATGTTGGTGTGCTGCACCCATCATCTCGTCAGCACCCATCAATTCATCATTTATATCAGGTATAACTCCCAGTGCAATCCCTCCCCCCTCCCCCCTCCCCATGATAGGCCCCGGTGTGTGATGTTCCCCTTCCCGAGTCCAAGTGATCTCATTGTTCGGTTCCCACCTATGAGTGAGAACATGCGGTGTTTGGTTTTCTGTTCTTGTGATAGTTTGCTAAGAATGATGGTTTCCAGCTGCATCCATGTCCCTACAAAGGACGCAGACTCATCCTTTTTTATGGCTGCATAGTATTCCATGTTGTATATGTGCCACATTTTCTTAATCCAGTCTGTCACAGATGGACATTTGGGTTGATTCCAAGTCTTTGCTATTGTGAATAGTGCCGCAATAAACATACGTATGCATGTGTCTTTATAGCAGCATGATTTATAATCCTTTGGGTATATACCCAGTAGTGGGATGGCTGGGTCATATGGTACATCTAGTTCTAGATCCTTGAGGAATTGCCATACTGTTTTCCATAATGGTTGAACTAGTTTACAATCCCACCAACAGTGTAAAAGTGTTCCTATTTCTCCACCTCCTCTCCAACACCTGTTGTTGCCTGACTTTTTAATGATTGCCATTCTAACTGGTGTGAGATGGTATCTCATTGTGGTTTTGATTTGCATTTCTCTGATGGCGAGTGTTTTCTTAGGTTGAGAAGGGCTGAATTGGTGGACTTGACAGATACTGTGGACTTAGGGTGCAAAAACAGTGGAATCCTGTCATTTCAGCTCGGTGGTTTCTCTGATACAGTAGGTTGGGGGAAGTGGTGTGTTTTGTGCCTTATTTTTTAGTGGGATGAGAGGTAGGGGGTTCTTTTCAACTTGGGAGAAAATATAGACCTTTTTTTAAACTATGAGAAAGTGGATTTAGGTAAGCGGGAATTTAATCTTATCATAGTCATCATCTTCATTATGTAAAAGCATTTTTGAGTGTGATTAGAGTTGAAACTGAAGGAGAACATGGACATTACTTGGAGAGGCCTTCCTTCAAATTCCACCTTGGCTACTTTCTATGTAACTTTGATAAATTCTATCACCACATACGCGAACACCTACTTGACGTGGTAGAGGGAAGAATTAAGAGAAGTGTTATGTGAGGTGTGGCACTCAGTAAGTAGTAGCTATTACAATGAAAAAGACTGTTACAACAATTCCGGTGGAAGTTTGGCAGAGCTTGCCTTCCTAAATACATATTGAAATCACATGATGTGAAGCAAAATTTTCCTTTCATTGTATACTGGCCATGGTTCTCTGTTTTTTAACCTCACCATTAACTTTCTGAATAATTTATATGTAAAAATTTCTTAAGCAGATGCTTTGAGTTTTATTTTCCATGCTTCCATAGTAATTTATGACACATTTTTTTCAAATGTTATAGGGAAAACTTCATATTGACCCAAAGATTTAAAAAGCATATGAAAAGAAAAAGTGAAACATCCAAGTTAACGTTCTATCATTTGGGAAACCACTCTTCTTTTTCCAGATTAACTGTTGTAATCCCAAAACTTAGTAGTCAAAATAAATATTTTTGTTGTGAGAGTAGAAAGAACAAAAATAGCACATTGGATTGTTTTGGGGATTAATGGGTCAGTACCTGTTGAAATTATATATATTTCATTTCCCTTAGCCAGGGAAAAGCAAGAAATGTATTGAAAAATATATTTAAATTTTGGTTTGGTTGGTCATTTGCCAATGATGACTGTTTGGAGAGTTGGCCAGAAAGCCAAAGCCCCTGTGGAGAAACAGTGGGGCCTGTTAGGTGGAAGCCATGCAATGCTTTTACCCCATTTCGCCCAGCCAAGCCAGCTGAGCTATAAACATTAGCCTCAACTGCTTCCCTTTGGTAACTACAGCTGGGGATTAAACCACCGCTTTGTTTCGCCTTCAATGTTGTGAAAATGATAGCAGAAAGGCACATGGGGGATTGCCCTGTGCCCTGAGAAACTGAGATTCAGGCCCATTTGGTGGCCAATAAGGGGAACTGGATTCTCTTTCAACACTTTCAGTCTTTCAGAGGAATTGATTTTTCTATAGGAAGTTAGGGAATTGTTCCATAGCGTACAGAGTTGTGTGCATGGGGGTTGGTATTGTGTTCCATGGAAGAGGACATAGTACTTAGGTATCATTTCGTTTCCATTACCAATGGATTTGAAGCAATTTTATTTTTTATCTTGTGGCTTATTTTGTCCAAGGAGCAGTTACAGACAGGGTTGACAATGCTTAATTAAAGAAATGTACCAAGGACATCCCCTCCCCTCGAAGTATTGTTCAGGTTTCCTCTTTCTGAGCCTTCTCCCTGTTCTGCACCTTCTCTTTGATTTCTGTCCTTTGTTTCTGTGATCCCGGCATTGTGACATAATAGAACACGGGATTAGTGGGAGGAAACAAGGGCCCAAGCAAGGCTCTACATCCAACTGTCTGTGTGGTTTTAGAAATATTAAGTGATTTATTTGGGTGTATCACTTGTTTACTTGATCATTGTCTGTCTTCCTTTTAGCATTTAAGTCCACAAAGGCAGGGACTTTGTGTGTCCTGTTCAGTCCTGTTCATCACTTGGTCTCTTCTTCCTTGAAAGGTACCCAGCACATAATAGGCATGTATCAAAATTTGGCTATCTGACTGGAGTCATTTTTATCTTGTGGAGGGAGGCAGAGAGGGGAAAGTGAGCATCTCTGGGGTTCTTTTCTGATCTAAAATTAGATGATTCTCCTCTGTTCATATTATTCCTTAACAAGGTATCAAATAAGACTGTAAGTAAGTTTCCAAAAGCAGTCATTACCAAAGCAGTGTGGCACACTCATTGATATTTAGCATTTTATTGACTAGAATGCTAGTTGTCACCTCCATACAAAAATGATAGTTGATTTTCATGGTAGAATTGACACAGTATTACATCCAGAAATGACTTAGGAGTCATTAGTGTTAACTTTGCCCTTTATATTACATTTTATTTAATTGCACAATTATTATAATCTATCTTTCTAAATTAGTAAGTCGTATTTGTCATATGTAATAACTTTTTTAAGAGAAACACCTTTTTCTGACCTGTTGGGTAGCAAAACTTTACCACGGTTAGATGAATTTTACATTTCTACACATTCTTTGAAACTCATTAGGTTCACAAAATTAGAATTATATAATATGGTTATTTTAATCTGTGATAGGTGTTATCTGAATATCTTCAGTATGGATTCTTAATTTTTTATTGTACCGAGGGGACCATTGGCAGTCTGGGGAAACGTTTTTTAAAGTAAAATATAAAATCCATAGGTACAAAGGCCAGTTTTTTCAAAACTGGTCAATTTTTTTTAAAAAGGTGATACAGTAATTTTTGTGCTGTTTTATTAGCACATTAACAACATCTAGCATCAGATCTAGTAACTACAATAATTTTGAAGTTGTGATGTTTATAAAGATTAATATTTCTATAATACTGTAATGTGATATGGAAATGTCACATTTTGTTAGTAACAAAGTCAAAGGTACTGCTAGTACTACTATGATTTGCTGCCTACATTTATAAATCAGGGAAATACAAAATTGCAGTTGGGTGTTAGTGAGTAATAAAGATGTAATTTCTGAGATCATGGTCCCCTGAATTCTGTTCTTCTTCTTTTGTGGGGGATAAGGGTATCTGGTTAGGGCTCTTGCCCCTTGAGAGGGTGAGTAGTAATAGTATATTTGAAACTTAGAACCGTAGCTTTGTTACTGGGAAGGGCCCAGACTGATTTCTTGATTCCTCATGTCTAATCTCATAATCTGAGTGGGATAGTACAGCAGTAGAAGGACCATGGGTTTCACAGTATTCCAAACATGGGCTCTACACTGTACAGCTACAAGTGGAGTAACCATGAAAAATATTCTTACTTCAGGCTTTGCCTTCATTTCTGGAAAGGTATAGCTGTATCCTTCCCTGGAGAGATTGTCTGGGCTGTCTCACAGGTGTGAAAGTCTTGAATGGTAACATCTTCTGTTTAAGGAATTATTTTATGTTGATGAATATGCCAGTTGCCTGTTGGGTTAAGTCTGGAAGATCCTGTTCTGTGTATTGGCATCACTGGGATAAAATGGACCTGAGTGTGCCTGAGAAGCCGGAATGAAAAGATGTGACTAGCCATCTCTTCTGTGATGGGTAATGGACAGGCACTGCAGATGCCCACTGGGGATAGCTTTATTCACATCTCAGAAGCAGCTCAACTGGGCACAAATAAAGCCATCAAATGTCTACTTACTGTTTGTCACCTAACAAAGTCTGTCCCCTAAAATAGCATTTCTGTTTAATCTGAAACAATTATTTGATCCATTTTAGTATCGACTGAAACTCAATGGATGGAACTTTTTTCACTTGTCCAGTGTTCGTATGTGCCACACATTTTTTGGGAGGATTAGATTTGATTTTTAATTTTTTAATTTGGTTCTTTTTAGTATTTAGGTCAGTAATATACAATAAAGTGTGAAAGAAGTGGAATGGCATTTCCAGTGAGAGTATCTGGGTATGAATCTTGTCACCCAGTTAGCCCACCTTAAGTTAATTTACTTAATCATAGCTGAGGATTCCTCAGCTAGAATTTAGGACTGTGATGCTGCTTATGTTAGATCTTCTGAGTTTTATGCAAGTCAAGTTCTGGGCCAGGTGTTTTATAAACTATTAAGTGATATACAAATTGTAGGAGTTGTTATTTTCACTTTGATTCGTATATCCAGTTAATTTGCTGTTTTGCTTTCAGCATCAGTGCCCAGTGCTGTGTTTTTTGAGCCCCTGCTTTGAGATTAGGCCTCTTGGTTCTCTGCAGTATCTGGAGAGGCTTAGTCCTCTAACCAGGGAGGGGTTCCTCTTTGCCCATGGGATTCTCTATTTGGAGACAGCTCTGGGCTATGGTAAAGTAGAGCTGTAGCTAGCTAACTGAGGGCTCATCCTCGGGTCTCCAGTTCATAATATGTGTCTCTTGACCTTGCTGAACTTCCTTCTTAATTTGGAAAGTCTTAATAATTTAATTGGCCCTTCAACTGTAGTGTTACATAATTCACTGAAGTAGTTGGATCACAGAGATACCACAGAGATCTGTATTTGTTTCCATTCTCCTGTCCAACCCTCAAGGGTCACTGTCATTGGACAGTGGCACCTGGAAAGAGCCAGGTGTGTCTGGTAAAGTACTCACAGTTGATTTCATTTATATATGCCTTAGCTGTGCCCCTGTGCAAGATTTAAAACTGAAATAAGTGTGAATAGAAGCTTGACTTTTTTTCTGAGTGTATAAAAGTGTTGGCATGTACAAAGCCAGTGGAAGGATTGCCATTTTTGAGAGTGTTCTTATACTGATCACCTCTGAAATAAGCCTGTGGGTAAGATTCATGCCCAGAAATGCTGAAGACAAGCACCAGTACCTTCAGTACCTTCAGCTGTGATTCTCCTGAAGCGCAACGCTTGATTTGTTAACTGGAACTAACCCTTCTCCCCTCAAGTCTGTATCATACCTATTGCCTGCAATTGGTGTGTGCGTTAAAAGTTAAGCACCAGCTGGGCGGTGTGTGCCTTACAGGACAGAGAATCGCTTGAGCCTGGGAGCATTGGGCTGTATTACACTATGCTGACAGGGTGGCCGCAATAAGTTCGGCATTAATGTGGTGACCTCCTGAGAGCTGGGGACCACCAGGTTGCCTAAGGAGGGGTGAATTAGCCCAGGTCAGAAATGGAGCAGGTCAAAACTCCCATGCTGATCAGTAGTGGGAACACGCCCATGAATAGCCACCACACTCTAGCCTGGGCAACACAGCGAGACCCTGTCTCTTAAAAAAAAATTAAACACCAATGGGGTGGGAAATTTAAGATTTCTAGACATCAATGAGAGTGCTCATAAAAACTCTGGGGACTTTTTGTTCATTCATGAATTACCTGATTAGCTAAAACCTTCATTTTGATCACCTATAAAACAGACAAAATTAGGTGTTTAGACTTAATCACTGGCAAGAACGGTTTGAGACAGACAATTGGAATTTTCAAGGAACTTGTTGTATTTTTCCTGATTCAGAAGAAGATGTCTGTTATCAAGCTGTAAGTACTCTGCAGGATAATCTTTTTTGTTCTTATTTAAAGGACTTTTAGAAACCTGGAAACATCACCAGTCATTTATTTTTCCTTTTGAAGACAACAATAATCATGTTCTGTGGCAAAAGGAGCTGGTCCTAAACTTAGAATGATAATGAAAGTTTGCAAACATCAAATATTATTTCATCACTGTTAGCCATTTACAGATGTGAAGAGAAATGAGCTTGAAAAGTCCTTTGATGTTTTCAGCCACACTTTCAATCTTTAGATTTGAAAACAGAAAAGGAAGTCTGTATATTAGGGTCATATATTCAATTCTTCCACCATTTTTAAATTTTTATTTTATTATTATTTTTTTTGATACAGGGTCTTGCTCTGTCACCCAGGTGGAGTGCAGTGGCATGACCTCTCTTGCTCAAGTGATCCCCCGACATCATCCTCCCAGGTAGCTAAGATGACAGGCTCGTGCCAGCACGCCCAGCAAATTTTTGTATTTTTTATAGAGATAAGGTTTTGGCACGTTGCCCAGGCTGGTCTTGAACTACTGGGTTCAAGCAGTCGCCCTCCTTGGCCTCCTGAAGTACGGGGATTGCAGTCATAAACCACCACAGCCAGCCCTCTCCCACCATTTTTAAGTCAAGTAGCTTAATCTATAAAATAAAATGTTTGACCACTTACTACTATAAAACTCTTTTGTTGCTCCTGGAACATTCCTTTATCCTAATTTTTCTTTCTTCTTATGGTACTTAGGTGATGGTGGTGAGAGCTGGCAGCACAAGGCGGGGGGTTGCCTAGGGCAGGCACAGACCTTACATTTCAAATCTCTACCCTACCTGAAGAACAAGTTTGCCTTTCCTCTTTTATGTTATCTACCATATTCGAAAATGCAGAGGGAAGAGTTAGTGCAAATTGGGAAAGTGAGTACCGATGCATTTGTAGTCCTGATTGGTGAGTAAAATAAAACTGCTCAGTCTCCTATAGGATTAAAGTAGAACTTAACATTGGAGATGTTTGATCTTTCTGTGTAAATGCTTGTGATAAAATCATGCTTATTTATTTTATTTTATTTTTTTTTGAGACGGAGTCTCGCTCTGCCGCCCAGGCTGGAGTGCAGTGGCCGGATCTCAGCTCACTGCAAGCTCCGCCTCCCGGGTTTACGCCATTCTCCTGCCTCAGCCTCCCAAGTAGCTGGGACTACAGGCGCCCGCCACCTCGCCCGGCTAGTTTTTTGTATTTTTAGTAGAGACGGGGTTTCACCATGTTAGCCAGGATGGTCTCGATCTCCTGACCTCGTGATCCGCCCGTCTCGGCCTCCCAAAGTGCTGGGATTACAGGCTTGAGCCACCGCGCCCGGCCAAAATCATGCTTATTTAAAATAAGATCAGGAATGATAAATATAAAATGAACTGGATTCAGATTTTCTGTGATTTTAGAATAGGATGTCAGCTATTTACCAGAGTTATGGAGAAAAGTTTTAATAATGATGTTCTAATATTCTTGGCAGATACCAAATCTAAGCAGGTATACTTAATTCTCTTATTTATTTATTTATTTATTTATTTATTTATTTATTTATTTATTTATTTTGGCTTTCTTTCTTATTCATTTACTCATTTAACCAACATTTACTGAAAGCCTTCTGTGTGCCCAGTTGCTTCTGAGGGACTTGCAGCTGGGTGGGAGAGAGAGTGTGTAGTCCAAGCTACAGGGGAGAGGTGAGCACCAGCCTGGTTGGGAGAGTCCTGGATTCTGCCTACCCATCCCCTGAGTCCATGCAGCTTATTTATATCATCAAACCTTTTTCTTCTCTTTGTTTGTTGTTCGCATGCCCACTTTTATCTGAGACATCTTCTCTTCCTGGAATGACCTGGGAACCCACTTCAGGCATGTTGGCAGCAATGAGAAATTCAGCCTGAGCCTGACTTTCGCAAATTCATTTGGTCCCAGTTTTCTGTGTCCAGGCAACTCACCCAGTGTTTTTTGCCACCCTGGCAAACTGGCTGCCAGCACATCACACTATGTACATTTATGGGTTCATATGTGCCCACATGCAGAGTCTGTCCGTTTCCTGGCTCATCCTGGGCCATCTGGGGCAGCCTTTTTAATTTTTTTCTTTTGCCTCCTGCCTTTCAAGCTTCTCTTTTGATTCTTGTGGCTTGTAGCCCAGCAAGAGTAGAAGGAAAGAGCTTCAGGAAGTGAGGAGTTTATTAAAATTCCTTTGAAGCATTTCAATTCCGTAAGAGGCACTACCTTTTCTGTTAGCTAAGACAAAACACACACGCACACACACACACACACACACACACACAAAACAAACAAACAAAAAAAAAAAAAACCCTCAAAAATGTTTTTAAGAGATCCAGTTTAGTTCTTTTTTATTCTTTTTTTGAGGGATGGAGTCTCTCTCTGTTACCCAGGCTGGAATGCAGAGACTCGATCTCAGCTCACTGCAAGCTCTGCCTCCTGGGTTCACGCCATTCTCCTGCCTCAGCCTCCTGAGTAGTTGGGACTACAGGAGCACACCACTGCACCCGGCTATTTTTTTTTTTTTTTCTTCTTTTTGTATTTTTAGTAAAGACGGGGTTTCACCATGTTAGCCAGGATAGTCTTGATCTCCTGACCTTGTGATCTGCCCGCCTCGGCCTCCCAAAGTGCTGTGATTACAGACATGAGCCACCGCACCCAGCCCCATTTTAGTTCTTGTACACAAAATTAATCCTCCTTTACCCAGTTCCGTGTTCTTTGGTGTATTACTTTCACTTCCCTAAGCATCATCATTCTTATTTCTAAAATGGGGATAACTGTAACTGTATGTGCCTCACGGGATTGTTGGGAGGATTTAGTGAAGTGGTAATATTAATAGTAGTAATTGATGAGTAAGATTTTGTTATATTATGTATCAGTTATTGTTCTAGGAACTTAACTCTGACTCCTTTCTGGTAGAGTGTGTTTCAATTCAATAAGTATTAGTTGTATCTTGAATCCTTTTCACATCTCTTAATGACTCAGGTATCCTAATTTTCAGCAGTTGATTGTTTACCTATTTACTTCTCAATGTACAACTTCTGTGTAATTAATGAAAACTTTGTGTAAATAATGAAGAATTTGGTGTACACACCAGTATGAAAAATCTTGGTCCTGCAGCATACTAGTTGCACAATTTAATCATGCTGTGCCTTGGTTTTCTTCATCTAAAGCAGGGATGCTGATACCTAATTCTCAAGTGTTAGGGAAGTTGAATGAGATGGCCCATGTCAAGAAGCTGACAGACCACAGGCACTGACTGATGTCCTTTTCCATCTCCCGTCCTGTGCTGCTCCTGGGAACTCTCCATCTTGCTGTTAGCCCCAGGCTATTTCATTTTGTTTTAATGATTCTCTTGGTCATATTTACAAGAACACTAGTATAAGACAAAGATTCTCTCCCTTGCACATTTTGTGCCTTACTCTCTAGCCACTTATTTTTGTTTCTAGGCTACAGGATAGCAAGAATACTAGGCATGTAGAAGTTTTTTGGTAAACATATACTAAGCTGGATAAAACAGACTTGATAAAGAATCAACTCGGCTTCCCTTTGCCATCAGGCCGAATTTCTTCATTAGGCTGAGCAAGATGGCTCAGTGTTTGTTCATGGAGGCTAAATGCATCACTTTTTAAAAGAGAGTTTTTGTTTGTTTGTTTGTTTTAAATCAGACAAGGCTTGTAGAACTGAAGGTAGAAGGAAGTGCTGGATTGAGCCTTTGTATTCTGAGGGACTGTATTAGTTTAGTAGGGCTACCATAACAGAATACCACAGACTGGGTAGTTTACACTAGAAAAATTTATTTTCTTACAAATCTAGAGGCTAGAAGTCCAAGATCAAGGTGTCAGCAGGATTAGTTGGTTTCTTCTAAGGCTTCTCTCCTTGGCTTGTAGATGGCCATTGTATTTGTCCATTTTCAAGCTGATGATAAAGACATTCACAAGATTGGGCAATTTACATAGGAAAGAGGTTTAATTAAACTCACAGTTCCACATGGCTTGGGAAGCCTCACAATCATGGCAGAAGGCAAGGAAGAGCAAGTCACATCTTACATGGTTGACAGCAGAGGACAAAAAGAAAAAGAGCTTGTGCAAGGAGACTCGTGTTTTTCAAAACCATCAGATCCCATGAGACTTATTCACTATCACAAGAACAGCACAGGAAATACCTGCCCCCATGATTCACTTACCTCCCACTGAGTCCCTCACACAACATGTGGAAATGCAAGATGAGATTTGGGTGGGGACACAGCCAAACCATATCGTTATGTACCTGGCCCCTCCCAAATCTCATGTCCTCACATTTAGAAACAAATCATGCCTTCTACAGTCCCTCAAAATCTTAACACATTTCAGCATTAACTCAAAAGTCTGGCTGGGCGCGGTGGCTCATATCTGGAATCCCAGCACTCTGGGAGGCCAAGACAGGTAGATCATGAGGTCAGGAGATCGAGACCATCCTGGCTAACATGGTGAAACCCATTTCTACTAAAAATACAAAAAATTAGCCAGCCTGGTGGTGGGTGCCTGTAGTCCCAGCTACTCGGAAGGCTGAGGCAGGAGAATGGCATGAACCCAGGAGGCGGAGCTTGCAGTGAGCTGAGATAGCGGCACTGCACTCCAACCTAAGCGACAGAGCCAGACTCCATCTCAAAACAAACAAACAAAAAAAAAACCCAAAAGTCCATAATCCAAAGTCTCACCTGAGACGAGGCAAGTCCTTTCTACCTATCTGCCTATGACCCTGTAAAATCAAAAGCAAGTTAGTTACTTCCTAGATACAATGAGGGTACAGGCATTAGGTAAATACAGCCATTCGAAATGGGAGAAATTGGCCCAAACAAAGGGGCTATAGGCCCCAGGCAAGTCCAAAATCCAGTGGGCAGTCAAATCTTAAAGCTCCAAAATGATATCCTTTGACTCCATGTCTTATATCCAGGTCACACTGATTCAAAAGGTGGGTTCCCATAGTCTCGGACAGCTACGCCCCTGTGGCTTTGCAGAGTACAGCCTCACTCCTGACTGCTTTCACAGGATGGTGTTGAGTGTTTGCGGATTTTCCAGGCATGTGGTGCAAGCTGTTGGTAGATCTACCATTTTGGAGTCTGGAGGATGGTAGCCCTCTAGGCAGTGCCCCAGTAGGGACTCTGTGTGTGTGTGGGGGGGGCTCTGACCCCACATTTCCCTTCCACACTACCCTAGCAGAGGTTCTTCATGAGAGTGCCACCCCTGCAGCAAACTTCTGCCTGGACATCCAGGCATTTCCATACATCCTCTGAAGTCTAGGCAGAGATTCCCAAACCTCAGTTCTTGACGTCTGTGTACCTGCAGGCTCAACACCTCATGGAAGCTACCATAGCTAGGGACTTGCACCCTCTGAAGCCACAGCCTTAGCTGTGCCTTGGCCCCTTTCAGTCATGACTGGAGTGGCTGGGATGCAGGGCTCCAAGTCCTTAGATTGCACCCAGCATGGGGACTCTGGGCCTGGCCCACGCAACCATTTTATCCTCCTAGGATTCCGGGCCTGTGATGAGAGGGGTTGCCATGAAGACCTCTGACATAGCCTGGAGACATTTTCCCCATTGTTTTGGGGATTAACATTCAGCTCCTCATTACCTAAGTAAATTTCTGCAGCAGGCTTGAATTTCTCCTCAGAAAATGTGATTTTCTTTTCTATTGTATTGCCAGGCTGCAAATTTTCCAAACTTTTATGCTCTGCTTCCCTTATAAAACTTAATGCCTTTAACAGCACCCAGGTCACCTCTTGAATGCTCTGCTGCTTAGAGATTGCTTCCGCCAGATACCCTAAATCATCTCTTTCAAGTTCAAAGTCCCACAAATCTCTAGGGCAGGGACAGAATGCCAGCATTCCCTTTGCTAAAACATAACAAGAACCACCTTTGCTCTAGTTACCAACAAGTTCCTCATCTCTGTCTGAGACCATCTCAGCCTGGGCCTTATTGTTCATATCATTATCAGCATTTTAGTCAAAGCCATTCAAGTCTCTAGGGAGTTCCAGACTTTCCCACATTTTCCTGTCTTCTTCTGAGCCCTCCAAATTGCTCCAACCTTTGCCTGTTACCCAGTTCCAAAGTCGCTTCCACATTTTCAGATACCTTTTCAGCAACGTGCCACTCTTCTGGTACCAATTTACTGCATTAGTCTGTTTTCATGCTGCTGATAATGACATACCTGAGACTGGGCAATTTACAAAGGAAAGAGGTTTAATTGGACTTACAGTTCCGTGTGGCTGAGGAAGCCTCACAATCATGGTGGAAGGCAAGGAGGAGCAAGTCACATCTTACATGGATGGTAGCAGGCAAAAAAAGAGGTTGTGCAGGGAGACTCCTGTTTTTAAAACCATCAGATCTCATGACACTTAAATCACCAGTCATGAGAACAGCATGGGAAAGACCTGCCTTCATGATTCAGTTACCTCCCACCTGCTCCCTCCCACAATATGTGGGAAGTCAAGTTGAGATTGGGGTGGGGATACAGCCCAAGCATATCAGCCATCTTCCTTTGGTGTCTTCATGTAGTGTTCCCTTTGTGCATATCTCTCATAAATCTCCTCTTACATGGATACTCTTGGATTAGAGTCTACCTGTATAACCTCATTTCACCTTAATTATCTACTTAAAGGGCCCTATTTCCAAATACCATCACATTCTGAAGTACTGAGCATCAGAACATCAACATATGAATTTGGGGACACACTAAGTCAGCGCATGATAGGTGACAGACTGGGAACCTGGCATAATGATCTTTTCCAAGGTTCTGTGCTTCTCTGGAGAGGATACATGAGTGACAGTTCTGTTGAGTCATAGAGCTGGAAAAAATTTAGATGAAGAATACTTATTCTGATTTCTGAAGTCGCCACACTTGCTTTCTTAGCAGCACTTACTAGGACTTAGTCTAATTTTTCTCTTTATAATTCTTAGGCTGTGTGGATGAGTCTTACTGTTGAGCACTTACTTTTTCTCGCCTTTGAATATCCAGCCCTTAGCACATAGTATGTGTCAGTAAATAATAGTTGAATAACAGGTGATTCATCTGCCTCTGGACATTGTCACAATTTCCTCCACCACAAAAGGAAATGAATTTGTCTTTTCCATAGTCATCTACCAAGACTGAAGGCATATTTTTTTGCCTTGAGTGGTTTGAACTGAATTCTGTCTGATGTCTAAATTTGACTACAGTGATATATTTATTTATAAACCATCTTTATTAAAGAATGTTATTGCCACCGTTTCCTTAGTTGCCAATTATTTTGTGCATTGTTATTGCTCCTCAGATTTTCTTATTTTAGGGGAGACTTAGGCGTTATTTTCTTAGATGTAGATCAAAGTTGAATTGGATAACTAAAATATGTTGCAATTTATGTTATAGAAAAATGGTAAAAATATTCAGCACATATTTTTTATATTTCTATTTCAGAATTAATATTTCAGCCTTTTTTTTTTTTTTTTTTTTTTTGAGTTGAAGTTGGAGTCTCCCTCTGTTGCCCAGCCTGGGCGCCCAGTGACGCGATGTCAGCTCACTGCAACCTCTGCCTCCCAGGTTCAAGGAATCCCCCTGCCTGAGCCTCTTGAGTAGCTGATATTACAGGCCCGTGCCACCACACCTGGCTAATTTTTTGTATTTTTAGTAGAGATGGGGTTTCACCATGTTGGCCAGACTGGTCTTGAACTCCTGACCTCAGACAGTCCACCCGCCTCAGCCTCCCAAACTTCTGGGGTTACAGATGTAAGCCACTGAGCCCGGCCAGTATTTCACTTTTTTAAAATAAATCTTTTTAATGATAAGACAGGCTTGGGTTTGTCAAGAACAGGTTTCTAAAAGGGTTTCGTTATGCATGCACATGTAAATAAAAACCTTTTACAAATCCCACAGAATAAGATACTTTAAAATGGAGCTGTCAAGTAATTTTCATATGTGTAGTCAATTTGTGGTTTCAAAAAGCTACTTCAAAAAAAAACTTCAAAAAGTTAGTGCTTTTTGATAAATTTTTTTTTTTTTTTTGAAGCGGAGTCTCACTCTGTCGCCCGGGCTGGAGTGCAGTGGCCGGATCTCAGCTCACTGCAAGCTCCGCCTCCCGGGTTTACGCCATTCTCCCGCCTCAGCCTCCCGAGTAGCTGGGACTACAGGCGCCCGCCACCTCGCCCGGCTAGTTTTTGTATTTTTTAGTAGAGACGAGGTTTCACCGTGTTAGTCAGGATGGTCTCGATCTCCTGACCTCGTGATCCGCCTGTCTCGGCCTCCCAAAGTGCTGGGATTACAGGCTTGAGCCACCGCGCCCGGCCCGATAAATTTTTTTTAAAACCACTTTGTTGACAGGTCTAAAGTTACATGATAAAATGATCAAATAAATTCTTTTCATTATAAATAATCTTGTTTAAAAGTCCAGAGCGTTCCTCTTAATATTTAGTGAGAGCCCTGTTCTTGTTGTACTCCATCAGTTGTCTATGTTGCTGGTTGACTATTGGAAGTTTTACACTGAATGAAAGAATTAAGATTGTAAACCTCTAGAAAACAAGGACTTTACTTCTGTGGTCCTTCCAGGATTGAATGAAGTTTCCATGAAAGAGAAACATCTAGAATACGCCTTTCTTTTTTCTTAATAGCTAGTAGAGGGTGAAGAGGGAGAGAAGACACTGTAGGATAATGCATGTTTATGTCAGATGGTAGGAAAAATTCATGACGTATTTATACTGCGTGTGCTAACAAACAGCATACAGCTACACGTTTTAGACAAAATAAAAGAAGTTTTGATGATAATTATCAATACATGCATGAGAATTTCCAATGTCATGGTTTAAGCACCCACTTCACATACACTTGTAAATTAGCTTCCGTGCATTCATAAATGGGGTTAGTGTGATTAGCTTGCCAAGGCCCAGAAGAGATTATATTTATTAAAGATCACATGAAAAGTTGTGTCCTAGGCATCTGAGTAGGAATTTTAATTTTTTTTTTTTTTTTTTTTGAGACGGAGTCTTGCTCTGCCGCCCAGGCTGGAGTGCAGTGGCTGGCTCTCAGCTCACTGCAACCTCCGCCTCCCGGGTTCACGCCATTCTCCTGTCTCAGCCTCCCGAGTAGGTGGGACTACAGGCGCCCGCCTCGTCGCCCGGCTAGTTTTTTGTATTTTTTAGTAGAGACAGGGTTTCACCGTATTAGCCAGGATGGTCTCGATCTCCTGACCTCGTGATCCGCCCGTCTCGGCCTCCCAAAGTGCTGGGATTACAGGCTTGAGCCACCGCGCCCGGCTGGAATTTTAATTTTAAATGGGTAATATTGTCTTATTAATGAACTATTAATACAGTAGAAACATTTATTTTGATAGATTTATTAATGAATGTAAAGATTCTTGTTTTTTTGACATAAGGATTAATGACCGTTTATTCAAACTAAACCTATTTTGTACACTGAAATATAACATAAACATTGATAGACTTGCCAATCTGACTTAAGCACTACTTTTAAAATATGAAGCTAAGTTTTGTTTTTTGTTGTTGTTAAGATGTTTTAGACATGTTAAGTCATTTTATTTTGGCCTATAATCAACCATCTGAGGTATAATGAGAAATCCATTTCAATATAGAAAGTCAGTTTTATGGGGTTTTTAGATTTTGTGTTTTTTTTGAAAAACAAAACTTCCTGTCAGAGTGTGTGCCTGATTGTCTCACATATTTGATTAGATCAGCTGGCATGGCTCCTTGGCAGCCTGGCCCTCGCTGCCAGTTTACTCTGTGTCCCCTTCCTTACAGGGCCCTGACCCGGAGGCCATGTCTCAGCTGTCCCCGCCCTGCCGATTATTTGAGGTCCCTGAAGCCTTTCCTGATTCTCCCATCTCGTGTTATCATTCTCTATACCCTATAGCTTTACCTTTTGATCATGGTATATGTTGTGTTAGTTATTCCTTTCGTTGTATCTGAGCAAAGTTGTTGGCTCATAGGAGCTGGTAGAGTGATGCCGGCCACAGAGGCAATAAATATTGGCATTGTGCTGTCTTCATTGCTTTTCTTGGATGAATTAAAAAACATTCAGAGGAGCTGGGCACAGCGGTGCATGCCTGTAGTCCCAGCTACTTTGGAGGCTGAGGCAGGAAGATGACTTGAGGCCAGTTCAAGGCTGTAGTGTATGATGATCACACCTGTGCGTAGCCACTGCAATTCAGCCTGGGCAACACAGTGAAATTTCATCTCTAAAAAAAATAATAAAGGCAACAAAGAATTGGAAAAAGAATGCACAGAGTGTGGATTGGCTTGCTTTACTCATAACAGGTTGCTTTTCCAAGCATCTTCTTTCACAACACTCATTATCAGGACATCTTGGGAGCAAAAGTGTCCATATTGATTTGGGGTTACTTAAGTTTTTCTTTGGTCAGAATCCCTCGTTTTATCCATGTCCTCAGTCCTAGATTAAGTAATCTTTTTGTGCACATTTATAGCTTCTGACGTTAATGCCCCCATTGTTTCCTAAAGTCCCGATGATGATGGAACTGTGCATATTAAAGCAGGAATGGGGCAGAGTGTTGTTAGGCATATCTAAAAGCCTACCCCTGGAAAAAGTACTTATGTGGCACAGAAAGCCTCTTTCTGGAAAACCACTGAACAGGTAGTTAAATTCAAAAGTCACTCTTAAAATCAGTTTAAGCACACATTAAATTCACTTGTCTTGGATGAAGCCAGTGAACATGTTAAGGCAAAACAAGATTTATTATCAAATACTGGTTTCTCCAAAAAGTTACATGGGATCAGAATCAGATGTTGATGAATAATTTGTTTTTGTACGTTTTAAGAGTTACATGTTCTTACTTCTAGAGCTCATTTAACTGGTTGAGCTAGAGAACCAGAATACAACATGATTTGTGTTTTTCTGTGGTGGAAGAGAAAAGTAAAATTAAAGTGGAAATTATTAATACTATCTGTATTCACAGGCTGCTAATATGTACTGCGTTCTTTCCTTTTGTGTTTTTCTTCAGGTGATTGAAGACAGTACTGGAGTCCGCCGGGTGGTGGTCACACCCCAGTCTCCTGAGTGTTATCCCCCAAGCTACCCCTCAGCCATGTCTCCAACGCATCATCTCCCTCCCTATCTGACTCACCATCCACATTTTATTCATAACTCACACACGGCTTACTACCCACCTGTTACCGGACCTGGAGATATGCCACCTCAGTTTTTTCCTCAGCATCATCTTCCCCACACAATATATGGTGAGCAAGGTAAGTAGATTCTCGTTGGCATCAGGAGCCGTTGAAACTGGTTACAGCATTTCAATAGTTCAAGATGGCCCTTTGTTTCTTGTGAAATAAGCAGAGTAGAAAAGGATCTAGGTGGTTTGTAAGACTCATGAGGAATTCCTAGCTTCCTTTGTCCTGCATGGTGCCTTGGAAAAATTACTTTGTGGGTTTAGGTCTTTTTCTTTCTTTCAGTTTTCCCAAACTCGGCCCCAACTCCCACCTTACAAGATCAAGGAGTAAGGTAGCCACCTTTTATTTTAGAAAAGTGGCAATGTGACATCGTTCCCGTGTCCTGAAAGCATGTTTTTATGTGAGAGTGGCCTGAGGTACAACTGTGGCACATCGTTGCTTTGGTATCCATATGATCTACCAGTTAAAGGGAAATTGAAAGGTGTTTTGTGCCCCATTTCCAATGTTTGAAGATTGTGAAGTCTGAGCAACCTTTGGGTTTCCTGAAAGGCTCTATGTTGTGATGTTGGCAGAACTAAAAATCCCCTGGCTGTTGGTGTGGCCTTCCTGAACCTGCTTTTAGTTTAAGACTAGCCATTAGTGCAGCCACAATTTCGCTGGTTGTTAGGCAAATACTTACCTGGATATGAAAAGAGTCTCAGAACTACCAACATTATATCTTTTTAAAGTTTTGACCTTGGTGTTGGTTTAGTTTAAAGGCTTTCTCTATCAAAATGAATCCTAAGAAACCAGATAATTGAAGGTAAAATTAGACTTTAGCCTCTAGGACTTTACAAAGTGATTTTCTTCTGAGTCTGACTATGAAGGGAAGCGTTTTACTGCTTCAGACATTTATTATGTTGGTTTAGATACATTGTAGAAGAAATGCCTGTTATACCATAGAATGTTTGAGCAAGTTATTACTTTTAACAGTTATATATGTATATAATTATATAATTTCTATATAATTAATTATAATTTATAATTATATATATTTTTATATATAATTTTTCCCTGTTCATCTCACATTATAACTTATTCACAGAAAAAGCTTTTTTGAGATGGTATTTCAAGTGAAATATACTGTTGTAACTTAGGGATAGAATTTGACTGTATGTGTGTTTTGTTTGTTTTTTAAGTAGTCAAAGAAATTTGACATAATTCAAATTAATTAGGTGCTTTCACAGTGGGGTATAAGGGGATGACAGCAAAACATGAAATCAATACTTTGATTTTATAGCAGCATCAATAACTTCCTGTTAATTTGATCTTTTTTCCATGCGACATAACACCAAGAAAACATTAAGTAGTGGGGATATACTATGAAAACATTTGGATAAAAACTGATGAAAAATTTGTATTCAGTGCTTTGACACAATATGCATTAAATAATTGAGTGTTTCTCAGAGCTTTCTGGCTGGATCTGAGCTCTGATGACATGAAAGTCCTTGGTGACTGACTCACTGCCTGCTGGTGTATGTCTGACTTGCCTTATTTTAGCAGTCTGTTAGTAGGATGCCACATAGTTACTGTTTTGTAAATGCTGTCCTTTGCAATTTTAGGCAAGACAACGGTATGATTTAAATCATTAGAGTTAAGCACAATTGTAGTCTCTTCATTTTATGGTGTATTTGGGTCTAATTCCATTAAAATAACACAGAGCAATAATGTATACAAATAAAAATGCCTTCATTGATTTCACATTAAAGCGGTAAACCAAAATCCCTTCCCTTTATAAATAAGCCATTTATATGTTCTTTAACCTTAGTTCTTTAGTGTGCATACCTAAAAGCAATTTAAATATTAATTTTCTAAACTATAAGAGTTTAAAAGTTTTCACCATATCTGAAGAGATGATTAGTGCCTGCGGTGAATATGTTAAATCTCATGTGTAATGCATCGTGGCATTTAGAACATTTACTGTCCTTCCGGTATATTTTGACATTGTTTATTTGGATACATACTGTCTGAATAGGATTATATTTGTTTTGACACATTCTCTAGTGCAAACTGGTTCTCTCATGAAGATTTGATTTTTCACCAAACAACTTGTTAAAAAACAAATCTTCCTTTAGCTATGTTAACAGTAAGAAACAGTGGAGCTTTACCGTTGAGTAATTGAGACAGCAGTTTTGTTAAATTATGCAGGGTAACCATACATTTCTGTTGTGCCTGTGACAGTCCTAGTTTAGGTCTCTTGCCTTGAAGAAATTATTGATATTCCTCCCTTTTCACTGTCAGAAGTGTTCAGATTTGGATGGTAATTTATATTGTCACTCCATAGATGAGGTGACCCTTGTTTCTTATGAAGATGTAAGGACCCAATCTTTGTGTTACGCATTGTCATTTTTACTGATACCTGAAAATAATTTTGAACTGATTTAAAAATTTAATTTTAACATGAAGTTTTCTCCTTGAGGTCTTAAGATTGTTTGCAGGCTTCTGTTTTCTTTTGAGCCACTTTAAAATGTGCGTAGTAAAGTCACATGACGTTCTACATTTGTCTTGCCTTCGATTACTCCAAAAGAGAAGTTTGAGACCACAGCTTATTACGTTTGGGCACCAGATTTCAGAGATGGCTTTTCTTAACCCTTATACTTCCTCCTTGAACATTTATTTCCCCCGATTCTGTGAGCTTTGATTATTTTAAATGCAAATGTGTCATCTCATTATCTTAGTTAAATTTGTTCAAATGTTGCCTCTTTTGAATGCCACAAATAATTTAAACTTTGACTGCAATATACTTTCCAGTAGAAATACTATTCTGTCTACAGGGATAAGTAGACTTTTAAAGTGGCTTGATTCTAAGTACATGTTTAATGGGAGTATTTTATTTGTTCTAACTTTTTCATGTATTGCAACTACTGAAAACATATTGAAAGGCAAAAATCAAAGTCAGTTATAAATTCAACTAGAATATGAACTCTTTAGGGATAACAACCTTGTCTTCAGTATTCTCTGTAATACAGGAAATTTTCTGAATGCACAGTATATTTTTTAATGGTTGATTATTCCTTGATTGATTAGAAACAAATGGGAATGCTTTAAATGTATGTCGTGTATATGGCATTTTCTTTTTTCTTTTTCTTTTTGAGGCAGAGTCTTGCTCTGCCGCCCAGGCTGGAGTGCAGTGGTGCAATCTCAGTTCACTGCAATCTCCGCCTCCCGGGTTCAAGCGATTCTCCTGCCTCAGCCTCCCGAGTAGCTGGGATTATAGGCGCCCGCCACCACGCCTGGCTAATGTTTTGTATTTTTAGTAGAGATGGGGTTTCACCATGTTGCCCAGGCTAGTTTCGAACTCCCAAACTCAGACAGTCTGTCCACCTCGGCCTCCCAAAGTGCTTACAGGCGTGAGCCACCACACCCGGCAGTATTTTCTTAAAAAAATATTTATTATACTCTGTTTAGTAATATTTTAGACTTCTTTTTTTATACTTTAGACTTCTTCAGGAGCCAGATCATTTGACCATTTAATAATTTGTTACTGAAAATGTAAACTGAGTTTGGGTTTATCATAATCATCCGTTTTAGAAATTATACCACTTTATGGAATGTCAAGCTACATCACCCGAGAAGACCAGTACAGCAAGCCTCCGCACAAAAAACTGAAAGACCGCCAGATCGATCGCCAGAACCGCCTCAACAGCCCTCCTTCTTCTATCTACAAAAGCAGCTGCACGACAGTATACAATGGCTACGGGAAGGGCCACAGCGGTGGAAGTGGCGGAGGCGGCAGCGGTGGTGGTCCCGGAATTAAGAAAACAGAGCGACGAGCAAGAAGCAGCCCAAAGTCAAATGATTCAGACTTGCAAGGTAATACTCAAGATGTTTGCCATAGAGTGAATTATCAAGACAGAGACATCTCAAATGTTGTTTCCACATCTTTTACATGAGAATATTATTTCCTGGTGCTTGGTTGTTCTGCTAAGAATATTTGAGTAGACCTTCTTTGATCTATTTCTTAGTAAGGAAAGAATATTGCATTGTTTATTTTTTATTAATACTTCATGGCAGAAATACTACGTTTTGGTCACATATGCCATGTAGCTTTCTACTTAGTAACAAGTGTGTGAAAATCTTTTCATGTTAGCCTACTTCTGTTGTTTCACTCTCTGAATAGATAGATGTGGAAGAAATCCAAAGATAATTTTTCTAAAAGTGTAGGCTAGTTTAAATCTCAAAATAATTATACCTCATAAACCATATGTAATTGCTTCCTTACTGTAATGAAATCTGTCATTGAATCACAGAAATATATTTCTCTTTAGTTTTGGCATCAGTTATTGTCTCATACCACCTTTTGCCTGTGAATTAAGTGTTTGGAAACCAAGAACGAGATGGAAGAATGAGGGTCACCACATACAGCTAGAGAAACATCAACTCAGAATGGCACGTGCTTTTTTGTAGATGAATCTCTTGGGTATAGATCAGTTGATTTGGAGGAAGGTTTTTGTGTTTAAATGAAGTTTTGGGGGTAGTTTAGAGAGAACCTATTTTGATGCCACATAAGGAAAAGCAGCGACTTTTTCTATAGGCATAGGGAAGAATGACTTAAGTGAGGCAAAAAAGGTAACATTTGGATAAGGTAGGTGAGTTTATAGATAGAAATGACTGGAAAACAAAGACATGAACAACTTTTAAAGATAGGATCAATTATTCAAGTAGATTCCCTTTTTCATTCACAATCACATTCTCACAGACAGTCCTCATTTCTACCTGACTGAGATGCAATAAGGAATCTGATTGTAACACTCATTGATTATAACACTCACTGAATTTACGGATTCCTTACTGTATCTCATTCAGGTAGAAACAGGGACTGTGTCTGTGAGAATGTGATTGTGACTGAAAAAGATGGAATTTGTGTATTTTTGAGTGTCTATGGAAGAGCTTCTGACAAGGGAGAGGAAGGTTAGGTAAAATGAAGTATTGCAATCAACATTTCCCCCTACGTTATTTGGGTGAGTGATTGCAGCATGAGAGAGAGGAATAGTAAGATAACAGTGAAATGTAAACAGATCATGTATTCTTTTCATTTTAATTATTTATTCTTTTCTCTATTTTCCAAACTCTATGCAATTACCATGTTATTCTTACAATTTTTAAAACAAATAATTACCATAAAAAGGAAATGGAAGATTCAAGAGGCTTGTACATAGCTCTTAAGGGAAGATGCTGGGTCTCATATAATAATTTTTAGTCAAATGATACTGTAATTTCTAAGCTTGAAATTAGTTTATTAGCAGTGTTACAATTTAACCATGACTATACAAGAATTCATACCAAAAAAATTAAGAATAGATTTCCCTAAAGAGAATTTTAATCCAAAGAAAAGCGAGAGAGAATGTATAAATTGTCTAGAGAGCTTACGAGGTTTGAAGTACTTTGATTACTTGACTCATTCTTTAATAATTTTCACCTTGCTTTGCACCAAAACTGATTTAAGGCAAATGACATAGACACATAGAAGCAGATAACATAAATGTAAGCATTAAGGAGCCGAAAGATGATAAGGGAAGGAAAATACTAATAAGATGAAGCAGGGTTCCAGTAGAGTGGCTTGATATGGGCCATATATTTGGTTTTGCGCCTCCTGGTTGTCAAAGCAAAAAGGCAAATGTGAATCACATAGCACGGACAAAGAATAAAGCACTTCTTGTTCATGGGGTCCATCAAGTGGCTCATAATGTTTCAGTTGTGTCTGCCTCAAAATGTGGCTGTTGGTTCCTAGGATTCCAAAAGGCTTTTTCCTGCTTTCTCATCCTTACAAGTGTGTCTCCTGCTAGAGGTTACTGCACCTGACATCTAAATCTGTGCCCCAGATACAGACTTCTTAACTGATTCTTAGGTTTACAGTGCTACCTAATTAATCTAAAACTATACTTAATACCAGTATGATAAACCTAATAGGTTCATATGTGGTTTGCACAAGAATAGAATATATACTTAACGATAACATGTGACTTGTGGTTTTACTTAGGTTAAATTGCCCTCATGGCCAGAAGAGATAAATCTTTTTACTTTTTTTTTTGAGATGGAGTCTCGCCCTGTCACGTAGGCTGGAGTGCAATGGTGCAATCTCAGCTCACTGCAGCCTCCGCCTCCCAGGTTCAAGCCATTCTCCTGCCTCAGCCTCCTGAGTAACTGGAATTACAGGCATGTGCCACCACACCCTGCTAATTTTTGTATTTTTGGTAGAGATGGGGTTTTGTCATGTTGGCCAGGCTGGTCTCAAACTCTTGACCTCAGGTGATCTGCCCACCTCGGCCTCCTTCTTTTTACTTTATAATTCCTTTGCCTTTGAGTTAATTTACTTGAATAATTTACCTTTTTACCACTTACAAAAAACAAATCTTTAAAAAAAGACAAACTTTAAGTTTGTGCCTGGTCCTGTGGTAAAACTAAACACATGTAAAAGAAGCAAACAACTCATGTTAATATAAATACATGTATTAAAAAGATGGAGATGCCTTAATTTCTCTCTTGAGGTCTAGTTCTCTCAGTTAACTGTGCTTCAGAAACTTTAAAACAATAAGAGATTCGTGGACCCCATTTTAGACCTAGTAAATCAGAATCTTCATACCACTTTTGACTTCATGTTTTTTTGTTTTGTTTTGTTTTTTAAATAAAACCTCCATTGGGGATAATGTATAATCAGCCAAGATAGAAGATTATACTATCATAATAATAAGGATGGTTCATCAAGTTGTACACAGTATGGAATAGGAACTTTGTGTTTTATTCATCAATCTCTCCCTCCTTCTAGTACTATACCTGACACATAGTAGGTACTCAGTAAATATTGTTAAGTGACTCCTGTTTTCTTAATTGCCTTGTTTTCCAGAGCAAGCCTTCTTTTTGAACACACAAAGCTATTGTACCATTTCCTTTTCCTGGAACAAATTGTTGCATTGCTCAAGGAAACTGCTCTGTGGCTAGCCTCCCCTTTCATTTACTATTACCTTCAGGAAAACAGGCACGACAGAGTCCCATAGTACACTCTGAGAAATATGGGATCTCTGAGTTCTTGCACTTCCTTGGAGCAAATGGTGTGGTGTGAGCCGAGAACAGTTGGGGCTTTGGTATTAGACATACAGTACTTGGCTTAGAATTGGGCTTTGTTACTTACTTTTTCCTTTTAGTTTTCCCTGAATTTCCATGTTCACATTTGTAAAATGGGCACTTAAATTTCCATTATTAAATATTAAAAATACCCTTGCTCAGTTCTTAACACTTTAATATAATGGTAACCCTTATGACTTGAATATTGTCTCTCTCATCTTCAGGACTCCTGTTATTATAGGATCATGTCTCATCTGAGATAGCTGCCCCTCAAAATAGGCATCTCTCTCTACTCTCCATCTGGCGGCTTTTCCCCTTCCCTTCATGCTCCATTCCCCTCACCCCAGTCCCCTACATTTCTTCTCCTTTAAGCCAGAAGTGGCTTTCTTTGCTTAAACCCATCTTACATTTTTGAAAGCTAAACCCTGCATTACTGGCCCACTATCTCTGAAAGTTGCTTCCAGGCTCCTCTTCTTTTTTTTTTTTTTTTTTGAGACGGAGATGGAGTTTCACTCTTGTTGCCCAGGCCGGAGTGCAATGGCGTGACCTCAGCTCAGTGCAGCCTCCACGTCCCATGTTCAAGCAATTTTCCTGCCTCAGCCTCCTAAGTAGCTGATATTACAGGCGCACACCACCATGCTTGGCTAATTTTTGCATTTTTAGTAGAGACAGGGTTTCACCATGTTGGCCAGGCTGGTCTTGAACTTCTGACCTCAGGTGATCCACCCGCCTTGGCCTCCCAAAGTGCTGGGATTACAGTCGTGAGCCATTGCACCTGGCCAATTTTTTTTGTATTCTTAGTAGAGGCGGGATTTTGCCATGTTGGCCAGACTGGCCTTGACTCCTGGTCTCCAACTCCTGGCCTCAGCCTCCCAAAGTGCTGGGATTACAGGCGTGAGCCACCGTGCCTGGCCACTTCCAGGCTCTTTTAAGAGAGGTTGGCACTGTGTAGAAACATACCCAATATCCTGGGGTCCTCTCTGGTGGAATTGGTACCGGATCTCATACATCTCCTCGTCACCTCGTCCTAGGGCACTTCCAGCTCCGAGTGAGAAAGAACTCTGGTGCTCAGCCTCTTGGGACTTCCTTTCTCATGGTCTCTGGTATCTTCTCATATGTTTTTTATTTTTCTCTTTGCTCCCTCTGAACCTTAAGAGACTTCCCAGAAGGGCCACCTTATGGTTTAAGATGTGTGATTATTCATTTTCCTCTCCAGTGCATCCTCTGTTGTGGCTACAGTTAAATAGATCTCAACATTTTAATCCCTTCCGTGAGAAGCTCTGTAGTGCTCCCCACTATCTAGAGAATAAAGTCTAAACTGCATGATATGACACAAACTAACTTCTTGTGGCCCTTCAGATTTCCCTACCAGACATGCTCGCTGTGTTCTGCCCCGTTTTGTGAATATGCCTCATTCGCTTTTCTTGGCCTGTCCAGTTCCTCTGCCTAGCAAACTCCAACTCAGGCCTTCAAGAGCCAGCTCAGTTATCACCTCCTCTATGAAGGCTGCCTGTCTCTCCAACATATTTTGATGGCAGATAAGTTAGGGAAAAATATTTCAAGAGTTTTTGCCTTCCTTTTCTCTTCCTCTCCTAGCATTTCCTTTTAGAACAGTGCTTGGGCATCAAGTCCACAGATGTTCAAGGACAGGAATGGAAAAATTTGTTCTTGTGTACAGAGTATTATGCAAGAGCTGGGCCTTAAGCCTGTTCTGTGGCCAAAACCCAGTTAAAATAGTCACATTGCCTTTCACTGCAGAAGCTAAAGAAGTTTCTGTTGCTCTTCATTGAGTGAGAGGGAAGCTTCATTTCTTTCATTTTATTCTTGATAAAAACCGAAACACACAGTATTTTAAGGAAGTTATTGAGTGGGCTCCAGTGAGTCAGGATCCAGTTGTCTAACTGAAATCCTTCCATTTTCAGCCAGTTATACCCCCTCAGAAAGGAGTTAGTTTATCTGCCAGTATTGTTTTAGAAAGAATTATATGAATTTAGAGTAAAAAACAAAAGCTTCGCTGAGGATCCACTGTTTAATTTTAAAAGACCTAAGTAGTCCCAATAACAGGTGTGAGCCACCGCACCCGGCCTCCAAACACTTTTTTCTGTAAAAATGTGCTGTGTGCAGTTGACATTGTTGACCTTCACTTTGTTCCTCTGGCTTACCCTAAGAGTGAGGATGTCTTTTTCATATATGACTTTTACATTTTAAAAACGTAATGGAATTGTAGATTTTAAATAATCGGTGTTCTGGACTATGTGACATAGAACATGTCATTGCACTAAGCCGTGGTTTTCCTTTCAGTAAAATGAACAGGTGAGTTAGGGTCTGTGATTTTCAAAATCTTATCAGCGAGTAGATTGCCTCTGTTTTCAGACAATTGTGTGTGGATCGCCAATTTTAAATACAGTATTCCTTCACCCCTACCACATCACACATTCATACACACATACATGTATACACATGTACTCTGAAAGCAGAGAGCACTAAAACTCCTGTGGTTTGAGTGGAGGACCGGGGTCCTTGTCACCCTCCACAAGGCTTTCCCAGGGATCCAGCCCTCACCTGGATCCTGGCTACTCACAGGCTCAGGCCAGCATTATCAGTACCATCTAGGAGCTTGTGAGACATATGCCCTTATGACCTGTCCCCGACCTACTGAATACAGGCTGTGTAGGTGGGGCCCACCAATCTGTGTTTCATTAGGCACTCCAGGTAATAATAAGCCACAGTAGCATTTGAGAACTGCTGGCCATTTGAGTGCGAAGCAATTTTTAACCAAGATTTTAAATGGCAGGGGTGGAAAAGCAGCGGGTGGGAGGCATTCAGTTGGAACACTTGGTTTAAGTTGAGACATGTTCCTTGTACTATCTGTATCATGATAAATACATACTAGTGGTGGAAGAGTTCCTTTTGTGTGACTAACATATAGGTAGCAGTTTATGTGAACTCTTCTAGAAGTTATAGTGCCATATGGGAAAAATTGGGACAAAGTGGCAAGAATTCCAAATATAGAAGAAAACGAACATACAGCATACTTTTGGCATTTGAACTTTGAAATTGTTAACAATCCAAAGACTCAGTTGCATTTTAGATCACATTCCACCACATAGACTCACAGTTTCTGGTTATGATACCGAAAGCCAGTGATGAGGGCATTATTCTTGTGCATTTCTCTTTCAGAGTTCGCAGATTGCTTTCTGACTCCAGCAGTGTTCCTTATTGCCGGTTCTTTGTATTCTAATTCTTTCTCAGGTGGTCTCCCTGGCATTTTTTCTCTTCCTATTCTTATATTTTGTGATCATTGCTCAGAAACCAGAATCAGACTACAGCTGTACTTCCCCCGAAGCAGCAAGAAAGTGTATTCACAATAACAGTAATTATTCATAATGAGAAGTCATAGTGCACTAAGGCTTGAGATGGCATTTTTTCCCTCTAGGGGTCTGAGATTGTGGATATTTTTGGGTCCTTGGAGTCTGTCCTTTTGCTGAATGGCTTGGATTCTGGGAGGGCATGGCAGCGTCCACCTGTGCAGGGCCGACAGTGGTTTCCTTTGTCTGGAATGACGTGCTTAATGTTAATAAGGTCTGGAATGTTGGGAGTTAAGACAGATTTTCTTTTGGACTCTTCTTTTGGTCTTGGCTCCCTGTAGCAGATAATGCTTGTGCTTTTCTGTTTTCTGATTAAAATAGGATATTTAGTAGGGCTTTTGCACTTCACAAGTGGCAGATTTCCTCTTTCTCTTGTAAGCTTTTTCTGTCTTGTGAGCACATATCCTAGGCATGCTCAGACGAGGTGTTTTGGAAGGCTGGAGTTTGGCAGGGCTCTTCTTTTCCCCCACAGTATCTGCTTCCCTTACTGCATTTGAACACTGTACTGTTTCTAGATACATTTTTAATATTTCTTTCTCTCTCAAGTCTGTAGGTGACTATGCATCCTGTGTGTTTTCACCTGTCTACAGCTGCATATACATTCTGAGTATTGCAAAAATATCAAGAAAACATGAGAAAAGTTAAAAGTGAGCTCAGGTCAGTGGAATTCATCCATCTGACTGTCAGTTACAGTCTGAAAAGTGAAAATAGTCCAAACAAGCCCAAATAACTTTTATTTTTTAAAAGGACAGTGGGGACCCCTGGATCAGAATGCAAGAGACGTGAGACATTCTTTTTGGCAGGAAACTGGACAATTAACATCGCCACTTCCATTTCAAGTGTAGGCTGCCAGATCCGTCCGCTCAGTTAGAGGTCTCTGAGTGACTCTAATTAGGGACCAAGCGGACTTGAACGCTTTGCAACTGTCTATGTGTGGGATGGAGATAGTTTTGGGGTCAGAAGGCTGTTTCATAAGGAGCATGCTGCTCATTAACATGTGCTTTCTGACTTGGGCGTTATCCTGCAGGGCCAAGGCTGGAGAAATCAAACTATGAACAATTATTTTTCTCTAAGACCCCTGTATGATGATTTTTCCCCCTTACTGGGATGTTGATTTTACTAGTGCAAAGGCAAATTTACAGCTCAACAAAGAGGACACCATGGTGGCCCAAATTGTTAATTAGTAGAGTATATAATTGTCTTTATTAAGTTACATCACTTATCCTATCTTTTGCCTTTCGCCCTTTCCCCCTCGTATTTTTGTTGCAATCTGGAATGTTTTAAAGATGTTAATGCATGATTCTTTCAACAGGCAAAATGAGATATTTTTGTCACGTCAGGTTAAGAAGTCTTAACCCATTAAATCATACTTGAAGCTTCACATTTTTCACTTGCATATAAAAAGACAAACAGCTGCAAAAATAATTCATTGAGTTTTCTTTTGAAATGAATGTTCACCAGAAGTTTGAGGTCAGAATTTTGATTAGTTTTTACCATATGTAGTACTGAACTCTGTAAACCCGTGTTATTTTCTCTGCCTTTTTGCTTTCTTGGGAACTGATCATGGCAGCATTTAGATGACATCAGAACCCATGTTGGTAAAATAAATGTCATCCCAAAGAACCCTTTAAACAGCAGGTATAAGTGATGATATGGCTTGTTTCTGGTATATTTGTAACCTTCAGTTTTATTGAATTGAAACTTCTATATGTTATTTCTCTCATTTAGCTAAGTTGAATTCTGAATTTAACTGGGTTAGAGGTCATCATCACAAAAGTGCCATACGCAGAAGTAAAATATGTACTAGTTGGGACCTTGCAGATCTTGATTTAGTCTCAGTTCAGCCACTTGGGAACTATGTGACCTTGGGCATGATAGTTAATCTTTCAAGGCTTCTTTTTCTTCTTGTGTGTAGAAAATAGGGGTAATTAATGGCATCTCTTTCAGAGGACTATCATCAGCTCTTAGTACAATTTCAGACTCTAAGTGCTTTAAAAATGTAGTGGTATTGGTAAAGAAAGATCATGAGATTTTTTCCTTGTGAGAACTGCTTTCTGTGGGTCATTTAAGCAGAACCTCAGCCTGTGAGCATGCCCATCAGAATGCTTTTGGGCAAGGCATCCTGCAGCCGGGGGCAGTGTTAAGTAGTAGTGAATGCCAAGGACTTGAGATAGGGGAGAGGTCAGAGGTGCATCCACTCCCCAAAAAAGGTTCTCGGACTATTGCCAACCCACAAACAACCTGCTGAATTCTGGGCAAGAATAAAATGCAGTCCTCTCTCCAGTGCCTTTTCCCTATCACCTCTCTGGGTTGAATTCTCTGTGTGAGCCCACGGAATGGGGTCTAACAGGCTGGCTTGATTCTGTTTGAACCCACTCAGCAAATTAACCACTTTAAGTTACTTTGCTAAAAGGAGGAGATTGCAGGGGACATTAGCTGGAGGCGATGGGCAAACAACAACTGCTCTGTATTTATTTTTCTCCCACCCACATTCCTTGCTTTAGGGCAATTAGTTAAGCTAGATGGATAAGCTAACTGGGTAACCTACTAAATTTCCAAGTCTTTCACAACTTTTCCTTACACCTTCCAACTTGTACACCATCTCTTCCGCATTCTGTGGGCTGCATAGACCTGCCCTGCTACATTGCGGAAGGGGTTGGCACTAGGTGTAGGTAGATCATGGGGGTGGCGAGGCATCTTGGAGGCTACCAGGTGTCGACGCAGAAACCGTTTCTGTTAATACCTTATCTGAAAGAGTCTCAGCATTTGTGATGGAATTTTGGCAAATTTCCTGCTGCTATGTCAACATCGATTTTGTCATTGCTTCTCCTGTGGGTGGAGCTCTAGGATCTTTACATAAACTGCAGTGTGAAGAGGCAGGGTGTTGAACTTCTGGTTTTGTATGATCATTATTGTAATGTGATAATTATAGTCTATATTTGCAAATACGTTCATTATCATTCATGCTTTCTGCCATGGTCAGCTTTGGCTTTTATTTTAAATTTAATTTCCTCAACCAGACACACAGTGTAGCAGACTCTATTACCCTATTTCCATTTTTGGTGCTGTAATGAGACTTTGAAATTCTAGGAATTGAGTAGATAACACAAGTGTGATGTGGGAAAGGTCCCTGGGAAACAACAGTGATACTATTAGGTTGGTGCACAAATAATTGTGGTGTTTGCCATCACTATTGCACCCACATAACAGCTCAGTGCATGCAATTTACAAAGTAATGAGTGAAATGCTCCCCTATAGTTGACTATAAGATTTCCTCATTTTTCTCTGGTGCTGAATTTGCTTTTCAAAAAACTCGTCCCCTTGCTGTTCCCTTCCCCATTCCAGATTGTAACTGCTTCTTTCCAGCTGCATCAGAAGAAGGGGACTTTCCATGTAGGTGTTATGCTCAGAAAAGGGCAGAAAAGACCAGGTCATGGTGGGGATGACTTGCTCCAAGCACAAAAGAGAATTGTGATGGTTCAGGAAGACTGGAAAATAATGAAGCAGGAAAGAAATGAGAAGGGCTTCAGGGGAATGGCACATTGAAATAAAAGGAAGTGGTAAGAACAGGAAAACAAGTGGAATGAAAGGAGCATACACAGTGGGCAGGGATGATTGGATAGACTGTGGAATAAAGGTAATTTGGGGGAAAAACAGGCAGAAAATAAAAGAGATTTCATGGTTCCATGGTTGCATATTCCATTCCTCTCACTAGGTTAACATTTCCCAGAGGGGTTGGGTGGAGAGGGGGAAATCCTTTCTGCCCTGTTGTGGTCCATGTGTCCTTTTGCTGGCAGCTCCACTTGGAACAAATCTCCCTGTGAATACATCTCCTACTTTTTTCCTATTTGGAGTTTCCTGATGCTTTTGTCTTCCTCTTGTGCTGGATTAGAGCATCTACTGCCAGCATGCATTAACGTGATAAACAAATTAAAAGTGAAGTCTTAAGTAGAACTTTGGAAGGAGTAGCAGTACACTATATTGAGGTATTGGATTTTTTGAATATGACTTGAAGTTGTTAAAGTGATGTTTTAGAGTTTTGATGTGCTTAAAAACTGGAAATTGAGAATTTTTTTTATTTTTTGTTTTAAGTTAAAAATTAAGCACAAGAGAACAGGCATGGGAGGATCAGTTTGTGAGGATCCCTTTGGGAAGCCAAGGCAAGAGGATTGCTTGAGCCCAGGAGTTCGAGACCAGCCTGGACAACATAACAAGATCCTATCTCTTCAAATAAATAAATAAATAATTAAATAATTAAATAAATAAATAAAATTAGCTGGATGTGGTGGGCATTCAGGAAGCTGAGATGGGAGCATTGTTTGAAGCTAGGAGGTCAAAACTACAGTGAGTATTGATCGTGCTACTGCCCTTTAGCCTAGATGATAGAGTGAGACCCTGACTTTAAAAAAAAAAAAAAGGCACAAGAAAGTGGGGGAGGGGGCACCACTTTTCCTTTTCCTTTATTCCTGGGTTAGTATGCCTTTGTCAAAAGCAGCTTGCTTTAAATGAAGATGTCATGCTTATTTCAAGTCCTCTTACAAACCGAATTCACTCTCATATCCCCTTGATATGTAATAAAAAGCAATATATATATAGCATTTCTGTGAAATAATCAAGCCTTGCTTTCTAGACTTATTAGAATTACCTCATGAAAGCAACATGAGGAAGTGAGTGGGAAGAACTATGTCTACAACAATTAAAATAGTTTTTTTTTTCATAAATGTATTTATTACTGCTTCTCTTAATTCACATGGTGAACTTCCATTGACCTTTTTTTCCTTTTATTTGAAAAGACACAAATTATTATATGCAGCAGTAAGATCTTTCAAACCAGGAGGCATGGAGAAACTGCCGTATTTTAGGTTCACTAAGTTCCTCAAAACGATTTAAGTGTCTTGCCAAGCACATTTTAAAAAAATTCATATTTAGTCTTTCAGGAAGATTTATCTTTTGTTGGAATGTTGCTCCAAGGAACTCTATAAGATATCAGCATCTCTTGAAAGCTCTGTTAAAAATGATGTTGTTACTTAAGTGAGAAATGGTTATGGGTGCTTTAATTATTCAGCGATCAAGGGTTTTTTTGTTGTTGTTGTTTTTTGTTGGTTTTTTTTTTTGTTTTTTTTAACACACTGACAGCATTCATATTATTTACTACTTACACTGTCATCCATGTGAAGATGGCTCCAATTTAATTGCAGACAGTTTTCAATTTGAAAACTATATCTTCATTTCATTAAAGAATTTCGTGTCTGGGAAGTACTATTCCCTATAAAGTTTAATCTCTGGGTATAGTGGTCTCAGCATCATCTACAGCATTACGCATGAGGGCAAAACTGTTTAGAGTAAGTTAGGTACGTTGCTATTGCATTAGCATTTCTCAGAAGAAAGATGATCTTTTAGGTAGTAAACATACATGCATCGTAGCAATCAGTAGGATTTCCTGATTTGCCTGACTCTGCGGTGCTTCCACGCCTGTTTGCTGCGTCGTTTCTTCACTTCCTTTTCTTTTTTTGTCGGGGGGGACAGGGTCTTGCTCTGTTGCCCAGGCTGGAGTGCAGTGGCACGATCACAGCTCACTGCAGCCTCAACCTCCTTGGCTCAAACAATTCTCTTGTCTCAGACTTCTGAGTAGCTGGAACTACAGACGTGTGCCACCCCACCTGGCTAATTATTTTTATTTATTTTATTTTTTGTAGAGACAGGGTCTCACTTTGTTGCCCAGGTTGGTCTCGAACTCCTTGGGCTCAAGTGATTCTCCTGCTTCGGCCTACCAAAGGGCTGAGATTACAGGCGTGAGCCACCGCGCCCAGCCCTGCATCATTTCTTTTAGATAATGTCAGGGACAGCAGTTTCTATGGCCCTGCTACCCATATTGGAATGAGAGATACAGTAATCATCTAAATCTTAGCCTTTATAGTTAAGATTACAGAACTTGGTTTTCTGAACTGAATAATCTGTCGGATGTTTGTACCCACAAATTAGGATTCTCATTCTTCTCTTTTTCTTCTCTTTTATATTTTTATTTCTTGCATTTTTAGATTCTATGAATTCTCTACTCTCTCTCCTGTTCTGTATATCTGGCTTCCAAGACTTGCCATATTTATCATCACTAATACTATAAATGGACTTTTAAAATTCAACACTTTTTATTCATTCATTTACTGCTGAGGTACTTTTTATTTTATTTTGCATTTTGAACGGGGTAAGGAAATAGAAAATGATAAAGATAAATGAGAAGGATGTTTTTAATACTAGATTATTGTCGTAGCTGTCAACCTATTTACTTTTGAAGAAGAAAGTTTCAATAATTGCTCTTATTTTAAGACTATGTTACAAGCTCATTGAGTGCATCCAAGGAAAAGGAAGCACTTCAGATAAGCTAACTGCACTTCTTTAATAAGGGTGTGTGGTCCAGTTGCTAGTTTGTCCTTGTCATCTTATTTCCATTTCCTTCCTTTTGGCCATTTTTATCTTTAATGATCTCAGTAGGAGGTAAACAACCTCGATAAGAGGATAAGGGAGAATGTATCCAAGTGCTGCTTGTCAATAGCTCAGATAAAGATTTGGTGTGTATGGAAAACCTGAAACTTAAAATGATTCTCAGAAATTATCTCTAGGGTTCATTTATAATATTGAGTAGATTACTATTTCTGTAGATGGGAAACTACTATTTCTATGGATCAAAAATAGTTCAATATTTGAAATTTTACATGCTTCAACTTATTCCACACATCAATATGAAGGATAATTAATAGGTATCTATACAAAGTATATCTCTACTGTGTTTCTCAGCTGTTGGTATGCTAGAATTTGTTCTGTTTTTACTTTCACTGTCAACAAGAGTAAAAGGTTTAGGGAGAGAAAACAGTGAACACCAAAGAACTCAGGTAATTTGTCTACTGCTAGGATGTTTTTTGCAAATAGATATTGAAAATGATATTTTGGGGTGAGCAAAGGATCAATAATCTGTTTAAGGCAGGAAATACTAGATTTTATAAAGATATATAGGAATAAAATGAGATAAAATCACAGTGCCCAAGATGTTTTCTTGAAATGGTGGCTAGAGTCCTATTGATTAATGCTGGTGACTGAGACGTCAACATTGAAAATAAACCATCCCCAGACAATTGATAATTATAGGTGACAATTATATTGTTATACTTTATTTAGGCAGTAGTTTTGTTCCTGGAAAATTACTTTTATTCAAGAGGAAAATTAGAAGCGTTTGAGAACTGAATGTTTTGTGGAAACTCTTGTGTATAATTTTTCAGTTTTATTCAATTTCATAAGTCTTCAGGGAATATTTTCAGGCCTAGATTTATGGACACTGTATATAGTACCTGCTACCAAAAGAACATTCTACTATCAGGCTTATTAGAAAGCATATTGTCTGTTTTTCTGGTGCCTTGTTGTGAGCAGATGTTCCCTCAGCATTTCTGAACTATTTTAATGCACAAGATGGGAAGAACAGTAAGTTAAAAGACAAAGATAGGAATTAATTTTTTGACTAGGTAACTGCATTTGAGTGGGGATAAATGTGAGTATTCTCAATCTTTTTTATCCCTCTGCTCAATTTGAGGTAATACCATGTGGTCGGTCACTTAATCTGTCATCAGACCCTAAAAATTCCGTAACAAGTCTCAGTTCTGTGTTAGTAGGAGAATGGATTAAAAATAAGTTTGTAATAAACTCTAGCACAATCCTGTCACTTGAGCTCAGTTCCTTCGATTTGGCCCAATTTTCTTTTCTTTTCTTTTCTTTTTTTTTTTTTTGAGACGGAGTCTTGCTCTGTCGCCCGCCCGGGCTGGAGTGCAGTGGCCGGATCTCAGCTCACTGCAAGCTCCGCCTCCCGGGTTCATGCCATTCTCCTGCCTCAGCCTCCCGAGTAGCTGGGACTACAGGTGGCCGCCACCTCGCCCGGCTAGTTTTTTGTGTTTTTTAGTAGAGACGGGGTTTCACAGTGTTAGCCAGGATGGTCTCGATCTCCTGACCTCGTGATCCACCCGTCTCGGCCTCCCAAAGTGCTGGGATTACAGGCTTGAGCCACCGCACCCGGCCGATTTGGCCCAATTTTCTTCACTGTTTTTCTTTTCATATTGTAATGACTACTGTCCACAGAGAAGGTTAACACAATGGAGGCACACTTCTGATGGGCCCTGTATTCCTTTCCTGTGATTAACAAATCAGCACACACAAAGCTGGTGCTTCTTTTTTTTCCCCCATAGAGATGGGGTCTCACCGTGTTGCCTAGGCTGGCCTCTAACTCCTGGGTTCACCCGGCACTCTGCCACCTCAGTTTTCCGAGTAATTGGGACTACAGGCATGCACCACTATGCCTGGCAAAGCCAGTGATTTAGAACAACAGAAATTTATTCTGTCACAATTCTGGAGAGAATGTAGAGCTCAGAAGTCCAAAATCATTGTTACCTGGGTGAAATCAAGGTATTGGTAGTCCCAAGCTCCCTCCGGAGGCTCTAGGAAAAAATCTGTTCCTTGCCTCTTCTAGCCTCAGGTGGATGCTGGCACTCTTTTGCTTGTAGCCACATCACCCCAGCTTCAAGATTAGCATCTTCAAATCTCTCTGCTCTTTTCTTCGCCTCTTGTTTGTGTTAAGTCTTCCACTACCTCTGCCTTATAAGAATGCATGTGATCTCATTTAGGGCCCATCTGAGTAACTCAGGATAATTGGCCATCTCAAAATCCTTAACCTAATCATATCTCCAAAGACTTTTGCATGCAAGGTAACATTCACAACCACCACAGGCTCCTTCCAGCATCCCTGTCTAGAAACCTGGCTGAGCCAGCCCATTTGCCTGCATCCTAGTTAAGGGTCTGATTGATACACCCTCGACCTTCCTCAACATTTACTGTATGCTTTTCAGTGAGCTGCAGTTAATTTCATCCAAATGTACAATAGCAGCAGCAAGTATCTGTCTCTACTAACACAGGCCAAGAATCATTTAGCAGAGCTACCACCTGTCTTTAGAGAAGCAGTTTACGTAGGGAAATCTACACACACGCTTTTTTTTTTTTTTTTTTTGAGCAGGGTCTGACTCTGTCATCCAGACTAGAGTGCAGTGATATGATCTTGGCTCACTGCAGCCTTGATCTCCCTGGCTCAAACAATGCTCCCACCTCAGCCTCCCGAGTAGCTGGGACTATGGGTGTGTGCCACCCTGCCTGGCTAATTTTTGTATTATTTGTAGAGACAGAGTTTCACCATGTTGCCCAGGCCGCTCTTGAACTCCTGAGCTCAAAGGATCCTCCTGCCTCAGCTTCCCAAAGTGCTGGAATTACCGGTGTGAACCACCATGCCCAGCCTATGCACAGTAAATTAAGCTAGTTTAAGCAGTTCATAAAGCTGAATGCTGTAACAACTGGGCTGTAAATAGAAGTGAGTTGTGCTGTGGATGTGCGTGTGTATCCACATGTAAAATGGCGGCTCTATATTTTCAGGGCATATTTAATAGTTAAATATCAGAATCTGTATAATTCTTTTTAAGTGATGACCGGAGCTCATGGCATTTCCCAAGAAGAAGTGAAATGAACCTATCTGATTTTGAATATATATTTTCTTTAAAAAGTAAATAAGATCATTTTCACGGAGCATGAGATAAGAGTTACAAAGGTTTAAGAGTAATCTTTAATGAATCTTATGTCCTGTAAATGTTAAATAGACCTCAAGAAAATTCCATAAAGCTGATACTTGTTGGATATTACACTAAATAGTTAATGTTATAATAGATTGCAGGTGTCTTTTCTCTGATGACTGTCATGTAGGTGGAGTCTAATAATTGATTTAATTTTGAAGAAGATTTCTGTGTACCCTGAGGTGTCATATGCTAAATGGGTGATAAATTCTAAGGCCCTGTTATCTGCTTTGTTGTGTTTTTAATAGTTATTGCCCGTTGTAATAAACTTGTATCTTAGATTTCTTTTTTCACCGGTCAGTGGGTGTTTTGCCTAAATTGAAAAGACAGAAGATTTTAACTACATACGAAGTACTATTTTAAGTCATTGAAGATTTTTCCCTCCTCCAGAATTTTTTAATCTTGTCATACTTGGTGGGAAATAATGTATACATTAGAGTCAAGCATACTTAATTGTATAGTTTAAACATCAGTGTGTCATTAATTGAATGAACAAATTAGTTAAAACTCTGTATTTGCTGTGGGTTTCAAAAATTACCTGGACAGTAATTAGAGTTACAAAGAGTTCTAAAACAAAAGTTGATGAGAATAATGAAGTTGAACTACAAAGCCCTGATTGTATAAATAGAGCAAGAAGAAAGAACACCAAGAAGGGGGGAAAAAGTGTTTTGGCCAGACACGAGAACTCAGCTGGATCATGTGGTATCAGCCAAGATAATATGTGATAGAGAATGGCAGATATAAATACCACGGCACTCTGTACATCAGAATAGAGAAATCAGAGATAAAAAATACAGGTCATGTAGATCACAGCTCTCCCTGTAGCCAGGCTCAAGTTAAGGTAGTTTAGTTATATAATCAACTTTTGTGGTATTGCTAGGGACCTTAGTAAAGGAGGGGCAAAGCTGAGGGGAGATCACATTATGTTACCTCGCTGGAATAGTTTCTCCAATCTTTCCATGCAGTTAAAAAATTAGATCTGTCCATTTCAAACCGTTTAGTTCTACCCATGCTCATGAGCCTTTGGTTTTAGCTACTTACGTGTTTTTTCCATAAAGATATCAGTCACTTGTGGCATATACCATGCCCTGCCAGTTCCTTTTGGAATCAATTTAAATGAGAAAAATAAAGGACTTTGGGAAAAACTATTTCAGTGTGTCTGTTAAATTGTTTTACTATTTGAGAATAGTTCTGGACTCTGAAATACATTTTCCATTTAATAGTATTTGGCTTTTTTTTTTTTTTTTTTTTTTCTGAGCCATAACATTCGTGGAAATATGTTGAAATCTTAAGTGGAGAGAATATGACTTACTGCTTTTGGTATGACTTGCTGTCTAGAATGTTACAGTCTTCACTACAGTATGTTCTGGTCAGCAGCATTAGAAACAAGGATAACTTCAGACTACAAAGAAATGTGCATATTGTGATTCATAACTTTCTTCCTATTTTAAAATCTTCATTTTTTTCCTTTCCTTTCATTTTCCTTCTTCTTTCCTTTCCTAGGCGCTCTCTCTGTCACCCAGGCTGAGATGCAGTCGCATGATCATAGCCCACTGCAGCCTCAAACACTGCATCTCAAGCGATCCTCCTACCTCAGCCTCCTGAATAGCTAGGACCACGGGCATGTGCCACCATGGCTGGCTAATTAAATTTTCTTTTTTTTGTAAAGATGGTCTTGCTATGTTGCCCAGGCTGGTTTTGACCTCCTGGCCTCAAGTGATCCTCTTGCCTTGGCCTCCCAATGTACTGGGATTACACACATGAGCTACCACCCCCAGCCTATTCTGGATTCTTCAGATTGTAGAGCCAACTATACTACAGATCTGTGCTTTTTGTTGTTGTTGTTGTTGTTGTTGTTGAGACAGGGTCTTGCTCTGTTGCCCAGGCTGGAGTGCAGTGGCGTGATCTTGGCTCACTGCAGCCTCCAACTCAGGTTCAAGCAATTCTCCTGCCTCAGCCTCCCGAGTAGCTGGGACTACAGGTGCGTGCCACCATGCCCAGCTAATTTTGTTTTGGTGTTTTTAGTAGAGACAGGGTTTCACAGTGTTAGGCAGGATGGTCTCGATCTCCTGACCTCGTGATCCGCCTGCCTTGGCCTCCCAAAGTGCTGGGATTATAGGCGTGAGCCACCACATGGCCTAAATCTGTGCTTTTTTATAGGACATTTCATCAAATACATATTCTTCGTCACTTGAGTGGCAACTCTTCCTAGATATTAATACTGTTTACAAAAAGTTAGGTCTAGAAAATGACATCGATTATTGTGAGACAAGTAACACATTTCTGTATATCCAAAATATATTTCATTAAATTTGACTCTTTTCCTAAATTTCCAATGTTGTTGTAGTGCTCGTTTTGTAATATTGTGCTTGTGTGTGCACATGTGCACTTTCGTAGAGGTTAAATGAGTAAAATAGAGTGTTATTCTCTTTGCTGTTCTCACTGCTTTAGCTGTTGTTCCCTTACAATTCGTTTTCTGCACAGCAGCTGGGTGAAGTTTTTGTTAAAACCCCCACGTTTTCCTTTTGAACTTAGCACATGGTGCAAACTCTACCATGGCTGCTGCCTGATGCTGCAACCTCACCTTCTTCCAGCCCTGCTCCAGTTCTCTGTGCCCTTGCCACACAGCTTACTTTCTCCAGTTCTCTAACATGTGGGGTCTGTCCTGCCCTTGTGCCTTTGACCTATCTGTTCTCTCTCTTGGAAAGTTCTGTTATACTTTGTATAGTAGAATCCTTCCCATCCTTCCTGGCATAGCCCAAATGCTTCAGGATCAGAGAGACCTTCTTAGACTACTTCATCACATCACCCTTCTTTACATATTCTCCTGACACCCACCACGAGCTGACCCTATTGTATTTGTTAGTATACATCGTCTATATTCTCCTGCAAGAGTTCACCCTTGACTGTATTGGAAACAGATTGGAGTTGGCAGAAGATAACATGCAGAGCTCACTCAAGGGGACTTCCAGACATCTTTTATAGATAATATGAATTGCTAAATTTGCTTTTCATTTAAAACATTTCGTTTTATAAGACTTGGGTTAAAATACAGAATTCCATTGCAGTTGGAAAGAGTTACCAAATAGTTTATTATGCATGCTTGAATGCCAGTATTGCACAGCATGTAATGCAGTCGGTATGAAACACTTTTTTTGAGGAACTGAAATGCTGGGTAAGAATTCTATGCTAAGCCTATTTCAGCCCCACAAATGAAGGCCTTTCCTATAAATGTAGTCTTGTATTTCCTTCCGGCCAGATAAATGCAATAAACTGTCATCATTGCTCTCTCCGTTTTTGTTTAGTAAGAATGAGCCTCTTTAGGTGTTTGCAGAATTATTTTGGCAGTCTAGTATTTCCACTATCATTAGCTTTTACCCTTAGGTAGAACCTGGACTTTGTGTTTTCACCTGTCCAATTTTCATTACATTTCATGTAATTCATAGAAATTAAAGTTTCACTCAGATACTCTTGACTGCATAGCAACAAACCTATTTTGGAATATTAAAACAAGGTTTTAATATAGAAACTGTTTCAGCCTTTTGTTTTAAACTATTGATTTGCTACATAGTTTGGAGATTTTTTTTTAGATACCAGCTCTCTTCAGTAGTTCTGATTCTCTTAGGACTTTTTTAAAAACATCTGTAAAAAATGGTATAATAACTTTTATATTATTCAGTACCTTTTTTTTTTTATTTGGAATGGTTTGTATGCTCTTATTCTGATGAGAAAGAAGATGAAACCATTCTTTTCTAATTGTTGGGAAATGTTGTGGAACCTGACTTTTTGATCACTTTCTGCCAGTGCTAGGGCCTGTTTACCTACTCATTCCCACTTGGCTCTGCCAGCTGGGGCTGCCTTAACTGGTCTCCATGCTCCTATGAGGGAGTTCTTAGGTAAACGTCAAGTCTGCGTCAGAAATAAACATGGAGAGCCATCTCTTTCCAAATGTTCAGTGCAAGACAGAGCAACAGGTTCTGCTTCGAGAATTATTACTGGAGACACCATCCACGCATGCAAGCATTCTGTACCAGGTAGTACACTGACAATTTGGAACAAAGATAGACACTGCCATCTTGGTTCAGAAGGCCTCCTAATAATGGCATTCTAGAAGAGAAAACCTGGATTATGTAGCCTAAGATATGGTCTTGTTCTGGTAGAACACGTGTGAATAGGAAACAGATCGTAGCCCTTGCTGATACTGTCACTAGGGTCTAGATCACCACTGGGTTTAAGCAGAGATGGGTAATTTTTGCTTTTTCTTAAAATATCCCAGCAGTCTGAACTAAAAATATGGAGATATTATAAACCTGTGTTTGCCTGAAAACAAGATTGTCACCAATCTCAAAAGTCAGAAAGAAATCATTCTTTCTCATACTCTGTATAATAGCTATAAGAGGGAGGGGAATGGAAAGGTATTTTGGAGTTTAAAAGTAGTAAAACACAGAACCATGAGTCCTGCTTGCAACTTTAATAAAATTTGGGTATTTTCTTAGTAGAACACCTTTTCTATTCCTGAGTTAGGCTACAAGGACTGCCCATTATGAAACCAAGCTAGAAACTGCCTTAAGGTTAAATACCTTAAGGAGAAGTAACTAACCTTTGCAGCAGTGGGGAACAGTCACAGCTCTGAGACCCCATCTCTGGTCAGTGACCAGAGATATCTGAGAGCTGATGGGCTGCAGTGGGGAGAAGGACTGGCTGCTACAGGAAATAAACCTTATTTCAGACCCAACTGGAAATGATCTCTTAATTTAATATGTTGTTTTTTTACATGTTTTTAGGGAATTTTTAGATTCACATTTCAGGAGACTATTCTGTATTTGAGCCTTTGGGTTTCGCTGAAGAGCATAGAACCCTAAAAACCCAATATGATCTTAGAACTTCCTTAATTTCTGTCTTTCCACTCTTAAGTCTCTTTTCTCATTTCCTTTCACTGCTCTGAAAATTAACACCTGCTAGGGAAATCAACTTTAGGCTGCTTTCATTGGTAGCCAGTGTCTAAAAATCAATCCTGGCAACTAATGTAAAATGAAATTTGGAAGACGTCTTGATTCTCATGGACTTGTGCAAGCTGAAATTATTAAAGAGGATTAGGAACCACAGCTGGTGAGCAGATGGAATGCTTATAATTTCACAATGTTAGGTAGCTGTAAACTCAAATCTGCACAAAACTTCTTTGCTTTTTCTCTAGTTTATTTCAGTTTATCTTCCTGGACTGTAACTCTGGGCAAGTACGATCGTTTAATTGTTGAAGATGATGAGCCTTAATAGGTTCCTCATTTAGATGGCATCATTTAAAATTCTGGTCGTACAATTTCATACTCAGAATTTCATTTTAGAAACCAACTATTTAATAATGGACTTATTAACGGCACAATAAGTAGGAAATGGTTTTACCTTTTGTTCAAAATGTAGAAATACATTTTAAATTTGAGCAATGAAGACTGGTTCACAGTAATTGCAACTAGACAATATAACTACTTGCTTCTTAAAGAAATGCTTGACTCCATCAGTTCCTTCAGCTTTTTCTGTGTTCATTTCTACTAGAAATTCCTGTGTCACAGAAAAAAGCCACCTTCTTCAAAGGCTGTGCTATCTAATCACAGGCTGCCTGCTCGCTATGTATTCCCTGCACCCATGACTACTTCTCTCTTCGTTCTGCCTTATCATAATATAGGGGCCTTATACATGCACAGAGCAACTGTTTGCCCCCTCAGAAACATAAGCCTAGACCATATTTTCTGGGCTGGTAGGTTAGTGTTTTCTCCACAAAGGAAAGTGTTTGTGAGACTTTCATCCAGTGACTGCTAGGAAGGTCAAATTAGGAACTTTATTCTACAAATACAAAGACATTAACTTATACTTTACGTTAGTGGTTGTTGCTTTATTTAAGAATGGAATTAGTGTCCACTCTACAGTTTAGCACCCACACAAGCTAGAGAAAGGCGCAAGGAGTCCAAAACAGAAAAACAGCTGGAGCCATAAGTAAGTTGAGCAGCCTGGATACAGTCTGTAGTAGCTGGGTGGGAAGAAAACAACACATGGATATTTCAGGTGGTGCCAACAACAAACAGCTGTACTTTATGGTCTGAGATAGTCTCTTCTTAATTATGTCTCAGATGACTGAATAATTTGGGAATAAAGCTAGATACTCAGCCTGCGGCCAAGGAGCCAAGTGAAGCTCATCAGCTGATATGGGTATCAAATCTGGAGGGCTCAAGAGTTTCAGCATACAAAAAAGTCATTACCATCCATGACACAACCTACCACCACCCCAAGGAATCAGCAAAGGTTACATGTGTGGGTACATACTAAAATGCCTATAGCCACTAGGCAGGTAATATCAATGAGTAGAGAAGGTGGGGATATAAAACAAAAGGGAAGGGTGAGGACTATGGAAAATGGAAAAACCTCACCCTATCTGAGGGGGGCAGCTGCTATGCAGCCAATCAGTTATTCTTGGGGTATCGTGGGTCTGAGGCAGACACTCCCATTTTTCTAGGCACTCTAGAAATGCAAAGTTTTATGTGAAATTGCTCAATTTGTAAAAATACATTTTTAAAACATTTTTAATCTATAGAAAAGCTGGAGCAGTACTATGAACACTGTTAGGGCCTAAATGCTTGTGCCCTCCCAAAATTCGTGTATCTTAAAACCCTATGCGCTAAAGTGATGGCCACAATCAGCTGCAAAAAATACTATAATATGTCTTTTGGAAGCAATTACTGCATGATCCTCAGTGTTCCAGCTTCAGAACATCCTGAGTGTTCCATTTCTATATGTGCGGGAGAAGAGGATATATTACCAATGCTTTGGCATGAAGTGATCTGGAGAATTATTATAGGATTGGTCTTTCTTGACCAGCTTTTGAAATGACTTTCAATAGTTTCTCTTTGGATTTCCAAACTGACCTTCTGTAATTGGATGTGGCCTCTTCCAGAAGCAGTAGTATAAACATGTTTAAACTTCGAATGTAATTATTTTGTCCTGAACCAAGCAGTCTAGCAGTCTCTTCCAGTGGATAGATTTGTTTATCTTAAGTAAAGTTAATCTCCCCGCCTTACCCTAATTACCTTTGGGCACGGGAGATGGCAGGAGAAGAGGTTTTGGATGGCCCCCAAGAAGAAATAGACTTGGACCACAAATCAGAAGACCAGAAGACCTGAAGATTTGATACTGGGTTCTTTTAGATTTTCCTGTGTGATCTTGACCAGATTCATGAAATCTCTGATTTGCTGAACCTATAGTAAATGGGTATAATAATATCTAATATGTATTTGCGTATGTTTGGTATATGTATTGTTATGCGATGACTGACAGAACAAAGTAGCACAGACTAGGTAGCTTACACAACAATTTTATCTTCTCACAGCTCTAGATGCTAGAAGTCAGACTGCAGTGTTCGCAGGGTTGGTCCTTCAGGGCCATGAGGGAAGGATCTATTCTAGGCCTCTCTCTTTGACTTGTAACTGGCCATTGTCTCCCTCTGTCTTCACATCCTCTTCCCTGTGTGTGTGTCTGTGTCCGAATTTCCTCCTCTTCTAAGGACACCTGTCATGTTAAATTAGAGCCCACCCCAATGAGCTCTTTTTAACTTAATTACATCTTTAGAGGCCCTGTCTCCAAATATAGTCAAATTCTGAGGCACTAGGGGCCAATCCAGGATTTCTTGGTCATTCATTTTTTTTACTTTTGTGTTGTCTTATCTATTATATTTTCCTCTTGTGCGTTTTTATTTCTCACCCAGTTTAGTCCATGACCTTAATGGCCACTTTTGCTCACAACTGCCCCTCGGGCTCAATAAGCTCACTATTGTCTAGGGTTTATACACCTCAGCTGTTAGGAGATGGAGATCAGATGAATATGGTTTATCGTCTGTAGAGTGAAATGTGGCTACTATGTGGTGCCGTTACAGAGCCAATTTAGGGTGTAAATCTAGTATTTCGGCTCTTGGACTTTTTAAACTGAATCTTTAAATAGAACACTAGTTTCTTTTTCTTTTTCCTTTTTTTTTTTTTAATTGATCCATCATTTATTCATGTTCTGTTTGTAAATGTCCTGAGGACAGGAACCATACCCCCAGTACCAGACAGCAGGATATCAATACATGTTTGGTGAATAAGTGAGAAGCAAAGAATCAACCGTCCCTTCATCGGCAAGTCTTCCGTAAATGTCCGGCGTGGGGGAGGTCAGCATAGGTTCGGCATAGTTCCTGCCATCAGGGAATCTGCAGTGGAGCATATTCCCCAGGAATCTGGTCCTCTTTCTGCACGCCAGCCTGCCCCTAGAACTTCTCAGTCCACTCTCTGAGAACACTAGTTTCATTCTGAAGGGGGGAATATACATGCAAAAGACATTAAGGCCTATGATGAATGTCATGTTTTGAACAACAAGGGCAGCTCATTTGGGCAATGGAAATCCATCTGCAGGGCTTAAGAGAATCCTTTATACAGAAACTGAATAAGTTCCAAATACTATAAATGTTATTAAAGGCTTAGAATGAGATAGCAATAGCGCATAGCTTTGGCCTAGAGTAGGTGGGCTTGAAAACAATTCGACTTCTTTTACATTGACCCTGGATTTGTGGATGTCTGTTCTATCATAATATGTTTTAGAGAATAAAATGGAAAAATAATATTAAGTGTTCTAATTTTCTAATTTCTAATTTAAGCTCTCTTGTAATACCAGAGAGCTTCTGTTCCTCAGAATGGTCTCAATTCTGGAGAACAGCCTCTTGCAAGTAGCATTTTCCATATAGACATTTCTTGCCTGCTGGCCCAATCTTAACTTTTCATTTTAGTTCATTTCTCAGTTCAATGCGTTTAGAAAACAGTGCATTTTTCTTTTCTGGACTAGGGCAGATGGTGCTGTCACTTTTGATTATCTCTCTTTTTTTTTTTTTTTTTTAAAGGGAAATGTTGATTAGGAAGAGCAAGAAATGAAATACCACCAGATTAAATTGAGAGCAGAAATTATACAATCCAAAAAGAGGCAAATCTGTTCTATGTTTTTCTGCTTAGTTTACTATAGTTTATATTTGACTTTCTAGATTTCAAGTTTGATATATTTTAAGAGATCATTTTAAGATAGCTTTTGGGTTATGAGTTTGCTTTGTTTCTGCTTTCTAGAAGATACGGAAGATAGAAATGTTTAGATGGTTTTCTTTTTCTAGTCACATTTAAGTAAGAAGATCCTCGGGTAAGAGTAGCTTTTAGCAAATCCAAAATGTTTGGATAATTTCTGCTTTATGCCACTGAAATCTCTCACTTGCAGTCTAGTGGCACTTTGTATTTTCCTACTGTTTGGCAATCTAATCTTAAATTAGAATACTTAACAGGTGTTCCAAAACAGAAGTCACAAGGAAGTGGACAAAGGGGCCCAGAAGACAGCTTGAAGAGCCTCCTGCTGGCTACGTTTAGGGCAAATTTAGTGTCCAAAAAATAATGATGGTGGTGAAGTGTAGCAGATTTTAACACATTGAGTTAAAAAAAAAAAAAAGAATCTGGGTTCAAGATACTTTAAAAGTAGGAGAGAGAACTAATAAACATAGAAGAATGACAGAATTAGAAAAATCGCCATCTAGAAACTACCAATATAATGATACATGCTAGAGATCATCGGTGTTTACTGTAACCATCAGCTGAAAGGGAGAATGTGCTTTGACAATGGAGACAGGTTTTACACAATACCTTAAGCAAGTGACCAAACTGAGCATCACCTAATAGTTCAAACAGAACTGTGCATGTTCTCATGTCATAGGATGGGAATTATATCTGTAAACAGTTCTTCCCCAAAATTCTTAGCCTGTATCTAATTATGAGGAGATAGCATCACACTACAGATAGTGATATATATTATATAAGAAAACTGGCCTGACCACTCCAAAAATGTCAACTTTATGAAGACAAAGTATAAGGGATTTCTGTTCCAGATTAAGAAAGATTAGTAAAAAGCTAACAACTGATGCATGCTTGGTCCTTGATTGGATCCTGAATTAGGAGAAAAAAAAATTAAAGACTTTGTTGGAACAGTTGAAAAATTTAAACATGGATTTTAATTTCAAATTTATTCGATTAATGTTAAATCTGATTGTAGTAATGTGTTTGTGTTTATGTAGGAGAAGCTCCCTGTTCTCAGGAAAGAAGTGCTGAAGTTTTGGGGTGAAGTGTCATGAGATCAATAACTTTCCCTCAAATGGTTGTGAAAAAACGTGTATGTGTATATATATATAAGTAGAGATCAAATGTGAGCATGCAAGTATAGCAAAATGTTAATAAGTTGACCAGGCCGGGCGCGGTGGCTCAAGCCTGTAATCCCAGCACTTTGGGAGGCCGAGACGGGCGGATCACGAGGTCAGGAGATCGAGACCATCCTGGCTAACACTGTGAAACCCCGTCTCTACTAAAAAAAAATACAAAAAAACAGAGCCGGGCGAGATGGCGGGCGCCTGTAGTCCCAGCACTCGGAGGCTGAGGCAGGAGAATGGCGTGAACCTAGGGAGGCGGAGCTTGCAGTGAGCTGAGATCCGGCCACTGCACTCCAGCCCGGGCGACAGAGCGAGACTCCGTCTCAAAAAAAAAAAAAAAAAAAAAAAAAAAATAAGTTGACAAATCTAGGTGTTTTTCTTAGCTCAGGCTGCTCTAACTATACCATAAATTGGGTGGCTTAAGCAACAAACATTTATCTCTTACAGTTCTGAAGGCTGGAAAGTCCAAGATAAGGGTGCCAGCATATTTGGTGTCTGGTGAGGTCTGTCTTGCTGTTTTACATAGATGGCACGTTTGTGCTGTGTCCTTGTGTGGCTGAGAGAAGAAAGCGAGCTCTCTCAGTACCCTTATAAGGACATCAGTCCCATTTATGAGGGCTTTATCCTCATGACCTCATCTCATTCTAATTACCCTCTAGTGCCATCACTTTAGCGCGTAGGGTTTTAAGATACACGAATTTTGGGAGGGCACAAGCATTTAGGCCCTAACAGTGTTCATAGTACCGCTCCAGCTTTTCTATAGATTAAAAATGTTTTAAAAATGTATTTTTACAAATTGAGCAATTTCACATAAAACTTTGCATTTCTAGAGTGCCTAGAAAAATGGGAATGTCTGCCTCAGACCCACGATACCCCAAGAATAACTGATTGGCTGCATGGCAGCTGCCCCCCTCAGATAGGGTGAGGTTTTTCCATTTTCCATAGTCCTCACCCTTCCCTTTTGTTTTATATCCCCACCTTCTCTACTCATTGATATTACCTGCCTAGTGGCTATAGGCATTTTAGTATGTACCCACACATGTAACTTTTGCTGATTCCTTGGGGTGGTGGTAGGTTGTGTCATGGATGGTAATGACTTTTTTGTATGCTGAAACTCTTGAGCCCTCCAGATTTGATACCCATATCAGCTGATGAGCTTCACTTGGCTCCTTGGCCGCAGGCTGAGTATCTAGCCTTATTCCCAAATAATTCAGTCATCTGAGACATAATTAAGGAAGTGTGGATGTCAACACTGTTCAAAACTTGCTGGATAGGAGGTATACATACTAAAATTATCTTTCAGATGCAACATATTAGAAATTGTACTCTGGATTCCACCTGTCAGTTGGCACAGTCTTGCAAAAAGTATTGAATAAGTTGCTTGAAAAAAATTTAACATGGCATGCCAAGTCTTAATGAAAAACATTTTGTGGAAACGTTTTGTAGACTCCCATGCAAAAAGTAGTGTATGAACTTTAATTACCTTTGTTAAGTTGTTCTATCCTGTATTTAAGCGACTACTTTCCTATTACATACCCAGGGAGGGTACCAGCTCTTGCTGGATAATCATGGTCTTGAGCCTTCCCCCAGAATACAAGAGCTGTATCTGGCAGAGGTTAGGGCTCAATTCAAACATACAGGGAAGAAGAGGAAAGGACAGGTTCTAGAGTTAATCTTGCCAAGCAAACATATCTACCTCATACTTCATCTATTTTTGTGCGTTTGCATCCCTGTATAATTTGATGTTCTTAAAAACACTAGCAGCTTTTGGCTGGGTGTGGTGGCTCATGCCTGTAATCCCAGCACTTTGGGAGGCCGAGACGGGTGGATCACTTGAGGTCAGGAGTTTGAGACCGGACTGGCCAATATGGTGAAACCCCGTCTCTACTAAAGATACAAAAATTAGCCAGGCATAGTGGCACACACCTGTAATCCCAGCTACTCAGTGGGCTGAGGCAGAAGAATCGCTTGAACCCAGGAGACGGAGGTTGCAGAAAACCAAGATCGTGCCACTGCACTCCAGCCTGGGCAACAGAGTGAGACTCTGTCTCAAAAACAAAACAAAAGAAAACAAACACTAGCAGCTTTTGTCCAGTTCCATGCCTATACATGATTTTTACATTGTGAAATGAACACAAAGATTTTTCTTAGGGAATCTGACAGAAATGAACACAGAATCTTACTAGTATTTCAGTTCATTAAAGACCTAGACCTGGCACTCCGTGTTGCCCCTCTTATTACCCAAGGTGTTACACAGCATTTTGCCTGAAGGAGCCCATTTCCCTGTGAGTGGGTTAATGCAAATGTTCCCTGTAGGACTTGACTCAAATCATAGTCTCAGGGAGGGCAACGGGGGAATCATCCTGTCCAATGAATTCCAGAAAGAGCAACAAAAGCTCAGAGGAAATTAGCCCCTGTTGTCCCATTGGCATTCTCTGGCCATCGCTCTCTGTCCAGCTGGGCACACTGCTTGGAAAAGAAATTCATTTGTGTTTCTCTCCTTTCTCTTAAGGTTCCAGAACCTGATTGGAACCTAGGCCGCTCTTGAAAATATTTTGCTGGAATGGAAAGCAACTGCATACAACATACGTTTACCTGCCTGCTGCTTTCTTTTCTGGTGTTGAGAGTCTGATATTCCCTTGGCTACCTTTCAGGATTTCAAACAGAGTAACCACTTCACAGGCAAAATGGCTAGCAAGATATTTATCTTTGTATTTTTAGCATCAGGATGATTGATATCTCAAGATATTTCTGGAATATTTGTTTTTTTGAGATTAACCACATTGACCTTATATTATGCAAGTTTATTCTTCATCTTGTGATTTTTGACATCTTTAATATTTGTTTTTAAAACCACTGTGGATCGTAGTCACTGACATGGAGAGTCTTAGATAATTAATTCTTCTTTTGAATGCACTTATTGATTCCTTTTTTTCCCCAGCATAAGTAATATTTCAAAATTGAAAATGATCAATATTCTTTTTCTGAGTAGAAAAGCAATTCAACACATATTCATTGTTGCTGTTGTGGTTTGTTTGGAGACAGAGTCTCACTCTGTTGCACAGGCTGGAGTGCAGTGGCGCAATCTCAGCTCACTGCAGGCTTCAACTCTTGGGTTCTAGCGATCCTTCCACCTCAGCCTCCCAAGTAGCTGGGACTACAGGCATGTGCCACCAAGCCCAGCTACCTTTTGTATTTTTTGTAGAGATGGGCTCTTACTATGTTGCCTAGGCTGGTCTCGAACTTCTGGGCTCAAACTTTCTGCCCGCCTTGGCCTCCCAAAGTGCTGGGATTACAGGCATGAGCTACCACATCCAGCCATCAACATACATTTTTAATACTGTTTTCTTTTGTCCCCATTCATGTTTATCAGCAGTAGTAGGCATTGACTGGCTATCTAGCTTGTCATTATTATTGAGTAGTCACATTTCTCTTTTTCAGCTAAAATTATTTATTTCTGCTTCTTTTTTGTTTGTTTTTATGTTGATTGTTTACTATTGGCTTTAGACTTCTAATCTCCAAAATGAACATGATCAGAAGCCACACATTTTCCATGCCCCTAGTTCGTTATACATGATTTGTTAAAGAGAGTAGCTATGTCAGCTCCTTGGCAGATCTGAGAAAGCATATGATGTTATGACAGGCATATCTACAAATGAGCCTTGTGGATAAGAACTAGACAGAAGATTTAGAGAGAAATAATGTTGATGTCATCCCATTGGAATGATAGAGCTGTTACAACCAGAAATACATTCTATAGCTAGTAGCTAAGTGTGTAGCTGTATTTCTTTTCTAAGAAGGAAAAAGTGTGAAATAAACCAAAGAAGTAAATTATGTATATGAAGAAGGATATTTTAATTAGTTTAGGTCTTAACAGTTATTCAAACAGTCTGAACTTAGGTTTCTTTTTGGAGCAAACATGACAACCATTATTTGTGGAAAGTTTGAATTTCACATGGCACATCTTCCCTCTATGTGTGTGGGTTTCTTTTCTCTCTTTCTTCTCTTTTCTTTCTTTTCTTTTCTTTTCTTTTCTTTTCTTTTCTTTTCTTTTCTTTTCTTTTCTTTTCTTTTCTTTTCTTTTCCCTTCCTTCCTTCCTTCCTTCCTTCTTCCTTCCTTCCTGTTCTTCTTCCTTCATTCTCCTTCCATTCCTTCTTCCTTCCTTCCTTCCTTCCTTCCTTCCTTCCTCCTTCCTTCCTTCCTTCCTTCCTTCCTTCTTTCTTTCTTTCTTTCTTTCTTCTCTCTCGTTTCTTTTAAAAACCACATTTACTTTGCTGTGTGTTTTCACTTCAACCTTCCCTTTACTAAAAAATGCTTTATTTCCTTGGTGTAGGAGATTTGCTTTTAGGGAAAAGGAAAGACTTGCGTCTCTAAGCTGAGCCCCCCTTTCCTTTTTTTAGCATTTCCAGATAGACTAGTTCTCAGCTGACTGTGGACATGTTTGAATTAGAGGCTCCCATCTTAGCTCCTTTTAAAAAACTTTCCTACCATTAAATGTGCCTATATCTGCAAAACAAAATGTTCCTTCTCGGTTTGAAACACTATCCAAGAGTGCCTTATTATTATTATTATTATTTATTTATTTATTTATATTTTGAGACAGAGTCTCACTCTGTCGCCCAGGTTGGAGTGCAATGGTGCAGTCTCAGCTCACTGCAACCTCTGCCTCCCGGGTTCAAGCGATTCTCCTGCCTCGGCCTCCTGAGTAGTTGGGATTACAGGTGTGCGCCACCATGCCCGGCTAATGCCATTCAACTACAAGAAGGCAGCAATGTAGAAAATGGTTTTCATGTTCATCCACCGCAGCTGTGATCACCAGCAAGGTTGAATCAGGTGGAAAATGGTTTTGATCTGTTTACTTAGCTGCTTCAGTGTGAGGAATAAGAAATACAAAGTTTGCTTACATGATTTGTGTCTGAGTTCATTTACTTACTGCGCACCAGAAGGTGAAAAATAGCCCCTGAGAATGAAGAATAAGAAACTTGTCCTCTGACCTTGCACCAGAACCTTGCGTCTCTGCACTTCTGGGGCAATCTCTTGTTTAGTTGGCACACACCAAATACCAAATTCTTAAGAGGGGAAGAAATAAAAACAAGACAGTTTTCAGCTTGAATAAAAGAAGATATCCTAAAGGCAAATCAGCAGAATTCTTTTTTGGTTTTGTTTGCTTATTTTTGTGAGGAGATTATTCTTCTCTCCTTCACAATATGGGAGGTGTGTGTATGAGAGAGACAAGATAAAAAAAACAAAAAAGGAAAAAAAGAAAGCATGCCACCAAACAATGGCTTCATCCAAACTCTGACATACACTCTTCCAACACAGCTGGGCTCTCAAACTGTTTTATGGAAACAGTGGTCATTCAGTTGACTTCGAGGCACACTTAAATCATGCTTAGGGAGAGATAGGCCAAGGGCTTAGTTAACTCACTTATTTAGGTCATAGAGTTGTGAATTTTGACATTTTCATACTACACTGTTAGCTTTTGTACAAGAGTTTATTGTTTATGTGGGAAGTAACTGTCACTTTAAAACAGATTTTATTTTTACTCTTGTTTGGTGCAAATTGTGTGCCCAGGTTTTATTTACCTTTTCCTTCTTAGTCTGTGGCAGCACAAATGGAAAAGTGTTAAATAAATGTGGTGTAAGTGTATTTTTCTCTCTTTTTTCCCATATTTATAATTAGAAGCTTGAAAGAAGACAGAATTCTATCTGGCCTTGGTACCACGTTTCTTCTAATATGAGGAGCTAGTGACCATACACGATGGGGCAGTGATTGCATTGTCACTACCTTCCCTCCCCATGCCCTGCCATTTTTATTTTTTATCTTCTCAGAATCCTTTGTTTATTTGGCTCCATTCAAGGCCTGCTTTTTAAATTCTTCTTTTTCTCATACACATTCCTTGCAGATAGGTGGCCTTTGCTCTGTTCATTTGATAACCTTTTCTAAGTTAAAAGCAAACAAGAAAGCCACCATAAACCTTCCCATAGGACTGAGCAGATCTCCTCTGCTGCCTTATCTTTCTCCCATCTACCTCAAAGCCAACACCCCACCAGTGTCAACCCCATGTTTTCTTTCTCAATGTCCTCTCCCTCGGGATCCCCAAATCTCTTTTAACTCTTCATGATAGTCAACAGAAAGGTTCTACTTGCTTTGGGACCATGTATTAGACTTGCGACCCTGGAGAAATCACATCTACTCTCTGAGCCTCAGTTTCCTCATTTGTTCCTTATCTTCCTTCCTCAGTCAACAACGACACCTATGGATGGTGTGTGCCCAGCACCGAGATGAGAACCGTGATGAGCTAAGTAGGCATAAGTTCCTGTCCACCACTGTGAAATGGAGCAGAGAGTGTCCATCTTGCAGGGGACATTGTAAAAATTAGCAAGGTGGTGATGCATAGACCAGCACGTATGTAGGTGCTCAGGAAATGTCAGTTTTTGTGATTATAATGAAAGGCAAACAGACAAGGCAAATCCTGACCTCTCTTTGGAAGTTGTTTTTATCTTTGAAGGACCTTTCCCTTGTATTTCTGGCTCTTACCTGAAACTCAATCTTTCTGATTTCGGACAGATTTTTTTTTTTTTTTTCCTCTTTTAATCTAGCCTCTTTCTCTATTTTTTCTTTTTTTCTGTTGAAAGCATAGCCATTTCTTCTGTCATGTGTATTTGAAAGCAAGGTGGGAGGGGCTTTCCAGTTTTTGTGGGACAAAGCATCCTGTTTTAACTCTGTTCTTTTATAGTGTATTTCTAGTGCATAGTCCTGAGGATCTTTTATTTTCTGATCCCTTTAATTCTTCTCTTCTTTCTGTGTTGAGTTGGTGATCGTCCCTTTTCTACACTTTTATTACTCCAAGGATAGGATCTGACTTGTTGCCTTTGTAAGATAATCTAAATGCCTTCTTCATAGCAGGAGGAAACAGTTACCTCCTTCAGCTGGCTGTTTGAACATAGCTATGTGAGTGTTTGAAACCATAGGGTCCTTCAAATTCTAGAATAACCAGAAATTGAGAACACGTTGTCTTTAACAACTGAACCAGTTCGTTTATTGTGACTATGCTTATGTTTTGTTTTGATTTTTTTTTAACCGACAGTTAACTTTTAAGATTATATAATATTTACAGTTTACTTAGCAGAGGCTTCCAGAAAATGTGAGGGTATGTCCACTTTTGGTTTATGGATACAATTTATATCTTAACATGAATACATAGTTATAAATGAGCTTATGACATTTGGTCTTTTGAATGTGGGTTTTCTTTTAAGAGGTTGCAGTTTTCAAAACCATGATATTGCCACCAGCCCATTTGGTTTTCTCACCAGACTAAAGGTAGCATGTCCTACTAAACAGAACACAACAGGAAAAAAAAAATAAGGAACAAATCCTTTTTAAGTTTGGAGTGGTGCCAACTACAAGTTTTTGGTATTTTTAATATAGACTTTGTTCATTTATTTAGTCAAGAAGCGTCTATTGAGCTTTGCACATGTACGGCCTATGCTGGGTGCTGCGGGTAATGGTGATTGTGTCCTAGGGCAGGGGTCACTGAACTATATAGTCTCCCTGTAGCCTGTTTTTGTATGGCCCACAAACTAAGAGGTTGTTAACATTTTAATGCGTTATGAAAAAAACCAAAAAACAGAATATGCAAGAGACCTATATGTGGCCCACAAAGTTTAAAATATTTATTTGATCCTTTAGGAAAAAATTTGCCTACTCTAGACCCTGTGGTGTCTCTGACTTCCTCAATCTTATGTTGGTTGGTAAGAAAGACCAGAAATAAGCGAACAAATAAGCAAGATAATTCTTTTCAGATTTTGATAATTGATAAGGAAATAGGATATAAGAGTGACAGAAATGAGGCTGGGGTCAGGTGTAGCGGTTTAGGTGGGATTTTTTGAAAAGATGACTTTAAGAATAGACCTGAACAATAAGGACAAACAGGTCTGGCAGAGCTGGGCGTATTAGCCCATCTCTCACTCCTTAGGTCCACATCCCCCTTCCCCTCCAAGTGCCTGCTTGTTATACACAGGGCTCAGCTAAATGCTGGTTCCTGGAAAACCATTTCAAATGCCCTCTTTTGGGTTATCTTTACTATAGCACCCATTACAAGGCACTGTAATTGCCTATTTGGTTTCATTCTTTCCACCTCCCCTCCACTAGACTTGAAATATCTTGGGGGCAGGGACATATGTCTTAGTGATCATATCCCTCTAGCATTTAGCTCATGAACTTAGGTTAAATGGAGTCTACTATAAACTCAAAATTAGATTCCATCAAGCCCACTGTGAAAATCAAGAAGATCTTCTAACAAATTGCAGATTCTTAAGTTCTATTACTTGTCTTTTTTTGTACACATCCTTCCGACCTCGTACTCTCTTCTCCAAGCACTATTCTTTCATTTCTAAAACCTAATTATTGCCCCACCCCAAAAACATGCCCATTTACCTCATCTGATTAAAAGGCACCATCATCCATCCAGTTGAGCAAGCCAAAAACTAGGAATTATCCTTGGTGTGTCTCATTTCCTCACTCTTACCCATCACATCCAGTCCTTCAGCACCCATATCCCCTCAACTAGTCCTGTCTCACTGTCTTTACTCTCAGTTCTAGCCCAGGCCAGGTCTATCCTATCCTTTGCCTGGGCCACTGCAGCAACCCCTGACTGGTCTTTCTGCTCCCTTGCTTACCTTCCTTATATTCATTGTTCACACAGAAGACAAACACATCTTTTCAAGCTCAAAAGATCATGTCTTTCTCTTTTCTTAAACACTCCAGTGACTGCCCATCAAATGTAAACATTTTAACTTAAGTAAACAAGTAAAAACAAGTAAATAAACAAGTAAAAATACAACTCAAAAATTTGAGCTCACAGCCCCGAATGGAGTAACCATTGTCTTTTCAACCACATCTTACTCTCAGTTTCCAGGTACATTGGTCCCTCCACTTGCCCTTCTTAGGACCTGTTCTCTGTTGCCTGTTAGATTATTAAATGTTAAAATGGAACCCTGTGTTAATCTCGTTAACATCGTGAACACTTAAAACTATACAGTGGCAAGTCAGTGAACCACAGTGAAACTCCATTCCCCAAAGACACCTTCATTCCTGATTTTCCTGGTAACATTTGTAATGCCAAAAATTCGTGATAACAGGCAACGGATTTAATGATAACTCTAGTTAAAAGGCCTTGGGGAAGGAACTTGACAGCCTTACTGCCTTCTAATGGTATTGTTTTTCCTTTTTTCTTTTTCGCAATGCAGAATATGAGTTGGAAGTAAAGAGGGTGCAAGACATTCTTTCGGGAATAGAGAAACCACAGGTATGTCTTCTGGATTTCTCAGCATAAATGACACTTTTTAAAGTATTTCAAATGTGCTTCCCCCCCACCCCCACCACACAGTAGGTAAGCAAAAGGGCTCCTTCCCTTTACAGATTACTCATCAACTATGAAATATGTTCAGTTCAGTTATTAATGGAGCATGAGACATAGAACAGCAGCCTTCTGTGTGTAGTCATAATCCACTGAAATGTCTTCTTTATTTAGGTATTCTGAATGCAGTTAGATATTCTTTCCAAAGATTGTTTCTTTTTTGTCTCTCTCTCTTTTTAGTCTACAGTTTTCTTTTGGTAGTTTTTTTTTTTTAACCTGTATAAATGTAGTAATAATAATTTTTGAAAACCTCAGTAATCCCAAGTATTTTTCCAAGTAAACTTCAAAAAGATATTTAAATATTAGCTGTGAAAAATAAGTCCAGAACATTGGGTGCAATGGCAAGAAAGAAAATGGTCGGAGTGGTGAGGTTTTGATTTTGCCAGGTGCTTTGAAATTCTAGTGAAAAATTCAGAATGTTGATTCAGCCTTTCATCTCAGATTAGAGCCAGAGTTCTTTGGAGTATTTTCTAGCTGAATTGGAAAACCTTGATTCTGCATATGTTTCAAATACTGAGGCTTTTTAACAGAAGAGTCCAAACATGCTTCAGGGTACATAGTTGAGTTTGACAGCCTGAAAGCTGGAGGTGTGTTGAAGGACAGGCATGATAAGGCACTTGTAGAGGAGTGGGGTGTTGCTGTTTGGGGGTGGGGTGCGGGGAGTCTGTACTTACTCTGGTGAGGAGCAGGCTGCCGCTGGGGGCTTTTGAGCAAAGAAGTGATGTAATCAGGGCTGCATTTTCAGAATGATCAAACAGTTGGCAGATGAATTGGAGTGAGAAGAAGGGAGATGCAGGCAAGAGCAGTGTTAGAATCTACTACTGTAGTCCTGGTGAAAGGCTATGGGAGTCAGAATTAGGTGGTAACATCTGTGTGGCAGACAGCCAGGGACAGATACTAGAGCCGTTCTAGAGATAGAATATGGCACTATAACCTATTAGAATTGATATCAAATGTCAAGGATAACTGGGCTAGATTGTCTGAGTCACTGGGCAAGGGCCCGGACCTGGCGAATTCATTCAGGTAAATGCCACAAGGTAACAGCCTGTCTGCAGAGCCAGCCAGCTTACCTGGACTCCATTCTGTCCCGTTACCCTCCTCCAAACCTTTGGAGTGGCTTCTGGGTGAGAAATTCAGTCAAAAGATAACATTTCCATATCAGCATGGCTTAGATGGGCACAGACATAGTCAATACAGCTGAAGACTCTCCTTAGTCCTGTAAAGCTGGAGTTGTTAATTCTGCAGCATAAGCAGCACATTATCTTTCTAGGTTTGGAAAAGGCGGGTTGAGAAACTTTCTGGAGGTGAATAGAAACAAAGCCTCAGGTAGTTACACACTCCAGAGTCATTAAAGATCTGTAGATCAGCATTTATATCTCATGCCCTTTTAACAGTGAGGCTTGAACTTGCCAAAATACTACACCCTACCTTTTTTTTTTTTTTTTTTTTTTTTTTCGAGACGGAGTCTCGCTCTGTCACCCAGGCTGGAGTGCAGTGGCCGGATCTCAGCTCACTGCAAGCTCCACCTTTCGGGTTTACGCCATTCTCCTGCCTCAGCCTTCCGAGTAGCTGGGACTACAGGCGCCCACCACCTCGCCCGGCTAGTTTTTTGTATTTTTAGTAGAGACGGGGTTTCACCGTGTTAGCCAGGATGGTCTCGATCTCCTGACCTCGTGATCCGCCCGTCTCGGCCTCCCAGAGTGCTGGGATTACAGGCTTGAGCCACCGTGCCCGGCCTACACCCTACCTTTTAAGCAGTTTGATGAAAATCACCTGATAGGAAGTGGGCGTCTCTGGACACAGTTGCTTTGCCAGCATGTGGGTGGTGGTTGGTGCTAACCACCCTGCATGTCTGGTTCTCTGGATGGCAGTGTAAATACATCCGGGTTACCTGGGCTGAAGGCATAGCAGACAAGGGGAGTTTGTATGAAGAGTGCCAGGCTTGTTCGTGCCTCCTGCTTTTGCACATGACTAAAACAACTTCTCTTTCTCTCCACCTGTATGTTTCCTATTGCTGCTGTAATGATTTACCACAAATTGAATGACTTGAAACAGTATAGATTTATTGTCATAAAGGTTTAGAGGTCAGAAAGTCCAAAATGTCTCTGGCTAGGATATAATCAAGGTGTTGGCAGAGCTGTATTCTAGAGGCTTTGGGACATAATCTGTTTTCTTGCCTTTTCCAGTTTCTAAAGGCAGCCTGCATCCCTCTTGGCTCTGTCTGCAAAGTCAGCAGCCATATTCCCCCAGCTTCTACTTCCCTTACCACATGCCTGTCTCTGACTGTCTTTACTCCTTCTTTCACTTATAAGGACCCCTGTGATTATACTGGGCCCATCCAGACAATCCAGGTTAAGTCTCCCCTTCACGAGAGCCTTAACTTAGTCACATCTTCAAAGTCCCTTTTGCCGTGTAATGTAATATATTCATAGGTTCCAAGGACTAGGATTTGGACACCTTTGAGGGCCTACCACAGTCCGCTCTCGATCTTTAATTTAGTCACATCTTCAAAGTCCCTTTTGCCATATAAGGTAATACATTAATGGGTTCCAAGACCTAGGATGTGGACCTCTTTGAGGACCTACCACACTCCCCTCCCGATCCTCAGAAGCGTTCTTGCCTGAGACAGTCCACTGTTTCTTCCCAACCCAATTAGTTGTTTATGCAGTTTCTCTCTCTCCTCTTCGTAGGCCTTTTCTTCTGAAGTTTTTGTTTGTGATTGTGTGTTATTTAACTTTTTGCTCCTAATACCTAGCACTGTTCTTGACACATAGTGAACTCTTAACAGATGTTTGCCGAATAACTGTGTGACTGTAGCTGGGTTCTGGCAAGTGGGACAAATGCCTGAAGCCTGACCAGTCTCAGGATGTGCCTCCGCCAGTGTATAAGGCAGCAGCCACTAGAGGGAAGGCCTGTGCTTTGCAATCTGGCACTCTGGGTTGGGACTTGCATTGGCTATTACCTGTCTTTGTGACCTTGGGTAAGTTACGTAGTTTCTTTGTGCCTCAGTTTCCTCATCTTTGAAAGGTAGAATAAGAAATACTACCTCGGCCGAGCGCGGTGGCTCAAGTCTGTAATCCCAGCACTTTGGGAGGCTGAGACCGGCGGATCACGAGGTCAGGAGATCAAGACTATCCTGGCTAACATGGTGAAACCCCGTCTCTACTAAAAAATACAAAAATCTAGCCGGGCGAGGTGGCGGGCGCCTGTAGTCCCAGCTACTCAGGAGGCTGAGGCAGGAGAATGGCGTAAACCCGAAAGGTGGAGCTTGCAGTGAGCTGAGATCCGGCCACTGCACTCCAGCCTGGGCGACAGAGCGAGACTCCGTCTCAAAAAAAAAAAAAAAAAAAAGAAATACTACCTATAGGGACTATCTGAGAAGTCAATTATGTACTTAGAATGCAGTATTTATAGTCTGTAGCATATCACTAAGCAAAAGTGAAACTTCTGTGCTCTGACGTGGGAAGGAGAGGTATTAGGCCATCTGACAGGGAAAGAAGCAGAGCCATGGAAAGTTGGGCGCACAGTTGTAAAAAGGATTATTTAATTTTTTGTTCCTTTCAGCCACAACTGGTAGCACCTCTAAATAAAAGGCATATATTTTGCTTTGAGGTTTTGCAGATGATTTTATTTAGGTGCAGAACAATACGTAGTACTTGTGGATTCCAGTTATCTTTCTAGAACTTTGGGCACCCTGAATTGAGCAAGCCTCCACTGTGACAGAGCAATAAGCCAGGTATTATTCTGAGTGGCTTAGGAATTAGCCAGCGATCTCAAGCCTAATGTGGTCTGACCTTCTCTGGTGGTGGTGCTAGATTTAGTCTCCCATAGACTGGTGGGCTGTTTATTTTCAGGATATAAATAATGTAACCTGGAATTGTGGTTCTGCATTGTTTCTATCCGCGAATGTTTAGCTTGTTGGAACAATTGATTTGTCGGTTCCAGAAGCGAGTAAACTGACCTGTGAGGAACACTTCCCCTGTAAGAAGCAATCCCTTGAAAGATAAACAGTAGTGCATCTGGGAGCAGATAGGCGGCTCTTAGCACTTAAGGAATCATAAAAACAGATGACTGTGAAGTTCTTAGATTTGAGTATCCTTTTTCTTTAACCTCTTCCTTTTTCATTTATTTTCCTTTGTGGTGGTGTTTCTCATGATGATACTTTAGAAGTGAAGCCAGTATTTGTGTGGTAATATTTCCTTAGTGTACTCTTTAATTAGATCAGTAAGCCTTCCACATAGTTAAATCCAAAGGCCAGAGCAAATTTAGAAGCTATCAATGTACAAGGAAATATTTTTGAACATAAAAGAAACAATTTGGTAACTACGAGAATAAATGGTGTTTCTGATCCAAGTACTATCATTTGCATAATAATAAAATCTCAGAAAAAAATAGAAAATTTTACAGAATAGTATTAAAATACTGGAATGAACAGGAGAGAAGGTGCAAGGAGAAAGGAAGCTATGGATTACATATCGAATAGCTACAGGACAATGCAGTTTTATAATTTCCTTATACACACATATAGAGAACAACTGCTTTCAAGTTGGAGTCTACATTTAATAAACAGACAAGAATGATTTCTAATCAGTATGTGACCATTTAGAAGTAGGAAGTAATTTTATGAGTGCTTCAAGGTGCTCAAAAGCAGTTTAGTTTAAATAATTCATATGCAGACTTACGCTAATAACCTATACAACAGACCCTTTTATAGCAGTTATTGAACTGCTTTCAAATTGGAATCTACATTTAATAAACAGACAGGAATGATTTCTAATCAGTATGTGACCACTTAGTAGTAGGAAGTAACTTCATGAGTCCTTCAAGGTGCTCAAAAGCAGTTTAGTTTAAATAATTCATATGCAGATGTATACTAGTAACCTATACAACAGACCCCTTTATATTACTATTGCAGAAACAAATGTCAGATTGCACCTTGTCCAATAATTTTATAACTAGATGTTACCACGTTTATCACCATCAAAGGAGACTGACTTTCTAGTTATGGTAGGTTAATTAAATATCAGGAAGTCAGTTAGCTTTATGGCTTCTAAACTTTGAGGGGTGAGGGGAACAACAGCCATGGTGATCACTGGGATGATCAGATTAGCCATGCCCTAGTTAAACTTGGTGGTCACTGCTGGCAAGAAAGTTTCAGCACACACAGACTTGCAATGTGAAGGTCATATATGAGTGTTGTTGCTCTGAAATAGGCATGAACCCAGATAGAATTCCTAGAGTTCCAAATCTCTCATTAAAGCATTACCTCCCAGGACACTTGGAGTAAATATGTCTAGTGCTGAGAATTCACCTTCAAGTAACATTCTCTTGAAAGACAGCATGTCAATTTCTGGAATCAGCCTTAAGTGGAAACAAGTTCCAAGTCCTAATGGAGACCAAGTGATCTTTTTCTCCTGATTCCGTTGCCTAAACAAGGACACGCTCAGGCCAAGAGTCAGTGAAAGAGAGAGAGCAGGAGGACAAGAGGGGTTTGGCCCCAGAACATCATCATGATCTGGGTGTCTGGCTGCTTAGCTCAAGGAAAGAATTCACAGAAACCACTATCCTTTGAGAGTGATGCTGAGTTGTCAAACTGCATTTCTGATAGGCTAGCATATTGGAAAAATGTATTTCCACAAACACCTGCATTGCATGCCGATGACAGTGTACATCCTGAAGGCTTGCTTAGGGACTCTAAGGAAAAAGTGAATGTTATTTTAGTTGATGATTCAAGTGTTGTGTTTCTCTGTTCAGGTAAATAATAATTTAACCAAGTCCTAAGGGAAAAAAGTAAAGTTGTCATAGCTGACATAGAAGGTAGAGTTTAAAAGGATGTGACGTTATGGATGTTTGTTTGGTGTCTAGAATGCTGGCATTCGACTGAGCTATTTTGAGACATGGTGTTACTTCACACCACCATTCATAGAATCAGTGCTACTGTCTTCTGTGTTCTTGGGTGCAAAGCAGCCACTTACCACCTTGGCTGAGTGTTTTCCAGTACCTTATGAGCCTCCTTTTTTCCCAAGAAACGAAACTCTTTGTAACAAATTTTCTCCCCTAATTAAAAACCAAATATAATATCAAATACCTCAGGATTACTCTTTAATGGTTTGTGAAGAAATTGAGCAGATATACTGTTGTATGTTAGAAATGCTGTCTTAAAATCTAGGTAGAGAAACAACACACAAATAACCAAGTAATGCTCTAATGTAACATGCACCAAATGCGGGGACGGAAAATACGGCAAAAGTACAAAGAAGAGTGATTGAATCTGACAGTGCAGACAGTACAGAAATCTGTCCAGAATCAGTCTCAGGAAACCTAAGAGTCCCTCTGTGTTCAGTATATCTATCATGAGTCCCCTCATGTACCTGTCCGTCTTCAACAGGTTGGGGCTTCTTGAGGCCAAAGATCATACCTTCATCATCTTTGTGTCCATACAGCCCCTCACAGGGTGAAGTATGACCATTAAATGAATAAACAAAGCATTTGAACTGGGTCCAAGAGAAGTTGATTAAAGCCAAGAAAGTAGGAGAGTTAAAAGCTAAGTCCCAGGGGCATGAGAGAGGGCATAAGAGAGGCCAGCATCCTGGAGGGGCGGTAACAGCATTGTGGTGCAGATGGATTGGAGGGGTGGAGAAGAGAGCTGCTAGTCTGGAGCCATAGCAGTCTTCCTCAGATGTTTTCAAGAGATGTGTAATACAAGCCTACCATCTTCTGTGTTGCCTGTGGCAGAAACTTAGACTATCTAATTTCCTTTAATTTTTTTATTCAACAAACATTTACTAAGCAACCGCTGATCACAGTTGAATATGACTTGGATTCTGTCCTTAGGGAGTCTCAAAGCCCAAGGGAGGTAGGCAAAGGCCATAACATGATTAGCAATTCTAGCAATATCCACAAGGTTCTGTAGAACACGGAGGAGTGACACTGCATGAGATAATTTAGAGAAGGCTACTGGGAGGTGGTGAGGCTGGGCTGGGGTCTGCATGAGATAATTTAGAGAAGGCTACTGGGAGGTGGTAAGGCTGGGCTGGGGTCTTTAAGGATGAGCAGGAGTTTGACTAAGTAATTGGCTAAATATATATATCATGATATTCTATTTATATGGAATAAACAGTGTGAAGTGATCTCCACTAAAAATGTAGTGAAGGACAGACTGAAGAGAGACTCTATCTTCATTTTCCATATTTATTATTTGTATTTCAAGTATTTCATAATTCTAATAATCTTTATATAGATCAGATAGTGACAAAAATGGAAGAAGGAAAAAAAAAAGGGACTGAACAGTTTACCTGTCTCCATCTACAGCCTAATAATCTACAGCTATAAAGTCTTTGTGAACGTTAAGCTTTAGCATCTGTATTGTCTCGTTTGTTTTTAATATGCTATCCAGACCAATATCCAGATAGCAATAGAATAGCCTTTAGAAAGTTACAGCATTAAAGTTTTGTCCTTAGATTTATTTTAAATAATTAGATCATATTTTAAGTTGAGTTTCTCCAGAAAAGGACTCTAAAACAAAGGTTTGAGTGCAAATAGTTTCTGTGGGGATATGGCCCAGGAAGTCCTGGTTGGAGACAAGGGAACTGAGACAGAGAAGGGAAGTGTGTTAGTCTGTTCTTGCATTGCTATAAAGAACTACCTGACATTGGGTAATTTATAATGAAAAGAGGTTTAATTGACTCATGCTTCTGCAGGATGTACAGGAAGCATGGCTGAGAAGGCCTCAGAAAACTTAGAATCATAGTGGAAGAAAAGGGGAAGCAGGAATGTCTTACGTTGCCCAAGAAGGAGGCAGAAAGAGAGAAGGGAGAAGTGCCACACACTTTTAAACAACCAGATCTTGTGAGAACTCATGTCAGGAGAACAGCAAGGGGGAAGTCTGCCGCAATGATCCAGTCACCTGCCACCAGGCCCTCCTCCAAGACTAGGGATTACAGTTCGACCTGAGATTTGGGTGGGGACACAAATCCAAACTGTATCAGGAAGGAAGCCCATGCAGGGTCTATCAATAAACAGGTTACAGTTGTGGTCAGCCAGAGCTTAGTCCTCATAAACACCTCTGAAAGATAGAGTAGATTTTGTAAAACATGCTTCAGAGTAGTATTTTAAGAAGGTTCTGGGTATTTTAAGTCTCAGAGTCTTCGATTCAACTGAAGTCTGAAGCAGAGGCTAAACCAAAAGTATAAAAACAGAGCTTAGAATGGTGAAGCATTTCCACTTCTATAATGATATTAATCCCATATCAGCCTGGTCCTTGGTTCCAGTTCTCCACCCATTAGGTTGTCCTGGGAATCTGCAGGACTTCAAAGGGTATTATTGGAAAAGTATTAGCTTTGAAGAATGATTTGACACCATGCAAGGCTTGAAACCAGATCAGAGTACCTGTGGGTATGGCTTCTTCCACATAACGTAGAAATCTTCCATTCAGATTTTTACTTATGTTAAAAAAAAATTCCCTCACATGACATTATTTTACTTTATGGAGGACAGAATGCAAATTGCACTGGATTTGGATGAAGGTTGGCATTGCAAGAACCATATTTTGGACACCAGGACTTTGAAAGAGAGCGCCATATAAGATGTCTTTCACTATAATTAAACTAGTTTACTTTGGATTAACTTTGAGCCAGTTTTATGCCACTACCAATAATTCTGAAAATGTAAAATGGATTTGAATACTTTTGTCGCACATTTTTCTTCCGCAGGTTTCTAATATTCAGGCGAGAGCAGTTGTGTTGTCCTGGGCTCCCCCTGTTGGACTTTCCTGTGGACCCCACAGTGGTCTTTCCTTCCCCTACAGTTATGAGGTTGCCTTATCAGACAAAGGACGAGATGGAAAATACAAGATAATTTACAGGTTGTGTATGTTTCTATTGTTTTTCTTTGCTGCTAAACTATAAAATTGGAGTTGTGAAGGAAAATGGAAAACAAAGGAAAACTTTATAGGCTTGGTAAATTTTCCTTTAGTTTATTTTAAGATTTAGTAATAATTATAATGCTAAGAAATCATTGTGTCCAGAGTAATTCTTATTTGGAAATGAGTAGCATAGAGCTATTAGGTGTGGGTAAAATACATCACTTGGTTATATTTGCTGTCAGTAGAGTATTAAAGAAAACTTTCTGTTAATGTCTGTCGGCAAAAGTTGATTATGACTTTTAGTTTTTCTATACATTGAGCGATTATAGGGTGACCTCTCTATTTTCAGATCCAGACCTTTTTGTAGCCCTGTTTTTTTAAAGTTCTGCAGTATGTTTCCTTCTGTTTTACCCTGTTTCTTTTTTTTTTTTTTTTTTTTTTTTTTTTTTTTTTTTTTGAGATGGAGTCTCACTCTGTCGCCGGGGCTGGAGTGCAGTGGCCGGATCTCAGCTCACTGCAAGCTCCGCCTCCCGGGTTCACGCCATTCTCCTGCCTCAGCCTCCCGAGTAGCTGGGACTACAGGTGCCCGCCACCTCGCCCGGCTAGTTTTTTGTATTTTTTAGTAGAGACGGGGTTTCACAGTGTTAGCCAGGATGGTCTTGATCTCCTGACCTCGTGATCCGCCCGTCTCGGCCTCCCAAAGTGCTGGGATTACAGGCTTGAGCCACCGCGCCCGGCCTTACCCTATTTCTTACCTTCCACAATAGTTTCCAGCCTGTAATAAAGATACTTTAAAACATTTCATTTCGAGGCCTTAAATGGTCAAAAGTTTAGCTCACAGAGAAGGGATTAGCCCCTTCTGCTCTGTGGACTCCCAGGTATTGACCATTCAAAAGATTTATAACCATGTTGTAAATGTGAGAAAAATTTTAGGGCCATATCTTTCTTCTTTGTAGTTACTGGGTACTACTCAGATTTGCAGAGCAGGAAATGAGAAAGTCAGTTTTGTTTTAACTGCTTGTTTGGCCTCCCTGTGAGAGGACCCTCCCGTGACTGCCCATGCCCAGGGTAATAATGTGGTCACACAATCCTCACTTTTTCTGCCAGAGATGTTTGTATTCTCTCCTATTTCCCTGTTGCATCAGTGCCATAGAGCCGTATCTTCCCCTTTCCTGTTCCTAATTCTTGCTCCGCAGTCTTCCTGACGAGCAAAGAGGGACAGAGGTTAAGGACGTAAGCCCTGTGGCTGCTGTGTCCTCCTCTTGCTACCCAGGCTACCTCCACTGTCTTCCCTGGATGCCTTCAGGAGTCTCTTGAGGGTCTTCCACCCCCCACTCTTGCTCTTCTACAACCTTGCCAACTCACTGCAGAAACAAAATTCAGGCCAGATCACTGCCCTTCTGATAACACTCCAGGGATTCCCCACTGTATTTAGGATATTCCTAACTCTGGCTCACCACCATTTTATTCTAGTCTGAAAAATCAGAATTAGTATCAACTTTAAAGAAATACAGAGTACCGCCAGGCGCAGTGGCTCACGCCTGTAATCCCAGCACTTTGGGAGGCTGAGGCGGGTGGATCATGAGGTCAGGAGTTGGAGACCATCCTGGCTAACACGGTGAAACCCCGTCTCTACTAAAAATACAAAAAATTAGCCGGGCGTGGTGGTGGGCACCTGTAGTCTCAGCTACTCGGGAGGCTGAGGCAGGAGAATGGCGTGAACCCAGGAGGCGGAGGTTGCAGTGAGCTGAGATCGTGCCATTGCACTCCAGGCTGGGTGACAGAGACTCCCTCTCAAAAAAAAAAAAAAAGAAATACAGAGTGCCATCTCCCCCATGCCTGGCAAGGAACAGATACAGTTGACCCTTGAACAACACAGGTCTCAACTGCATGGATTCTTGTCAACCACATGCAGACCAGAACAATATTCACAGGATGTGAGACCTGCGGATATGCAGGACCAACTGGGAACTCAAGTATGTGTATACGCTGTGTGGGGGTGGGATCATAGTACTGATCTCCTTGTGTATACTGAGGGACAACTGTGGATAGAGCCTTTTCATGCAAGATGAACATTAGTGGCAGGAGCTAGAGCCTCAAATGCCCAGAGAGATTCGGCCGGTAACATACATAAGCAAGTGAAACGGCTGAAAATGAGGTGAACAGGAGAGTTCCTGTTGCCATCGAAAGGAAACGGTTGCCGCTCAGCCTAAGTCGATTGTTGCTAAAATTTGCTGATTCTTTGAATTTTTTTTTCAAAAGATGCTGAAAATCTGAATTATTGTACAAACTTCCCTGTTATTAAACTAATGGAGCAAATGCAAGATATTTTAAAAGATACAGTGTAGGCTAAACAACAGAGCTTCAGGCAAGGTCTGGACGTAACTTCCAGTTCACAACTTAAAAAAACCCAGCCTGTTATATGGAATAATTTCAAACTTATAAGATGTCCCAAAAATAGAGAAATCAAGGAATACATGTATACTCCATATCCACATTCAGTTGTTATTAACTTTATACTCTGTTTTATCATTTGACCTCCTTCCTCTTTTCCTCTTTCTGTCCTCAATCCATATTTTTTTCATAAGTTTTATATGTAACTTATGTCCGTTATTGCAAAATCCTGAATGCAAAATCCTTCAGGATATTTTCTATAAATAAGATTTTTTTTTTTAAAGAACCACAGTGTAATTATCAACTTCATAAACTTACATTGATATAATACTTTATCTGTTGTCTATATTCCAGCTTTGTCGCTTGGTCCATAAATAATGCCTGTTATTTTGAAAAATTGAGCAGTTTTCCACCCCCTTCTGCGCAGGAGCTAGTCTAGGGTCAGACAGTGCCTTTAGTTGTCATGTCTCTTTAGCCTTCTTTAATTTGGAACACTTCCACGGTATTTCTTACACTTTTATAACACTGATATTTTTGAAGAACACAAAATAAGTCACACGCCCACACACCTTTCACCTTTTTAAAAATTTTCAATGGAACATTCCTTATTTTGTGTTGGTTACTTCCTCATGATTTAAGTTGAGGTTCAGTTGCAATTTTTGAGGATATAAATGGTTTTATTTTATTTAAGAGAGCTATTTGTTGGGTGCATTGGTAAGTGAGGAAGTGAGATTGTGATTTTTCTTAAGACAGTCCAGAGTTGAGATAATTGAGGTTCCTGCCAAGGTAAGTATGGAAGGTGCCTTCTGTTAACAGTTGGCGTGATCGTTTTTATTCATTAGTTTGTTCATTCATTCATTTGCTTACTTAGTTACTTTTATGTATTTACTTGTAAGAAGTGATAAGATCTTTTAGAATTTTAATAGTAAGTTAACCATGCCATTTTCAAGATCTAAGATGGCATCATTAAAAGGAACCTGATTTTCTAGTCCCAAACAAATAATAATATCAAATAAGAAAGTTTATTTCTGGTTTATGGTGGAATCTGACATAATAGTTCATGAATTATTGTCAGTACATTACTGGACACCCAAATTCTAAATCTCATTTGCTTTTGAAACTGGTATTAGCAACTAATGAATGCTTTTTCTTTACAGTGGAGAAGAATTAGAATGTAACCTGAAAGATCTTAGACCAGCAACAGATTATCATGTGAGGTGAGTTAGGATATAAGAGCCAAACTGTATTGGAGAATCCAGGTGGCTAAAGCAAAAACCTGTGCCCCCTTTTAAGTTTTTGGTGAATGTTGCTTACCTTGCTATAAGTTTTAGTACCATGGCTCATGGGCCATTCATTGACTCTCAAGACCATAGTAACTGGGAAGACACAGAAGTGCTTCTGTGAACAGAAAATTAGGTGTTAAACACTGAAAATCATTTTAAAAGTAATTTTACATGGCCTTCTAAGATCTGTTGGACTGTGGTTTAACGGTTTCTTTCTATAAAACAGTTGAATTTTTTTTTTTTTTACCTTGGGCATATCAGTGTTTCTTATAGACCATCATATAAACTGTATATTCAAATGACTAAAGAAGCCCTTTCCTTATTGCAAGCACACCATTTAACCTTAAAAGCCAATAGATTTTGAAAAAGGCAAGTAATACAAGCATCAGATTATCTCTGACGAGAATGAACTCCATTTGGCAAAACAGTTAACCCATGTGGTATGATGTGTAGCCTGAAATCTCTACTGTGATTTTCTGGAATCTCTACTGTGACTACTCTGGAAGGTAGGGCTAGCTTATTTTAGGAAGAAACCCAGCCAACCACAGATCTGTAAGGAGGAAAGTGTTATCTGAATTTTTAGAGAGACCATCTGATTATTTAAAGATCCATCCATCTATTCATTTGCCAATAAGCAGGTCTGAATATGACCCATAACACTTAAAAACATTTTTTAAATCTTTATTTTATCTAATATTTAAGTTCCCCAGTAGTTTTATTTAACTGGATGTACAACAACACACTTTCCCTTTTTTTTTTCAATTATATATGCATACGTAAAGATTGCAGAATAAAATTGTAAGCATGAAATATACATCTGTTGGCCAGGTGTGGTGGCTCACGTCTGTAATCCCAGCACTTTGGGAGGCCGAGGCGGGCGGATCATGATGTCAGGAGATCAAGACCATCCTGGCTAACATGGTGAAACCCCGTCTCTACTAAAAATACAAAAAATTAGCCGGGCATGGTTGCAGGCGCCTATAGTCCCACCTAGGCAGGAGGCTGAGGCAGGAGAATGGTGTGAACCTGGGAGGCGGAGCTTGCAGTGAGCAGAGATCACGCCACTGCACTCTGACCTGGGTGACAGAGCGAGACTCGGTCTCCAAAAAAAAGAAAAGAAATATGCATCTATTATTATACTTTCCAAAGGTTAATTCACATCATCAGTTTCTTTGTGATTTCAGCATGAGGTTGGAGGCAAGGTAGTCTAGTAGGAAGAGCATATGAGAATTATCAGGAGGCTTGAGTGCGAGTCTGGTTCTGCCCTGAACTGGCTGTTTCAACTTTGGTCAAGTCACAGAGAACGCTCTGCCATGATTTGCTCAGTAAAAACAAGGTAGTAAAGCAAGGATGTGTGTTGAGGATGTAATATCTTATTAACTGCATGAGTTCTTAAAAATAAGTTTAAAGTAATGTATATCAGAGCAAATTGTTTTGCATTAAGGCTTAAAGCGCACATCTGCTTAGCTATCATATTGTTTAGGTGAACTCTATTGCAACCATCTCCTCCTGTTTAAATCAAAACTTTGGATTTTGAGTCAATTAGCTTCCGCCCAAACATATTGAACTTTTCACACGCTTTGTACAAGAAGATCTGTGTAATTTGTGAAGCTAAGATGATAATAGAATGCTTTAACCATTCTTCAAAATGGTCAATGTAACAACAAACCAGAAAATGTAAAAGTCATGTAAATGTTATCTATTATTAATTGTTAACGTATGTTTCTTTCTGCTCCGTGCTTTAACAGTTTATTGTTCCTGTGGTTAGTAAAGGTTTACTTTATTAATTTCCTGCTCATTCATGAGCTTACAATATCCTTTTTAAGAAACTTAAATGTCATGAAGAGCCTTTCCTTTATTTACCATCCTGTCTGTTGTTCCATTTATTTTTTTTTAAACACTTATCACAAAGGGTAAATTTGAGAACACTTGCTCATCAGCTATTTTTCCCAACAAAACCTGTGAACATCTTGAACTCCTGAGCAGATAGAATAGTTAATGGATTCCCCAAAAGGTACAGGATGGGAGCATTTGGGGTTTACCACCTAGGGGCCTTGGGTTTAGACTTTCTCCTGACACATTTGGGACTCCTTGCATTTGTCATTTGACACACGTGTGACACCAAACACGTACAACCTAGGGTGCCACCAGCTGTTATTTGTTCTACCGCTCTGCTTTCCAGGAAGATAGGAAGTTCTCTCTCCTTGGTGATGGTCAATTTTCATATTTTTTTAACGTCCTTTCTCTCCTAATAAAAATGTCTATAGTCCAGATTTAGTCTTCGTGCACTGCCTGATGCACGGTCCATGTAGATCATACATTCTTTTTCCTTTTACAGTCTTTTCTTTTTTAAGCTAGAGAAGAATCTTAACACTTGCAACTCTTACTTAGATGTAACTTCCTCTGCCTTGAATTGCTTTGGTGAGGCAGCATGATGCATAGTGGACATAGCTTGCAACTTGGAGTTAATGAGTCTGTCATTTACTAAGGGTGTGTGCTTAAGCGAGCCATTGAAACTTCTTTGGTCTTGTTTTGTCATTTATAAAATGAGAATGATAATGATACCAGCCTCAGGAAAATAGGATGAGAGCAAATATATGATCAAATCTATTTTAGACCTGTAAAGTCATGTATAAGTACTACCTTTTGGTTTTCCCAAGCTTGTTGCAGTTTTTTCACGCTCTGAAAAAAAAAGGACTTAATGATACAAGTTGAGGCTGTAGTGAGCCCTGATTGCAGCTGCTGCACTGCAGCCTGGGCAACAGCGTGAGACCTTGTCTCTAAATAAGTAAATAAATAAATTCATTGCCATTTTTGTTTGTGCATTACCAATTTAGAAAGTGATGGAAGTCTGTAGAGCCAGTTTTGAAAACTGAGATATTTGTTTTAGCAGCACAAAACAAGGTAAATTTTTTTCTTCCAATTCTTAATATTGCACATTTTAAGAGTAAGATTTCTTTCTTAAATCATGTACTGAAGTCTCACGTAGACTTCTGTTCTTATATTCCTTGTTACTTTTTGTTTTGCTACTCTGAGTCTATCTTATTCACATTGATTGCTTGATATCTTCATGTAATGCTTTTTCTCATTTTCAACCCCCCCCACCCCCACCCCCATATTAGTATTATTGCATGAGTTCACCCATCAGACACACAAACCTTCTTTTTCAATAGCAGTCTCAGTCATGAAGCCTGGTCATTTAACTGCCTGGTACTTGCCTTCAGTTACTAGGCCAGAACAGCTCTTGCCACCAACTCACTGTTACTGGGAATTTATTGAGACTAGTGGCATCCTTTAGACAGTGCTGTAGCTTACATGCCTGTGGCTGCTTCAGTTGGCATCTGTCATGCCATTTGAGCCAGATTCCACATGGAAAATTATATTCCAAGACATTTCAAGACATTTCAGGTTTACAAAATGTTTCTTCTTTTCCACTTTTCCTATGAGTTTTTGTGTATCATTCTTACACATCTGTTCAGTCACTATTCTTTTCTTCTCCTAATCTCCTAGTGGTGATTGAGGAAGATAATACCCCTCTCTGATGCACACATTGGTTAGCAAAATTTAGGGAGACCTTTAGTAAAGGATCTTTATTAAAATCACTTTCATATTTGTTACCCTATTCTTAACACAAATAATTTTTTTGGTTTAGTGTTCATACAATATTTCAAAGGAATCCATTTGTAATCATCAAGGTTATTCAGTGCTTCTTTAAAGGGCATTGTGTTATGTATTGTATAAAGCCACTAATAGAAAATCTCCTGTCTCTGTGTGTGTATGTGAGAGAGAGAGAGAGAGAGAGAGAGAGAGAAAGCGTGAGAGAGACAGACAGAGACAGAGATGAGAGATTGTGTGGAGAAATGAGAAAAATCCAAAATGTAAATAAATTACATTATATTTTAAATACTTATATATAAATATGTAATTTCACAAACACGAACATTTATACATTTATACACTTATTTATACAAATAAATATTTATACATACACAAATGTATGCTGTATATGCATTTGCCAGAAAAATATATTTGTCTTTTAATTGGTAGTTCTATAATTAATAATGGCATTACAATGACCATTTTACTGTGGTAGTCAACAGTTTATATTTTTATCAGTAATAGGATAATCAGGAATTTGAGTGAAGGAATGGATAGCAATTTCTTTTTTTTTTTTGAGACGGAGTCTCGCTCTGTCGCCCAGGCTGGGGTGCAGTGGCCGGATCTCAGCTCACTGCAAGCTCCGCCTCCCGGGTTTACGCCATTCTCCCGCCTCAGCCTCCCAAGTAGCTGGGACTACAGGTGCCCACCGCCACGCCCGGCTAGTTTTTTGTATTTTTTTTTAGTAGAGACGGGGTTTCACCTTGTTTGCCAGGATGGTCTCGATCTCCTGACCTCGTGATCCGCCCATCTCGGCCTCCCAAAGTGCTGGGATTACAGGCTTGAGCCACCGTGCCCGGCCTGGATAGCAATTTCATGAAAATTTTGAAGCAGTTTTCTAGTCATCCTCCTTAACAATTTGGCAAACAAGTTGCCCAGAGATGATATCATATAATGACATTTCCCAGAAAAATTGTGCAGTGAAACATTTCCAAAAATATGGTTGACAAGCACAGTGAAGGATTATAAAATACATGTTATTGACCAGAAGTTGTGGCTCCTAGTATGTTACATCGTGCTAGAAAAAGTTGGAGGCATATTTCTGAAATTCTTGGAGCACCTGTTTCCTAAGCATTTCGCCAGGATTTAAGCTGAAACAAATGTGAAAACAAGATTAATTATATTGTTAGAAAAATGTTTTCTTTTCTTGAGATAAATGCAACAAAAACTGAACTGTTTGCTGATTTACTTAATCCAAGAAACTGACTGTACTCCACAGATTGTCCTTTCACATGATGATATTTATGGAAAACTCATTGCCATTATGTGAAAAAATATATTGCAGTATTCTTTAAAATGTAGCATCATTAGCAGAGATTTTTCTTTTCTATAAAAGTTATTGGTAAAAATGTTGCTAGTCACTATTACAGTAAGTCGCTGTCCCTTTACTGAACTATAATTGACAGATGTAATCAAGGGATACTTAAGTATGGTGCCAACTTTTGTACTACATGCAGCGTACTTATATTGCCATACAAATAGATCTTTTTTCCTTTGCTGACAAAATATTATGTGTGAAAAGCATTGACTCCTTACCATAACATTGTTTAAGATTAAAGGCAAGAAAAATAACTAACTCCTTCTGGCCCATACAACTATCTGTTTTCAAGTACCTCAAAGTTCTAACCTGCATCATGTTCTTTTACTTTTATCCCCACTGTCATCCTCCCAGCCTGGCCACCAGGAGTCTCCATCACTCATGACTCCCCAGCCTAGGAGGTATGGATTGCTGGCTCCAAGAATCCCAAAGAACTTGACTAAGACCAAATTTACCTCTCCCCAGACAACTGACTGCATCCTGCTAGTACTCTGCAGGCTGTTTCCCTGCTTCCCTCCCTCTGCTCTATTATCTAGCTTTTTGGTGGCAGCTGTTTTTGTGAACATCTAGGACCTGACCTGCCTGGGTATAACTCTGCATTTGTAGGCAAATGCCCAGTCATTGCAAACTGACATACTTACTGGGTGGAGGCAGAGTACCTAAACAGCTAAAGTGGGTTGGGAAGGGTCAGCTGAAAAGCAGTGTCAGTGCTGCGGAGACAGTAGGAATGGTGGGGACTCTAGCAGACTCTTCAGCACCTGCTCCATCTAAAGCAGGGAGCTGCCCACAGATTTAGCTCATTACTACAGTGCAGGAAAGAGGGCCGAGTGAGGCCAGGCGCAGTGGCTTACACCAGTAATCCCAGCACTTTGGGAGACCGAGGCGGGTGGATTGCCCGAGGTCAGTAGTTCAAGACCAGCCTGGCCAATGTGGTGAAACCCCATCTCTACAAAATTTAGTTGGGTATGATGGCAGGTGCCTGTAATCCCAGCTACTTGGGAGACTGAGGCAGGAGACTCACTTGAACCCTGGAGGCGGAGGTTGCAGTGAGCCGAGATCATGCCATTGCACCCCAGCCTGGGTGACAGAGCAAGACTCCATCTCAAAAAAAAAAAAAAAAAAAAAAAACAGGGCCAAGTGTTGCTAAAACCTCTAGTTTTTAAGAGAAGCCAGAAGTTTGGTTTTAAAAATGAGAGAACTCCAGATAGTTTTCAGTGAAGTCTTAATTTTTACTTTTTTATTTCAGAAAATGTTAGATATAATCAGAGGTAGATAAGAGTTGAACGAACTCTCATCTCTCAACTTCTTATTACCTCAGTGTCCTCACTTACCCCTCCCTTGCCCTGATGATTTTGAAGTAAGGTTCAGACATCATATTATTTCACCTATAAACTATATTATCATCATCACACACACCGGAAATGTCTTCACAATCCAGGGACTATTCCCATTTCCTCAGTTCTAAGAATGAAAATTCTGTTTCTTTAGTTTGTTGTAATTGGAATTCAAACATGTGTGAATATGTGGTTTGGTTGATATGTCTTAAATTTTATTTTAATCCATTCATTCTTCCCTTTATCTTTTGCTCTTTCTTGCAACTTATCTGTTAGATTAATTTGTTTGTCCTGTAGAGTTTTCCACAAGTATGAATTTGGCTGATTGCATCCGTGTTATGTTGCTTAATATTGTTCTCCTGTCCTCTATATTTCCTATAAAGCGATGAAGAGGTTTAATCAGATACAGGTTCAGTTTTTCTGCCAAGACAGTTTTATAGTTAGTGACATAGTCCTTTATTAGGAATGCATAGTGTCTGGTTGTCTCTTTTTGTAATGGTCATTGCCTGTATCCTTTAATTCTTAGGTGGCTCTAACACTTCAAAACATCATGTTTTTGCACACTGCCACCACACACACACACACACACACACACACACACACACACACACACGTGTCTTGGGTCAGATGCAACCCATGAGTCACCTGTTGGAGAATTCTGTGTATCAAAGTTCAGGCTTGAGCCCTGCCCATGTCTGGAACATGTTGTGATTCATTTAAAGTAACTTACTCCCAGTGAGCCCATCCTAACACAGGGAAATGATCTTGCCAGATCTACCATTTAGTTTTATATTATCACATGCTTACTTACAGTGTGTGCAAAAAGGACTGTTTCCTTCATCGGAGGTTGGGTGGAGAGGATCCTAATGATGAGAATTATTTGTTTGGATCAAATTTCATGCTGTCCTCCCATAAGGCAAATAGATCAAATATGTAATATGCATGTATTTTTATCTTTTGAGGTAGAAAGTAGACGTATTTATTAGTGCCTTTGACGTGTATGGCCTCTACGAATTTTTCATGATGGACTTTGTGGAGAAATGACTTTGCAAATCACACACACAATTGGGACCTTCCATAATGTTGTTATCTTTACCTGTTGTTTGTGTTCACTGGGTAGAGCTAAGGGAAGTGGATTGTGGTGTTTAGAGAAACATGATTGCAGGATGAACAAGGGGAGTAGGCAATACCGTATACTGGTTAGACTTCTAGGGATGAATACCATCGATCCAAATTTCTAGCTGTGTGGCCTTGGGAAATTTACTTCATCTCTGTGTTTCCTTCTGTCTGCAGTGGGTAGTAAGATTTCCCTACCTCAGAGAGGGTGGCTGTAAGAATTAAGGGCTCAATATCTATTTGCCAACTCTGTGAATAGTTTAATCCTTACATCTGTTTTAGGCAGCAAAGGCTTCGTTGTTGTTGTGTTGTTGTTGTTGTTGTTGTTTAAGAGTACATATTCAATTTTGAAAAAATAAATTCCCAATATAAAAAATGGAATAGTAGGAAGATAATAAAAATCAACATAGCCCTATTTTATGCTATTTGAAGAGTGTGGCATTGTAATAGCATGTTCTATGCTTTTTCTTCATGGCTTCTCTGGAGAAATCAGGCACATATGTTGCAGTGTTGAGCCAAACATTTTAGTGTATGGAACGAACATCTTTAGTCTTGGCTTCACGTAGAAGAGTTAAATATTTACATGGATTAAACTGTACCTGAACATTGTTTTTGTTGAATTGGAGAAGTTTAGCATACATGCTTCTGTGTGAAACATCCATAGTTTTACATAAATGTGTACAGTATTAAATGTAGTTCAAAGATGATATCTACCCTGTTTGTACTTCTATGCTGTCTCTCCAGTCTGTGGACTCTCATTACTGTTTCTTTTGCCTTTTTATCCAGCTCTTAACTCTTAGCCTTTTTCCACATAAAGTCAACCAGAAAGTAGTAGCTAATTGGTTTTTAGAACGTGTATTTGGAGATCGTTCTGGGTTTTAAGGTTTATTTTCTTATTTAGAATAATCTCTTCTAGTCAGTAGATCCTGCCTATTTTGAAATGGAGATGGGTGGCAGACACTGAGACAAATACCTGTTGGGATGACTGTCCCCTGTTAATGCTAACCATAGGTCAGGACAAGACCAACAGATAAGAGCAAGAGCATGGTACTCACTCTGTAAGAAATTCTGTTCATCTACAGAAAGCCTTAGGGTGAAACAAAGATAAGAATCCTGGTCTTCTATGATGAGTCACTGCCACTGACTATGTCCGTTTTGTTTTCAGGGTGTATGCCATGTACAATTCCGTAAAGGGATCCTGCTCCGAGCCTGTTAGCTTCACCACCCACAGCTGTGCACCCGAGTGTCCTTTCCCGCCTAAGCTGGCACACAGGAGCAAAAGTTCACTAACCCTGCAGTGGAAGGTGGGTAGCTCAAAGCATCAAGAATTGTCTCACTTTAATAATTAGCTAGGTATGGTGGCACGTGTTTCTAGTCCCAGCTACCTGGGAGGCTGAGGAGGGGGGATCACTTTAACCCAGGAGTTTCAAGGCTGCAGTGAGCCATGATCACACCACTGCACTCCAGCCTGGGCAACAGAGAAAGAGTCTCGAGTTAATATAATGTCAGTCTATAGCCATTTGAAATATTTTTTAGCACGATCCCAGTTTTGTGATATGTTTTCTGCATAGTAAGTATGTGCAACCAATTGTTAAAATGTTGTCATTTCTGTAAGAGTTGGGCAAAGGGGTAGGAGGAGGGAACTGCAAAATCCAGCTTTAGCTTTTTTTTTTTTTTTTTTTGCAGCAGTATTTTCTGAATGTCTTAGGGTCATAAGCAATATGTATAAGTGATATAGGTACTTAAAATACCTACATCTTATCACTTTCTAATAGTTTAGTTCATTTCAACAAACATTTGAGGACTTTAGGAAAAAGCTTTTATCAAGAAAGATTCAGAGATAAAGTAGTTTTATGGCCCTTTTGGCTTCTTTCAGTGATGATACTGAAATGTTTAATATTTAAAACAACCTAGAACATTTAGTGATCTGAAGTATGTTAGTACTTCATTAAGTTCCACTAATGGGGCCATACATCGGTCAGGATTACTAATTATCTAAGAAAAAAAGACCGAATTATGTATTTTCATGAAATACAATTCACTGCCTAAAAATAGCTCTTACCAAAAAGAGATCATATTGCCCCTTCCTCAAGGGGCATCACTGGCTTGTTAATCATAGTTGTGTGTTTGTAAGAAAACAGTAGATTGTTACCAATCTCTGTAGCACTTATTTCTCTACATCAATATTTTAAAATATAATCTAAAATGTAAAATAGATGGAGGTAAGAGATAAGGATTTATGGTTTGCAGGGAGAATACTAATGTGTGAAAGAAAGAAAATGGCTAGGAAGATCCATTATTAGTGAAGAAATATTTTATCTTTTCATTTCTGGCCCGGAGAGTCAGGTTGATCTAGGGAGCTGATGAAAGCAATTCAGAGTTATGGTTAGCAGCAAAGCATGGGCCTCTGTGGATCCCTCTCAGGTGGGCAGCTGCATTCTCATAGCCAGTGGCCAGCATTGAGTGTGTTACTTGGACAAAAGCAAAGTTTAAACTGGCTTAGTATCTGAACTATTTTATTTTCCTTCCTGGCTTCCAGGGATAATCCAGGTCAGTGATTCCCCACCTTTTCAGAGTTTTAACACCCAACTGGCATCATCATTTAATTCCTTGAAGTATACATATCCATTTAAAAAATGTGCTCTATATTTACACATATATATGTAAATATATCTTTGTAAGGAAAGAATTAAAATCCATTTTGTTTGGAAAATATAAGAACTTGTCTTTAGATTACCTGAGGGACCCTGGGGTCTTATAAACCTAAAGTTGGGAATCACTGATGCATACTCTGCTTAAAACCTGGATGAATTTCAGGTCTCAGGCAGACCAGCAACTTCAAGAAAGAATTTTCTTATTAGGAGGAAAATGTTTCACATTTTCCTTCTCCCGTTCCTCAATTGTAAATCAGAAACATACTCTTGTTACATTCAGTCATGTACAAACTTGAAAGTTCTGGATTCAGTTCAGTTTTCATTTAAATGTCCTTAGGACAGATTCCCTCATCAAAGTGCTCCAGGTGGGGGCACAAGGACAGGGGAACATTCTCTGGCTGCCAGTCTGTCCTTGAATCCACAAAGATGCTGAAAGCACTAAAGATCTGACATCTTTTTGTTCGTCAGCAGCAGTTATTACTTGCACAGGAGATAAGGCAAAACAAAAACCTAAGTCAGTGTACCCACCCTCAAGGAATTAAGGGACTAGTAATGGGGTAGGATATCATCAAAGAAACTACCAGAGAACAGTTTGTTTTATTTTTTTGGAGTTCTCATCTTAGAGATGGGTTCTCATCTAAAACTTTGATTTTGTCGGTTATTTATAACTTTATAATATTATAAATGCATCACTATCCTCTCCTCCAAATTGAGCCCACAAAAGCCTACAACAACAGTTTAGGACTTAGAGCACTCACGTGAGATCTGAGTTTTGGGACTCAAAGATTGTGTGACTCAAAAGAGAGAAGGAAGGGAAGGAACGGGCCTGGGCCCCTGATGTTTTATTACTAACCATAATAGAGCAATAACAATTGTTTACTGAGTGCTTCCTATAAAACTGGGTGGTTTAGTAGGTGATTTACATATTCTCCCAATTATTTATCATACCTATCCTTGGAACATGAAATTAGTTGTTGATACTGATATTAAACAGCTAGCGCCAGACCATGTGCGACAAACAGCCGATGTAGGATTCAGATACATCTCAGGGGAAGCTGAGCTGCCTTTTGCCAGGGGCAAGGTACCATGCTGTTTGCTGGGCTCTTGCTCTTTCCTAGGGAAGAGTCGGCCCTGGCATGTTTTTGAAGTGGGAGACATGATCCAACTCCTCTTCCTGGTTGCTTCCCCCAACTTGTAGTTCCACTGTCTCTCTAGATCTCTCTACCCTAATGCTCCAAGAGACCCCACTGCGGCATCACTTGTAGCTCTTGGAATCCTGAAAAACATTCTTTTCTCCAGAGTTCTTTATTTCCCTTCCCATTGTTAAAAACCCACTTGCTCAGCGAAGCAGATCTCAGCATGCTTTTTAAGAGGAAAGCAAATGATGAAACTTCTCTTTGTTAACATACGAAAGGGCGAATAGCTTCTAGTCATCTCTCCAGAGGATCACATTTTTTCCCCATTTTTAAAAAAGAGGAACCTTAATGTCACTGATGACTTTCTAATCTTAAGTACTTTTAAAAAATTAAAAACCTGTATGTGGGATGTTACAAAAAGAAAAGCTTGACTGTGCTCCACCAGACATCCAGCAGTGCCTGTGTTTCTCAGCTGCCTTGTTCTCACTCTATGCTTGAATTCAAAGTCTCTCTTCAAAGTTCTATCCCCAGAGGAAGTAAGGTACCATGACGGTGTAAAAAGGGAGAGGTGGTGGTGGTGGTAGGCAGGTTTGGCTATTTGTGGAGTATGATGTATTCATAGTGGGGACTCTCTCTACAGTTGAGGTATGTCAGAGTTAGTGTATGATGATGGTTGACCAAGGAATGCAGGGACCATCAGCTTTATCCGCCTGTGGGGAGAGCACAGGACTATCGTAGACACTGTATGTGAGGCAGGTGGGTAGCTCATAAGTTTTGTCTCTGAACAACTTTCTCTAATCTCATGTTCCTATTTTTTTTAGGCACCGATTGACAATGGTTCAAAAATCACCAACTACCTTTTAGAGTGGGATGAGGTAAGCTTATTTTCATATTCACCCATCTAAAACACCATTTCAGAAACAAAATTGCTGAACAAATACCATTTTATTCTTTTATGAGACATGCTAAACACAGAAGAAAGGCATGCTAGTAGAGAAATTTAAATCAATAGTTATTGACTATGGAAAATGAAGTTAGATTGAAGTAGTATTATGAATCGTGTATTGAAATATATGTACCTGGCTTATTTGCAAGCACTGCTGCTGAAAAAAAAAAGGGGGGGGGGGTCTTATCTATTTTGGATCTCCAGTGTCTAGCCAGCCAATAATTTGTATTAAAAATTGACTGCTTTGTCATCTTGACTGCTTAGATGCTTTTGATAGGTAAAACACACTGCTGCTCAGAAAGCATAATTTGCTTTTCCTTTTTGAATGCCATGTGTGTAACTTGGTGTTGCACTGTTGAGTGGCCTCTGTGAGAGCAGAACAGTGCATAGAAGTCACACTCTACCCACGTGCGAATGCCCTGTGGGTTACAACGTCCTATATCAGGTGCCCTCCTTGCTGTTCATGTCCCCAGAGGCCCTTGGAAGGTATCTACGGTGGAGTGTCCTTATTCTCAAAGCCACTGTGTGCCGACTGGTGGACCCAGTGTGTTTCTGGCCTAGCTAACTCTACACACAGAATCTCAAACAGGAAACACTTGACCTAGAAGGCTTTCATTTCGGAAAAGCAACTGTTGGCTGGGCATGATGGCTCACACCTGTAATCCCAGCACTTTGGGAGGCCGAGGTGGGCAGATCACGAGGTCAGGAGATTGAGACCATCCTGGCTAACACGATGAAACTCCATCCCTACTAGAAATACAAAAAAAAAAAAAAAAAAAAAAAAAAAAATTAGCCGGGCATGGTTGTGGGCGCCTGTAGTTCCAGCTACTCGGGAGGCTGAGGCAGGAGAATGGCGTGAACTCAGGAGACAGAGCTTGCAGTGAGCCGAGATCACGCTGGAGCGAGACTCCATCTCAAAAAAAAAAGCAACTGTACTTTTCATTCCTGTAGATCTTAATTGTATTTATTCATTTGCCCCCACTTTATTCTTTCTCTGGTTGAGAAATTGGCTAAGGATTTTAAGAATAAGAAATGTGGAATGTGGGGAGAAATGCAAGTTAGCCTTTGTGACTTAAATTTGGAGGGATTGAAAGATTTAGAACTTAGACTTAGGCAAAAAGTGACTTGGCAACTGTGGAAAAATATTTTAACCAAACGTAAAATGAAAACTGGATGGAATTCCCATGGTGAAATTTTGATGCAAAAGAGGTCCGTCATCACTTTCTGCAGAAGCATATTTTCCCATCTGGGTTGCATCTGATCAGCTAGAGTTCCAAGTTACCAAGAACAACCATCTATTGTTCTTAGGATCCTTTCAAATAGCTTATACATGCAGGTTGGTGAAATCTCAGCCTTAACCCATGCATTCTACAGATCAGGTGGATTTCATTTTAAGGTGGTTTAATTAGAAAGTGAAACCACCTCTCCAGCCCTTAGAGGTTTTTATAGTCAGTCAGGAATGTTGGAAAGGAACTCGGATGACCTGTGAGCATATAGTAACGTCTTCCCATCTCTCCCTCTTTGTAAGGACAGGTGACCGTTTAATGAAAGTCCCTTTTTATATGTGGATTTCTTGCACTCATCTTATGTGTTTTCTCATGTCTCGAGGTTTTATATCGAGATGGAGTTCACCAGTACAGAAAAGGCATTTTTTTTTTTTTTCAGATATCTTCTTAGGGCATCGTGTGTGTATGTGCGTGCATGCACACACTCGTGCGTGCCTATGAATCCTGTGTTTTTTGCTGCTTCTCTGCCTAGGACCATGAGTTCCTAAGTAAGGAAGGCTAAAATAGTTGAATACATACCTCAGTGAGAAACCTCCAAAGAAAACTTGGGTGCTGCAGGAATTGGTAATGGTGGCTCAGTTGCTGGTCCCTTCCCTTAGAATTTGAAATGAGAGTGTCCTGGCTGATGATGCTGAGAGGAAGGATGCCACAGCCTCCGCTGAAGTGGGACAGGCCACGTCTGATAATTGTTTATGTTCAGCATGGTCCATTGCAAGCTAGCAGTCAAAAAATGTCAAATGACTGGGTTTTGCCCTCTACCTTTCTCCTACTTGATCTCCTTCCAACTTTTCCTCTCACTTTTCTTAATTCTCTGCCTTCTTCTTTCCACTTTTTCTCTCCCATCTTCAAATTCCTGCTGGTGTCACAGCTCTGTTGAGCTTTGCTGAAGATTCCAGGTTAATTGACTCTCATCCACCATGGATCTTTTGCCAACACAGGAATCCTTTTACATTCTGTGGCTTAAGGTCCACTTTCTAGACATCTCCTCCTCCCTCAATTCTAAGGAACTCCCTTGCCTTTAGGTGCAATGAGCTTCCTAGCAGGAGAAGATAATTGAAAGAACACCAAGATTAGGAAATATGGGCTCTGTTCTGAGTTTTGTGCAGGGCAGCTTGACCTCTCTGGTCCTTAGTTTTTTCCATCTGTGAAATGGCGAATAGGATAGTTCACCAGCTTGTATGCATTTACATTATGCTCTCACAAGACAGATTATTTAGGATCGTCTCTTCTGACAAGAGAATATTTGGAATCATTTTCATTGTTGTTTGGCCTGTTCATTAATTATTTCAGCATTTATGGAGCATGTTCCTCAGTAGTCTGCATCGCACATTGTCCTGTGAGGGATCTGTGACATAGTAAAGATAACTGTGATAGCTGAAAAAGCAAACGTACACCTATCCTCTTGTTGTGCTTTTAAACAGACACAAATAAAGCACATGTTGCCATATGCTTCTCAAATTGTTCGGTCCAGTAGCTCCTTTGCTTTGTATTATACCCCTCTCATTTCCCATCCCCTTATAAAGATGAAAAAATTGTGCTATCATGTTTCCTGGCAGTGAGAATTCAAGCCGTAGTAACAAGTTCATTCCTGCCCATCCTGTCATTTCAGAAGTGAAGTTTCTGACAGAACAGTCAGGCAGTCTGTGTTTCTAAATGTAGAGCTGAGTTGAGGATCAGCAGCACTCTTGAGAGTGGCTCACTTGGGTTGGGTTTTGGGTCCCACATTCCTATGCTATACAGGCCTTAGCTTCAAGAAGGAAAAGCAAACAGGACAGCAACATCTGGTCTGCAGGAAGTATGAACACAAGAGGCTCTGGCCATCCCTCTGAATCCTTCTGCTGGTAGTTTCTACAGCCAGGTGCATCTCTCTGGTACCAGGACTGTTTCTAGACTCCATCTTAATAGAAGGCAGTGAGGCAGGAGAATGGGAAGTGGATGTTTTGCTGGAATCACCCTTTCCCCACCCTTCCCCACCCTTCCCCTCTCTAAGGGCCACAGCTCTTCCCTCCTCTCCTCTTCAAGGATATCTGCTCCAGCCACACACCCAAAAACCTGTCTGCCATCCAGGGGGCTGAAGAAACAAACTAAGATTGCAGAAAGTTTTTGAGGTGCACAGAGACACAAATCACTGCCTGAGAGCGACACCGTGCTGCTCCGAGTCTTGAAGAAGGTTGTGCTCAGGCATAGCACTCTGCCCTATCTCTGCTCTGGCACCTGGTCTGAGAATCACGACTTTGAGGTGAGGTGGCCTCATCTCCATACACGCAACCACTAATGTTCAGGTATCCCCTGCAGCCCCATATTTTTATTACAGTATAACAGCATGGATTAGAGTTCCAGAATACTTTAGTCTTTTGTTGTTTGTAATCACCTTTGCAATAAAATGATTAGAGTAAAATTTTGAAAGTGTTGGTAAAACGAGAAGACAGGGCATCAAGCCCAGCTTTCAAGCCTCTTAAAAAAAGACTTTCCTGGAAAAAGAGCAGCAGCCTTTATTTCTGCTGAGATTAGGAATGCTGTGCTGAGTTGACCTTGGGAAGATCCACCTTCATCAGCAGCTAACTATATGCTGGGCTCTGAAGTACAAGGGCACGTGGAGCCCTAATGGGGAGCAGAAAACAGAAACGCATTACAGTACAGGGGAAATCTGATACACCTTCTATCCTCTCTTAAATTCACTGTCATTAATTTTACATCACTGCAGCATAGAATTCACTTGGAAATTACTCATGAATAGTTCTGTACTAGGGTTAACTGCCTGTTATTTCTCCATTAATAACTAACTAGACAACACCTTAATTTTTAAATCAATACAAGAAGTTACTATGACTATGAAATGGTAATTAGCAACTAAAAATGGAGTTTACAGCCGGGCGCGGTGACTCAGGCCTGTAATCCTAGCACTTCGGGAGGCCAAGGTGGGTGGATTGCCTGAGCTCAGGAGTTCGAGACCAGCCTCGGCAACGCGGGGAAACCCCATCTCTACTAAAATACAAAAAATTAGCTGGGCATGGTGGTGAGTGCCTATAGTCCCAGCTACTCAGGAGGTTGAGGCAGGAGAATTGCTAGAACCCGTGAAGCAGAGGATGCAGTGAGCTGAGATTGTACCACTGCACTCCAGCCTGGGCGACAGAGCGAGACTCCTCTGTCTCTGGGGAAAAAAAAAAAAGAAATTTACAGTTGTCATTGGCTTTTCAGCTGTGGCCTTCAGTTTCGATTTTCACCTGAAACAGGTCAGTTTTTATTACTTGAGAAGGTGTGGCCATTCCTTGCCAAGTTCCCTTGTGGTGACTCATGAGTTTTAGTGTTTAGAGCCATGGAGTTTAATAACTGACCCCACATTTTTGTAGATTTGTAGCCACTTTCCTTCTTCAGGAGACACCCCATTATGAGCAGAAGCACAGAAGGTCATTGTCAAGTTTTTTTCACTTGAACATTAGATGAGTCACATCACATTGTCATTTCACAGTGTTCCTGTTCCCCGTGTTTACACTTTAATCTACAAGCACTTGTCATTCTGATGGGTAGCAGAAAGCAGATCAGAAGCTCCTAAAAAGGAGCTTGTTTAACAGCACTACAATGGCTAGATGCTAGATTTTTCAAGGTATAGGTTCTTTTCACAATGGAGAGTCAGTGAGATGGGGAAGGCGGACATCATAGTTGAGATACTGTACCCACTGGCCACGCCCACGCTAATCCGTTTGACTGCCCATCTTTATGGCACCCTTCCAAGCTACATTGACTCTGTATTGCTTCTCTTCTTTTTTTTTGAAATGGAGTTTTACTCTTGTTGCCCAGGCTGTGCAACGGCGCAGTCCCAACTCACTGCAACCTCTGTCTCCCAGGTTCGAGTGATTCTGCTGCCTCAACTGCTGAGATTACAGGCGCCTGCCACCATACCCGGCTAATTTTTATATTTTTGGTAGAGATGGGGTTTCACCATGTTGTCCAGGCTGGTCTCGAACTCCTGACCACATGTGATCTACCCAGCTCGGTCTCCCAAATTGCTGGGAGTACAGGTATGAACCACCACACCCAGCCCTGCTTCTCTTCTTGATGACATATCACTATCTGGTGGAGGTGGGAGTTTTTCTTCTGTGGGAGAAGGATTGAGGATATAGAGGACTCTAGGGTAGGGAAGGGCTTTTAGGAAAAGAAAAAACTAGGAACCTCTGGGTTGAGTCATTCATAAATGTCTGCCCAGTCTGTTTTAAGGTTCCTAAACAGATCGTGATCTGGCCTTATTTTTGAAAACTTGAGTAAAGGGGTGAATTTAATGGGCAAATAAGAACTTTTTATTTTAGAAAAAATTAGTTCCTTCAAGAAAGTATTTATGCAAACTTGGCTTGTTTTAAGTTCTGCCTTAAGATATTATTTTAATTTGAGCCATACAGAACGCTAACTGGTGCTGCTGCAACTATCAGAACAAATACAAGTCTCCTAAGATCTTGCTATGAATATGTGGCATGGATTCATATTGATGATATATATCAATAATATGATGTTTATCTAAAGAAAACTGAATTAATCATCTCAGCTTTGTCTCTGTCTTCATCCATTTTGTGCTGCTGTAACAGAATACCTGAGACTGGTTACTTTATAAAGAACAGAGATTTATTTCTTACAGTTCTGGAGGCTGGGAAGTTCAAGGTCAAGGACTTGTATCTGGCAAGGGCCTTCTTGCTGTGTCCTCCCACAGTAGAAGACAGGAGGGTAAGACAGCACAAGCATGAGAGAGGGAAGGGGACCAAACTTGCCCTTTTATCAGGAACCCACTCCTGTGATAACAAACTCACCCCTGTCATAATGGCATTCGTGAGGATAGACCCCTTGCGACCTAATCACCTTTTCAAGGAAAAAAAAAAAAAAAGAAGACCACCTCTCAATGTGCTTGCCTTTCTTTCTTTCTTTCTTTCTTTCTTTCTTTCTTTCTTTTATTTATTTTCTTTCCTCCCCTTGCTTTCTTTCTTTTTTCTTTCTTTCTTCTTCTTTCTTTCTTCTTCTTTTTTTCTTTCTTTCTTCCTTTCTTATTTCTTCCTTTCTTTCTTTCTTTCTTTCTTTCTTTCTTCCTTCCATTTCCTTTCTTTTCTTCTTTTTCCCTTCTTTCTTTCTTTCTTCTTTCTTTCTTTATCTTTTCCTTTCTTCTTTCGTCATTTCCCTTTTTCTTTCTTCCTTTTCTTCCTTTCTTCCTTTCTTCCTTTCTTCCTTTCTTCCTTTTTCCTTTCTACTTTCTTCCTTTCTTTCTTGAGACGGAGTCTCGCCGTGTCACCCAGGCTGGAGTGCAGTGGCACCATCTTGGCTCATTGCAAACTCTGCCTCCCAGGTTCATGCCATTCCAGCCTCCCAAGTAGCTGGGACTACAGGTGCCCGCCACCATGCCTGGCTAATTTTTTGTATTTTTAGTAGAGACGGGGTTTCACTATGTTAGCCAGGATGGTCTCAATCTCTTGACCTCGTGATCCACCCGCTTTGGCCTCCCTAAGTGCTGGGATTACAGGCGTGAGCCATGGCACCCGGCCGGGGATTAATTTTCTAACACATGAACATGGGGGACACATTCAAACCATAACAGTTTCTAGTTCCTCATGGTACCCCAAGCAGGTAATTTAACACCTTAGCCTCGGCCTTTTCACTGGAAAAACAGGGTCAGTTATCTCACGGGTATAAGATTGAATGAGATAAGTTGGGCAATAGCCGAGTCAGTGTAACGATTGTTCCATATTGTTGGTGTAAGTTTATCTAAGCAGATGCTAAGATCTGAGGTAGGGAAAGTCAACAATTAGAACGATCATGTATAAGAAATATGACATTCTTCTGTCAGGAACTTAAACAAGAGCCCTGAGGTTTATGTCACTTGTTTGAACTAAATAAAAAGTGATATTAGTGCTATCATGGATGTTAATTTGCTATTAGCCTAACTTCTGGACATGACATGCAGGGCACAGAATAACCAGAAAAAGCGCTTTGTGGGAATGTGACTACTGGAGTTCCCAAAATCCTTTCTCACTTGTGACCCAGCTAGCCCAAAAGGAAGTTCACATCTGGATATACAGAATAACCAGAAAAAGAGCTTTGTGGAAATGTGACTACTGAAGTTTCCAAAAAACCTTCCTTACTCATGACTCAGCCCAAAAGGAAGTACACATCTGGTTTCCCTAGTGACTAATGAGCCAACACAGCTGTAAAACACAGTGGACTAAGAATGAAACAAATGCCACAGAAATCAGGGGAAGCATAATTAAAAGTTGAGAGAGGAGAAAAGGCCAGCAGCAGGTAGAGCTCATGCCCCTGGGGAGCCATTAGCAGGTCAAGTCAGGCCAGGCCAGGCAGGCCCAGCAGTCCTGTCACAGAAACCTCCTGAAGCAGGTGACCAGCCCCAGATTGCAGCTTCTTGGACATCTGTATCATTCAGGAGGAGCCTTGTTTAGGGATTGAGTTGGCCCCGTAGAAGATACTCAGTAAGAGATTAATTAATCAGACTCCTGCTTAGCTCACGTGTTGAATAGTTCATATGGATGATCTCTCATAATCCTTCTGAGTGAACTTGCACAAACCTTTTCTGGTTAGATAACAACTGTTCTGAGAATGAAGGAAATGGAGCAGCCACAAGCACAGTAATTTGCTGGGTCCCGCAGCATGGATGGAGAGAGCTCCCTGAGAATTTGCTTGACTCCAGCTCTCTAAGGTGCCACGCTGCCTTTGGGTGGGTGGTGTGTTGGTTGGTTCCATAACAAAAAGCAGGAAGGTCAGCTTTCACTCCCCTGCCCAGGCCCACGTGCACTTTGGTCATTCTTGGCAACTGTGGGGATTGGAAAGTGGTGTTCTAGGTTCATTTTGGCTCTGTCCATCAAAGACCATCTTTCACCTGAGTGCCCACTGCCACGTCTTACGGTTGTTTCAGAAAGCCAAGAGAATTGCTGCCCTACTATAGCTGCTATTGAAGGAAACTAAGCCAGGAAGGATTGAATAACTCAGAGGCGTCTTTAGGTGCCACTTCATGGTCAAAAGGAGCCCCCTCTTTTAGGGACCTCAGCCTCAGACATCCACACACCTGCAGTAGATTCTCTGCCTTCTCTCTTTTACCCTTTCTCGCATGTGTACATGATGAGGTTGTGTGTTTGGGAAGCAAACTTGATGTGGAGCTTCTTGCTGAGGCTAAAGTATAAATCTCATCTTGTTTCCTGACACCTGGTTTGTCAACTCACCTTTGTTGTGGCTCCTCATCACCAGCTGGAAGAAGACTGCCTTGGGCCTTGACTAGGTGGATGGACCAACCCCATCCATCCCTTGGTTCATTTGTAAATTGTACTGACAGCCTGTTCTGAAATTAAGCCCTCGGCTCCCTTCTTCCCCTTTCCCTGAGACAGTCTTAACACATCAATCCTCTCAAAGCATTTGACAACAGATGAACCTCAATATTTGGAGAAACATATAGGAAAATTTTCTTTGTGTGTTTGTTTAAACCAGAAGACTTAGTGATCATCCTTGGCTGTTTCAGGCAGCCAAGCCTCCCCTCTTACAGAAAAACTAGTGTGCTGAGGGATAAAATGCCTCCCTGTTTAGTAACATGGAACCACAAATCATCCCACCCACTTTTCTTACCTTTGAAACATCCTCTGTGCCAGAGTGTGCAATAAAATGAAAGAGGCATCCCTGGGGGAAGAGTGGGGTTTGGCACGAGAAACTTCTGAGTCCACCCAAATGTGGAGTGTCCCTCCCTCCCTGTTAGGAGCCTCTTATATATGGTTATGCTGAACACATACGTGCTCTTTTATTTCTGAAGCCAACATTTATCTTTGATGTTGCCTAGGATCAGCCGGTGCTGGAACAACTTCTAAATATAGACACTCTAGCAGACTAAATCTTGGAGCCTGGCCGTAGTTCAGTTGGCCAGTGCAACTTTATTTTTCATGTATTGTTGCCATTTCTGACAGGTTGAACCATACTATTAACAGAGAATGGCCAGCCCAGAATCCTTCAGTCCATGTCTGGATTCAGAAGCCATGGCCACAAGCACATGACAACTGATAACCAAATTATTTGGAACTTACTTAGCAGACAGTTACCAAACCTGGTAAGAGCAGCTCAGGAAGGCAGCAGGCATGGCTGTGGAAGAATCTGAAAGAGGCCGGGCGCAGTAGTTCACGCCTGTAATCCCAACACTTTGGGAGGCCGAGTCAGGAGTTTGAGATCAGCCTGACCAACATGGTGAAACCCTGTCTCTACTAAAAATACAAAAATTAATCAGGCATGGTGGCGCACACCTCTAATTCCAGCTGCTTGGGAAGCTGAGGCAGGAGAATCGCTTGAACCTGGGAGGCGGAGGTTGCAGTGAGCAGAGATCGTGCCTCTGCACTCCAGCCTGGGCGACAGAGTGAGACTCTGACTCCAAAAAAAAAAAAAAAACCTGAAAGAGAAGGAGTACAGTGGAAAGGTACCACATATCAAGAAAACATCAGGAGGAGTAAGTCACAAGACCAAAGGGAGAAAGTTCACCGTGAATTCCATCATCCTTGTGTTGGCCATTCTTAATCTTGTGCCAGGAATGAAGTAGTTATAAAGAGGAACAGGAAGTATCGTTTCCAATCTATTAATTTAAAAGCAGTTGAAAATATCAGCCAACTTCATCTGTTAGTGCCAGTAGTGTTGGAAATACCCACTTCTAGTGTTGTTTGTGCCAGGGTAATTAGAAATGTTAGCCAGAGCAGCCACAGCCCCCACAGTCTCCAGAATTACACTGGCAGGAAAACACTGTAGCCTGAATTAATTGGGATGTGTGTGAGTTACATGTATAGAATCGGCCGTGGGTTGTGTTCCTTAATGGGAAACCAGCCCATTTCAAGGATTCATCTTCCCAAGTACTGAGGAAAGCTTTATGAGGATACTAAGTTAGTAAAGAAGAAAAATTAACTTGAAAAAGTTACTTTGTTGTTGTTTTCAGTCTTTCAACTATACACTTTTACAAATCAACACAACAAATATATTTTTAAACATACTTTAAAAATTAGTTGCATTTTACAAACTTAATCAAATACTTTTTATATATTTAGCTGCCAGTTTTCAAGTAGGTAGACTATCTGTAAATTTGTTTCTTCACTGGAACTCTTATATGTTTGTAAACAGATACCCAGAGAGAGAGGTGGAAAGCTGGTTACATGAGGAAGTACTTTGAAATGTTATTTTATTTGTTGAGTCCTGTGGTTTTAGGCTATGTCATACCTAAACTGTCCCCAAGAGACCATTGCGTGTCTGAATTTAAAAATCTCAGCCGGGCGCGTTGGCTCACACCTGTAATCCCAGCACTTTAGAAGGCTGAGGCAGGTGGATCACGAGGTCAGGAGATCGAGACCATCCTGGCTAACACAGTGAAACCCCGTCTCTACTAAAAATACAAAAAATTAGCCAGGCATGGTGACGGGCGCCTGTAGTCCCAGCTACTCGGGAGGCTGAGGCGGGAGAATGGCGTGAACCCGGGAGGCGGAGCTTGCAGTGAGCAGAGATCACGCCACTGCACTCCAGCCTGGGCGACAGAGCGAGTCTCCGTCTCAAGAAAAGAAAAATCTCCCAAGAGTTCTCTACATTTGGGATAGCATTATTAAAAGTTTTATTTCAGTCTAAAATGTGATTCTGTAAGATGAAGTAACTGCATAGCCATTGATTGGCAATTTTGGTTGATCTTTATCATCTAGGAGTCTGATTCTATTTTTAGCTTATACAAAAATAACTTTTAAAATTATTCAGAGAGGTCCTTACTTTGGTGGATGGCTTTGAAAGTAAAAGCATATACTAAGTGCATGTAGAAAATAGGACCCATCATGTGTTACACATTTATTTTTTTGTTTGTTTTTGTTTTTGTTTCTGTTTTGTTTTGTTTGGTTTTGTTTTGTTTTGTTTTGAGGCAGGGTCTTGCTCTGTTGCCCAGACTGGAATGCAATGGCACAGTCTCTGCCTCCCGGGTGTAAGCAATTCTCTTGTCTCAGCCTCCTGAGTAGCTGGGATTACAGGCATGTGCCACCACACCCAGCTAATTTTTGTATTTTTATTTTATTTATTTATTTATTTATTTATAGAGATGGGATTTCACTGTGTTGGCCAGGCTGGTCTCAAACTCCTGACCTCAGGTGATCTGCCCACCTCGGCCTCCCAAAGTGCCAGGATTACAGGCGTGAGCCACCGTGCCCAGCCAGACATTCATTTTGTATGCTAGCGTGCACATTACATTCCCCCACCCCCTGGCTGTTTACAGTGTAGGAGGAACTTATAAAAGTTTGCAGAAATTCAGAGGGGTAAAACTTCATGCTATAAACATATATAGACATCAAAATAGGTGAGTGTAATATTGCATAACAAATTACCCCAAAAGTTAGAGGCTTCAAACAATCACTTTCTTATGCTTGTGGATTCTGGGTTAGGGATTTGGACAGGGCACTGGGGAGTGGCATTTCATGCTCTGTCATATCTGGAGTTTCAACAGGGGGTGCTCATTGGCTGGGGACTGGAATCTTCTGGCAGTATCTTCACTCATAAGTCTAGCGTCAGTGCTCACTTTGGACTGGACTTACCCGGGGCTTTTCACATGGCCTGGGGCTCCCACACAGTGTGGCAGCTTCAGGGTAGTCAGAATCCAAAATCGGGTGTCCCAGCAAAAGTCAGAAGCTGTTAACACCTTTCCAGACCCAGCCTTGGCTTCATTTCCACTCCACCCTTTTGGTTACAAGAGAGTCACAAGACCACCCACATTCAAGGGAAAGGGATGTAGACTTTGTTTCTGAATGGATAGGGAATCGGATAATTTTTAGACAGGTTTAAAGTAACCACTTGTGATATAAGGCTTCTTGTCTCCTTTTGGTCCTGAGAAACCATTAACAAGTATTTTTTTCTTTATCTTTGCATAGCACATACAGTGTTTAGGTACCATACCCTAAGACTGTTAGATACAAGGTCATATACTTTTAAAGTACAACATAACTCTTTTTTCCTATCCCTGATTCTTTTCTGAGTATTCTGGAGATGGGTAGAGGAGGGAAAAATGTGTACCCAGAAATGCAGTGACAGGATGGGCCTCATACCTCATAACCAGTGCTACTCAGCCAGCCAGTGAGACATGCCTCAGTGGCTCTCAAATACCAATATTCTCAGTTAGCAAATGGAAGAGATCATTCTGTCTGCTGCCTTAGTGATAAGAGCAGGGAACCCAAACAGACTGTTTATCTCCAGTTAATGTGTCTGCCTCAGTTGTACTTGAAAAGCAAGATCGTGTTTTCTATTCCCTCAGGTGACTCATGATAGTGCAGCAAAGTGTTTTAGTTTTAGTTTTTTTTTTTTAAGGGAATATAAATGTATTTAAACTCTTTAACAGTTTTCATTTTTTAACGACAAATTTGAAAGAAATTGAAAAATATTAAAGTAGGTAATAAGGAGGTAAAAGAAAAAATAAAGATGTTCCTTAAAATATTTAAACTACTTTCTATTTATAATTTATCCCCAAATTTCATTTTAGAGAATGGCAGAGCTGGACATGGTAACTCACACCTATGATCCCAGCACTTTGGGGAAGCCTAGGTTGGGTGGAAGGATAGCTTGAGGCCAGGGGTTTGAGATCAGCCTGGGCAACATAGACCCCATCTCTACCAAAAAGAAAAAAATGGAAAATTTATCCAGGTGTGGTGGTGTATGCCTATAATCCTAGCTACTCAGGAGGCTGAGACAGGAGAATCCCTTGAACCCAGCAGTTTGAGGCTACAGTGAGCTATGGTCTGTTTGTACCACTGCACTCTAGCCTGAACAACAGAGTGAGACACCTTGTCTCTCAAAAAAAAAAAAAAAAAAAGGTAGAATATTTGGGAACAATATTTCTCCCTTGTGGGGGAAAAAGAAAAAGTCTTTGTCTCTGAGATTATGATCATATCTTGGAAATGTTTTCAGGGGTTGATCATTCTCTGCTGTGTAGCCACATAGTGCTTTTTATATACTCTCCAAGCTCCCTTCTCTTGCCCCTGTTTTTCTGTGATTGGGGCCTTTCATAGTCTGGCAAAAAGTTGGAGGTTATTGCCATTCTTCAGAATTTAGCAGGACCCTGTAGGAACAAGAACAACATCTAGACTCCCCTTATTATTAGGACTTGAAACCAAAAATGCATGACCCTTCTAAAAAGTGAGTGAGGATGAGGATGAATCAAAGCAGAGGCAGATGCTGATAGAGTATGTAGTATTCTAAGTGTTATTAGGCTGGGTCTTCCCCCAAAAGGTGATGACTTCCTTTAGTATGTCAATTTCAAAATGAAAGAGGCACTTGCCCAGGTTCAGATAAATAAGGTGTCCTATTCCAGTTTAGGGCAGGTGAACTCTGTGGTAAGAGTATGGTATCAGGGGACAGGGCTGCGCAAGGCACACTGGACGGAACAGAGTAAGACGATCCAGTGGGGTCTAGAATGTGAATAATACACAATGTATTTTTGTTCGATGATTAGAAAGGAGAAAGAGGCAAAGCTGCGATCCCAGGCTTGGGAAAGGCTGATCTGATGCGTGCTGTGAATATGAGTCGACTTACTGGTGAGCCAAGTCCTTTCCTGGAGAGCATTTTTGACCAGAAGTGGTAGACAAACACCCTGGTCCCTGGTTGGAAAACATTACCCCAGGTTGATGAATTGGTGCTCTCAGGCTAGGTCTGGGTGTGGAATGAAGATAGATAAGCAACAACTGTGAATTAGGTTGAGTGCGAAGAGGAACACTCAGCTTGGGAAAGGAAACAACCCACGTTTGCAATGCGTCCTCCTGTGCCAGATTGAGCACCTCGAGGTTTATCTGCACACAGTTGGTTTGTACTCCAAGATTTCTTCACATTCTAGTAAAGATTAACCTTGCCCTTGAATGAACTTAGGCTGAGCTGCAGAAACAAGCATTTGGGCATGCCCAGGACTGCAAAATGGAAACAAGCCAGTGAACCCTGAAAATCTGCCCTTTTTTGGCTCACAGACACTGACAGTAGAAAGTTAGGCTGGAACTGGCTGGGGTTATATTGGTTCGTGTCCAGTGAGGTCAGTAGCCCAGTGGCTGGGTCTGTTCCAGAATGACCAATGGTGTTCTCTAATTCAGGCGAAGTATCTTTTCTATTCCCCACCGAGAACAGGAACCCCAGTCTCACCTTAGAGGTTCTGATTCTGACTGCTTACATGCTGCGAACCTGACCCACCAACGCGCAGAGAAGTGGAGTGCAGCTAGGAATCTTCCTTCAGCCCTCTCCTGCAGACCAGCTGACTCGCAGGCCCTGGCAGCCCCACTGAGAGCTCTTCCTCTCCTTTGTGTGACATATCACAAGTGGCCTAGCAGCCGTAGCTGGCCAGGATTAGGCCTAGGTCATGGCTGTCCCTGCTGCCTGTGTTGACCGGCTCATTGATGACAACAGGTCTGAAAAGTGTCAGGATGTTACCCATTTCTATTACAGCCATGTTTTAGTAGGGGACTTTGAACAAGGCTGAATTTAAAGTATTAAAAACTAAGTTTCTGAAGTCAAGTCAGCATATCTCAGTAATCCTGTGTAGTCTAAATTAGATTTTTTAAAGGAGGGAAGGTGCCATAGGTTATAATCTCTCAAAATCTCTGGGAGCTAAACAGCCTATAAAATATGAAAGTTGTCATTTACCGTCTCTAAAACTCCACTGGCAGTAATGGTTTGGATGTATTTAACTTCTGAGAAACAATGATAAACATTCACTTTATCACTCCTGTCAGTTCGCGTGAATCTTTCAGTCCTCTAAAGCATTAGCTCTTTTCTTTTTTAACTCCATTTCTGTCAACAAGAACAGGAAAATATTTTGTTTATAAATGCTATTTGCAACCTGGGACCCGTCTTGTTTTATGAACAGATTCTCCAAATCTTCTATCCCTTTGAACACGGACTTACTCTACTCTCATGCTTAAGCTCCAGAGCCATCCGAGAGCCTGACGCAGTAGACAGACCAGCATGCTGGCATCGGATCACTGGAGCCAGTGGCCTTCTCCAGTTCACTTGTTAACTTCTCAGCTGCAGATCACTTTTGTACTGCAGTGACTTGTGAACATTAATTTTGTTCTTTCTAGATAATGCATTTTATTTTATTTTATTTTATTTTAGAGACAGAATCTTGCTCTGTCACCCAGACTAGAGTGCAGTGGCGTGATCTCGACTCATTGCAATCTCTGCCTCCTGGGTTCAAGTGATTCTCCTGCCTCAGCCTCCCAAGTAGCTGGAATGACAGGTGTCTACCACCACGCCCGGCTAATGTCTTTAGTAGACACGGGGTTTTTAGTAGAGACGGGGTTTCACCATGTTGGCCAGGCTGGTTTCAAACTCCTGACCTCAAGTGATCCACCCGCCTCGGCCTCCCAAAGTGCTGGGATTACAGGCGTGAGCCACTGCACCTGGCTGAGATATGCTTCTTATATTAAACTTCATGTTATACATGAATATGTTCTTTTATTCAAAACTTCTCTCACGTCTGAAATATTTTAACCTGCTTTCCCTTGTTTTTTATTCTCACTGACTTCTAAAAATTCATCAATAAGCCTTAATTCTTTAACTGTCAAATATTTCTATTCTTACCTCTACAGACTCTACAGACAATGCTTCCAAAACTTAATTCCAAGGTTTTAACAACTCTGGATCTTTCTAGGTGTCCCTAAGTTTATGCACATAGTAGTACATCCTGGAAGTTGTTACGATAGAAAATTTGGCATGCTTTGTCTATATGGGTTGGAGTTTGTTTAGCAGTTGTTCCTGATTTTAACAATTGTTCCTGACTCCAAGATTTCTTTTTTGTTTGTTTGTTTTTGAGATGGAGTCTTGCTGTGTCGCCCAGGCTGTAGTGCACTGGCGCCATCTCAGCTCACTGCAACCTCTGCCTCCTGGGTTCCAACGATTCTCCTGCCTCAGCTTCCCAAGTAGCTGGGATTACGGGCGCGTATCACCATGCCTGGCTAATTTTTGTGTTTTTAGTAGAGATGGGGTTTCACCATGTTGGCCAGGCTGGTCTCGAACTCCTGACCTCGTGATCTGCCCACCTCAGCCTCCCAAAGTGCTGGGATTACAGGCGTGAGCCACTGCACCTGGCCGGATTTCTTCAGCTTATTACTCCTACTTCACATTTACTTATATTACTCCCTCACATTTTTACTTCTTTCACAAGTAGAATTTTTTAAAATGTTAGCAATATGGGAAAATGTCTTGAAGGTCACACAGTGCCCCTTCTCCTAATTCTTTAGTGAGCCTGAGTGCTCTGGCTCTCTTAAAATTCATTTCTCCCCTTTGAACCTCCTCAACTCTTTTTCTCATTTGAGCCACAGTCTGGTTTCTACTGTATTAAAGCAAATTAACCTAGTAAGAAACAGACTGACTTTTTTTACTGGCTACAGTTCTAAGCACAAGTAAAGGGGAAAGGAGACCAAATAAAGAAATAGGAAAAAGGAGGCATTGAAGGGGAGCCAACCCAGGGTTTGGAAGGGACGAGAGCTTCCGCCATGGCGGGATGTGCCTTTCTTGCACTGTTTACACTGAGTTCAGAAATAGAGGAGGAAAGAAGGTAGATCATGCCACAGCCTGAAATGGATACAACACATACCAGGGCTCCCATAGAGTGTAATCGGATGCTGAGTGTAATTATGCAAGTGTATGCATATGAATAAATCATCTTCCTCAACCTCAACACTCAAAGTTGAAGTAAGCATAAGGGCGTGACATGCCAGCCACATAGTGAGTTCACTCAAGGAGCACGTAAGAAATGTCAGGTTTTACTCACTGCACTCCCCCAACTTGGCTGCCAAGTTGCATCTGAATGCACCTTGAACGCTTGATAAAATGAACTTTCAATCTTAAAGACTGTTAGATCTTCCACTCTCTTCCATGGGGAAAGGTGCTACCTGGCTCGAGGAGGTGGGTGGGACAGGGGTTCGTTTGAGGAGGATGAATGTGGTGTGTTTGTTTTTATTGTGTTCACCGTAGTGACTTTCAAGCTAGTGGTGTGTTCATTTTATTTTTAATTAAAACATCACCTGGAATGTGTTTTAGTGGTATTTGAAGGCCTGCTGAACAAATGTAACAAAATTACATAAATTTGTTTATGTAAAACATATGCTTGCTTTGTTTTTTGTAAAATAAATAGAGAACTTCGAACAGATTGTTCAAGGCCCTGGGCCTGTCCGGGTAGGATGCTAAGATCCATTCAGTGTTAGCATATGGTTTTCTTTTGCATGAACATGGATAAGATAGTAAGATAATGGGGATTATGTGTAGGAAGTATTCTAACAAACTGCTGATAAGAGTGTTACATGCCTCTGCGTATGGCATAGGGCAGTTAGGCTTTTTTCTTACTTGTTGGGCCTGTTATGAGACCCTGCTAGAGTGTTTTACTTATACTTCAAGGAATTTGAAGTATCATGTAAGGCTAGGAAGGCATTCAAAGTACATTTTTAGCCTGACAAGAAACTTAGAGTGACTGTAATATATATAGATTAATTCAACCAGTGTTCCAAGTACTTATCATTCACTTCCACTCTGCAAGCATTGATTGAGCTCCCAGTTTGTCCAAAGCACTGTTACGAGCAAAGTAGACATGGACAAAATGATTCAAAGGTTCGTGACCAGTGTCAGCGATCAGTGAAGAAACAACTCACCATCACTAGAATGTACTCGTGAAGGTATTGGAGGCCACTGCCTGGCAGGAGAGATACAGCTGGAGAGGGCCTTGTACGGCACACTCAGCTGCAGAGATGGGTCTTTAGGTGCTCAGAAGTGACTGGGAAAGGCTGTGTATTTTCAGAGCCAGTGACCCCTCTGTGGATGCAGTCAGACTCTTGGTTGATCAGGCTGGGCATTTTCGGCCAATCCAAGTAAGGAAGAGGATCTTGGAAATTGTGATCATTAACTGGAGCATCGTCTTATGCCTGAAAGGACCTTTTTTAATCTTGTTAACCAAAAAAAAAAATCACTTTAGATATACCACAGGTATAGTGAATTACCTGTCTCAATTACAGAATTTTCTGTAGTGCCTTTATGTTAAACATGAGATTTCATCATAGAGTGCTTTATTTGCAACATGGGCACTTCCCTATAAGCTTCTATTGTTTTTGTTCATTCAAACTAGGAAATTAAACAGTTATTCAAGATGTTCAAGATGCTCTTTCATTTATTTAGGATTATCTGCGGTTTTTTTTTTTTTTTTTTTTTTTTTTTTTTTTTGAAGTATATGCATTGTTTCATTGTTTACTTTTAGGGAAAAAGAAACAGTGGTTTCAGACAGTGCTTCTTCGGGAGCCAGAAGCACTGCAAATTGACAAAGCTTTGTCCGGCAATGGGGTACACATTCAGGCTGGCCGCTCGAAACGACATTGGCACCAGGTATGATATTTCCTTGTCCTCTTGCCCTTCAGCCTTTGGATGGTGATCTTGAGCCTTCTTTTGCATCACTGGAAGGCATGAGGAAGCCTGCTGCCTCCACACTAAATCAACTGGAGGTTTTGCAAGATGGAATCCTAATCAGAGGAGAGAAGGCCTCCTTTAAGCTGGTGAATGCCACTGTGGCCTCTGCAGTCTTGCAAGCTGTATCGCGAAGGCCCCACTAGGGGTCTCTAAGAACCAAGGTGAAGGCAGCAGTACAGATTTTGAAAGGAATTCCTCTTGGAGCTTTATTTTTTTAGATAACATGCCTTTTTCTTTTATCACTTTAGCGAGCTCCTGATTCAATTGCCCTTTTTCAATTACATGAGTGTTTCCTGGTATAAAGAAAGAGATGCTGGGCTGGCCATTGTTGTCAAGCCCAGGGCAGATATAGAATTGGAGAAAACCTGGACTGTCTTGGAGGCCCCTGCAGGCCTGTAGCCTGTATGAGAAAGGCAAGAATGGGTGTACTGTAAGGTATCAATTGATTAAAGAGGCTTTGAAAAGGCCACATTTCAATTGCACTTGCGGGGTAACTCTTGATTAAGAGAAAAATCTTTTTCTTTCATTCACTGCTTGTTGAAATCTTTTTAAAGGCTTTGCACATCAGTGGTCCCCAACCTTCTTTCCAGCCTAAAGAACCTCTTTTTAACATCACAAAGTTTTACAGACCTGCCAATTCCACCATGGTAGCCATTATAGTTTTAGAGTTCCCTGGTTGAAAAAGTCATACCGATAAAAAGCCTTCTATGGTTCAAGAATTTTTAAATGAATTGGAAGCATCCACCAACTTTCAAAAAACAGCACTGTATATATTTGTAAAACATTATTTCATCAACAAATATTTGTTGCTCATATTGATTTGAAGGCTTCTTGACCTATACCTTGATAGACATTGCACTGTGCTATGCCTTCTGTCCAGTGCTTTTGAGGGGGAAAATGAATTCTTAAGTACCATTGTCCTTCAGTTTCCACAGGGGATTGGTTTCAGGACTTCCCCCACCTCCCTGCCATGGATACCAAAATCTATGGATGCCCCAGTCCCTGATATAAAATGGCTTAGTCTTTGCATATAACCTGCACACATCCTTCCCTCCTTAAATCTTCTCTAACTTGCTTGTAATATCTAATATAATGCCCACACATCACTTCATTCATGTGATACGGAACCCAAGGATACAGAAGGCCAGCTGTATATTGTCTTGTGACTTGATGTGTGTGTCTAGTAGAAGATCATGGGGTAGGGGGATGGGGAAGCCGAAGGTGGTTATAGGGAATATCACACACAGCATCCTTGCCTGGCTTTGCTTATTCTACCTGCTAGGCTGAGTTGGGTAGTATGCAGGCTGAGCCTTCCTCTTTTAAAGTGCCAAGCCTGTTCACATGCTTCTAACTGTGTGCCTCACTTTCTTTCTCTACAGTGGTTACAGCCAAGAGGTGGTGTGCTACACATTAGGAAATATCCCTCAGATGCCTTCTGCACCAAGGCTGGTTCGAGCTGGCATCACGTGGGTCACGTTGCAGTGGAGCAAGCCAGAAGGCTGTTCACCTGAGGAAGTGATCACCTACACCTTGGAAATTCAGGAGGATGAAAATGTGAGTTTTACAGATTTTATACCTCTCTGTGTTTTGTACAAGTCAGTATTGTTATAGCTACAGGGCACCATGAAATGAGATTAACTGCATAAGTTCAAAACCAAACTCTTTTTTTTTTTTTTGAGACAGAGTCTCGCTCTGTCGCCCAGGCTGGAGTACAGTGGCCCAATCTTGGCTCACTGCAATCTCCACCTCCCAGATTCACGCCATTCTCCTGCCTCAGCCTCCAGAGTAGCTGGGACTACAGGTGTCCACCACCATGCCCAGCTAATTTTTTGTATTTTTAGTAGAGTCAGGGTTTCACTGTGTTAGCCAGGATGGTCTCGATCTCCTGACCTTGTAATCTGCCCTCCCCGGCCTCCTACAGTGCTGGGATTACAGGCATGAGCCACCACGCCTGGCCCAAAAGCAAACTCTTAATTTCTACCTCTGTCACCACCACTACCAACAGCAGCCGGTTCTTTCCCATCTCTGTAAATGACATTTCCATTCTTTTAGCTGGGGAGACAAAAACTCTTGGAGTCATCCTTGACCCATATATAATCAGACAGAAAATCCTTTTGAATCTTCCTTAGAAATTAACCATTCTTTTTCATCATCTCCACAGCTACTACCCTTTTATGAGGCACTCATCTCACCCCTGGATTGTTGCAATAACATGATATTGTTATTGGATTATAGCCTCTTAATATTCCTAACTTCATCTTTACTAGGCTACAGCCTGTTCTCCATGCAAAGCCTGGGTGGAGAACATGATCTTGTAAAATACAAATAGATTGTGTCAACGCCCTGCTCAGAATCCTTCCTGTCTCAGTGCCTTCCCCTCTTTTTCAGAGTAAAATCCCTAGAGCTCTTACAGTGCCCACCAGGTCCTGTGTGATTGGGCTCTCCATTACTGTCCTCGTTCCTTCCACTGTAGTCTTATCAGCCTCTAGTCTGTTCTTTTTTTTGAGATGAAGTCTTGCTGTGTCACCCAGGCTGGAGTGCAGTGGCACGATCTTGGCTCACTGCAAGCTCCACCTCCCAGGTTCACGCCATTTTCAGCTTCCCGAGTGGCTGGGACTACAGGCACCTGCCACCATGCCCGGCTAATTTTTTTTTTTTTTTTTTTTTTTTTTGTATTTTTGGTAGAGACGGTGTTTCACCGTGTTAGCCAGGATGGTCTTGATCTCCTGACCTCGTGATCTCCTTAGCCTCCCAAAGTGTTGGGATTACAGGTGTGAGCCACCTCGCCCAGCCAGCCTCTAGTCTGTTCTTTAAACACACCAGGTGTGCTCTGGCCTCAAGGCCTTTGCAGTTCTGCCTTCTGGCCAGAATGCCCTTCTGGATGTCTTTGGACAGTCCTTCCCTGATCACCCTGTAGAACAGCACCACCCAATAGAACTTTCTGCAATGATGGAAATATTTTATAATTTGTGCCATCCAGTATGGTGGCGCTTACACACATACAACTCTCGACATAAGGCTTGTTGGCCTATAGTATGGAGGGTTGGTTTGCTTGTTTGTTTTGAGATGGAGTTTCACTCTTGTTGCCCAGGCTGGACTGCAGTGGTGCAATCTTGGCTCTCCACAACCTCTGCCTCCCAGGTTCAAGTGATTCTCCTGCCTCAGCCTCCTGAGTAGCTGGGATTGCAGGCACGCGCCACCACGCCTGACTAATTTTGTATTTTTAGTAGAGACGGGGTTTCTCCATGTTGGTCAGACTGGTCTCGTACTCCCAACCTCAGATGATCTGCCCACCTCGGCCTCCCAAAGCACTGGGATTACAGTTGTGAGCCACCACGCCCAGCCAGTACTGAGTTTTTAATTGTAATAAACTTAAATTCAAAGAGCCACATATGGCTGCCATATTTACCTCCAGCAGCTGTAGAAAGCCCTCACTAGTTTCACCACTGTATCCTCCTACCTAGCTTTAGTTTTTGTCATAGCACTTAACACCACGTGACATATGTAGTGGTTTTTCTGTATTGTCTTCTCCCACTGGAATGTGAACTTCTTGTGGGCAAGGCCTTTTCTGTTCTTGAGCAGTGCTGAATCCTTAGAGCCTAGAGGACAACCTGACACAGAGAAGGTGCTAAGTAGTGATGAGTGATGATAGTATGATAGAGACAGAACTATTGAATGAGTTCCCTGAATTCAATTTTTAGTGGGATGTTTGCCCTCCTAAAGGATTAATGCCCTTTCGCATCGAAGCTGTCCTTTCTCCCTTGGCCAGAAGAGGGCACTGTGTGGTCAGGAAGCTCAGCCACACGTTATTGCATAGCACATTGCAGCTTGATAGTAAGGACCTCAGTACAAAGACTTTTTTCATGACAACATTAAAAATGTTAAATGTATTTTCAAAAAGTCCTTAACTCCTTTGTCACAATAAATTTGACCAGGCCCAGGAAAAATTACAGTGTGATGGAGATACATTTTTATTTAAAACTCAAGTGCTATCCACAATACTCTGGGCTTCTGATTTTTCTCTTTTGCAAAAGTAGCTGCCAGACCTCTGGCCAGTTGCTGCTGATGGTAGGGAAAGGCAGTATAAAAATCCTATATTCAAAGGTATTTAATGCCCAGAACTTTTGATACTGATGTTTCTTCCTGGCTTTGCCTTTTCAGGATAACCTTTTCCACCCAAAATACACTGGAGAGGATTTAACCTGTACTGTGAAAAATCTCAAAAGAAGCACACAGTATAAATTCAGGGTGAGTCCGTCGTTTTGCTGCCTGAACTGCTTAAAAATGAAACTGTTTTCTATTTCACCATTTACCATGTCAGATTGTCTCTACAGGTTAAGAACTGAAGTTGACAGCCCTTTACATTTTGAAAGTAACATTTATAAAGTGCACACCATGCTGCTTTATTTATTTATTTATTTATTTATTTATTTATTTATTTGAGATGGAGTCTCTCTCTGTCACTCAGGCTAGAGTGCAGTGGCACGATCTCGGCTCCCTGCAACCTCTGCCTCCCGGGTTTAAGCAGTTCTCCTGCCTCAGCCTCCCGGGTTTAAGCAATTCTCCTGCCTCAGCCTCCCGAGTAGCTGGGACTATAGGCGTGCGCCACTATGCCGGGCTAATTTTTTATTTTTTATTTTTAATTTTTTGTATTTTTAGTTGAGACGGGTTTCACCATGTTGGCCAGGCTGGTCTCAATCTCCTGACCTCGTGATCCGCCTGCCTCAGCCTCCCAAAGTGCTGGGATTACAGGCGTGAGCCACTGCGCCTGGCCCATGCTTTAATTTTAAAACCAGTTTGTGAGCATAAAAATTGTCATCGTGTGCTGTAATAAATTGCGTTTGCAGCATGGCCAGGTACCCTTGCCTGGGAAGAGGCATACTAGATGCTGGAGTGTACCTGTCACTCACCTGCACTCCATACCTTTTTCCTTTCAATCAGACTTCTCTTTGCTCTTCATTTTCCTTTGCTCTTCTGCCCATTTATTTTTCCTCACTTGTTTTTAATTTTCTCTTCCATGACCCACGCCCTCCCGACTTGGGCTGTCTTTGGTCATTAACAGCCACCATTAATGTTACTATAGGACTATGTGTAGTAGCCAAAAAAGTCAATACGACTTTATAATCATTAAGAGATCAAAACAATATTCTGCAGCACCGTATTTTCTAGTATGACAAGTGTGTATTTTGGAAGATAGGATTGTCTTCTGATTCCACACGTTCTTCTCTAAGTGGTGGACCAAATGCTGTTATTTGGCACATAGCAATTACTCAATAAATAGTTGCCAAATTATCAAGTGCAGTATGTGACTATTTGAAGGAAATGATAATTTTTAACATTTTAAAAAACCCTTATTATCCATGCTGGCTATGAGAACATAGCTATACTGCTAACATTTCTCCACAAAGGTGGCATTGCCCTACTCTTTAAAAAGTGGGGCTATTTTTATGTCCCCACTCACCCTACATTTTCCTTTCACGAAACAATACAAATCAGGTGATGACATACTTGTTTTATTATGTCTTTTTGAAAGGGTAAAAATATCTTTAAAACTCACCTTATGGTTTTATTTTATTTTTATTTTTTTATTTTTTGAGACAGGGTTTCGCTGTTTTTGCCCAGGCTGGAGTGCAATGGCATGATCTTGGCTCACCGCAACCTCTGCCTCCCAGGTTCAAGCAATTCTCCTGCCTCAGCCTCCTGAGTAGCTGGGATTACAGGCATGCACCACCATGCCCAGCTAATTTTGTATTTTTAGGAGAGACGAGGTTTCTCCATGTTGGTCAGGCTGGTCTCGAATTCCTGACCTCAGATGATCCACCCACTTCAGCCTCCCAAAATGCTGGGATTACAGGCATGAGCCACCATGCCCAGCTGGTTTTATTTTTAATTGTTAATAACCAACTATACAGTAAATGATTTATAATATAAATACTGTTAAATCGATACTTGAGTTTAAAGAGAAAAAAATGTGTGTCTGTCTGAGTTTATGGGTGCCTTCATCTCACCATGTTAAAAAGTGACCATTAATTTAGTGATCCCTGATAACTAAAGCATGTTAACGTTTCCTTGGTTGTGTTCTAGCTGACTGCTTCTAATACGGAAGGAAAAAGCTGTCCAAGCGAAGTTCTTGTTTGTACGACGAGTCCTGACAGGCCTGGACCTCCTACCAGACCACTTGTCAAAGGCCCAGTTACATCTCATGGCTTTAGTGTCAAATGGGGTATGTTTTACTGCTGCTCCTGCTGCTGCTGTTTTTTTTTTTCCTTTGGATATATTTTTTAAAAATGATTAATTTTAGTAGTGACAAGCCAAAAAAATTATGGATGGTATTATTTGCAGAAGTTTTCTACGTTTGGAATATATATGTGAGAAAAATCCTGAGAAGTCTACAAATAGGAATGGACAGTTTCGTTAAAATATAATCATAAAGGACAATTAAATTTTAGTGGAAATTAAAATGGATGATTTTTAAGAGTATCTCATTTACTCTATGATTTTCCTGTATTACATATCTTTTCTCCTGTATTTTTAAGGCATTGATTTGAATGTAGTAATCTCTGCATGCATCGTTCATTCTTCAATAGTTCATCCTTAAAAAATTAGCAATACTTAATAGAAAAATTTGGTTTATAAAGTTAATATTGAAAATAAATTTCAAAATTTAGGTTTGTTAAGTAAACTTTGGCATACAGAATGTTTAAGTTGCAATGAATTAGGGATAGTTTTATTTTCATTGGTGTTTGTTTGGGAAATTTTAGTATTAAAGTTCATAAGGAGTTTGAGGTTGTCTGGTAAAAGGATATTGTGCCTCACCTCTGCAGTGTGGATTATTTCAATAAAATGAATACAGTTAGAAGGTTGATAATTAATATGTAAAAGTGTTATGCATATCATTTTTACTAATGTCATAAAAATATTAACTAATAGGCAAAAAAAAAGTTGAAATCTTAAATAAAATTTTACCTTGCAGCCAAGTAATATAAGGAGAATTTAAAACATTATTACACCAACCACTAAGATATATAACTGTTTCAAGTTACCTAATAATTGTGAGATAGAATTATTAGGATTTCTGTTTCCCCGAAAGATGGATAGAATTCAGAGAAATGATAAAAATCTAGATGTGCTTTTAGCCAGACCATAGAGCTTTTCTCTCAAAGAACCTCAGAAAGTTCTGTCAACACTACAGCTATATACCATAGTATTTACCTTTATAATTATTATTGTAAATATCTACTAAAATATATATACATTAATGGAAATCAGGTGACGGAGGGGGGAAGTGAATATTCTAAATTTATATATAAGTAAAACTTAAGGTTTTTTAGAAAAATCTCCATTATGTCTAAGAATATCGAGGTGGCAGACAGACAATATAAAGGTACATTCTTTATAGTTTTGCAAAATTAGGCTGCAAAGAAAGTGTTTTTCTGCTCAGAAAGTAAAATTCCTGCAGGCACAGAGTTATGGGTAGTCTATATACCCAAGGCACCTAGGGCTCTAGTAATAAGCCAGAACCTTCTTTCTCAGGCTGTCTGCTGGTGCACTGGTACTCACTGATCCACACCTCTGGTTTCATACCACATTCACCTGGGATGTAAAGTTTGCTTGGTAGGAAACTGTGCTAGAATGGATGTATTCCATTTGGATATTTTATTTATTTTGTCAATAAATTTTGTACTTCTCTTTCTGTTCCTTTCCATCACTCAAAAGAATCTGGTCGGCTGGGCGCAGTGGCTCATGCCTGTAATCCCAGCACTTTGGGAGGCCGAGGCGAGTGGATCACCTGAAGTCTGGAGTTCAAGACCAGCCTAACGTGGTGAAACCCCGTCTCTACTCAAAATACAAAAAAAATTAGCCAGGCGTAGTGGTGGGTGCCTGTAATCCCAGCTACTCGGAAGGCTGAGGCAGGATACTCACTTGAACCCAGGAAGGGTTGCCATGAGCCGAGATGGAGCCATTGCACTCCAGCCTAGGCAACAGAGCGAGACTCATCTCAGAGGGGAAAAAAAAAAAATCTGGTCACTGATAAAATAAGTGAAATAAAAAGAATAAAATAAGAAATATGAACATATCATCTGATATAAAAATCATCAAATATATTAAAGAGCACCTTCAAGTAAATTCAACAACTTGATCAGTTTGTACCAAGTTTTTGATTCATATTTCACTACACGAATGCTCTTTGACATTTCTAGATTTAAGAACGTTGAATAATCTGATCGTATTCAGAGATTCCTGGTTTTGTTTTGTTTTTTTTTTTTTCCTTTAACAATGGATTTGGTGAAATAAATTATTTTGCCTTTTGGTCAAGTCTAGAATTAAGATAATATAATGGTATGTGATTTTATGAGTCCTGATGATGTTTACCGATAAAAATCAATATCCTTTTATTGCTAATAAGACATTTGGTTATTTTCCAGATCCTCCTAAAGACAATGGTGGTTCAGAAATCCTCAAGTACTTGCTAGAGATTACTGATGGAAATTCTGAAGGTGAACTTTTTGGCAATTGTTTTATTCAAATCCAGTAGCAAGCTCTATTTTCTGATATAGTAAACATCTTTATAGTAATAGCAAGCAACCATTAATTCTAAAGATAGAACTATTATTACAATAAACAAACTTTAACCACATATTGGCAGTTTTTCTATTTCAAATACAGCACCAGAGATCAGAGGGTACTTGAAACTTACATTTGTGTTATTTAAAATTTTTTCTGTATCTTTTTCGTTGGTGTTTTGTTTGGTTGATCTTTTGCTTTTGTTTCTTTGGTTTGGTTTGTTTTTGTTTTGTTTTTTGAGACATGGTCTCACTCTGTCACCCAGGCTGGTGGGCGGTGGCACAAACATGGCCCACTGCAGTCTCAAACTCCTGGGCTTAAGTGATTCTTCTGCCTCAGAAGATGAGGAAGAATACATTTTTCATAGTGATGGGGTCTCACTATGTTATCTAGGCTGGTCTCAAACTCCTGGCCTCAAGCAATCCTCCCACCTCTGCCTCCCACAGTGCTGGGATTATAGGCATGAATCACCACACTCAGCTTCCATGTCTTTTTTTCAACTAGATTTCCTAATTAATTGGATAAATTTAGTGTTTTCATCTCCTAACTTGCCATACGTTCTCTGGAAATTCTTATAAGCAGCCGGGAGCAGTGGCTCACATTCTAATCCCAGCACCTTAGGAGGCCGAGGTGGATGGATCATGAGGTCAAGAGATTGAGACCATCCTGGCCAATGTGGTGAAACCCCCGTCTCTACTAAAAATACAAAAATTAGCTGGGTGTGGTGGCATGCGCCTGTAGTCCCAGCTACTTGGGAGGCTGAGGCAGGAGAATTGCTTGAACCCTGGAGGCGGAGGTTGCAGTTAGCTGAGATTGCGCCACTGCACTCCAGCCTGGTGACAGAGTGAGACTCCATCTAAAAAAAAAAAAAAAAAAAAAATCTTATAAGCAAAGGAAGTATCAGTGGCAATCAGCAGAAATGGTGAGGTGGAGATAGTGAAGGAGTGGGTTCAGTAATCTATAAATTCCCATGCATGAAATATATAGTGTTGTGGGCTAGTGACAAGAGTCGCACTTTTATAACAAGTTTAGAAAATTTCTTTCCGACTTCATTGTCATTTTACTTCAGATTATGTATTTATTACTATTTATACTGGGTGGATTAACATGGGACAAATGTTAGAAATAAAATTCCTTAGTGCCTTTTTAAAAATTCTGAGGTTTTCTTTCGTTCATTAGACTTTAATAGAGAAAAGTATAGTCTTTAAAACTTTTTAAATGACATATCATCTCACCACTGTAATAATCCCTCTAACCATTAATTAAAAAAAAAAAAATGACACTGCTTATGCCTAAAACAGAGAGGATTGATATAACCTTTACAAGCCAGCAGTGCTGATGTGTGGCTGGCTTTTTATTCTGTACCATGAGAACCACCTGGAATTTTTTTTGTTTTTAAATCTATTGGGTCCTATTTTAAGCTGAAAACATGAGAATTCTTTTGAGATGAGCACAGCTGTTCTAAACATAAAATCATATTTTGTGCTAAAAACCTGGTTTAGAACTGCCCGGTGTGGTGGCTCACACCTATAATCCCAGCACTTTGGGAGGCTGAGGTGGGTGGATCACGAGGTCAGGAGTTCAAGACCAGCCTGGCCAACATGGAGAAACCCCAGCTCTACTAGAAAAAATGCAAAAATTAGCTGGGCGTGGTGGCATGTGCCTGTAATTCCAGTTCCTCGAGAGGCAGAGGCAGGAGAATCGTTGGAATCCAGGAGGCAGAGGTTCCAGTGAGCTGAGATCACACCACTGCACTTAAGCCTGGGCAACAGAGCAAGACCCTGTCTTGGAAGAAGAAAAAAAAAAAAAAACCTGGTTTAGCTTTTCTTCATTAGAAAAACGCACGTAGGATAGAAGTCATGTGTATGCCAATGGCTCCTTGTGAATATTTAAGTATGTTTTGAATTCTCATGGTTCCCTTTAGCTACTGATGACAAATCAAATCAAAAGTAGGGGCCATTCTAGACTTATAGTTAACAACTTTGCCACTGCATGACTGAGTGAGTGAGTGAATCTTTTCAGTAATCTTTGCTTCCAGTCACCTTTTCAGTACAGGTTTTTTCGACCTGTAATATCAGGATAATTGCCTTTACTATTCACTTTTTTCATCTGGCCTTAGTGCGTGTGACTCTATCGTGAATCTAAACTAATAAGCTGCTGGGGGAATTTGTGGAAGTTACTCTACTTAAAATACCAGGGAATAGTGTAAAAGCATTTCTCCTAAAACAACTTCATGTAGTAAAAGGCTTTTGTAAAGTGGTCAGCTGGAAACACAGCATGAAAGGGAATAAAACAGAGGAGTGAAGAGCCTCCTGGTGGCCCGGATTTGTGAGTCAGGCAGGCGGCTGAGGCAGCCCTGGGTGGTCTTGCTTCCAAAGGCATCAGCCTCAGGGGGAACCCAGACTCCTGGTGACTGTTTCTCTCTTCAGTTCTGCAGAGTGGTCAGATCACTTGGGTCATGTCACGTTTGGTCTTTGTCACCCTGCTAGGCATTTTTGTCTTTTTTTTTTTTTTTTTTTTTTGAGATGCAGTCTCGCTCTGTCGCCCAGACTGGAGTGCAGTGGCACGATCTCAGCTCACTGCAAGCTCCGCCTCCTGGGTTCAAGTGATTTTCTTGCCTCAGCCTCCCAAGTAGCTGGGATTACAGGTGCCCGCCACCACGCCTGGCTGATTTTTGTATTTTTAGTAAGACGGGGTTTTGCCAGGTTGGCCAGGCTGGTCTCGAACTCCTGACCTCAGGTGATCCACCTGCCTTGGCCTCCCAAAGTGCTGGGATTACAGGCGTGAGCCACCGCCTGTAATTTTTGTCTTTTAAGTGGGGCTCCATGAAGGCAGTCAGAAGACCCAGTTTTTAAAAGAGGATTTCACTACCTCTGACCTCCAGGCAGATAAGAACAGGGAGAAATTCTTACATGCTGCCCCAGACTTGCCAGAAGCCTCGTGGCTAAGAAGTAGCCCCGTGCCTGCCTGCCCCTGAGGCCTCCTCACACCAGGAGCATTCCATAGCTTGCCCACCCCTGTTCTGTGTCTCCTACCACTCCTTCCGTGCCAACTGCACGTTTCATTATGGTTTCCCACATCCAAACCTCATAGCAAATGTAATTGTGGTGATAATAGGTAGTCTAGCCAGCAACACTAAGTATTAAAAATGACTCCATGTTATTTTGGTATTTAACTTTGTAAAAGAAAAAGGAAGAGCTTTCTGGCTATTTAAAAAGAAAAAGAAGATGTTGGTTTTCCTGAAAACATAGAGCTTTTTCTTGTCGGCAATGGCTGATATACTACATTTTTTACAAGAGGCGTAAAGTCATGCATAAGTCTTGTTTTACAGCGAATCAGTGGGAAGTGGCCTACAGTGGGTCGGCTACCGAATACACCTTCACCCACTTGAAACCAGGCACTTTGTACAAACTCCGAGCATGCTGCATCAGTACCGGTGGACACAGCCAGGTTGGTTTTGTTTCCATATAAAAGTAAACCTCTGATCAAATTCAGACCAGCTGTCTGTAACATCAGAATCAAATTGCAGTTTAAACAATGTATCTTGGTCATGCAACCTGATAGTATCAAGTCAGGAAATGAAAAATAGAGCTTTTTGAATTGCTCTTTAAAGGTGTAAGATAGGCCTAAATGATTCCCTACTGAATCGTGGTATTTTCAGGTACATTTGTCACTCACTAATTTCTCAGAAGTCTTTGACATAATCACCTGTGACGGTTGAAAATTACCTGGAATTTGCATTGACTAAATAAAGGAGACCTCAGTTATTGCAATGATTAAAAAACTATAGAATTTCGAGTGAAAAGATAAGTAAGACCTGTGCAGCACTGCTGTTATCACATCTATCAATGTTAAGAATTTGAGACATACCTTCTTCAAGGTACTTTACTGCCATCTGCTGGGAAGTTGTTGTAAAAACAATATAAATCCATGATAGCTGAATGGCACCTCCTTAAGTTGTGTGGTACCCAACGTACACATCTGTAGGCAGCATCCATTCTTTTGTTTCTACTATTTATATGACCTTAGACTAACCAGTTAACATGTCAGGAGTCTTAGTTTCAACCACATAGTACTCATAGGCTCAAAACAACCTAATAAATATACATGGAGTACTCTAGAAATGAAATAATTGTTATCTAAATGGTTTTAACTTACACTCAGAAAACTGAGAAATGAGATGCCAAAGGTACTTTCACTGTAGAGATATTTAACATGATTTGAAACCACTAATAATTTAGAATGAAAGAGAAAGAGAGATGGTGGCTTACAGCCCTGTGCTGGGTTGACTTTTCAAGAGAATACCTGCCGTTTGAATGCCTAATTTTTCTAGTCAACCCACTTGCAACAGCAGTTTTTGTGTTTACTTTCTTTTGCCCCCAAGGATGGTACTAGGACATCTAGACTGCCCGTGTAGACACTTCCTGTGACAGGAAGGTCCAGCTGGACCATCTTTATACAGTGCCGAAGCTTTCTGGAGTGCCTCCCATTTGGATTTACTTTCTGGAGTAAATCCAAATCAAAGCTGAGATTATCAGTGGTACTTCCTATGTGTGAGGCACTACACAAGGTGGCACTGAGTCTGAACTGCTCAAATGCATAGAGGTCATTTCCTCTGTGCCACTTCTCAGGGAGAAAATTGAATGTGGCTGAGCTGTATAGCTCTACCTGATTTTCTCCTGTCTCAGGAAGCAGGTCAGCTTCCATATCACTAGCCTTACACAACCAGATCCTGCAAAATAAAGGCCTACTTATTTTAGCGTTAACAGTACCTGCTGGTTAATGTCAGAATCAATTGATTAATATTGAGTTTATTTGCTTTTCTGCTCTGTATGTGAATGGTTGGCCATTTATGGTACCATTTTAAAATTTCATCCAGCTGTCGTTTTGTGTTCTCCTCTGTCCTCATGAAGGGTCTTTCTAATTTTGAATTAAAGGAAAGGAATTGCTTAGGATATACAGTACTCATGTCTGCTAATCTAACTTCAAAAATAATCATTTTTGTTTTTCCCAGTGCCATATGAAGTCTATAACCACCCTTAAAACACACACACACACATTTATATGAAGATCTTAATTGCATTAAAAGCTTACCATAATGTGCACACATTTAGTGTGTAACCCCTTTTCGGTAACATTTGCAGTTATGGGGTGGAATTTGCCTGATATGTAGAGGTCTGATAAATTCACAGTAACTAAGAGATGGTTCTCTCTGGTGTTTCTCCTGCAGTGTTCTGAAAGTCTCCCTGTTCGCACACTAAGCATTGCACCAGGTCAGTGTCGACCACCGAGGGTTTTGGGTAGACCAAAGCACAAAGAAGTCCACTTAGAGTGGGGTGAGTGAACAAACCTTCCCATTGACATTGATAGTTTGGACAATCGGAGATGAAGACTTACGCTTTGTACTTAAGTTTCAAACCTTTCTTCTAAAGACCATATATGTTTTTGTCTGTTGAAGGTGTCCATATTCTTCTTGCAGTATGTTGACCTAGGTTTTTTATGTGTGTCATTCCCCCCATCCAAACCCCCAACACTGTCCCTCATCCTCCTCTTCCTGATGGTGCCACACACCTGGTTTATCCCCCACACTTCAGGGGACACTTTTCTAAGGAGTATTTCAAGAACAGCCAGTCTTTTTCAGAAAGTTTTCAACTTTATTAATGGAAAAAAAAATTTGTACTCAATTTAGAAATTAAACCAAAGAATGGTTTATAAGATCACATGGAATTCTTCCTCGTCTTTGTGTGTAACCACCTCTGCTGCATTGTCCTGTGTGGGTCCTGATGTTTTTACAGCATTGACTTAAACTGTATTAGCGTTTTTGTTGTGCCCAGCTGTTTACAACATATATAATTATAAATACAAATGTACAGAACTCTCTAGCAGACTATTTTTTCCCACCACTTATGTCTAAAGTATAATAAATTGTGCCAACCTGGGACCTGTATTTTGATTTAGTATGACCTTTGGTTTCAAATTAAAGAGATTTTTCTTCCCTCTTTTTCTTCCATTTACCTAGCATTACAATATGAAGAAATATATCTAGTATTCCTATGATTTGGGGATTATTTTATCAATGTAATTAGATAAACTTCAATGGACTTGCTTTGGAGAGTATGGATAACATCATTCAGAAACTTTTATTTTTATATCTCTTGTTTGGTGGGCAGGGATTCTTTTGTAAGGGAGATACTGAGGACAGGCCACCTATGTGATATTTTGCACAACTTGTGTGAAATCTGGTGCAGTTTGGTCAACTGGAAGTACAAAGTGTTCTAAGATGAAAATAATTCTTCATTCCCAGATGTTCCTGCATCTGAAAGTGGCTGTGAGGTCTCAGAGTATAGCGTGGAGATGACGGAGCCCGAAGACGTAGCCTCGGAGGTGTACCACGGCCCAGAGTTGGAGTGCACTGTCGGCAACCTGCTTCCTGGAACCGTGTATCGCTTCCGGGTGCGGGCTCTGAATGATGGAGGGGTGAGTATAAGCCCATACACTGTAACCTGAATCAGAATGCATAGTCAGAACCCAAAGTACTAGCACTTCTGTCTCTAGCCTCCTGAAATTTTTGGCAGTCTTAATGCAACGTGACAACCATTAATGCAGTGTCTGTAAATCTTAATTCTGAGTTGATATTGTTGTGATTTCATACAGACCCAGCATTAGACATTTTTTGTTTCTTTTGTCCTCATATCGTTCTATGAAGACAGCACTCAAGGTAAATAAAGATATCACCCTGTAGATACTTTTGACAATTTTTAGAAAATTTCCTTTTCTTCTATTGACTTTATCAGTTAAGGGAAATTAGGAATATATAATAGTTCTAATAAAAGTTTTATACTCTCTTGTCTAAATGAACCAGCAACATCTTTGGTCAGTTTTTACAACTAGAGAGGGGTAGTGGCTGGGGACATCAGCTTGTTTTTGTTTTGTTTCAAGTGAAAACTGTAGGCCTCTCTGGCCTTCCTTCTATTGCTCCATTTGGAGTTGTCAAGTTGAGCTATCAGAGATTGAGAATGCATATGTCTGTGTTATATCCATAAAGGTGGTTGTCCTTTTTTCTTTAAAATTGCCAAATGATGTAGATTTGGGGGGAGATGAATAATGAACAGTGGGAGTCCTATTAACTGTGGGGCTTTTGGGTGGACTCAGAGATTGATGAAGCATAAAAGTGGGCAGAAGGGCGTGGTTAAAGCCAGCTAATGCTAAATGTCCCATCCAAAGTGCCAGTGGTTTGTATAGATGGGCTCCCTGCAAATAAATATAATTAATTAATTGATGATTTTTTAAAAAAATAAGAAAGCCCAACTTGCAGTGACTTTTTGTTTTAAGTGAAAGCAAGTTTATTAAGAAAGTAAAGGAATAAAAGAAGGGCTATTCCTTAGGCAGAGCACCTGAAACTGGATTTCTTCTAATTCTCCAATAGAAAAGAATTTCAGACACAACAATGATATTCAAGTGAAAACAAAAAAGTCTAAACATTAACGCCTATGCACCTGAACTTATGTAAGTGAAAAGAAGATGGATGGTGGTGAACACACTGTTGTGTCTACCCCATTCTCTCATCAACTTTTCAGTTACTGTCTGCCACAACAAAGATAAATGTGCAACTGGGCTGGTGTGAGTTGTACTTTTCTCAGCCCTTTCACTGATTTATCCTATAAAGAAACTATCTTCAGCTTGGGTTTATTCATGTTGTATTAGAAATTCACCATATAGATTGCTGTAGTCATCTTCCAAGGTCCATTTCAGAGAGCTTCCCCAACTCCCGAGCATCTTTGCATGTTATGCTGAGAGGTGGTTTTTTTTTTCTTCCCCATCTTTTTTTCCCATTTTGACAAGGACAGTCATATATTTTGTTATCCTGGGAAGTTTTTACTCTGCCCTAAACCTTTGAAGTATCAAATATGCCACCATTAAAATGGGTGGTTCAGGTTACTGTGACTCTCTCAAAGTGTGCTAAGTCTCTAGCAATTCCTGGCTCTGAGCAGTGTGGTCACTGATGGTAATAACATCAGGATTGCCGTGGATACTCTTGAATAGGTGAGGTGATGGGAACACACTGAGAAAACATTACAGAAGCATTCATTTTCAAAATGGAAAGTACCAGTAACTAGAAGAAATACCTAGAATTCGATCACCAACAATTCCAAGTATATTTTTATGCATTAAAAATTAAACTGCAGTGGGCATCTGACTTAGTTTTCTTGGATGTCCTCTGAGAAATATGAAAGCAGATTGTCCTGTTTTGTCAAAAATCAGCATATTTTTATTTCAGATGTCCCAAGAAAAGGAAAATATTTTGCCAACCAACTAATTATTTTCCATTTAAAAAAATGACAGACATCTACTCAGGGAATGTACGTAGGAGAAAAACTTATACACATTGAATTGAAAGTTAAAATCATTGGGTAATATTTGTAAATTAGTTGTGTTGATGATAATGTTAGCCTAGCCTTTATTTGGTTATAAGCTTTTATATGCATGTACATGCACAAACACATACACACATATATACGTGTGTGTGTGTGTGTGTGTGTGTTTTCTTTCAGTACGGTCCCTATTCTGATGTCTCAGAAATTACCACTGCTGTGGGGCCCCCTGGACAGTGCAAAGCACCTTGTATTTCTTGTACGCCTGATGCATGTGTCTTAGTGAGCTGGGAGGTAAGTCAGGCACATTCTGCATCAACTTCTGTTTCTTCTACTTTACCCCCAAATACAAATACAAATTATAAGGAGATGATTTTTTTTTTTGCTCTGTATACTATAGTAATCACCCTTAGCACTTGCCATTTGCTTATGTTATTCAGAGTTGTGGAAATTTTACCATAGTCAAAATTGAGAGGAAATGGTTTCTCATGCCTTTCTTTTAAAAAAAAATTTTTATTTTATTTTATTTATTTATTTTTATTTTTCTGTGACGGAGTTTCACTCTTGTCACCCAGGCTGGAGTGCAGTGGTATAATCTCGGCTCACTGCAACCTCCGCCTCCTGGGTTCAAGTGATTTTCCTGCCTCAGCCTCGTGAGTAGCTGGGATTACAGGTGCCCGTCACCACGCCTGGCTAGTTTTTGTATTTTTAGTAGAGACAGGGTTTCACCATGTTGGTCAAGCTGGTCTCGAACTCCTTACCTTAGGCAATCCACCCACCTCAGCCGCCCAAAGTGCTGGGATTACAGGCGTGAGCCACCGCATCCGGCCCTATTTTAAATTTCAATTTCTAAACCTTAAAAATAATTTTATGGGTACGTAGTAGGTGTATATATTTGTGATCATGCCTTTCTTTTATATGTGTTTGAAATGTTCTGAGGCATGTTGCTCTCTTTCCCATTTTAGTTACTTGAATACAAGCACAGTAGGATTCTCTTCTCAGTGGCAGCATTAACTACTTCAATTTCTGCCTTTCCAGAGTCCTGATAGTTCTGGTGCTGACATCTCAGAGTACAGGTTGGAATGGGGAGAAGATGAAGAATCCTTAGAACTCATTTATCATGGGACAGACACCCGTTTTGAAATAAGAGACCTGTTGCCTGCTGCACAATATTGCTGTAGACTACAGGTAGGTTGACATTATTCTGATATTACTCACAAGGACTGGTTTTCCCATGAAAGACACTTTGGGAAACCCACTCAAAGGCTTGTGGTGGAGACTGTCAGGAGGGATGATATGGGAAAAAAGAGTCCGTTTAAATAAAAATACATTTGGTTGTTTTGGTATTTTGCAGTTAATTTCCACTTCTCTAGGAAATTCTGAAACTTAAGAACAAAATAAGATTCTTCTCCATTCTGCTTCTCACCACCCTTGTATCTTGTCTGTTCATCAGTTTGCTGAATAAATGACCCAAGTCCACGGGAAAGATGACACAGCTCCTTAGGGAAGGAGCCTTCTGTCTCATTCCCCTGAGATGCACATTTCAGTGGGAAAGACTCTTAGAGCTGGCAAAAGACAGAAAATTATTTTACGAGCTGTTAAATGGAGCCAAAAATAATTTGGACTAGTCTGCATTAGATTACAGGACCCCACCTCCCAGTGACACTTATCAAGGCTAGTTATCTATAAGCTTCCACTTGGGAGTCCAGATAGAATAACATCAAAAAAAAATTGGTTCATAGCCTAAACCCCCAGAGTGGCAACAACCATGGGTTTACTTTTATTTTACTCACTTGGCTATATTATTATTCTTTCTATGTAAAGCCCTAGTCTCTTGAGAAAATAGAGTTATTTGTCCTCCTCTTTCCATCTGTTCAGTAACATTTCTTGAGCATTATAGTACTTTGTACCAGGATCAAAGGAAGATCAGGAAGAGAGATACAAAGATTAATGAGATGTGGTTATTGACCTTGAAGAGCTCTGTCTTCATACACATTTAGATTTGAATGGATAAAGAAGCAGAGATGCCAAAGTCAAGTTCCCACCTGATTTAAGTCATGGATCAAATTCCTTATTACAAGTACACCCAGTGTCTCTGGTCTCTTTGGAGAAAATATTTGCTTCATAACTTAATTTTTCAGGGCAACTGAAGCATTTCTGTTAAATTCTGAAGTCTACTTTATTTGAAACATTCTGATTAAACTCTTTTGTTATACACCTTTCTTGCTTCTCGAATGAAGCACCTGGGACATAATTAACCTTTTGACAATGAGTCAGTGTCACAACAAATGGTCTGATCTTTATAATAGTGATGCTGAGTCACTGGGGAAAGGTTAAATTATGTGCCACACTCCTGTTTTTCTATTAAGGCAGGATATAAATAAAGAGCTGTCTGCCACCCCAGTAAAGAAATTCACTCCATTATGGTTTTTGAGTTTTGGTCTTTCTTTAAAATGTTATATTTCCTTTTTTTTTCTCTTTCACAGTATATGTTGTCTTAGCATTGACTTCTCAAAGCTGCATTATAAAAGATACATTAATAAGAATAGAACCTGCATAATAATCTTGCCTCCTTGTATTAACAGGAGTAGAAATATATTTTCAAATGTCTGTACTTATTTATAATAAAATGAGTCAGATCTTATGAAGGGAGTACTACTTTTAAAATTACCATTGCCACGCTAAAGGACTATTGCCAGGAAAAGGATTTGTTCAACCTGTATCGATTTATTGTTATTTGTGGACCAAATATGAACTATTTTCATTCAATATGATTACAAAGTCAAGTTAAATGCCAGTATTTTTTAAATATTTGGCACCTTAAAAATGTAAATATCAGCCGGGCATGGTGGCTCACACTTGTAATCCCGGCACTGTAGGAGGCTGAGGCCAGCTGATTGCTTGAGCCAGGAGTTCGAGACCAGCCTAGACAACCTGGCAAAACTCCTCCTCTACAAAAAAAAAAACACAAAAATTAGCCAGGCACCTGTAGTCCCAGCTGCTCAGGAGCCTGAGGCAGGAGGATCACCTGAGCCAGGTCAAGGCTGTAGTGACCTGTGACCGCACCACTGTACGCCAGCCTGGCGACAGAGTGAGAGCCTGTCTCAAAAAAATAAAATAATATAAAAATGTATTATAATACCTATACTGTGTTTTATAGAAATTTGGTGGAACATTTCTTGTTTTGCTCAGGAATTTTTGAATTTTTATATTCTCAGGACTGTTTTAATTAAGTGCTGATGTAATTCCCTTCATAGGGCATGTTGTATATTATAGGCATACTATTATTTATAAAAAGTCGATTTTGAATTAAATTTCATTTTAAAACTGTTAATAAAAAGTGGTATAAATCAAATGTTTTCTATAGACCCAGGCTAGTTAAAAGAAGGTAGGATCCTGGAGTAGAAAAAGAACATTAGAAGAATTGGTAAGATTCTGATTAGGTCTGTATGTTAAGAGTATAGTACCAGTGATAATTTTTTTCTTTTCTTTTCTTTTTTTTTTTTGGGACGGAGTCTCGCTCTGTCGCCCAGGCTAGAGTGTAGTGGCGCTGTCTTGGCTCACTGCAACCTCTACCTCGCAGGTTCAAGCGATTCTCCTGCCTCAGCGTCCTCAGTAACCAGGATTACAGATGCCTGCCACCACGCCTGGCTAATTTTTTGTATATTTAGTAGAGATGGGGTTTCACCAGGTTGGTCAGGCTGGTCTCGCACTCCTGACTTCAGCTGATCCACCTGCCTTGGCCTCACAAAGTGCTGGGATTATAGGCGTGAGCCACCATGCCCGGCCACCAGTGGTAATTTCCTGGTTTTGATCATTATTCTGTAGTTCTGTAACATGTTGGTCTTCAGAAAAGCAGAGTGAGAGACAGAAATTTCTCTGTACTATTTTTGCAACTTTTCTGTAAGTATTAAAATAGTACCCAATAAAAAGGTGTTTGAAAAAATAGAGAAAATACTATTTTGTTCATAATTTTCCCAGTGGGAAGGAAGGAAGTGTAGCTCCTACTGCTGGCCTGATACTCTGCCAGGATTTTACATATTAACCTATTTAATCTTTACAGTAATTCTATGAAGTAGACATTACTGTCCCCATTTTACAGCTGAGGAAACAAGCTCAGAGAAATTAACTTACCTAAGATCACACAGTTGTTAAATGATGGAATCAAGGTTTGAACTAAGCTCCAACTCTTAAAAGCCATGTTCTTGTCCTTCTGTGATATGGTGATACCAAACCCTAGTTGATACAGACATTGGGCTCCATGATAATCCTATTTTTCTGCCTCTGTGATACATTTATATCAGTACCAAAATCTCAAAATATATACTCATAAAATAATTTGTGATGTTAAAATTTTTCCAAAAAGAGTTAAGATGTTGAGGTATTGTAATGAAACAGAAATGGATATGACAAAATATTACAGTAGAGTTTCAACTGTGATTTAATAGCAAATAAATGCTTTAAGCCTGCTTCTTTGAAATTAACAAAGGAGTTATAAGTTTTGTTTTAGACCTTGATTTAAGAGCTCAAACTTAGCCGGGTGTGGTGGTGTGTGCCTGTGGTTCCAGCTACTCAGGAGGCTAAGGTGGGAGGATTGCTTGAGCCTAGCAAGCAGAGGTTGCAGTGAGCTGAGATTGTGCCACTGCACTCCAGACAGAGACAGACCCTGTCTCAAAAAAAAAAAAAAAAAAAAAAAACCTCAAACTCCTTTAGTTTTTTAATTTGACCTCGTAAGCTATCCAGTACACTAAATGAAAACTGAGTTTTAGAGTACATTCACTTGTGTAAGAAAGCTACCAAATGTGTTTCTCTTTATAAGAAAGAAAATCTTTTTGATAACATTTATTGAACACATACTCTGTATCAAGTACAGTTGCCAGAAATAATACAACAGTGAGCCAGACAGGCAACTTTGCCCTTATGTAGCTTGCATTCTAATCAGAGGAGTACTATATACTATGTCGGTGATAAGTGTCATGATGTAAAGTACAACAAAGAAGGGAAATAGGAAATGTGAAAGACCACAGGGGAAGGATTACAAGTTGAAATGTGTTCAGAGAGGGCTCGCTGAACAGGTGACACCTACAGACCTTCTCTCAAATGGAGGTGATTGAGCGAGCTGTGCAGATGTCTAGAGAAAAAGCTTTCTGGACAGGAGGAGCAGCCAAGTGCAAAGGCTGTGAGGAGGCAGCAAACGGTGTCCCTGTGGAGCAGCGGGGAAGACAGTGTAGCTGGAGCAGAGTCAGTAAAGGGGAGAGTAGCAGGCGATGAAGTCACAGTGCTAATGGGTTTTTGAAGGGGAATGGTAGTGAACAGCAGATCATATAGGGTTCTGTGGGGTTTCATAAGAACTTCAAAGTTTATTCTGAATAAGATGGAAGCCCACTGAAGGAATTTGAACCAAAAATCCCGATTCATATTTTCACTGAATCACTCTGATTGGTGAATGTAGATTATTGGGCAAGGGCCGACATAGACTGCTAGGAGGTCATTAGAATAACCAGATAGGAGAGAGTGTGGTTGGACTAGAGTAATACAGGATATGCTGATGGCCTGGAGAGGGGCATGAGAGGAAGAAAGGTGTCCAGGGATGACTGAGTTATGACTTGAGTGCTCTGAAGGATGAGGGAAACCTCAGGGGATGCAGTCAGGTTTTTTGTAAGGAGGGATGGGATGGGGATGAGGAACTGTGTGGACATTTGAGTTTGAGAGGCCTGTTGGACATGCAAGTGGAGATACTCAGTGGTTGAATACAGATACCCTAGACCAGTATTCAGAGCAGGAGTGTGGGCTGCACATCCAAATTTGGGAGTAGGTTATCAGTGGCGTTTACTCCTTGAGACAAGATGACATCTCCAAAAGTTTGAGTAGAGGTAGAAAAGAGGAGGTAGCCAAGTACCAAGCGCTGATACTCACCAGTGTTAAGAGATCAGGGTGATGGTAGCAAGCAGCAATGGTGATTGAGAGGCAGCAGCAGCAAGTAAGGTAGGAGGAGAAATAAGTGTGGCATCTTGGAGACCTAGTGATGAATAAGCATTTGAAAGATCTGGGAGTGATTAGGTATCAGCTCTTGCTCTTGGGTAAAGTCAGATGAGTGCTAAGGATTGACTTCAGGGATGAGTTTATTATTCATGTGGAAGATAGAAGATGCCTCTTCCTATTGCTATTCCAGGACAGCTCTAGACTTAAAAGTCAGATGAACTGGATTCCGGTCCCAGCTTTGCCTCTAAATCTGAGGCCTAAGTTATCTAATCTGACTCTGAGTTCCTGTCTCTGTAAAAGGCAGATAAGAATACCTACCATTTAAGATCTACCATAGTGGGTTATTATGAAGATCATGTAAGATGATGTATAAACTGAAATAGGTCATGCGAATATAAAATATTATTTTTAAATTATTTTTCATAAGAAACGATGGTGGCCATATTTTGCTTTAATAATGGAAAAAATGTGGTTGGCATGTTTTGGAAGGTGGTCATCAGACAGTAGACATTTTCTAGGATTTATTTCTACCTGCATGTCTGGAAATGTGTACTACTTTAGATTTATTTAATGGCAGCTAACTCAGGGGCATCAAAATGTGCTAATGGTGTAATATGGCCTTTGTCTTGCTGTTCTGTTTTGTAGGCCTTCAATCAAGCAGGGGCAGGGCCATACAGTGAACTTGTCCTTTGCCAGACACCAGCGTCTGCCCCTGACCCCATCTCCACTCTCTGTGTCCTGGAGGAGGAGCCCCTCGATGCCTACCCTGATTCACCTTCTGCGTGCCTTGTACTGAACTGGGAAGAGCCATGCAATAACGGATCTGAAATCCTTGGTTACAACATTGATCTAGGAGACACTAGCATTACCGTGGGCAACACTACCATGCATGTTATGAAAGATCTCCTTCCAGAAACCACCTACCGGTGAGTGCAGGGGAGTAGAAATCTGCATCAACACATCAGCACTTGGGGCTCTAAGTAAACCACTGGGGGAAAATGACCAAGTGAATGTCATCTCCTAGCTGTTTCTAAGAGCCCAGATGTCCAGGGTATTGTCTCACCTTGATCCCTCAGGCCAGAAGACCTGTGAAAAAGCCACATGGGTTCAGGGACTCAGTGGACGGTTTTGGGTCCACTCTGACCCACACCCGTCTCTACCCCAGAGTGGACTCAAATCCTCAAGTCAGTCCTCTGAACACTCAAGTCAGAAATTATAAAAGGTCTTTGGCAATATGTTAGCCCAAGAATTTGGCTTCTTCCAGACATTGTGCCAACCTTAACAGTGGCTTAAATGATGATAAAACTTTTAAGATTTCTAAAAGGATGGCATTGGAGATATGTTGACTTTTATTAAACAACCTATGGTTGTTTAATGACTTCTAAAAAAATATCTAGAGCTCAGGGGTTCAACTGAGGGAACACTGTTTACTAAGGAAATGCCAGGTAACCACTGAAATTATCAAAAATATCTTCCACATACCAGAAAGCACCTCAGAGGATAGTTCTGTTATGGAGAAGATGAAATGGTTTAGTAGTGTAGAAACTATGGAAAGGTGAGCTTAGATTTGGATAGTAAAACCTCAAGACCCTATTTAAAAAGTATTTAATGAATGCAGCATAAATAATTTAATTCAGTATTATTATGCCAAGGCTAGTACATTGAGCTGAATGTGAAAAGAAACTCACATTGGGAGAATGCCACCTTTTCCTTATAAGATAGCTTTGAAGATACCATTTTAGACAGATGGCAATTTAATAGCTTTAGAAAAGGCAAATGTTTGGTCCTAGTCATACAGTTGATCTTGGCAAAAAACAAAACAAAAAAAAAAAAACTTTAGACAGTCTTTGCTGGCCAATCAATAAATTATAAATTGGACATTACATACTTGAGGTAAAAACAATTCATACTTGCTTTTTCTTTTACATCTTGAAGTAGAGGCTGATTTTTCAAAATAATAGCCTACCAAATGAATGAAAATCAATCAAAACCTTTTATGTTCAATATCATTCTATAGTAGTTTGTTTTATTTCTGGTTAACATGTAGGACAATTTTACATACCCATTTCTGTTTGTATACAAATAGACAAAAAATTTCAAATATGAATTATTATCATATTTAAATGGTTTCCAGTTTTAATCCATTGTTCACTTAATCTGAATTACATTTTGTGAGTCAGTATTTATCATTTAATAATAGTATATTTTATATTTTATATCATGAAATCATAAACTAAATATTAGGGACCAAGTTCAATTAATATTTTTACTTGCTAATGTTTATAACTAAGATATTGGTGTGCCCGTATCAGTAAATGAGTATTTTTTCAATAAAGAAATATAAACAATAAAAAAATAATAATTCATACTTAAGATCAACCGGTTTACAGCTTTAGGAATTTTAGTTTCTATAGCACACAATTGGGTATACTATGTAGTATTAATAGAACTATGTTCAAACCACAGTCTTGTTTTATGTTTCAAAAACCTAATTGCAATAATTATAGTGAAATACAGAATGAGTATTTCAAGGAACCAAAGGTATAATTTTGGCCCAATCAACTTTTACTTCACCTTTTTTCTGTCCTATAAATTGGTTAAAATATAAGTGAACAGATCATGATGTTCTAGATAAAAACATGTGGAATGAGACATTTTAAGCAGACCATGGAGCTTGGATAAAAGACTTGTTTCTGTTTCTTTTGTTTGATTTTCTTTTCTTTTTTTTTTTTTTTTTTAAGCCTTCAGCAGTTACATATTGTTCTCATACCAAGCTTATTCTTTCTCTGTGTTGCCAGGACGGGGTTGTACACCTCTCTGGTAAATGTACTAATGTGAAAAAGCTTTTTCAATGGATCGGTCATTTCTCCATGGGTGCTGTTAAAGCAAACTACCCATTGGCTTGCTGACACACTCTGTAGAAATTTCAATTCTGTAGGAATTACAATGCTACTTTTAAAGGCATTCCTTTAAGTTTATAATTGAGTTAGAAATTGAATTTGTCCTTTAGTTTGAAGGAAAACAAGATTATTAAAAATGAAAACCTAACTTTGCTTTGTATGCTTCCAGCCAACTAGTCGTAGATTTGGCAAGATAAGAGGGTCATGGGATCACCTGGTATCACTCCTTCCCATTCCTTCTATGGCTTGAGCATCTTCAGTGACAGGAGCAGTGGTTCTAGCTTCCACTTACCAGGCAGTCCATTCTATTTGTGGATAAACCTCTCTATATCTAAATCTATTTATGGATAAACCTCTCTATATCTGAATCTATTTGTGGATCAACCTCTCTATATCTGTATCTATATCTAAAATCAACTGCTGGCCTTAGAACTTCCTCAACAACAGTGATTCTCGAAGTGTGGTCCTTGGACCAGTAGCATTAGCATCATCTGGGAACTCGATAAAATGCAAATTATCAGGCTCCACCCCAAACCTACTTAATTGGAAGATCTAGGGTGGGGCGTAGCACTTTGTGCTTTAATTGGCCTTTCAGGAGATTTTGATGCTTATGAAAGCTTGAAAACCTCGGCCCTAGAGCAGCGATTCTTAAATGTCAATGTATATAAGAGTTGCCTGGAGAACCTTTTCAAAATACAGGTGTCTGAGCCCTACTCCTGTAGACCGCACTTGGCCCCACCGGGGGCCTAAACATCATTATGTTATAATGACAGCTGTCTCTTATTTAACCATCCCACCATCATTTACACTGTCTTCACTAGCATAGGTTTTCTATAACTGCCTCCATCCTCTTTGAGTGTTTTTAGGTTTTTGGTGGGCTCTCTGACATGCAGTGCCCGTACCTCCAGGAATGGTCTGGTTGACTGGCTCAGAGCAGACCAGGACTATTGCCTTCCTTGTTCTCCATACTGAGCAGTTAGTGAGATTGCCGGAGATTACTTTTTTTAAACAACCTTATTATATGCCCGACTCATACTGAGCTGGCAGGCAACCAAAACTTAAAGTAGATTTGTTTGTTATGCTCATTTGTACTCCTTTTGCTAAGTACAGAAGGCTTAAAAATAACATGTATTGAGCCCTTACTATATGGTAAGCACTATGTTAGGCTGCCAAGAAGTGAATCATAAATCATTTTGTTGTAACAAGGTGAGGTGGGCTTTACTAGGAGACAAGTTCTGAGTAGTTCAGTGGTAGCAGACTGGAGTCAGGCAGCCTAGACTTCAATCCTATCCCCCATTTATTGTCTCTGCAAACTTTAGGAAGTTATTTAAGCTCTCTGTGCCTCAGTTTCCTGACCAGTAAAAAGGGGATAATAATTTTCACTACTTAACAGAGTTGTTAGGTATTGTAGATAAGAGGTCAGGTACCTAGTATGGGGCCTGACACATAGTAAATAAATTATCAAAAAATCTATTGTTAATGTTTGGTAGGGAAGAAATGAACTGAAAGATGGGTCGTAACCAGATTATAGGTAGAGATCTTATATGTAGAAACCTGGCATTATCCTTCAAGGTTTTTTTGCCTCCAGAGCAGGGTATGAGAAGAGCAAGTCTCAGTGCCTGGAGCTGGAATGGTGGCATTGGTGTCAAAGGAGCTTTCAGGAGCAGGAGCTTGGTGGGAGGCCAGTTCCAACTCCCCTCTCCAGGAAGCCTTCTATGAATAACTTGACTCTGAGCCCATCTTTTCCCCGCCAAAAGGGATTTTCTGTGTTTGCTATTATTTCATACTTCAGATGTTTTCTGATGATGATTCTCTTCTTTCATATTTTTCTTCATTAGATGATAGTCCAGGGCAGGGCTGTTGTAAAAGCCAGCCCATCTTCTGCTTCTCAGGCCTCTCCTACCCTAGCCCCTTCGGCTGCGGGCCCTCTCAGTCTCCTTCATACCCACACTCCCGACATCCTGAGTTCTGGGATGGCCAGTCCTGATGAGGGAAGTCTTCCCAGCTAAGGATGGTTTGTTTCGAAAGTCATTCTTCTTTTAATATATTTTGTAGTAGTAATTTGATCATGTATATAAAGTACATTGCAGAAGGCTATGATCTTCTAAAGCAGGAGTGTATTTAGCATATAAAATTTGATCCTTTAATAGTGGATTTTTAATCAAAATTTATAAAGAATGTGGTTCTTTATTTGATTTGTTTAATCAATAATATTAGTGTATTGATGGATATTGCAGACTCCCGGAAACATGAAGAGATTTTTCACATCAGCCTGGCCAAGATAGAATTTGCTTGGGGTTACATCGCTTCTCCAAATTGGAAAGGAAAATGCTACTTCCCTTGTACTTAATTTGCAGAGCTGAAGATTTTTTAAACAGACATAATCCAAATTAAACAAAACAAAGAGACCTGCAGATTTTATCTAGGTTTCAAGATTAGCATGTTACTTGAGCTAAAAAGAAAACTTCTCAAGTTTGGGTTTTGGATAGACTCTAATTAATTTAATAAAACTTAAAACTCAATTTTTATTTTCTGAGGTGAATTCTTGGAGTGATTCCTCAGATTAGTGTTTTGCCCATTAGTCCAATGTCACCTCTCACTGAATTAGGAAATTATTTTCACATACTGTGTTTTTCACCCTAAACCAAAACAAACAGTAACTGCCTCAGTCCTCATTCAGCTGTCTCAGCCTCCCATGCTCAGAGGCCTTATATTTTCCCCATAATGCAACATCATTTCATTCTATTTTATCAGTTCCTCAATTGTTTTCCATTTTAAATGTTACATCATCATTAGAAACAATTAATCTTAGCTCAGTGCATCAGCTATACACGTAAATGTTTATGTATTTTCGCTGAAACAAAATGTGTTTTTGTCAAAATGTAGGATAGGTTGAATTGAGCATTTTAAAATCCAGATAGTTGATTTCAGGGCCAGATGCTGCTTGAATAAAGTGAAGTAAACTTGTTGACTCTTCTAAATGCCTGCTTCCTTGGCAGACGGTCATTGTTGAACTGAAAGTGTGGTTTGAATTAAACATGATCATTTGGTGGGATTTGTAGCCATATTTGGTCCCTGTTACGATATGACAGTATGATATGCCAGACACACAGGACCTTTGCACCTAAAGGGAGTCCCGTTCACGCCTGGATCTAATGTGTGTCTGACAGGACCTCGCTGAGCTGCAGTTTCTTCGCTTGTAAAACAGACAAAGTAGCTCCTACCTTATGGGGTCAGCATAGAAATCAGAGATAATATTGTAGACGTCAAACCTAGCTTTCAACCCCTAGTGGCCACTCTGTCATTTAACCTCTCTGCTTTTAACTTTGGTTTCCTCATCTCTAAAAGCAGATGTAATAGTACTTCCCACTCTGTAGTGCATTTTCTGGAACAGGACAAGCTCTCAATGTGTGTAGTGATGGTTGCCATTGTTCTTTTCTTCAATTGCTGAGATCTTTGTCTCACTCTCACCTTGCTGCATCGATGGCTTATAAAGAAGCCCATCCTTTCAGCTGTTGGTGAGTCCTTGGCCATTACTTGGAGGAAGTGGGATCAGCAGGTTACTCATGTTATAAAGTGAGGTGGTGTAATAGTGCAGCCGCAGTGAAGACCTGCCCCTGTGCCGGCACTTTTGGCAAGACGTAGCACTCCCAAAGAAGTCATCAGGATGATGACTCCAAAAATGAACACTTGAAAGTTTGCTAGTGCTTTTGGCTGTCTTGAATCCTGTCCTGATTTTATTGTAGAGTATAAAGTATTAAAAATTAGAAAATGCTTCTTAAATCCCTTATCTTAGTTAAGTAATCTTCTTTGTAATTGCAGAAAAAAGTCACTGTCCCCATTTTATAGATAAGGAAACTGTTACTTAAAAGTGTTCAATACTTTCTCCAAGGTCTCCAAATTGATGAGCAGGATTCCCAAAGAAGCTACACTGCTAAAGAGTGTTAAATGCTACCACAGTTTTCTTGGTGGTGGTGGTGTGGTGGTGGTGTGTGTTAAAGCTAAGATTATATGCCTAGGAAATATACACAGTGAAAGACTGGAAAACCATAGAGCTAAAGATATAAAGAACCTAGTACTTACCAAAATACTAGGGAGGCTTTGAGGAAGTAAATGAATTTACAACAGAAGTCAAATACCAAATCTAAATTTATTTTTGTATCTTGATATTTGTATCTTCTAAACTATTTTTAAATTCTTATAAGTGATTTAAATCTCTTAGCAATTTTTTTCTTGACTAGAATAGAACAACAATCTTAAGGAATTCATTACCTTATTTTCTTTTGTGTGTTAAAGTAGCTAAGAGCTATTCAGTGGCACAGAGCAAAGGGTAGGATCCCCTAGAATGCAAGGTAAGCCAGCAGATGGCAGAAAGGATCTTGGCCTCTGGAATCTGGGAATGTTTGTACCTAGAATAAAGGGAAGGAATGGTGGTTTGGACACTGGAAGGACCTTAATATAAACCTTGTAGGTGAGGAAATGTGTTACACTGTTGAAGAAAGACTAAAACTTAATGTCCGGCTTAATTTCCTTTTCCTGAGAAGGGGAAGAGGGTAGTAATTTCTATCATCATGATGACTGCCTTTTTAAAAAGATTTTTCATTTCCAGTTGCAGAAAAATGTGTTACATTCCAATCATAGAAAGAAACTCTTCTATTAATACCATAAAGCAATCTTATAAGACTCATGTGGGAGGCAAGGAAGAGTTGTAGTCGTTCAGTGTTATACCGAGAGACTTACATTGCTTTATCTACAGAAGACTTGATGCAACCCCAGTGTAATAGAATCTGGGAAAAAAGTAAGGCCCTTTGTAATGGAGTTTTTGCTCTACTTTATCAGAGATGAGTATTTACTACATTCCAAACTATGAGGCAGATCTTTATCTAGTTTTAGGTGATTATAAATAGAGCTGCTGTAAACATTTGTGTGCAGGTTTTTGTGTGAACATAAATATTAATTTTTCTAGAGTAAATACCTACGATTGGGATTGCTGGGTCATGTAATAAGTATATATTTAAAAGGAAACTGTTCTCCTATGTGGCCATGTCAGTTTTCATTGTCACCAGCAAAATAGGAGAGTTCCAGTTGTACCTTATCCCTGCCAGCACTTTTTTAACGTAATGGTATTACATTGCCAATTTAGTTTGCATTTTTCTAATGGCTAATGATGTCAAACATGTTTTTGTGTCCTTATTTGCCATCTGTATTTCCTCTTTGGTAGAGTGTGTATTCCAGTCTTCCGCCCATTTTTAATGGATTATTTCCTTAACTGAGTTTTGGGAGGTCATTATACATTCTGGATACAAATCATTTGTCAGATGTAATGTTGGCACGTATTTTCTTCCAGTATCTATTTGTTTTCATTCTCTTAGCAGTGCAAAAGTTTCAAATTTTGATGAAATCTAGTTTTTTATTTTTTTCTTTTATGTAAGATCATGCTTTTCATGTCATATCCAAAAACTCTTTACTTAATTCTAGGTAGTAGATTTTCTTCTGTGTTTTCTTCTTAAAAGTTTAATATTCTACATTTAGATCTGTGGTCCCTTTTGAGCTAAGTTTTGTGTAAGGTGTGAGGTTGAAGCTGAGGTTTATTTTCTTCCTATTGATATCCAATTATTCCACCACGATTTGTTGAAAAGACTGTGTTTTCTCCATTGGATTGCTTTTGCATCTTTGTCAAAAGTTGATTGGCCACGTTTGTGTAGGTCTATTTCTGGAGTCTCTATTCTCTTGTATTGATCTAGGTGTTTTTCTCTTCACTGGTACCACACTCTCTTGATTACCATAGCTTTATACTAAGTCCTAAAATCAGGTAGTGTGATTTCAAACTTTATTCTTATTTTTAGACTTTGCATTAGCTATTTTAGTTCCTTTGCCTTTCCACGTCACTTTTTTTTTAATGTATAAAGAAAAGAGATTTGTTTGGCTCATAATAAACTGTAGGCTGTGCAAAACCTTTGGTTCTGTAGGCTGTACAAAAAGTGTGGTGCCAGCATATGCTTCTAATGAGGCCTCAATAAACCTTTAATTATTCGGTCTTTCTAGGCCTCTGGAGGAGAGGGGCGTGTCTCCAAGATTTCTGAAATGCCTTTAAGGGCTTTTTCCCATTATCTTGAATATTAGTACCAGACTCCCTTTTAATCATGCTAATCTCTCTAGCAAGTGGTTGCTCTACAGACTGCGTTGATTCTTCTCCTGAAAGTATTCTTTCCTTCTCTACCACGTGGCCAGGCTGCAAATTTTGTAAATTGTTACTCTTTGCTTCCCTTATAATTATAAGTTCCAACTTTAAGTCATTCCTTTGCTCCCATATCTGATCACAGGTTGTTAGAAGCAGCCAGGTCACCTCTGGAACACTTGACTCTTAGAAATTTCTTTTGTCAGATACCCTAAGTTACCACTCTTAAGTTCAGCCTTCCACAAAGCCCTAGGACATGGAAACAATGCAGCCAAGTTCGTTGCTCCAGTTCCCAAAAGTTCCTCATTTCCATCTGAGACCTCCACAGCATGGCCTTCGCTGCCCATATTTCCATCAGCACTTTGGTCATAACCACTTAATCAGTGTCTAAGAAGTTCCAGACTTTCCTGTCTTCTTCTGAGCCCTCCAGACTCTTCCAGTGTCTGCCCATTACCCACTTCCAAAGTCAATTCCACATTTTCAGGTATCTTTATAGCAACCCTCTACTCCTCAGTACCAATTTGCTTTGAGTTCATTTTGTGTTGCTCAAACAATTCTCCCACCACAACCTCTCAAGTACTGGGGCCACAGACATGTGCCGCTATGCCCACTAAATTTGTTTTTTTGTAGAGATGGAGTCTCACTAGGTGGCCCAGCCTGGTCTCAAATTCCTGGACTCAGGCAATCCTCCTGCCTCGACTTCTCAAAGCGCTGGAATTACAGGTGTGAGCCACTGCGCCTGGCCTAAAATAACATTTTATATATACATGTTAACTCTTTGATTTTAAATTCATAGATGATAAAGGTAATATCTTTCTTATTCATAACTCTGTGCTGCACATAGAAAATACCCAGCTAAGATTTTTGCACATCTGGATGGCATCCTGTTACTAGCAATATCTGCATGCTTAGCTCTAGTTAAGGACTTGCAGAGATTGTTGGATGAGGCTGGCAAAAGGGAGACATGAAATGTCCTATTGATAAGTTGTCCTTTGTTTTTGATTTTGAAGGATACTCATTTGTTCCCTCATTTAGTTTACTCTTGATAGCTCACCTACTTCCAAAACTGACCATGAGGTAGCTGAAGAGTAACTAGGACAAAATATAAGGCATATCTTTAGGATATCTTCCCTGAGACAACAAACCTGTTTTTTAAAAATTAAGGAACTAAGAGATATCTTGCTACCGTGCTTTTTTGCTACTTTTTTTTTTTTTAATGGAGACTATAGTCTGTCCACCTAGCGACCCCATGCTTCTATTTGTCTTGAGTTACTTTAACTTGTTTTTCTTCATTCTATGTTATTGCTTTAGGGGCAAGTAATAAATACTACGCTCAATGTTTATTTCGAATGAAGTATTGCTGCTGCTTTAACCTGCATTGTCTGTATTTTTTTTTCCTTTCTCTAGGATCAGAATTCAGGCTATAAATGAAATTGGAGCTGGACCATTTAGTCAGTTCATTAAAGCAAAAACTCGGCCATTACCACCCTTGCCTCCTAGGCTAGAATGTGCTGCTGCTGGTCCTCAGAGCCTGAAGCTAAAATGGGGAGACAGTAACTCCAAGACACATGCTGCTGACGACATGGTGTACACACTACAGCTGGAGGACAGAAACAAGAGGTGAGGTGTGGGTGAGGATGCTCCTGAAGCTTCTGTAGCTTTGACTTGTGGGATGAAATCTCAATCATACATTCTTATTTGCTTGCACTAAGACCCTCTTCCTTCTTGTTCAGAGGCTTCCTTTGACTTGAGTCCTGCGTTTTATACCTAGAGTTGTTCCCTTTATTCTCCATTTGGAATTTCTAAACATTCTAAAGATCCTGATTTCCCTACATAAGATAATATGCACTTTTTTCCCTTTCATCAAACCAGATAATGGAGAGAAATTATCTAAAGAAATTGTCAAATTCAAGTTCACACTATGTAATAGCATTATATTAGTCATGAGTGCAGAGGGAAATAAGACCCAGGAAGAGATGTTACCTCTTTAAATATTCAGTAACCATCAGGACAAACATGTTTACCAATGTGAAATAGCTGTGGGTGATGTACAGATGGGGATTGTACTCTGTAACTATGGGCAATGCAATATCAAATTAACCAGAGCAAATAGGAGATTCTTCATAAGACTCCATACCCAGGAAACCCTCTTGGCTGTTGAAATCAAATGTAGCCTTTCACGTAGTATTTGTTTAACCTAACTTCATTTTCTCTGAAAATGGCCGATCAGAAGACAGTCAGCCAAACTGTATTTAGAAATAATCCGATGTCAAGCAAAAGTTAATGGTGACAGAATGTTCTGTTACCAAAAGTCCTAATCAGAGAATCAGGTAAAGGGGATGGGAGAGCACCATAAAACCAAGACAACCAAAATGCTGCTACTTCCCTGCTTACCTACTGACACACAAAACCGGTGTCAGTATAGAAGCATTTCTGTCATTTCCTATTATGCATTATACTATTCTGTTCTACACATATGGAACCCGTTCTAATTACACAGAAAACCCTGTCCCAGTCTCCACCCCCTGCTCTTCAGTCAGGCACTCTGATGGATTTCAGTACAGTGGAGCCCTGTGGGCCTTCAGTGGAAACCAAGGTTAAAAATCACATAAGACCCTACCTCTAGGAGCATAATAATCAATTTTTTAAATGGCCGTAGAACGTTAGTGTCAGAGGAAAAAAGTGCTTTGGGAGTTTGAAGGAGGCAGAGACCATCTGGTTTAAAAGATCAGGAAAGGTTTCTTGAAAGATGTGACATTTGAGCTTGACTTTGGAGGACCTGTCAAACCTGGTAATTTTAATGACAGAATAAAAAGGGATTATCCTCTTGGAAATTAGTTCCAGTGAAGAGAACACAGAGAAGGTAAGGCTTCCTTTGATAGGTTCATGAGATATTAAATTCATATTCATTGATACACAAGATTATTCATCTTACTGTGCCATATGTGCCTTCGGATGTGTTTTCATGGGCTTATTATTTTACTGGCTAGGGACTACTCAACGGGAGAGGGCTGGCAAGAACAGGAATTGTGAACTAACAGAAATCACAATACATGTATAAAACTAGCATTGGGGGAAATTTTTAAGTGTCTTTTCATTTTTCCCAGGCCTGTGTCTTCCATTGGTGGTAAATCCTTAGAAAATAGCTTCTAGTTGTGCTGTTTTAGAAAAAAGTGAAGCACAGCAAAGTTGTTGAAACTGGTAGCTAGCCGAATAGGGATAAAGGCCAGTGCCTTCCAATTCCCTGTGCCCTGCCTCCACTGCTGTCTTAGAAATATGGGAAGTGAAGACTCTGCCCCAAGAAGGGCACCCCCTCTTGCTGCAATCCTGCCCTGTGTGGGGCAGCAACCCACTAGTGCCTCATAGGGAAAACCATACAAACGTGTAGTCTGATCCAAGGTTTTCCATGACACGGTGGCTCCTGGGCACAGAACAAAAGCTCCCCAAGCACTTTTCCAAATGAGGTTGCTGGCATGAGGCATTTAAATATACCAGACAAAAAATAGTACAGAATCTAGTAATCAATACATGTTGTTTCTTCCCCCTTCAAAAAGCCCAAGGCTTGCCTAATCAAATAAATGACTTGCCTAAATTTAAATGGCAATTTAAGAAAACTTCACATTAGGAACAGTATTTTTCTTAATTATAGGAGCTAGAGTCCAAATTTATCTTTTTAAATTAGATTTGTCAATGCTCTCAGAAAGTTATTAAAGAGATGGGAATATCGAGCATAATAAATTCTCATTCTGTTTGTGAATAATTTTCCTGAGATTTAATAGAATGAAAACAGCCTAATTTTAGTTTGAAGATGACCTTCGTCAGTGTCTTGAAACTGAACTCTTGTAATGAGTGGCCTTTTGAATTCAAGCCTTTAACTTTGAATCTTGGCACATGGATATCAAGGAGAAACAATTTGAGTTGGATACATCATAATGCTTATTATTAGCATAGCCTTTGTCAATCTAGTCTCCTCAAGGTTCTTTAGGACCTGGCTTCTGCAGTTGAAAAGAACAGTGTCTTCCTCCCAAGGGGTAGCTGTCTTTGTCATTGAACTTGTTGCTAGAGGAGCTTCTAGTTGTAAAGCACATATTCTTTAGCATATGTGTTAATTTCATTAACTACCAGTAAGTTCGTCTTATGCACGTGGCCAGAATAATGATATATCCCGCTTGTGACCAAGGCGAGAACCATAGATAGGCTTAATTGTTATTTTACTTCACTTTCTTACCTGCGGGCTCTCAAAGAGATTTTTTTCCTCTTAAGTTTGAGTGTATTTCTTGTAAATAAAAGGGATCCCTAAGAGCATCTTGCGCGAACCCTTGGCTTAAGATAACTCAACCTAAAATTCATCTAGATCACCTGGACTTTCTATGTTGAAAGGATTTTTCCCACGGAATGGGACATTTGTTTCCCATCTATTCGGGCTTACGATACTGAAGAGTCCCAGTCCATATTTATGAAGGAAGCAGCCTGAAAGTGTTACCATGAACACTTTATAAACAAGCATTGTGGGCCTTTGAAAAGAAAGCTGCTGATGTCTGAGTTGTATGGGAGTCCTAACCAGCTGTTTAAGTGTTCTTCTTAAGTATATTTTGTAACAGAAGAAAAATGAAAATTAATATATCTGTGCTTCATAATTATCATGTTAAAGAGTTGAGTCAATTTTAGCAACTATTGCTAAATTTCCTTATTCATTAAATAAAGGGGTTAAACTAGAAGACGATCTCTGATATCCTTTCACCTTTTCACCTTAAAGCAACAAATCTTTGTAGAGTATTTGTGAATTAAATCCTTTATGAAAAGGTGTCCCTTGTAAATGATTGGGACGTGTTGCTTCTTTTCCTTCATATTTTTAGCTTCTGCTATTCATAAGTAAGAAAATAAGAAAAATACTAACTTCCCTTAAGAGTAACTACTTAATGTCCAAAAACCCCTCAGGTTCTGCAACTATGATGCACTGATTTATGATGTTTATTTATATGCCTCTCACTCAGAACATTTGGCAATGTTCAGCCAAAAATGTTTTTAACCTTCTAAAGGATATATTTTTATCATTGTTATTTTGTTATTGTTGTTGTTTTCACAGCCTCCCTCCCAGGAAACTTCTATTTATTGCATGCCTACAGAGCACTAAGTGTTGAGAGTTCTGCCTACATTATTTAGTTCTTGAATAAAAAGGGAAATATTCTCTAGAAAGTAGGGTTTGTATGAAAGCCTTCTACCATTTAGGTGAAAAAAATACATTGATAAGTTGATTTGATTTCAACTTACAATTATTGGAGTTTTATACATCAGATAGAGGCACTGCTTAAGTATTAGATGGACAAAGATGACAAAAATAGATCCCTTAAGGAGCTCACAGTCTGGTGGGTGATGGTAGGACACAGATGCTTTAAAGCAAATTATGATGTGGAAGGCCTAAAGATTGACACATGCACAGAGTATAGAGGGAAAATTGAAGAATGGCATCTAAGGTAGGCTTAAAATCAAATGAACACTTCTTAGAAAAGATGATAGGTTGAGTGAGTCTTAAAAGGATGCTAATCTTGTAACCTCATGTCTGGGGAGCTTTGGGATGGAGACTGGTGATGAAGACTTGGGATAGGATGAAAATTACAGACAAAACCTCCAAAGTACAGAAAGGTACCCTGAGTCTTTCTCCAGGTAACTGTCTTTATTCGGTTATTTTCAGAACTGGTGCTTTCTTTCCCGTTAAATTTGGGCATGTTTCATGTAAATAAAAGAGATCCCAAAGAGCATCTTGCCCAAACCCTTGGCTCAAGGCAAATCAACCTAGAATTCATCTAGATCACCTGGACTTGCTATGTTGAAAGGATTCTACCCCCTGGGATAGGACATTTGTTTCCCATTTATTCTGGCTTATGATACTGAAGATTCCCAGTCCATATTTATGCAGGAAGCAGCCTTAAAGCAGTGCTTCATATTTATGGAACTAAGTTCACTTCAATGATAAGATTATGATCATTCAATCATCGATTTTTTTTTTTCTTGAATTGCTACTATGCACTGGGCCTTATGAGGTATGTGGACCATCTATGAGAGCTTATCTTGCTGAGGGAGATAAATTAACATTAAACAATAAGCAGACAGTAAAACAGACAGCAGACAGCAAAACAAAAATTAAATTAGTTTGGCCTTAAAGTGATTAAGTCTATTATTGTTAACAGATCCAGCACAGAAGATATGAATGTCTTTGGTTCCCATGTTATACAAGAAAAAATATATCTCCAAAGTAAACATTTCCATAAAGCTGCATTAACCTCATACAGGCACTAGAATAACAGGATCAGCTTGTGCGTTTTAAGATTGTAGCACTGTGCCGATGACTTTGAAGATGCGTTTATCTGTGTTAAATGAAATGTTATGCTGCCCTAACAGAATTGGAGTTGATGCTGCTCCCTGTCCTGACCCTTGTGGGTCTATGTTCCCCGATAATTGTATACAGCACTGAGGCAGGAAGAACGTAAATTCCAGGAATGCATTTATGGTTAATCTGTTGTTGAGGTTTAGTCAGACAGCCAGTGTTTTTTAAACCAAGGCTCCATGAAATTGGGCTGGAGGAAGAGGGATCTAATAGAGCAGATAATTACCACTTGCTCTCCATTAACTCAGCCGTTGTGCCCAGGACACTTTTTCTTTTGGCCAGCAAAATTGGAGAGGCTTTGTCGTGTTTACAGGGAGCCTGCCTGTTGGCATTAGAGAGGGACAGAAAGAATCTGATATAGAAACCGTAAAAGAATACACACTAGGCAACTAATAAAAGTGGCCGGGAACCTGAGCAGCATAGTGAGACCCTTTCTCTAAAACAGTTTTTAAAAACTTAGCCAGGCATGGAGGCACACACTGGGTCCCAGCTACTCCGGAGGCTGAAGTGGGAGGATCCCTTGAACTCAGGAGTTTGAGGTTGCAGTGAGCTGTGATCGCACCATTACACTCCAACTCGGGCAACAGAGTGAGACCCAGACTCTTTAAAAAAAAAAACAGTCTGGAGTATATGGGCACTGAGAAGGTGTGAGCTTTCTCAGTGTATGCCTATTATAGAACAAACTCCTGCTTATATTTCTCAGACCATGTTGCTGAATTAAATGAAATAGACGTGAGGCAGCCAGCTCAGGGCCGGAACTTTAAGAAACCCTCAGGATTTGTTTCCAGTGCTTCTCTGACTGGTCCCCGATCCATATGATCGTCTTTGTTTGATAAATGACATTTTCATGTTACATCCATCAGAAGGCTATCATGATTCTCGACATGGGTGTCAAATCTCTTAAAATCCCAGATCTGTCGCTGGATTTCTAGGTGACTAGAGGCATATCCCTTCACTTCTTTTTGCCTTAATTTCCCCTCCTACAAAATGCAAATAATGATAGCTGTCTTCAGTCCTTAACTGATGGAGAAAAAAAGATTTTAGAAACATTTTTGGCTGGATGTGGTAGCTCATGCCTGTAATCCCAACCCTTTGGGAGGCCGAGGCAGATGGGTCACCTGAGGTTAGGAGTTCAAGACCAGCCTGGCCAACATAGTGAAACCCCATCTCTACTAAAAATACAAAAATTAGCCAGGCATGGTGGCAGATGCCTATAGTCCCAACTACTTGGGAGCCTGAGGCAGGAGAATTGCTTGAACCTGGGTGGCAGAGGTTGCAGTGAGCCAAGATCGCGCCACTGTACTCCAGCCTGGGCAACAGAGCAAGACTCCATCTAAAAAAAAAAAAAAAAAAAAAAAAAAGGACATTTTTTATTTCTTAGAAAAGGAGCATTTTATCTCTTAGAAAAACAGTTTAGCCTTTGAAACAGAGTAGCTTAGTCAATCTTAGGCTAAAATGTCCAGGCACGGACAGAGGTGAGAGGTGGCAAATGAACTATTTGAGATCTTAACTGGACCGGAAATAGAAGTCAGATTGCAGTTTTACTTCTCATTTACTAAAAACAAAAATAACAGAATGGAATTAGATAGCTTTTTTTTCAGGTTGAGACAAGGTCATTAAAACATTAGTAGGCAAATAGAAATTTAGGAAACTCTGGGAATAGCATCCTTGAAGATTTTACTGCATATACTTGAAAGCAGAGTAAGAGAGTGGGAGAATGCAAACTTTTCAGGTGGTCTTTAGAAATTCTAGTCATCCTTTTTTCAAATATAAATAAATCTTCTTTTTAATATATTAATGCCTAAAGTATACCAAAAAAAAAAAAAAAAGGTTTTTTTTTTTGTTTTATTCCTTTATTCTTTGTAAAGAATTTCCACCATCAATAGGTATAGTGAAATTTTATCTCTTAGAAAAGGAGTATAAAAATATTCCACTCATTAATGAAACAGTATTACAGCCTGATCACTCACCAGCCAAAAAAGGTCCATATACAGCCAGGGACAGAGGGTTAGGAAATTAACCTCTTTTCTCAATAGCTGTTGGCACGTTCATGCTCAGTTGGTAAACGGGGACTCTTGCCAACATCAAAATCAGTTTAGGTATTGCACCTTCCCTGCCTCAGGTTCCCCACATGATGCCATCTGCTTCTCCATAGACATGGTCAGACTCCATGTTCTTGGCAGAGTGAGGGCGAATACTATCCATTTCTATTTTGAGCACCATTCGTTCCCAAATGCCACCTGAGTAACATACGGAATTCTCTATCTCTTCCTCTCTCTCTCATTCATATGGAGCCCAGGAAAATTAAGAAAAAAAAAAGGCATGTCATTTTTAATGAATATTGCTGAGCTGTTGATTTTTGATATTGTGAAACATGTTTTGAAAGGTACCATTTGCAGCCTTTAGTGGACTACAGGTTATTTTAGGTCAGCAGGTTAGAGCATTTTGAGAAGTTAATGTTAATGGGTTGCTGTGAGCCGGTAGTTGGCCTAGGGATTATAAGATAACAAGGTAGTAAACGTAGAAACGTTAGCATTATCTCTTATTTTCCACCATGAATTTAAGTTGTAGGCCAGTTAGAGCATCCTTGGATGTTTTTTTCAAAATGAAACTGTTTTAAGGAAACATTCTAAAGCTAAATTGTTCATGTATATTATATATCTCCCTATAGTGATTTAAAATAAAGGAACATTTAAAGATTTAACATGATGGAACTTCTTCCTTCAGTTGCACTTGAGTGCAAGAAGTCAACTTTCACAATGTTAAAGCCTAAAATATTGAAATTAAAAGTATAGCCTTCCCCTGGAATTTCTGGAAAATGCCCAGAATCTGTTGTTTGCCTTTCTAGTGCATATTCAATAAGGAGTCATAGAATTTACTTCGATCTCATAAAAGTTCCTGCCAACTGAACAAGACAGCTGTTTTCTGGCAGTTGAGCTGCAGAGAGTTATGTGACTTGTTCAAGTTTACAGTGACGGTAATAGTCTGCATTCTGGCTAAGATCTGTGTGTATCTTTTTGCTCTTGAAACCTTGCTCTGTCCCGCCATGGAGTACTCTGACTGGCAAGCAGAATAAAATAAGCAAAGTCATTCAGTATTCACAGACACATAGAACTTTGTTTTTCATTTTTAAATGTCTTTTTTTTTTAAGAGCAGTTTTAGGTTCACAGCAAAATTAAGCTGAAGGTACCATGATATCCCTTATCCCACCTACCCTGACACATGCACAACCTTTTCTATTGTCAGCATTGTCCCCCACAGTGGGATGTTTGTACATTTGTTACAGCTGATGAACAGACATTGGCACATCATTATTACCCAAATTCCATAATTTACATTATGGTTTACTCTTGGTGTTGTTCACTGTATGAATTTGGACAAATGTATGATGATGTGTTTCCACCATTATGGTATCACATATAGTTGTTTCCTCAGTATCTTGGGTGATTGGTTTCAGGGCAACACCCTCCCGCCCCACCCCCACCCCCACGAATTCGTGGAAGCTCCAGTCCCTTATATAAAATGGCATAGTATTTGCATATAACCTACGCACATCCTCCTATACACATTAAATTATCTCTAGTTTACTTACGATACCTAATTAATGACATTGCTATGTAAATAGTTGTTATACTGTATTGTTTAGGGAATAACAAGAACAAAAAAGGCAGAACATGTTCAGTATAGATGCAAGCATCATTTTTCCCCCATTATTTTCTATCTGCAGTTGGTTGATCCACAGATATGGTACCTAGAGATATGGAGGGCCAACTGTGCAGAATGTTTTTTTAAATCATTGGTAAATCACCAACATTAAAACTCATGTATGCTTATTGCCATCTAAGTGTCTCGTTTCAAGAAGGTATTACAGTCCAGCCTGAAACAAGTTATGGGCAGAGTCATCAAGAATTCATTTACACTGTAAACTTTTAATGACCCACCCAACCTTCTAACCAGTTTATTTCCCCTTTCCAAGTAAATATTCTTCATGTAGGACAGCATTTCTCCCCATCTTTCTTCTAAGTAAAAATGCCTAACGCTATGGGCAGTGCCTAAATTGGGCACATTGCCCCATCTTGGTGTTTTCAGCAACAGTTCTTAGCCTGGACTCGCCAGGACAGGGTGATATTGGTCACATGCCCAACTCTTCTCTCCAACTCAAGAAAACCTCATGGAATGAAAGCGAGAGGGATGCCATTCTGAGGACTCCTTCAGCTTTTCCAACCTTGTGAAACAAACTCGTGAGCATTGGTGCTTTGTTAATAATATTCGTGTTAGAAACAGTAATATTTACATAGTATTAAAAACAGTGGTATTTATGGAACATTTAAAAAGTGCTAGGCATTGTTGAATGGGTTTTCCTTCATCATCCCTTTTAATTCTCTTAATAATGCTACAGGGTAGTTACTCTTATCATACCAACTTTACAGAGGAGGAAACAGCTTACCTGATTATAGAATGCACCATTACCAGACTGTTGAACCTGAACTCAGACCCAGGCCAGCTTACTGCAGAACTTCTATCATCACCCACTGTGTTGTATCCAAAGCCCCTGCACAGTTGAGCCCCACAGGTGTTACTGTGCTTGTCCTCTTCTTGGTCCTCACAGGAGCCTGGGTCATGGGACTGATGCCTCTGCAGCTTCATGGGCACAGGCAGCAGGGGATGGAGGTAGAGTAGAAGACCCCTCAGAGGTATTGCCAGCGTGGGCCGGGGCTCCTGTGGTACCATAAGGGGTGCCTGTAGCTACATATGCCTCAGCCTGAACTCGTACTAAAATGACTCAGTGACTTTATTGAGCACGTAGTATGTTCCAGGAACTGCTATATGTACATTATTCCTTGTTGCTTTTGTCGGCAAGAGTGCTCATGTCATGAAAATAACAAAGTGAACATTTTATTTGTATTCCTTGGCCACCAAATTAGATGAGTGATTTATGTTGGGGAGAGCTAAATGTCTGGCATAGGCTGCAACAGAACGTCGCAAATTTAGATTGACATGTTCCTGCTGGGTCAAAAGCTGTGAATGACCCCAGTAACCTGGGAGAGGCCTATATAGCAGGAACTGGGAGCCAGAGGTCCTCAGGGTACAATTCAGATCCCCAAAAGGTGACCTGTGGCCTTCGTGGTGCAGAGTTTGGGGCCGTTGAATAATGCCATATGCCAGGCTCTTACTGTGTCCTGGGCTCAGTGCTAAGGTTTTACCCACATAAATATTGCACTGACTCTTAAAACAATCTACGAGGTAGATGCTATGCCCATTTTACAAATGGGAGGAACTGACACTTAGCAGGGGTGAATGATGTGGCAGTAAAGTGCAGAGCTGGTTAGAGCACAGGTCTTCCTGGGTCCAAGTCCCTGTGCTCCACCTCCTCCACCCACAGTGTCAGAGTTACAGAGTGGGTGAAGGATGGTCCAGTCCTTCTCAGCAGCAGGGGAGCAGCTCAGGGTTAAGCAGGTGTGACTCCTCGTGGAGTGCATCCCTGTTTCCTGAGCCCCACTTGCTGTCAGAAACCAAGGTATTGAGGGCTTAGAGTTTTTCACCATTTCCTGTTGCTTTAGGTCCTCTTGTTTCCAGTTGATTTCTTCCTATTCCAGGGATCTCCTCCCTTCCCCAGGGTTGGAGCAATGCACACTGAAGTATTAATAGTAGTGATCAGCGCCTTCAAGACAGCAGGACCCTTCTGTTGCCTTCTGGCCATGGTGTGATGTCCCAGGGCCTGTGGTGCATAAGCAGGTGGAATCTAAGCACTGACCCTGGTCATTCTAAATATAAGGGGAAGAGAGAGGACTAGGAAATCTGGACAGATGCCATTCTCCTCTTCATGGCAAAGCCTTGCTCTTCGGAATCCTTATCTGCATTTAAAATGTGTGGTCTTCAATCATTGTGTCTTGGGATGCTTGGTATGTTTAATTCTATCACAAAAGGCCTCTGGCTTACTTATTAATGAATGTTGAAATTAAGTTGGTCTTTTAAAAAAGATACAGGAGCAAGAAAAAAATTAACTTAGTCTTCATAAAACAAATATTTGATGAATATTTGTAATCTCTCCCTGAGTGGTTCTAGCCACAGGGGTGTTAACCTGCAGAGCTTCCTAGAAAGAGCACCATGCAAACGGCCATAAATCATTGGCCCTGAAGATAGAAGATTCTCTCTTCTGCCTCCTGGAATGATGGGAAATAATTATAGAATTGGGATGAAAGAGGAATTATATTATTCTTGTGTCGGCATATGTGCTTTTTGTTATGTTTTGATAGGTCTTTATTGTCTGATATTGGAGGAGCAAGGGGAACCAGACATTACTGTCAGCATGTACATTTCATGCTAGGGTTTACCAGAAAGAAATTTAGGATCGACAGTTATCTGAGGCCTGCTGTGTCAGAGCTTGGGGCTTTTATGTGAGCTATCAAATTCAGACCTCACCAGTGTGTTCTGAGGAAGCGTCTCTGCCTGTACTTCACTGGCAGGACCCGCCTGAGGGAGAGTAAACAGCCTCACAGGCGTAGTCCCACAGCTCATGTCTGAGGCCAACATAGCAGCCCTCTCTGTGGGGTTGCCTCTTACCCGGAAAAAATAACTTCTGTGTTAGCAGACAGTAATGTACATGGTCTCTCAGAACACACAGGGAGTCCTTTCTAAAAATCCTATCTTCATAGCATTAAGATGATTATAACTAACACATATTGAGTTATTATATATCAGGATTAGCCTAAGCACTTTGATTTTCTTTATTTATTTATTTATTTATTTATTTATTTATTTATTTTATTTATTTTGAGACAGAGTCTTGCTCTGTCACCCAGACCAGAGTACAGTGGCAATCTTGGCTCACTGCAACCTCTGCCTCCTGGGTTCAAGTGATTCTCCTGCCTCAGCCTCGTGAGTAGCTGGGACTATAGGCACACACCATCACGCCTGGCTAATTTTTGTGTTTTTAGTAGAGATGGGGTTTCACCATGCTGGCCAGGCTGGTCTCGAAATCCTAAGCTTGTGATCCGCCTGCCTCAGCCTCCCAAAGTGTTAGAATTACAGGCGTGAGCCACCACGCCCGGCCAGTACTTTTCTTTTATTAACCCATTTAAACCTCACTGTCTCTGAGGTTGGTTCCATCATTTCGCTGATTGTACAGATGAGAAAACGGAGGCATGAAGAGGCTAAACTACTCGCTGGTGTCTCATAGTCTACAGAGTCAATTCTGGTCTCAGAAATTGCATTTACTGAAAGCCTACCAAGTACCCAGATCTTTAGGGGGTATAGAAGAAGTTTAACTAGAATCTATTTGCTTATGTATTTAATGAATTTTTTTGTTGAAAAGAGTAAAATGACATGAAATTGGAAATGACTATGATAAATGATTTCCATAGTATAAAAAATTGGTACCAAGTCTTTCTCATCCCTTTCATGCCATGGTTTCATTCTTGCAGTTCTCTTTCTATTCTTGCCTTTTTTATTTCCTTAAGAAGACGAAAGGGTAGGGAAACCTTTAAAGTGAGGAAAGTGTCAGCTTTTTAATAATGTGCCTACTTGCTACCTCTGTCTTTGATGTCTCCCTGTGGCTCTTGGTCACACTTCAGAGTGAGATGATTGGAGAACATCTTCAGAAGGCATTAGCTATGATCATCTTGCATCATTGCTCAGCCCCTCTGACCTTGGGCCTGTGTGTCCATCTTAGGGCACAGGCCCCAAAAGGACAGGATACATCAGTGTTTCTAGATGACCTGATTGACACTTGATGCTTGTCTGCCTTGGGCTAAAGCTCTTAGGATTCCTTATATCTCCCCTTCCCACCTTATACTTGTTTCACCCAGGAGAGAGCCTCTGTCATGCCTATCGTCTCCTTCCCTCCTGAGGGCTCAATATCTGGTTAAATTACATGACATAGGAATTAGTTACCATCTATTTTGGCTATTTCCATACACATTCTGAGAACAAAATAAAAGAGCTCTTCTCCATGCCCCTCTCATAATTTCTTCCCATGCCCCTTTTTGGGGAAGGCAGGCCAGTCAAAGCAGTGATAGCTTTGATCAGAGCAACGAGCAGATCATGATTTATTATTGCCAGAGTAGACAGTGGGCTACATTAGAGGACTGCTTAGACACATGCTTATTCTAGAAAAGGCTGAAGGAAGAAAGAACCACCCCTTTCCCTCCTCTTCTCATCTCCCTTCTGCTGGGAGCACCAGGCTGCCAGTTCCCAACTTCCTCTCCACAGGGAATTGCAGCTGTAAGGTGGCCTCCTGGAGCTGCCTAACTCCGCCTTCACTGAAAATAAGGTGACTGAATTTTAAAGGTGAAATCCTCTGCAGTCATGTCTCCACCACAGCCTTCAAGGTCACTCCCACTTTTTTCTAGACACGATTGGGGTCATTTTTGTATTTCTAATTAACACTGTCTCCAGACATAAATAAAATTTTAAATTTCTCATTACTATCAGCTGTTTCCACTATGTTTTTCATAGATTGGAATGCAGTTTTAAACAGTTAATAAAATGCTCCAGTACAAGAACAAAATAAGAAGTTAAAGGACAAAATAGAAACAGAAGATTTTGATGTACTTGAAAATTGATACGTATGTTGTCTGTGCTATTTAGATTACAAACTTAGAGTACTGCATTTGCTTCAGTAAATTTCTTTGTGACTGAGTGCTGCTAGCTTACATTGTAATTGGGCCTGGGTACAAATATACATTGAACTTATTTTCCAAAAATACTCTCCTTAGAGTGTGGCATGGCAGGAAAGCATACTGTTCCTAATAGTCCTTTCCAAACTCCTTTAAAAACTGACCTTTATGGCAAGTCTGTAATGAAGATGTAACACTTTCACTTCTTAAACCATGACTTCAATTTGTGATATAATTAAGGGCAATTACTCCTGTTAGAGATTGTAGACTGGGTTAGGCTGAGTTAATAAATAGCTGTTTGGCTCTAGCATTAGCAAGGATGTCTTCATTAGGGTAGTAATGTGTCAAGAGTGCTAAACAGGTTGCCATGGTATTTGTGGGTTTCAGCCTGGACTCTGGCTTTCCTGAAATTAAAAATGTTCAGCCTTTAATAAAAGGCACTTCCTTACACAGCAAAGCAGACAGAACACTAAATAGGTGAAATGACCAGGGCTCAGGAACTTGATTGCAGAGGCTGATGAATACACATGTGGATATTTTAAAGTAAGCATTGACTCTGGCAGGCTTTGTTAAAAAAAAAAAAAAAAGAAAAAGAAAAGGAAAAAAGAAAAAGTTTTAGATCTGTATCTCTTCATTTTTCCATTCATTCATCCATCCAGAGGGACTATTCTCCAGCACATGGAAAAGCTGCTGCTCTGCTTCAGAAAACCTAGCCCACACTCAGGACCAGCCAACTCACAGGGATTAGGTCTTATTCATCTTTCAAATCCACAGAGCCTAGCACACAGCAGATGTTCAAGAAATGTTTACTAAATGAATACATAAATTCTGCTTACCCCTAGGCCAAATTGGTCAAAGAGTCAGACATTTTGGCTTATGATTTTGTTAGTGGTCGACTTCCAGTAGTATCTGAAGACAGTGGATTGTCCTCAGATGCTGCGACGAAGCCCTGGAAATGTAGAATCCGTTGGCCTGTCTGTCTAGGAACAAGGCATTGTGGTTGGATTAACTTATGTAGTGGTTCTCAAAGTGTCCACTGGACCAGCAGGATTCAAATACTGAATCTACTAAAGATCCTGGATGACTTATGGGAAGTTATGTTATTTCCAAAATTTTACAGTTAAACTATAGTTTTTAAAAAGATGACAGCATACTATAGTTCTCAAATACATTTTTATTGTGAAAATGTTGTTTTCAAGACCCTGGGGGAAAACACCTAAAACATAAGACCCTGTTTGTTTATCTTTGTGCCTGTTATGCTTAACGTTTCGTGGAAATCTTAATTAGCAGAGAAGTGCAAAATAGTCCTGGATCAGATAGGGGAAGGAGCCAAAAGCTGCCACTCCAAACTGTCCAGGCCACCTGTGCTGTTTGTCTGTGATTTTGATGAACCTGATGGATGATTCTGAACACAGTATTTTTTTTTTTTCTCTTTACATGAGTTCTGAACGATCCATAGTCCTAAATGTCTCCTTAGCAATTGAGGAATGGGGCTTTGAAAAACTCTTGGGAAGACAGATAAAAGTTAAAATTAAAAGCATTTCTGGCCAAACCTCAGTTATTTGCAAAATTTGGCTAAAGAGGACATATTATTTCTTAGGTGTCCTGTTAACATTAACTTCATTGCCTAGGAAATAGTAGAATATTAGTTTATGCTATCAGATTATAGATATTACCATTATGAAAAATTTGAAAATTCTGTTTTTTATTAGTAAATAAAAACATGAGCAAATAAAAACATTCTGATGTTTCTAGAATCTAGATCCTAATTAAAGGAGTCTCATTCCAGTCTTTATATGTGCTTAAGTTTATGTTTTTCTTTTATAAAAACATACATTTAGACATTAAACTTAACCCTAATGTAGCAACTGGCTGATTATTAATTCAGAATATATGGAAAGCGTTTACCAAGTTGGCCTAATCTGCTCCAGCAGTTTGCATCATAATTAATTTCTTGTCATTAATAGAAGTTCAGGTGGCTAATTGATTCTGCTCCTTCTTCTAGGTTTATTTCAATCTACAGAGGACCCAGCCACACCTACAAGGTCCAGAGACTGACGGAATTCACATGCTACTCCTTCAGAATCCAGGCAGCAAGCGAGGCTGGGGAAGGGCCCTTCTCAGAAACCTATACCTTCAGCACAACCAAAAGTGTCCCCCCCACCATCAAAGGTGTGTAGGCTGTGTATTCTTTCATGCTGTCTTGTGAGAGTAAGGCACTGTTGGGACTTATAGAAATAAGCCCTTTTCTGATGTTAAATATAATGTCAGCAAGATAGAATCCAAAGAACATTCTAAAGAAGATTGAGCAATGTGTTGTCTAGGTGAAATGAGAGACCTTGAAAGGAAAGGGCCTACAGATAATGACTTTTCTCTGTATGTATGTGTGTTTATCAAAAATAATGGTTACAAATAAGGGTTAATTCCTGGTGCTGCAGCCCTTAAGACAGTTTACCAAGGAAGGCATCACACTCCCTTTCCTAGACGTTCAGAGAAGCAGAGGTTGGCATTCATCTTTCAGTGACTTTGGTGCCTAGAGACTGACTTAGGCAACTTCAGCAGCCTTTCCCTTTTGGCACACAGCTCTTGGTGTGGAGCGATGCCTTTGGAAAGCTGTAGCAGTGATCTGCTGTAATCCCCTTGGGTACTTATCTTGAAGTTTGTGGGTGACTACTTTCCTACTCTGGCCCCTTAATGGGATTGGGTACTGCAGAAGTCATGAGAGCCCCACATATCCAGATCTTCCCCCATGTCTCCTGAGGCTAGTGAACAAAAGACACTCTGCCTGGACCCTACTTCCACTGGGTCTGCTGAGCCTTCAGCCTGTTTTCTAGCCACAGAGCTATGCCTGACTGCAGCTAACTTGCAAGGCAGGAAATAGCAACAGGAGCCATAGCATGCTCAGCCTGTCCACCCAGCCACTCCTGGACTCCTGAGTCTTTAAGGGGACAGACAGCACAAGTGGCTTTATCTAGCTGTTGCTCAAAATAATCCTAAGGCTGACAGCAGGGTAAAGTACAACCTGCAGAAAAGATCCTTGCATATGTGTTTGACTCTCTACTCCCACATGAGGAGGTGTGTCAACTACAACCAGGGCACAAAGTCAATTATAGGAACTCTCCAGGACCTGGGTCAGGGTTTGGCTTGGATTCTACGAACCCCATAGCTCCTTCCAGGATTAGTTTAGGGCAAATACCTTGCTCCTGATTCCCTGCCCTGAAGACTCTTTGGCAGATCCTTCTTTATGTGACTAAGAAACAAGTATGAATGTGCATACACATGCATGGCCTTGCCAGGTCACTTTGGCAGTAAACGCCCTGGCCCTTTGGTGCAGCTTTGCCTTTCAGTTATAACACAAAAGATGTCTGAGCACACTGTGGCTGCTTTGGTTTGTTAGTACCGAGGAAGGGTGGCTAGATTTATCAATTATCCCACTTCAGTGGTCTTTCTAGTATGAAGGAGTACTATCTTTGCCTCTCAAAGGGATTCTTGGTGGGGATACATTTTACAAAAAATACAATGGCACATTGACAGTGCTTGCATCTCCCGACCTTTCTACTTCAGAAGGGCAGTTTTCCCACTCTGACACATGATCAGGTTGTCTTCCTCTCACTCTTAGATTCAGGAAATTATTGTCTTAGCTGGAGGACTGTTTAATCTGATAGGCTTCCTTATTTAGTTTTTTCATAAAATGCTTGGAATTTTGGCCAAGTATTTCCAGCATAGGCTCCTTTTTTTCTTCTTTCTTTCTTTCTTCTTTCTTCTTTCTTCCTTCTTCTCCCCGCCCCTCCTTCTTCTTCTTAAGGAAAGCATTATTTTTCTGAAACAGTGTCACACAGAATTGCAAGTAGAAACAACTCTCTCTAAAGAATTAGTTGCATGTAATTAGGGGTTAAAGTATAAGGGGGTTCAGACAGGAGATATACGTTCTAGTTACAAAATAGGAAAATGTCATATTGAATCATAGAAGTTATGAAAATATTTTTTAAATCTAGAATATTTTAAGTGCCTTACTACAGACTAATATAATTTAGTTTAAATGAGAATGAGGAGTTCAGTAAGTGAAAAATAAAATATATATAAAAATAATTTAATTTTTAAAGGCTTTCAGTGCTACCCATTCTCCAGGACTGCTCTCACATGTCACCTGCTCCTCAGACTTTCCTTAGATCCCCACCCACTTATGCTCTTTTCCTCCCCTGGAAATTCCCAGTGTTTTGTTTGTATCTCTCATTTTTATTCTCTGATGTTTCTTTTTGTATGCGTCTCATACCTTGCTCTCCCCTTCCTTCAACTAAATCTTAAGTTTCTTGAAAACAGGGTTTACTTTGCCTGTTTTTGCATCTCCCAGAATACCTAGTACAGGGCCTAAGCCATAGAGGATGCTCAATTGCCATAGGAGAAAAAAAGATGTGATCCACATCAAGCTGTTATTCATGGGATAATGGGCAAAGGATTTTTTCATCAATGGCTTTTTAGTCATGGAGTAACTTCTCTGTGCCTAAAGGGCACCCTGATGGTTTTATGAGTGCCTGGGCAAATAAACTCCTCTCTCAGGGCAAACACAGGCACAACCTTGCTCTCTCGTGGATTCTCACAAATAGTGCTAAAGTGTTGACTATTAACATGATATTTTGAATTTTGAGCTTGGATGTGTGGGTTTGTATTTCAGCACCTCGAGTAACACAGTTAGAAGGAAATTCATGTGAAATTTTATGGGAGACGGTACCACCAATGAAAGGTGACCCTGTTAACTACATTCTGCAGGTATTGGTTGGAAGAGAATCTGAGTACAAACAGGTAAGAACCAATGTACATGGCACATGTGCGACTGAGTATGGCTGGCTCCATGCCTCTGCTCATTGCTATGAATGACTCAGTGAACTATGTTTTTCTTAAAATCAATGATAGAAACTGCCTAACTTGTACTTATTACATAATTCTTCAGAGTGTTTGAAGCCTAGTTTACATTTTGTATATGGTGGTATTCATCTTCAATTTTCAGTTCTCAAGCATATGCTCGTCTTAAAGAGTTGTAAAGTGTTTATTTGTATTTGACATTGATGGTGAGGTTTGCATGTATCAAAGTCTGTATGTAACTGAAAACTAAAGTGCCTGTGATTTTACTATAGAGGGGAAGTAGTCTCTCTTTTTGTTGTTGTTAGTATTGATCTTTTTAATTATTATACTGTAAGTTCTGGTATACATGTGTGAACATGCAGGTTTGTTACATAGGTATACTTGTGCCATGGTGGTTTGCTGTGCCCATCAACCTGTCATCTACATTAGGTATTTCTTCTAATGCTATCCCTCCCCTTGACCCCCACCCCCTGTCAGGCCCCGGTGTCAGATGTTCCTCTCCCTGTGCCCATATGTTCTCATTGTTCAACTCCCCCTTATGAGTGAGAACATGCAGTGTTTGGTTTTCTGTTCCTGTGTTAGTTTGCCAAGAATAATGGTTTCCAGCTTCATCCATGTCCCTGCAAAGGACATGAACTAATTATTTTTTATGGCTGCATAGTATTCCATGGTGTATACGTGCCACATTTGCTTTATGCCTAACATTGATGGGCATTTGGGTTTGTTCCAAGTCTTTGCTATCGTAAATAGTGCCGCAGTAAACATATGTGTGCATGTGTCTTTATAGTAGAATGATTTATAATCCTTTGGGTATATACCCAGCAATGGGATCACTGGTCAAATGGTATTTCTGGTTCTAGATCCTTGAGGAATTACCACACTGTCTTCCACAATGGTTAAACTAATTTACACTCCCACCAACAGTGTAAAAGTGTTCCTATTTCTCCACATCCTCTCCAACATCTGTAGTTTCCTGACTTTTTAATGACTGCCATTATAACTGGCATGAGATGGTATCTCATAGTGGTTTTGATTTGCATTTCTCCAATGACAAGTGATGATGAGTTTTTTTCGTATGTTTGTTGGCCGCATAAATGTCTTCTTTTGAGAAGTGTCTGTTCATATCCTTTGCCCACTTTTTAATGGGGTTGTTTGTTTTTTTCTTGTAAATTTGTGTAAAGTCCTTGTAGATGCTGGATATTAGCCCTTTCTCAGATGGATAGATTGCAAAAATTTTCTCCCATTCTGTAGGTTGCCTATTCACTTCGATGATAGTTTCTCTTCCTGTGCAGAAGCTCTTTAGCTTACTTAGATCCCATTTGTCAATTTTGGCTTTTGTTACCATTGCTTCTGGTGTTTTAGTCATGAAGTCTTTACCCATGCCTATGTTCTAAATGGTATTACCTAAGTTTTCTTCTAGGGTTTTTATGGTTTTAGGTCTTACGTTTAAATCTTTAATCCATCTTGAGTTAAATTTGTATAAGTGGTAAGGAAGGGGTCCAGTTTCAGTTTTCTGCATATAGCTAGCCAGTTTTCCCAACACCATTTATTAAATAGGGAATCCTTTCCCCATTTCTTGTTTTTGTCAGGTTTGTCAAAGATCAGAGGGTTGTAGATGTGTGGTGTTATTTCTGAGCCCTCTGTTCTGTTCCATTGGTCTATATATCTGTTTTGGTACCAGTACCATGCTGTTTTGGTTACTGTAGTCATGTAATATAGTTTGAAGTCAGGTAGCGTGATGCCTCCAGCTTTGTTCTTTTATGCTTAGGATTGTCTTGGCTATACATGTTCTTTTCTGGTTCCACATGAAACTTAAAATAGTTATTTCTAATTCTGTGAAGAAAGTCAGTGGTAACCTGATGGGAATAGCATTGAATCTATAAATTATTTTGGACAGTATGGCCATTTTCATATTGATTCTTCCTATCCATGAGCATGGAATGTTTTCCATTTGTTTGTGTCCTCTCTTATTTCCTTGAGCAGTGGTTTGTAGTTCTCCCTGAAGAGGTCCTTCACATCTCCTGTAAGTTGTATTCCTAGGTATTTTATTCTCTTTGTAGCAGTTGTGAATGGGAGTTTGCTCATGATTGGGCTGTCTATTATTGGCATATAGGAATGGTTGTGATTTTTGCACATGGATTTGGTATCCTGAGACTTTGCTGAAGTTGCTTATCAGCTTAAGGAGTTTTGGGGCTGAGACAATGGGGTTTTCTAAATATACAATCATGTCATCGAGGGGAAGTAGTCTTAACCTAACTACTGAAGCCTACATTCTGTCTACCTTTTTTTTTTTATTATTATAATTTAAGTTCTAGGGTACATGTGCATAACGTGCAGGTTTGTTACATATGTATACTTGTGCCATGTTGGTGTGCTGCACCCATCAACTCGTCAGCACCCATCAATTTGTCATTTATATCAGGTATAACTCCCAATGCAATCCCTCCCCCCTCCCCCCTCCCCATGATAGGCCCCGATGTGTGATGTTCCCCTTCCCGAGTCCAAGTGATCTCATTGTTCAGTTCCCACCTATGAGTGAGAACAAGGGGTGTTTGGTTTTCTGTTCTTGTGATAGTTTGCTAAGAATGATGGTTTCCAGCTGCATCCATGTCCCTACAAAGGATGCAAACTCATCCTTTTTTATGGCTGCATAATATTCCATGGTGTATATGTGCCACATTTTCTTAATCCAGTCTGTCACTGATGGACATTTGGGTTGATTCCAAGTCTTTGCTATTGTGAATAGTGACACAATAAACATGGGTGTGCATGTGTCTTTATAGCAGCATGATTTATAATCCTTTGGGTATATACCCAGTAGTGCAATGGCTGGGTCATATGGTACATCTAGTTCTAGATCCTTGAGGAATTGCCATACTGTTTTCCATAATGGTTGAACTAGTTTACAATCCCACCAACAGTGTAAAAGTGTTCCTATTTCTCCACATCCTCTCCAGCACCTGTTGTTTCCTGACTTTTTAATGATTGCCATTCTAACTGGTGTGAGATGGTATCTCATTGTGGTTTTGATTTGCATTTCTCTGATGGCCAGTGATGATGAGCATTTTTTCATGTGTCTGCTGGCTGTATGAATGTCTTCTTTTGAGAAATGTCTGTTCATATCCTTTGCCCACTTTTTGATGGGGTTGTTTGTTTTTTTCTTGTAAATTTGTTTGAGTTCTTTGTAGATTCTGGATATTAGCCCTTTGTCAGATGAGTAGATTGCAAAAATTTTCTCCCATTCTGTAGGTTGCCTGTTCACTCTGATGGTAGTTTCTTTTGCTGTGCAGAAGCTCTTTAGTTTAATCAGATCCCATTTGTCAATTTTGGCTTTTGCTGCCATTGCTTTTGGTGTTTTAGACATGAAGTCCTTGCCCATGCCTATGTCCTGAATGGTACTACCTAGGTTTTCTTCTAGGGTTGTTATGGTATTAGGTCTAACATTTAAGTCTCTAATCCATCTTGAATTAATTTTCGTATAAGGGGTAAGGAAAGGATCCAGTTTCAGCTTTCTACTTATGGCTAGCCAGTATTCCCAGCACCATTTATTAAATAGGGAGTCCCTTCCCCATTTCTTGTTTCTCTCAGGTTTGTCAAAGATCAGATGGCTGTAGATGTGTGGTATTATTTCTGAGGACTCTGTTCTGTTCCATTGGTCTATATCTCTGTTTTGGTACCAGTACCATGCTGTTTTGGTTACTGTACCCTTGTAGTATAGTTTGAAGTCAAGTAGCATGATGCCTCCAGCTTTGTTCTTTTGACTTAGGATTGTCTTGGCAATGCGGGCTCTTTTTTGGTTCCATATGAACTTTAAAGCCATTTTTTCCAGTTCTGTGAAGAAACTCATTGGTAGGTTGATGGGGATGGCATTGAATCTATAAATAACCTTGGGCAGTATGGCCATTTTCACGATATTGATTCTTCCTATCCATGAGCATGGTATGTTCTTCCATTTGTTTGTGTCCTCTTTTATTTCACTGAGCAGTGGTTTGTAGTTCTCCTTGAAGAGGTCCTTTACATCCCTTGTAAGTTGGATTCCTAGGTATTTTATTCTCTTTGAAGCAATTGTGAATGGAAGTTCATTCCTGATTTGGCTCTCTGTTTGTCTGTTACTGGTGTATAAGAATGCTTGTGATTTTTGCACATTGATTTTGTATCCTGAGACTTTGCTGAAGTTGCTTATCAGCTTAAGGAGATTTTGGGCTGACACAATGGGGTTTTCTAAATATACAATCATGTCATCTGCAAACAGGGACAATTTGACTTCTTCTTTTCCTAACTGGATACCCTTGATTTCTTTCTCTTGCCTGATTGCCCTAGCCAGAACTTCCAAGACTATGTTGAATAGGAGTGGTGAGAGAGGGCATCCCTGTCTTGTGCCAGTTTTCAAAGGGAATTTTTCCAGTTTTTGCCCATTCGGTATGACATTGGCTGTGGGTTTGTCATAAATAGCTCTTATTATTTTGAGGTACGTTCCATCAATACCGAATTTATTGAGCGTTTTTAGCATGAAGGGCTGTTAAATTTTGTCAAAAGCCTTTTCTGCATCTATTGAGATAATCATGTGGTTCTTGTCTTTGGTTCTGTTTATATGCTGGATTGCGTTTATTGATTTGCGAATGTTGAACCAGCCTTGCATCCCAGGGATGAAGCCCACTTGATCATGGTGGATAAGCTTTTTGATGTGCTGCTGAATCTAGTTTGCCAGTATTTTATTGAGGATTTTTGCATCGATGTTCATCAGGGATATTGGTCTAAAATTTTCTTTTTTTGTTGTGTCTCTGCCAGGCTTTGGTATCAGGATGATGTTGGCCTCATAAAATGAGTTAGGGAGGATTCCCTCTTTTTCTATTGATTGGAATAGTTTCAGAAGGAATGGTACCAGCTTCTCTTTGTACCTCTGGTAGAATTCAGCTGTGAATCCATCTGGTCCTGAACTTTTTTTGGTTGGTAGGCTATTAATTATTGCCTCAATTTCAGAGCCTGCTATTGGTCTATTCAGGGATTCAACTTCTTCCTGGTTTAGTCTTGGAAGAGTGTAAGTGTCCAGGAAATTATCCATTTCCTCTAGATTTTCTAGTTTATTTGCGTAGAGGTGTTTGTAGTATTCTCTGATGGTAGTTTGTATTTCTGTGGGGTCCGTGGTGATATCCCCTTTATCATTTTTTATTGCATCTATTTGATTCTTCTCTCTTTTCTTCTTTATTAGTCTTCCTAGCGGTCTGTCAATTTTGTTGATCTTTTCAAAAAACCAACTCCTGGATTCATTGATTTTTTTGGAGGGTTTTTTGTGTCTCTATCTCCTTCAGTTCTGCTCTGATCTTAGTTTTTTCTTGCCTTCTGCTAGCTTTTCAATGTGTTTGCTCTTGCTTCTCCAGTTCTTTTAATTGTGATGTTAGAGTGTCAATTTTAGATCTTTCCAGCTTTCTCTTGTGGGCATTTAATGCTATAAATTTCCTCTACACACTGCTTTAAATGTGTCCCAGAGATTCTGGTATGTTGTATCTTTGTTCTCATTGGTTTCAAAGAACATCTTTATTTCTGCCTTCATTTCGTTATGTACCCAGTAGTCATTCAGGAGCAGGTTGTTCAGTTTCCATGTAGTTGAGCGATTGATTGAGTTTCTTAGTCCTGAGTTCTAGTTTGATTGCACTGTGGTCTGAGAGACAGTTTGTTATAATTTCTGTTCTTGTACATTTGCTGAGGAGTGCTTTACTTCCAATTATGTGGTCAATTTTGGAATAAGTGCGATGTGGTGCTGAGAAGAATGTATATTCTGTTGATTTGGGGTGGAGAGTTCTATAGATGTCTCTTAGGTCCACTTGGTGCAGAGATGAGTTCAATTCCTGGATATCCTTGTTAACTTTCTGTCTCGTTGATCTGTCTAATGTTGACAGTGGAGTGTTGAAGTCTCGCATTATTATTGTATGGGAGTCTAAGTCTCTTTGTAAGTCTCTAAGGACTTGCTTTATGAATCTGGGTGCTCCTGTATTGGGTGCATATATATTTAGGATAGTTAGCTCTTCCTGTTGAATTGATCCCTTTACCATTATGTAATGGCCTTCTTTGTCTCTTTTGATCTTTGATGGTTTAAAGTCTATTTTATCAGAGACTAGGATTGCAACCCCTGCTTTTTTTTGTTCTCGATTTGCTTGGTAGATCTTCCTCCATCCCTTTATTTTGAGCCTATGTAGGTCTCTGCATGTGAGATGGGTCTCCTGAATACAGCAGACTGATGGGTCTTGACTCTTGATCCAATTTGCCAGTCTGTGTCTTTTAATTGGAGCATTTAGTCCATTAACATTTAAGGTTAATATTGTTATGTGTGAACTTGATCCTGCCATTAAGATATTAACTGGTTTTTTTTGCTCGTTAGTTGATGCAGTTTCTTCCTAGCCTCGATGGTCTTTACATTTTGGCATGTTTTTGCAATGGCTGGTACCGGTTGTTCCTTTCCATGTTTAGTGCTTCCTTCAGGGTCTCTTGTAAGGCAGGCCTGGTGGTGACAAAATCTCTAAGCATTTGCTTATCTGTAAAGGATTTTATTTCTCCTTCACTTATGAAACTTAGTTTGGCTGGATATGAAATTCTGAGTTTAAAATTCTTTTCTTTAAGAATGTTGAATATTGGCCCCCACTCTCTTCTGGCTTGGAGAGTTTCTGCCGAGAGGTCTGCTGTTAGTCTGATGGGCTTCCCTTTGTGGGTAACCCGACCTTTCTCTCTGGCTGCCCTTAAGATTTTTTCCTTCATTTCAACTTTGGTGAATCTGGCAATGATGTGTCTTGGAGTTGCTCTTCTGGAGGAGTATCTTTGTGGCGTTCTCTGTATTTCCTGAATTTGAATGTTGGCCTGCCCTACTAGGCTGGGGAAGTTCTCCTGGATGATATCCTGAAGAGTGTTTTCCAACTTGCTTCCATTTTCCCCCTCACTTTCAGGCACCCCAATCAGACGTAGATTTGGTCTTTCTACATAATCCCATACTTCTTGCAGGCTTTGTTCATTTCTTTTTCTTCTTTTTTCTTTTGGTTTCTCTTCTCGCTTCATTTCATTCATTTGATCCTCAATCGCTGATACTCTTCCTTCCAGTTGATCAAGTCGGTTAGTGAAGCTTGTGGATTTGTCACGTATTTCTCGTGTCATGGTTTTCATCTCTGTCATTTCATTTATGACCTTCTATGCATTAATTATTCTAGCTATCAATTCTTCCACTCTTTTTTCAAGATTTTTAGTTTCTTTGAGCTGGGTACGTAATTCCTCCTTTAGCTCTGAGAAGTTTGATGGACTGAAGCCTTCTTCTCTCATCTTGTCAAAGTCATTCTCTGACCAGCTTTGATCCATTGCTGGCAATGTGCTGCGCTCCTTTGCAGGGGGAGATGCGCTCTTATTTTTTGAATTTCCAGCTTTTCTGCCCTGCTTCTTCCCCATCTTTGTGGTTTTATCTGCCTCTGGTCTTTGATGATGGTGACGTACTAATGGGGTTTTGGTATAGGTGTTCTTCCTGTTTGATAGTTTTCCTTCTAATAGTCAGGACCCTCAGCTGTAGGTCTGTTGGAGATTGCTTGAGGTCCACTCCAGACCCTGTTTGCCTGGGTATCAGCAGCAGAGGTTGCAGAAGATAGAATATTGCTGAACAGCGAGTGTACCTGTCTGATTCTTACTTTGGAAGCTTCCTCTCAGGGGTGTACTCCAGCCTGTGAGGTGTGGGGTGTCAGACTGCCCCTAGTGGGGGATGTCCCCCAGTTAGGCTACTCAGGGGTCAGGGACCCACTTGAGCAGGCAGTCTGTCCGTTCTCAGATCTCAACCTCCGTGTTGAGAGATCCACTGCTCTCTTCAAAGCTGTCAGACAGAGTCGTTCGGGTCTGCACAGGCCTCTGCTGCTTCCCCTGTTGTTTTTTAGCTGTGCCCTGTCCCCAGAGGTGGAGTCTACAGAGACAGGCAGGTTTCCTTGAGCTGCCTGTGAGCTCCACCCAGTTCGAGCTTCCCAGCGCCTTTGTTTACCTGCTTAAGCCTCAGCAATGGCGGGTGCCCCTCCCCCTGCCTCGCTGCTGCCTTGCGGTTAGATCGCAGACTGCTGTGCTAGCAATGAGGGAGGCTCCGTGGCCGTGGGACCCTCCCGGTCAGGTGTGGGTATAATCTCCTGGTGTGCCCGTTTGCTTAAAGCGCAGTATTGGGGCTGGGAATTACCCGATTTTCCAGGTGTTGTGTGTCTCAGTTCGCCTGGCTAGGAAAAGGGATTCCCTTCCCCCTTGCGCTTCCCAGGTGAGGCAACGCCTCGCCCTGCTTCAGCTCTCGCTGGTCGGGCTACAGCAGCTGACCAGCACCGATTGTCCGGCACTCCCCAGTGAGATGACCCCAGTACCTCAGTTGAAAATGCAGAAATCACCGGTGTTCTGTGTCGCTCACGCCGGGAGTTGGAGACTGGAGCTGTTCCTATTCGGCCATCTTGCTCCACGCCACCCCCCCCCCCCCCCCCGCCCCCGTCTACCTTTTTTGTAGAAGTAATGGAAGGTTAAGGGAGATGATGCGTAGGCCCTGGAGGCCTGTGATTCAGAAGCTCTAAGTCATGCATGTCACCCTTTAATGTCAAAGGAATTACCTGGGAATCTGTTAAAATGCAGATTCTGACCTGGTAGGTCTTTGGTGGAGATTCACCCTCCCAGGTGACACTGACATTGCTGATCCATGGACCGTAATTTGCGTAGCAAGGCTCTGTAGATCACATAATAAACCCATGTAAGAGAGAATGCAGTTGGAATATAGCCAGATAAGAAATTAGTTTTATCATGCTTCATAGCCCTTGTTGATTCTTAATTCTTCCAAAGAAGAATCAGATCACTGACTCTGAAGGATTTAGATACTCTACAGGCTTTCATAATAGTCCCTAGAACGTGTTTTTGTCAGATCAGAATATAAATATTATGTATTCCATTAGGAAAGCTGAGGTGCATTCTTCATCAGCACTTTTAGTAGGGGCATTCATTTATATCAAACATAAATGTCACCTGTTTTCTGAAACACTAGCATAATTTATAAAATAACTTTGTTCAGTTCCAAATACACAAGTAGAAAGTCATTTGATTCAGAGTTTCCGCTAAATTGCTCATTGGTGTTTGCTATATGTTAAAGAATATTGGCAAATAAAATGTGTTTAAAAATAAAAGGTAATTTTGGACATTTTGCTGTACTTTGTTATGATGTATCCGAAAAAAGATTGAATTGTTTTAAACAAAAAACTTTATCCTAAATATGACATCTACCAGTGTCAATTAACATCAGTGGATGATGTCACCGAAGTTTCCATGATTCCTCTTAAATAAGAACAAAAACACTATGGTTCCTTTTATTTTTGAATCTCATTTTGTACAATATATTCCATTTCAGAGTAAATAACTTACATGTGTAATTGTTTTATTTTACCAGAAAGATATGATTGGTTTCAGGGTCTTAGCTCAAATAGAGAGCAGAGAATTTATTCTGTTCCATAGCAACGTGAAATGAGGTGTTAAGAAATTTTACAACATACCATTTGATGCTCAACGATAATTCATTTCCCGACAGTACATTGATCGCACATTTGTTATTGTATTGTAAAAATCTTTTATTCTACGTGCCATGTTTTCCACGTGTTGTTGGAAAAATGTTCTGCTTCCCAAAGCACAGGTGTATGCTGTTTTCTGTTGAAAAAAGCAGCATCGTTTGCTTGATATCTATACACATCAGGCATTGCCAAACTATAGGAGAATCTATTCAGTAATTTAGATTTTATTGGCAGATGGTCTGTTTTGAATCTGTTGTCTGTTTAATGTTACATATTTAGACCCGTGGCCATATAAATGCTAATATACTAATGCATAATCATGTGTATGCCACAGAATATTTTTCTTATTGTAACCAGTTATAAACAAAACGTGTCTTGTTGTAAACAGGTGAAAGAAAATACAGTACTGTATGGCAGGCTCAGTAGATGAGGGGGTTAGCATTCTCCACATGCCCATGTGCTTCCTGCATTTACCAAGAAATGATTAAGGAGAATAGTGGTACATGAAAAGCCACAGTTGAGTCAGGGACAATTTGTACTGGTTTCTTTTTTTTTCTTGGACTTCTCCCTATTCAGCAAACATTAACTTAAACATGATGTTTTAGTACTTCATTCATTGTTCTGGACATGAGCTGGGGAATAAAACATATTTATGTGTGCAGAACAATGGTTAAAATAATTATAGTTCAAGGATAACAGGCAACGGGCTTTGAATTCATAGAGGCAAAGCAAAAGAAAATGAGAGGTAATTATTGCTATACATCCACCACAGCGGAGCTACAGGCTCACTGTGCATACCTCAATTATAGCACTAATCAGACAGGACCCACTAATACATGGGCTTGTGTTATTCATTTTTATTTTTCCAGTACTGGCACATAGTTTGGCACTCAGTAAATGTTTCCTGCATGCGTGAAAGACGCAGTTTCAAAGCACCAGGGTTATTTATACCTGCAGTGGTGAGGAGAGTAAATTTCAGCATAGAAAGAAAAAAATCACCCCTAATAGGATAATATCCTCTTCCCCCACACTCTTTTTTGGTTTTTCTTTTTTTGGACAGAGTCTCACTGTGTCGCCCAGGCTGGAGTGCAGTGGCACGATCTCGGCTCACTGCAACCTCCGCCTCCCGGGTTCACGCCATTCTCCTGCCTCAGCCTCCCGAGTAGCTGGGACTACAGGCGCCCACCACCATGCCCGGCTAATTTTTTGTATTTTTAGTAGAGACGGGATTTCACTGTGTTAGCCAGGATGGTCTCGATCTCCTAACCCCGTGATCTGCCCTCCTCGGCCTCCCGATGTGCTGGGATTACAGGCGTGAGCCACTGCGCCCGGCCCCTCCCCCAAGCTCATTTTTATAGGCAACATATGACAAGGGCCATGGCCTTTTCTGATGTTTTGCTTGAAGCATCAACTCTAACTTTGCCTTGGTTCTAGGTGATTCGCTTTCTGTTGTTCAAGTGTCACGATGTGGGGCAAGAGACTGATTTTAATTATTAGTCTATTAACTTGAAGTATTAAATTATTACTCACAATTTTACTCTTCATTAGATTGCATGCATATTTGGTTTGCCTTTTGCCATTTAATAAACATTCCAAGCACAGCTTTTTCTCCAGGAAGCTTAAAACTTCTTTTCAAACAGGATTAACTGTCAAGTATTCTTTAAAAGAACGAAAATTGTGTCTATATGCATGTGACTTCTTATTTTGCACAAGATATGGCATAGACAGTTTCATGCATAATAAGAAGTAAAGCAAAACAATTCATATTCATATTCCTTTTCAGGCAGCAATAACTTTTACAAGAATTTGAATATAAGCATTGAAGACAAAGAAAGGATCAACAAATTGTGAGAAATTATTACCTATTGGCAGTCAAAATTTATGAAAAATTACTGAAATTCTTGGTGCTCAGATTTGTTTCATAAAGAAAACCTCTGAAGTATCTAGAAATCTATAAAGCTCCACAGTTAATTTGATGGTATTTCTGTATCAATATATTTTTATCTTGTATCATTCTTAGAATATAGTATCAAGGCGTGCATTGATTCTACATGGTATCACAAAAAGTACCACAAGGAAAGATCTTCTCTTGACCAAAGTATTTTAAAGTCTTGGGAGTCTGCAACACATCCTGGCTGGAGCCTCCATTTTTTTTTTTTTTTTTTTTTTTTTTTTTTTGAGATGGAGTCTTGTTCTGTCACCCAGGCTGGAGTACAGTGGCATGATCTCGGCTCAGTGCAACCTCTGCCTCCCAGGTTTAAGTGATTCTCTTGTCTCGGCTTCCCAAGTAGATGGGATTAAAGGCACCTGCCACCATGCCAGGCCAATTTTTGTATTTTTAGTAGAGATGGGATTTCACCATGTTGGCCAGGCTGGTCTCGGACTCCTGACCTCAAGTGATCCACCTGCCTCAACCTCCCAAAGTGCAGGGATTACAGGCGTGAACCACCCTGCCCAGCCCCTTCATCATTTTTTTTAATGACTTTCAACTCATTTCCCTAATACAGAAATTAAACAATGAGGCTATGACTGTCTCATAGCACAGTTTTTTATTTCTGCATGAATGAAGGGTCAGATTTAGAACAAAGTAAAAATAGATCAAGATAGACCTCTTTAAAAACCATCATTTATTTTACTGATTCTTAGTTTGTTTTAGTTTTATAGGTTCATTTAAGTATCTGAAGGCTGTGACCCCTTATATCAGAAAAATTCCCATACATGTACCCATACCTCTCCTTAAAATTTCATGTAAAATGAAATGATAGTCACTTTCATGGAGTCCAGGTAGAGGACCCCTGGTTTATTGAGAAACTGTCAGGTGTTTTACATTGTGAGGGATTCCTGGGTAGTCTTCTAAGAGTTTATAGGCCCATTGGGTGAAAACCCCCAGGAAGCAGTTCAGTAACGGTACCCTTGCCTGTCATATTTGGCTCAAGGACAAAGTTACCTGCCCAACATTATGCCCTCAATAGAGGGGGCCTGCAGGTTAGCACATTTCCCCTTGAGCCTGGTAGGCATAGTAGGGGAGACATGGGGACAAGTCTTCCTCCCATAGTCATGTAATTATTGAGGAATTAATTCACCTACCTGAGTCTTGGCTTTCTCATTGTAACTCTAACTCCGATCGTTACTGTGAGCATCAGATCATTCAGTCATGAGAAGGAGCTGTACAGATGACAACATGGTGCAATTATATCTCCCTTTCAGTCCTTGGGAGGGGTGACATTAATAAAGAGATGAAGGTAAGCCTCCAGCAGCCGAGCATGCAGTGTTCTCGCCACCCTTCCCAAAAAGCTTCCTGTTATTTACAGGATTTCAACTGTGCAGCATGTTATTTTGAATTAAGGGTTATGGATTCTTCATTTCAGTTGTCTGGGTATTACTTTAAATCCTCTCATTTGGAATAAACATGTCAAGATTACTTTAAAATATATTGTTCATCAAATCAAGAACAGAAATAGTCTTTGTAAAAATAATAATGCTTCTATACTTATTACAATATTATGATTGGTTACTTCAATAAAAAACATCTCAAATGGAGCCGTGCCGTTTAAATTGGATTGAGTCAAAAGGAAAAGCCCATAATGGTGCCTTTGTCAAAATGAATGAAAACAAAGGGACACAAGGCATGGCCTGCTGCCCTAATGCGCAGAGCTGCACAGCCCTGGCACAGGCACAGCTGTATATGGCAGGCCTGGCAACGTGGTGATTTTTGTGACATCATTAGTTCCTAAGTACTGTGGGTTGTAAGTGTCTGTGGCCATGCCTGGACACCAAGTCAGCATCATGAGGCTCCCCTTCCGTTTGACTTCTGCAAGTCCTATATTTGTAGGCCCCAAGGGTCCCTGGCTCCAAGCATTTGTCCTAGAGTGTTACACATGATTCCTGCAAGGGGGGGGCAGGGAAAGTACAATCAAGTAGCAATATAATATGTCATGTTGACATTTCTTAGATGCCTACTACATTCCAAGCCCCGTCCTAGGAGGTTGCTACATGTTATCCCACTTAATCCGTAATCCCATAATCACACGAGTCTGTTATCTTCATGTGGGGGTGGGCTATGTTTCTCATCTGCAGAAAGTTATCACCTTCAAGGGACAGGTATTACAAAGATGTTGAATTAATTTTCAGTTATTTGGGGTTCTTAATCGTATCTGGGGCTTTTGGATCTCATATTTTAGTTTTAAAACCCCATCAGTTTATAGTTAATAACATAGGTTTACAAGTGTAATAACTCAAAAATTTATTTCATTTAGTTGTATAAAATATGATTGGCTTATTTCCCATGCAACCATTTAGTTAAAAAAATTGAGACATTACATTTCATTTTAAAGCTCGTCTTTTTTACTTTCTTTGAACCTGAAAATCCTTAATCTGTTACTCTAAAAAAATCTTCACTGAGATATAACTGCCCTCACCACACTGGTCTGTGTGAATTTGCTGGCTTTTAAGGACATTATAGTCACAGCCAAGATAGACAAGCTATGAAGTATGTGTGCTCTCACATTTACGTATTTATACAACTAGAAGAGTATTTGCAAAGTTTTAATATTTGGATCACTTCAAAAACTATTAGAACATATTAGAAAAACTATTCACGTGTTGGGGGTGGCTCATGCCTGTAATCCCAGCACTTTGGAAGGCCGAGGCGGGCAGATCACAAGATCGAGAGATAGAGACCATCCTGGCTAACACAGTGAAACCCTGTCTCTACTAAAAATACAAAAAATTAGCCAGTCATGGTGGCGGGCGCCTGTATTCCTAGCTACTCGGGAGGCTGAGGCAGGAGAATGGCATGAACCCAGGAGGCGGAGCTTGCAGTGAGCGAAGATCACCCCACTGCACTCCAGCCTGAGCGACAGAGCGAGACTCTGTTTCAAAAAAAAAAGAAAAAAGAAAAACTATTCACGTGCATAAAATATACTAGAAACTCCATATTTTCTATCAATAGACTCCATCTTTTAATGTACCTATACCAGACTCTCTCTTGCCCCTGTGGTCTGTGTGTGCATCTGAATGCTTACTGTTCACATTTACTTGTTAGTTTCTCTTTTCAAACATTGTGGTATCAGAATGTCTACTCTTTGAGTATTTGAGGGTTCTAATTAGAGAACATTCACTGAGCATCTACTTTGTTCAAGCCATTGTGCTGGTTGCTGTGGAGATATGGAAATAATAGAATACTGTCTCACTCAATATATTTATCTTAAATGTAAAAAAGATAATGTTAACATTGTGTTGGCAAGGCTTGTCAAAGAGGGAAGCTGTTCCTATTAAAATAACAAGAATAGCTAAAAGAAAAACATTTACAAATTAAAAGCTAACTTTTGATTAGGCTTTCGTTAAGAAAGTTCCCTTCAGTTAGCTATTCATATTATTTTACTATGTTTTTTGCCTAATGGTACAAGAAAAGTAGGATTCCTTTATTTTTAAAATACATTTTCAGATACCTTCCACTCTACAAAGTTAAAGTTGGGAAGTTTCGTTAAAATTAATATATGAAGTCTTTGTTCAAGAGTCTCTAAATTGGGTTTCTGGGAAATTAAATATACGTTTGGGCTCACTTTTTTTGTTTTTAATCTTACCAGGGTTTGTCTTGAACTCCTAACCTCAAATGATCCTCCCGTTGAGCCCACTTTTTAAAAGAGAATGTAGCCATACAAATTCTGGAAACTGTAGAAATAATTAAAATAGATATAAATGTACATTTATATTCACTTTCCAGAAGTCTCTAAAACATTTGTGGGGATAGGTTATTAAGTGGTTTTGTACAGCGACGTCATTGTTTGATGGCAGAAATTAGAGGCCACATCACAAAAACAATGTCCAAGTGTTTAGCAGAAACTGAGCAGAGAGCTGCTTTCAAGAACATCATAAAAGATAGTGTTTTCCTTTATGAAGCAGCAGGAGCCATGGGAGGATGATTTAGAAGGTGTTTCATGGAAATACCAGGGGGTTAGCAGCGAGATATGGGAAGACAAAGTCAGAGGCCATGAAACCTGGACACAATGTCACACCGTAGTCATTAGAAGAGGAGTAAAGTGGAGGACAATAATGGAACAGGCAGAGCTGGGGCAATTTCAGTGGTGAGGGTCGGTGTTTGAGTTAGAAGTGGGATCTCATCTGGGATCCAAACTGCCCTTATTTGCTAAGAGACTTTAAGAAATTAACAGCCTCTCTGAGCCTTAGTTTCTTTGTCTCTAAAATGAAAGTAATGATATTTACCTGACAGCATGATTAAGAAGATTAAATTCAATAAAGCAGACTTACCCTCCAGCATATTCCTTTTGCAAAGCATTTTCCACATCCATTTTCTCAATTGATCCTCTACCTCCTTTGGAGTAATATTACTATTAGGTACTGGTTCTAGCTCTGTGTTAAAGATGAGAAAACTAAGGCACAAAGCTGTTACTTGCATGAGATCACAGACCTAGTAAGTAGCAGAGCAAAGGACTTCGAGTGAAATCCTGATTCCAGTTTCTGTGCTTGAGAAAAGTCTTCTTAATGCTTCCTAGTGCCAAGTCACACCAGCCAGACCCAGCTCCCAGGATTGCACAGAGAAAAAGAACTCTTAATGACTACGTTATTTGACCCTTTGATAATCAGGGTAAACAAATATTTCAAGAGGTGTCACCTGCAAAAGGATCAGTGAAAGAGGTATATCAGAAAACTTTGCTCAGATGTCAGCTTTTCTCCAACTTGATAAACATCCCAACATTAACTTATCACCACCATAGAGTGTCAGAATAAATTGTATACCTGTGACTTTGAAGATAGGGAAACCATCTTCAAAGCCCAGATGGCAAATGTGGAAGGACTTGCTTTATCAACCTGGTATAGTCCCAGAGGTTGCAAATTATCCCCTTCATGAACAGTTTCCAAGAAAAGCATTCTATACTTAAGAAATTAAATATAAATTAAGAAAATAAAGAACATTCACAACTAAAAGCTCTGTTTAAAGAAAAAAAAATGGCTATTGTTTTCCTGAGACCCCTCACATGTTGGGAAATAACTTACAGAGAAGCAGTTTCCTTGTGGTGTAGTCTGAACTCTTGAATAGCTGGCTGTGTATGGATTGGGGCAGTCACCATAACAATGGACTCATCTTCAAACATTCATTTAGATTCATCATTGGAACTGTGAGCAGTGAGAAAGGAATTGTCTCTCAGGACCGCGTGGGGTTTGCTTACAGCTCTTCTTAGTTGCTGCAGCCTAGGCTATCTGTAACTCAAAACAGCTATGGCACATGCCACAATTTTAAGAAACAAGATAACTCACCAGGAGGAATGTGCTTAAAATCTTATAAAAATAATAACAAAAGCAAGATAAATCTGGAAAAGTATAAGTAGTAAGCAGAATTGGTTGTCTGGAGTTTAGTCACTAAGCAAAAATATAATAATAAGATGCTTGAAGTAAAGTTTGAAAATGAGGGAGGAATCTCTTTAAAAGGGTAACTACCAGGTGAACATTGGAAGCCTGGCCTCTGTTCCAAATCATAAGATCCTTTTGCTGTCTTTCAATCTGGACCCAACACTAAATTCATGTCCAGTGCACTTGTATTCACTAATGGAATGTCCTGTTTCTGGGTGGAAGCTTACACAGTGGGCTTTAGAAACATGTAGTAGAGACATTTGTAGATTCCCACTAACTAAATAGCTGGCAAGTTTTTCAAGCAAAGTTGAATTTGTTGGAAATTCATTTCTAGGGTATTTGTATTAATAGGCAGAATTATTTGGATTGAAGTCACCAATAAAAAGACATAAAGTAACTGGATGAATTTTTTCTTTTTTTTTTTTTTTTTTGAAACAGAGTGTCACTCTGTCTCCCAGGCTGGAGTGCAATAGCACAATCTCGGCTCGCTGCAACCTCCACCTCCCAGGTCCAAGTGATTCTCCTGCCTCAGGCTCCTGAGTATCTGGGATTAAGTAATCTGGGATTACAGGCATATGCCATCCCACACGGCTAATTTTTATATTTTTAATAGAGATGAGGTTTCATCATGTTGGTCAGACTGGTTTTGAACTCCTGAGTTCAGGTGATCCACCCACCTCGGCCTCCCAAAGTGCTGGGATTACAGGCATGAGCCACCGTGCCCAGCCATGAATTTTTTTTTTTTTTTAAGACCCAACAGTATGCTACCTACAAGAGTCACCTCACTTTTAAGGACACACATAGACTGAAAGTGAAAGGTTGGAAAAAGATACCCATGCAAATAGAAACCAAAAGAAAGCAGGGATAGCTAAATTTATGTGAGACAAAATAGACTTTAAGTCAAAAACTACAAAAAGGACATTATATAATGATAAGAGCATCGATTCCTCAAGAGGATATAATAGTTATAAATATGTATGCACCCAACATTGAAGCACCTAAATACATAAAATATTGAAGGATCTGAAGGGAGGAATAAATTGCAGTACAATAATAGTAGGAGACTTTAATAACCATTGGACTTGAACAAATGAATAAACATTGGACTTGAACAATACTGTAGACCAAATGGGCCTAATTGATGTTTCATCCAACAGCAACTGTATACACATCCTTCTCAAGCATACATGGAACATTCTCCAGGATAGATCAAATGTTAGGGCACAACACAAGCCTCAGCAAATTTTAGAAGCCTGAAATTATATCAAGTGTCTTTTCAGACCACAGTGTTAAGAAACTAGAAATCAATGCCAGAAGGAATTTTGGAAAATTCACAAATACATGGAAATAAAAAACATGCTTCTGAACAACAAATGGGTCAATGAAGAAATTAAATGGAAGTTTAAAAATCTTTTGAGGCAAATGGAAATACACCGTATTAAAATGTGTGGGATACGGCTGGGCGCGGTGGCTCACGCCTGTAATCCCAGCACTTTGGGAGGCCGAGGCTGGTGGATCACAAGGTCAGGAGATCGAGACCATCCTGGCTAAACCCATCTCTACTAAAAATACAAAAAATTAGCCGGGCGAGGTGGTGGGCGCCTGTAGTCCCAGCTACTTGGGAGACTGAGGCAGGAGAATGGCGTGAACCCGAGAGGTGGAGCTTGCAGTGAGCCAAGATTGTGCCACTGCACTCCAGCCTGGGCGACAGAGCAAGACTCTTGTCTCAAAAAAAAAAAAAAAAATGTATGGGATACAGCAAAAGCAGTTCTAAAAGCAAAGTTTAAACACCTACATCAAAAAGGAAGAGAGATCCCAACCTAATATTATACACGGAACTGCGGGGAGGGAGAAATTAAGTCCAAAGTTAGCAGAAGGAAAGAAATAAGATGGAAACAGAAATAAACGGAGACTAGAAAAACAGTACAAAGATCAACCAAACTAAGAGTTGTTTTTTTTGAAAAGAGAAAATCAACACATCTTTAGCTAAGCCAAGAAGACACAAAATCAGATACCACAGAAATACACAGGAACATTTGAGACTATTAGGAATAAATATATGCCAACAAATTGGATAACCTAGAAGAAATGTATAAATTTCTAGATATATGCAACTTACCAACACTGAAAAAATAGAAAATCTAATAGACCAATGGGTGAGGAGATGAAGTCAGTAAGTTTTCCATCAAAGAAAACCCTAGGACCTGATGGCGTCATGGCTGAACTCTTCCAAATATTTAAATAACTAATACCAGTCCTTCTCAGATTCTTTCAAAAAAGTAAATGAGGAGGAAATACTTCCAGACTCTTTTTTGCAAGGCCAGCATTATCCTCATACCAAAGGCAGGCAAGGACATTACAAAAGATAATAATAAATTACAGGCCAATATCCTTTATGAACATAGATGTAAAAATCCCCAATATAATACTAGCAATCCCAATCCAACAAATTCAACAACACATCAAAGGATCATCCACCATGATCAAGTAGGATTTATCCCTGGGATGCAAGGATGATTCAGCGTACCCAAATCGACAAATGTGATACATCATTAACAGAATGAAAGCCAAAAACCATATAATTATCTCATTAGATGCAAAGAAAGTGTTTGACAAAATTGACAAATTTATTAAAATAGTTTGTTGCTGAGTTATTTTTCAGTTCTAATTATCAATAATAATAATAGCTAACTCCTACTGTGCACTAACTTCATACCAGGTGTGTTTTAAGCACTTCACGGGTATTAACTCAGTGCTACTCAGATAGAGTTCCATTAATTTTACTTTCTTTTTTAATTAGCCAGATCTCTTACTGATTTGGTTTTGTTTCAGCTATTTTTTCTATCCATTGACTCTAATATAAGCCATAAATGTTTATGCAATTTTAATCTGATTATCATTTCCTCTTAAGTTTTTTGAGGATTGGTTTCATTTTGCTAGAAGAACCTTGTGAGACCTTCTTCCTCCATCCCCCTTCAGAGACTTTTGTTAGTTTCAGTCAACCAGAATGTGATAATGTCTAAGTAAACTGGTCATTTTCAAGTTTCTATAATAGTAAGCCTCTTGATGATTAGTGTTAACAAACAGGAAGAAAACATCCCAGATTCTTAATAGAGGAAATCAGATTTGTCATACAGAGATGGAAACTCAAGACAGACCACCAAATTATTTAAATGTTAGTTTGTGATAAAGTGGGCTACATCCAAAAAAATTCCTCAGGAAAACAATTAGGCATGCCAGAAAACTGGGAGAAAATATTCTCAACACATATATCTGTCTAAGGACTTATATCCAGATCACATAGCAAGGCCCTGCAAATTAATAAAAGTCAAGCAAATTGCAAATTAAAGATAGGCAAAAGACTTGTACATACTGTTCACAGAAGAAGGTACATGAACAACCAGTAAGCACGAGAAAAGATGTGCAGCATCTTCAAGCATCACAGAAATGCAGTCACGGTACCATTGACACCCACTAGGATAGCTAAAACAGAAAAGACTGACGATCAGTGTTGATGAGGATGTGGTGCAGCTCAGACTCTCATGCTGTTAATGGGAGTGCAAAGGGATACAATCTCTTGGGAAAACTGTTTCTTGTGAAGTTAACTATAGAACTACTCTATGACCCAGCACTTCCTTGTATTTACCCAGAAAAATAAGTTCTCAAAATTTGAACAAAAACATTCATAACATTCTTATTAATAGTATTTTTATTATACGAAACCTCCAAGCTGGAAATAACCCAAATGTCCACTGAAAAGAAAATGGAGGAATTGAGGTATAGTCATAAGGAACTACTGCCAAATAGCTCGATAACATGAGTGAATCTCATAGGCGCAAGGGAGTGTGTTCTGCGTGATTCCATTTATGTGAACTCCTAGTACAAGCAAAATTAATTACAGAATTAGAAGGCAGAATAGTGTCTACCTCTTGAGGTGGAGGTAGGATATCTTGAGGGGAGGCGTTTATAGTGTATGTATCCAGTTGTCAAAAAATCATCCTGCTGGAAAATTTCCATTTTGTTTGCTCAGTTTTTAATTGTTTCCATTTTAAAATGTTAACTTTGTTCTTGAGACCAAAAACATAGAGCTATTTGTATTATGACATCTTCTGATTTATAGTCTAAATCAGGAGTCCCCAACCCCCAGGCCGGATACCAGTACTGGTGAGTGGCCTGTTAGGAACCAGGCCACACAGCAGGAAGTGAGTGGCGAGCAGGAGCATTGCTGCCTGAGCTCCGCCTCCTGTCAGATCAGTAAGGCATTAGATTCCCATAGGAGCACGAACCCTATTGTGAACTGTGTATACAAGGGATCTAGGTTGTGCATTCCTTATGTGGATCTAACACCTGATGACCTGAGGTGGAACAATTTCATTTCGAAACTACCCCTGTCCATGGAAAAATTGGCCTGTACAAAACCAGTCCCTGGTGCCCAAAAGGTTGGGGACCACCGACTTAAATTATAAAATTTAGCGAGATGCATCTTTACTACTTAAAATGTGAGCTGCATTTCTAGTCAGTGCCTTATCTCCTTCTGTCAAAGTTTGAGTCACTGGATTTTACATTGTTTCATTCAGAATGTGTTGGAATACCCTTTTTATGGTGTGAATACAGATTGAGAGAAATACATTTTTATATCATTTTTGTTACGAAAGAGTGAAACTGAATGTAAACCAAGAGTGAATGGAATGAATCTAAACCAAGATTATTCTAGAGACAACAGTGTTGCTATAAATTAATTAACTAGAACTCTTTCTTTTCCTGAAGGTGTACAAGGGAGAAGAAGCCACATTCCAAATCTCAGGCCTCCAGACCAACACAGACTACAGGTTCCGCGTATGTGCATGTCGTCGCTGTTTAGACACCTCTCAGGAGCTAAGCGGAGCCTTCAGCCCCTCTGCGGCTTTTGTATTACAACGAAGTGAGGTCATGCTTACAGGGGACATGGGGAGCTTAGATGATCCCAAAATGAAGAGCATGATGCCTACTGATGAACAGTTTGCAGCCATCATTGTGCTTGGCTTTGCAACTTTGTCCATTTTATTTGCCTTTATATTACAGTACTTCTTAATGAAGTAAACCCAACAAAACTAGAGGTATGAATTAATGCTACACATTTTAATACACACATTTATTCAGATACTCCCCTTTTTAAAGCCCTTTTGTTCTTTGATTTATATACTCTGTTTTACAGATTTAGCTAGAAAAAAATTGTCAGTGTTTTGGTGCACCTTTTTGAAATGCAAAACTAGGAAGAGGTTAAACTGGATTTAAAAAAAAAAAAAAGAAAAGAAAAAGGAAAAAAAAAAAGAAGAAGAAAAGCATACCAGATACCAAAAGCTAGCTTTCTTATGTTTTCCTTTAAATTTTCAGATTTACCTTCATTCATTCTGTTTTCACTGATGTCTTTTGCAAGCCTTTGATTTTTTTTTGTTACAGTTTAGTAATTTATATTCACCAGTCACTTCTTATGTCTTGATCATCTATATCTGTAAACATGAATCACCGTGTGTGTACTTACAGGGCTAGGATTTCATTGTTGTCAGAGTATTACCACACAGCAACAGCAACATACAGAAGATATGTTCACTCAGATAAGACTGCCCTAAACAACCATTTTGTCACTCAGTTATTTAACTGTGTTTAGCTCATTTAAATCAAAATGTGTACTTTAATCTAAAATGTTTTAATAATCTGTATTTCTTATAATTTTAACACTATGAGCTGCCTGTATAAGAAATCAAGTAACCAGAATGCACCTATAAATCATGGAGCATTGTAGATTTTACCACATCAATTCATAGCAGTAACTTTAAGAGGGCATTGTGCAATAGTTAGTTGTTTTCTTGTTCAGCTATTTTAAAGGCTGCTTTAACTTGTTTGTTTGTCTTTGTATATAACTACTTCTAATCACTAGAGTTATTATATTCTGTTATGTTTGACCAGAATTATATGACAAGAACTGGCGACAGTTTAGTGCCTCTGCCCATTGTCCATGATTTACACTAATTGTGAGCAGTCTTCTTATGTGTCAGCTCATTATTTTTGAAGCATTTGCCTTTAGGCTGTTCTTTGAGGTATCAATGAAGTGATTGAATTTCAATACCTTAATTCAGTGCACATAATACTAATGTAACCGCAGATGAAAATTGATAAAACCCAAAAGAGAGTCATCTAAATTTGTAGTTTCTATTTCTGTGGGGTTGCCTGGCCATGGTTGGAGAGGGAATGGTGTTTGATGGTAAACACAGGGTGTTTGGGAATCAAAGAGCCTAGATTCTCTCCCTGGATCTGTCACTAACTTGCTGCGTGACCTGAACACGTCACTTTACCTCTCTGTGCCTCAGTTTTCCCATGCATGAAAAATAAAATAAAATAAAATGGGGATTCTTATGTTTGTAAGTGCTTTGAGATATTTGACCAACAGGTGCTATTGGAGTGCAAAGTGTTACTCTTATGTGTTTATTTTGAGTCATGAGATAATCAATTTTAACCCAAAGTCATTGGATTATTTATATGAAGTCCATAATGTTCGAGTACCTCAGGGACATTTAAGAGTTGGAGGTGCAAATATATTCCAAAAGGGTGCAACAGACACAGTGTATCCCCCTGCTTCTGTTTTTGTATATTTTTGCTACTTGGTTTTTCTTGATCATAGCTATTTTGTGCTTGGTCTTTGTTGTCTAAGATGCAGTATCCTGTACTAGCTTATAATATTCCCATACCAAAGTCATGGGGAAACCAACATTATTTTGTTTTTGGTTTATTTATACTATATTCTGCATACAGTACTTTAAATGCCAATTACAGTGCAATCTTTATTTATTGTAAAAATTTTTTAAATGTACTTATGTACTAATTTTCCCTTGTAGCATGTTATATTTTTGTGTTTTATACTTTTGTAATTTTAGGTCAGTCTTGTTCCTTGGCAACATCTGTAGTATTATTAATCTTCTGACATTTTCTTGTGTTTTTAAAAAGATAAGAGCATCTAGTGCATTAAATGCCAAAAAAAAAAAAAAGAAAGAAATCCATTATCAGTGATTGAAACGTTTACATGTACCCCAAAACCATAATCATCTCTTGGAAGAAAATGCTGAGATCAATGAATTATTCTGTGTGCCTATATTGATGTAGTGAGTACTAGAGAGTTCTGTATTTTATTATTGACTATAATAATTAGTTTAATTAGCTTTGCAAACTGATGGCATCGAGGTAAATATATTTTTGCCAAAGTTCTGGCCTTCCAAAACTCACCCCCCTGTTTAAACATGTGCTGTGACCCACTGTGACACAGCATGTGCATTTTCTAAAAAATTCCATGCAGGTGTTTCAGGGAGAGGTATTTTTTAAGCAACGAAAATTCAACTGAGTACAAAGCCCCCTCTCGGGGGGTTGGGGAAGTCTCTTTTTTGAAACACTTCAGAACTGCTGCTATAAAGAAATTCTCTGAATTGGTTGAATTTTTTTTAAGTAAATAGTACTTTAGGCCAAAATCTATATGAATATTTGATCTTCTTGAGATTTTCATACTGTCATTTAACCACCAGGAAGCTGAAGTGTGTGAAATAAAAAGCTGACAGCACTTTATTTTATTGCTCTCCATTATTTGGTATTCATTATATTCCTTCAGTCAGAAAATTATTACTCTCTTTGGCACTGTTTTCTATCACAAATATGTATATGTGATATTGATATATAACTATATATATTGCCATTACACACGAACAATAAAATAAAGTGTTCTATTAACCTGATCTCTTTGCCCTTTTGCTATGTGAGGAGTGAATGAGTGGTCTTCTGATGCTCTGACTCTTCTCTGTATGTCAAACTCATCCCTGGCACAAGAAATTCCAGTCATGTGAAGCAAACTGCCCTTTGTCCTCAAAGAAATTGTTGAAAAAGAACACTTTTTAAAGAGACTTTCTGCATATTCTCTGCCTTGTTCTTATCAACTTTAAATGTTGGCATTTTCTAACCTTGTTTTGTTGGCTACAGTAATTCAGTATTCATGTCAAAATTGAGAAGTGCCCTAATTGAATGTGTTTGAATGTTATCCTTGCACAATTCTTTAAATTGAAAGATAAAATGTTTTACCTCACTGTTGGACATACATTCCAAGCTTTTCAACTCTAGGAGAAAAAGAAAATCATGTTTTCCTGTATTGTAAATTTTAGACTATTTCATATACATTGTATTAAAACTGCCATATCAATTTTAATGTATAGATTTTGCAAATACTATGCTATATGTAATACCTAACTGTATCTGTAGTGTATATGTAATATATTTATGCCCAATAAATGTTTTAATTCTTTCTGACTTAAGTAGGGTTTTTCTGCCATGACTAGGATTGCTTTTGTTGTTGTTGTTTCTTTTCTTTTTTTTTGAGACAGAGTCTTGTTCTGTCACCAGGCTGGAGTGCAGTGGCACGATCTCAGCTCACTGCAACCTCTGCCTCCCAGGTTCAAGTGATTCCCCTGCCTCAGCCTCCCAAGTAGCTGGGGATTACAGGCACTCGCCACCACGCCCAGCTAATTTTTTAAAATTTTAGTAGAGATGGGGTTTCGCCATGTTGGCCAAGATGGTCTCGATCTCCTGACCTCATGATCCACCCACCTCAGCCTCCCAAAGTGCTGGGATTACAGGTGTGAGCCACTGCACCCGGCCTTATTCTTCCTTTTTAAATACTTAAAGCATATTCAGAGAAGTTGAAAATTCATGTGTTTTTGGAGGCCAGGCAGGTGGCCTTCCACAGAGGCAGCAGCTCAGCTCTTGCTGACCAAGGCCTTGCAGGACTGTGAGCCACAATCACCTGTGTCCATGTTTCAAAAGAAGCTAAAAATCCAGATTTCCCTCATGGGCCAACTAAAAGGTGATTGTGGACTATATAGGCTGCCAGTTTAATCCTTTATCAGAGTCTCTGTGGATAATGTACCTTTTTGCCTAATACTTTATCTGCCTACCAAAACTCAGGAGTCCAGATTGCCCTCGTTTCACCTGGCACACTGGGTGCTTCCTCTCCCCTGACAAACTCTAGAGTGTTCATCTCATTTCCTGCAGGTCTCATTCAACAACAACAACAACAGCAATAAAACACAGTGTTCCTGCTCTGGCCATGGTTTTGTGATTTTAGATTGTCTTGGTAGGAATTCCCACTCTCTCTTTTATTTTTCAGGAAAATGTGTAAAAAAAAAAACTATAACTTTATTGAACCTCACTTATATGAAGCATGGTAATTATTCTTCTGGGTAAAGATGACAAATTGAGCACATCAAATTTTGTATGCTTCTGACACCACTGAAAATAAAGGATTTTTTTTTATAGGTCACAACTCAACCCTCAAGACTGGGAAGAAAGAGAGGAGTTATTGGCACCAGAATGTTGGAAATATGATCAACAAAAGTTAATTGTAATTTGGCAGAGGAGGAAATGAGCATCAATCTTTTTATTCTCAATGCCCGATATCCTAAAGGCTCAAAAATTGACAGCAACATATCCCTTTGAAGTGATAGTGAAGCGAGAGAGGAGGCTAAAATAGTATTGGTTGAACGCTGTTTAAAATGCAGCTAGATCCATAAAATCCCTCCCCCCCTTTTTTTTTTCAGCTGGACAAAAATGTCCCTCCTCCCCTCCCACCTCCATCACTCCTGCAGAAGCCTAGAGGTTTATCCTCAGGAGAAGGTTCAAATAGAAAGTCCCTGAACTGGGGGACACTATCCACAGTTGAGAATGAAGGCACCATATCAGAAGCACATTAGTGAACCTAGGCATACAGAAGAATATTACAAAGAACCCCATGGGCTGGGAACAGCAACAACAAAAAATCTAAAGATCTTCAATGAAATGGTTCAGCCAGAGCACTCTTGCGTAGTACTTTTCAACCTGTACATTAATATCACCTTGGGAGCTTTTCAAAATTTTCGTACCCCACACCAATAAAATGAGTATTGCAGAGGGATCAATATTTTTGAACGCTCCCCAGGTGATTTCACTGTGTATATGAAATTGAGAATCATTGCTAAAAAGTGAAACTCTCAATCAGCAATGCCCTATCAGCTTTTTAGTCTTTCATCTTAACCAGTGATAACCTGGCATCTGATGAAAGTGTCTAACATGGACGAAAAGCCCAAACCAACAACTTGGAAGAATCAGAGACTGCACGGAGAATAAGCTTCAAAAAACTGTCATATCTCCAAGAGATAAGAAAAGACATCTGTAGAATAAATATAGAAAACTGTAGAAGAGGAACTGTTAACAAGAAAATGTTCTTGGAGATTAAACATTCAGTACCGGGTTTGGAAGCTGAAATTTAGCAAATAACCCAAAAAATGGAGAAAAAAAGAAATGAAAAGATTAGGATCTGACCAGGACCATTCAATATCCAAGTAATAGGAACTCCAGAAAGAACAGAGAAAATGGAAGAGAGGAAATCATTAAACACATGAGTTTCTAGAATAACAGGGTATGGGGGCACACAACACAATGGATGAAAATAGGACTTGTACCAGGGCATGCCATCTTGAAGTTTCAAAACACTAGGACCAAAAGAACCTCCCCAACATGAAAAGCTGGTCACATAGAAGGATTGGGAATCAAGAGTGGTGTTAGACATAAGTGAAGCAATTGCTTCAAGATTTTGAAAGAAATATAATAGATTTCTTGCCTGCCTATTCTCAATCAAGTGTAAGGTACCATGAAGACATTTTTTAAATTGGAAAATCTCACAAGTTTGCCTCCCATGCACCTTTTCTCAGGAAGCTACTAGAGGATAAGCTTTCCCATATAAGTGAATAAATCAAAGAAGCATCCATGGGATTCTGTTTCCAGTGCTTTTTATTTAGGTCAGAAGTTGGCTCTCTGACCCTATGCCACAAAAGGATTTATGCAACTGTCATGTTCTTACCCTTTCCCCATCCCCAATTGACCTGAGTGTACACATACACTTCCCTAAACAGGGGGATTGTAAAAATGGCCCTTTTAAACAAATCTCTCAGGATATTTTGCCTTGAGTCAATTAAAATTAATAGTTAAATCTGTCTACAGATACCCTTTACTCAGGGTGACAACTAAAATGTAATTCCCACCTTCAGTACTAGACTAGTACCTCAAACGCTGGGGGAAGGGGGTGTGTGCATGGGGCAGCAAGCCTCATTTTAACTTTGCAGCATCTAGCACATTTTCTGGCCCATATTAGAAGCTAAAAAAGATTCGTTGAATTGAACTCACCTAATTTGGTAACCAAACGTTGGCAGAACAGTGATGTGGCTCATAGACTTGCTGCTTCAACCCATAATCTTTTCCCTCAGGTGTGTTATTTTCAGTGCAATACTTTACTTTCTTAATGAAGTAGTTGTCAATATTTTGAAATTTGGAAATTTTACATAAAATACTGAAATTCCAGATTCTACTGAAAGTTGGAAGACCTGGCAACTCTAGGTCTTGTTGATGTGGAGGTTATCAATGGAGATGAATATTGGCTGCCCTTGTTGGTTGGGGCATTTTGTTCTGCTCTTGATCACATTTTTCACTAAATCTCTGGCATGGATATGGATGTTATCTTTTCTAGTATTTCCATCAAAGGTGAGTAAACATGTACAGGACATCCAAAATGATGGAATGAGGACCTCCATGAATCCACTTCTCCATAAAAACAACAAAAACAGTAGCAAAAAAGTACCGGAATCAACTTTTCCAGAACTTTGGAAATTAACCACAGGTTTGCAACCATCTGAACCTTGGTAAGAACAGCTGGTTTTATGGCATTGTAACTCAATCTCCTCTATCCTAGCTCTCCAAAGCTCTGCCATAGTCTTGGAATCAGCACCCCTGCAGCCAGGAGAGGCAGTTTGGAGCTCTTCAAGACGTCTCCTCCCCAGAGCGTTCTCACTATTTATCCTTCCTCACAGCTACCCGGAAAAGGTGCCATTTGTAGGGTGTTATTATTTAAACTGACTGGCAGCTGCTCCATGGGAAAAGCCTAATACCCAGGGTACTTGTTGAAAAATAATCAGTGCAGTTGTTTAACCCGGCAGCTGCCTAGGCAGCAGTACCCATTGAGGCAAATAAATTGGATAAAAACTTGAAGATCTGGGAAATGAAATGTTCATAGGGGACTTTTAAAAGTTCCTGACATAGTCGTGGGGATCTAGCAGACCATATGCATGTGCCCAGACTCAGAAGATGGAGAACACCCCCATCCTTCACTTCTGTCTGATCTCAAGGTCTTGGCTTAACCAGAATTGTAAACTTCCTGAGCTTTAAAGGTGTACTTCAACATTCAGAGCCCTTGACAAAGAGTGGAAGATTGATTGGTTCCTGGTATTTAAGGAAATCTGCGAACAGTCATTAGAGGACCATTAAGCTGAACAGAGATTACAGTGGCCAGATGCAAAGGAAGAAGTCTGGAAGAATACATTCCGAATTCATAACTCAGATTAACCCTAATAGGGAGTGGGGAAGTGATGGTTAAAGAGTCGTTTAGTCTTCACTAATATTTTAGCCTTATAAATGAAAAATGGGCCCCAGACATGATGGCTCATGCCTGTAATCCTAGCACTTTGGGAGGCCGAGGCAGTCGGATCACTTGAGATCAGGAGTTCGAAACCAGCCTGGCCAACATGGTGAAACTCGGTCTCTACTAAAAATGCAAAAATTAGCTGGGCGTGGTGGCAGGAGCTTCCAGCTACTTGGGAGGCTGAGGCAGGAGAATCGCTTGAACCCAGGAGGCGGAGGTTGCAGGGAGCTGAGATCATGCCACCGCACTCCAGCCTGGGCAACAGAGTGAGACTCAGTCTCAAAAAATAAATAAATAAATGAAAAATGAGTTATGTATTATTTGTGTAATAAAAATGCATTTTTATGGCAAACAAAAACATATCAAAGAATTGAAATTCCTTCCCCCTTTTTGAGTCAAAGGATAAATATAGTAAAGGATGAGTCTTAATTTTTTTCTTAGGACTAAAGGTATGGATTTTTATTTCCTGTCCAATTCATTAGAGAAATGTTCAATTCAGATAAAATTTTTTGCACTATGAGCCATTGAATGTCTCTGATTTTCTACTATAACAGTGTTTCCCAAACTAAGGCGGTTATACAAGATAATTCTAAGTGGCACATGTCTAACGTCTTGCAAATTATGTAATTTTTGTCATCTGTACAAAGGAGATACACCAAAAAAAAAGTTAAAGTGGATATTGAAGTTGATAAAAGAAATATCATAAGTAACTCATAGTGCAAGGGCTACTCAGATATGGCAGAAATCATAGGGATGATAAGCAAATGACCAAAGATTGAGAATGATGCACTGTGGAACACTGCCTCTTGAGATACAAATGGATCTATGGAACAGAACACATTTGTATGCTAGCACCTGCACATACATTCTTTTTTTTCTTTGGGTGGAAAGAGTTCTGTTGAAGGAGGTGAGAAGAAAAACTTTGATGCACATAGAACCGGAAATTGAACTGGACTAGAAAATGTGTGCAGCTGATCTCCACCAGCCTCAATGACTGCCTTAGAATTTTCTGTTTTACTGTGCATATTTCCTTGTTCAGTACTTCTGAATAGTCACATGAGTGAAAATTGGCATTTGGAAAGTTAAAGTTCTTTGGCACAAACCCTGAAGGTTCATACACACACACACACACACACACACACACACACACACACACACACATATAAACATCTCATTATTTTGCAGAGCCTGAGATAAGAAAATAGATGTTGGTTTTAAAATAGGCCTGGGGGAGGGAGCAAGGGTATAATGGGCCTCTTGTTTTGTCTGACAGTCTTTCCTATGAGCAGTGAGCCAGGGACACCCTCTTCCACCCCTAACTTTATCCATTTGGTTCTCTAGGAGTTGTGTTCTCCCAAGACCCCTTGCACAGACTAATGTGTATTATTCAAGAAATGGGTCCCTAGCCTACACTTGGACCCATCCCTGGATGTGGGATTAAGACTCAAATTGGTCTTGCTCCAATGACTGAAGCTATAAGATGAAAAGCTTGAAAATTTGGGGCAGCTGATTTTCTAGATGTAGAGAAAGCCAGTGTTCAGTGAGGGGAAACAAGGAAGCTGGAAGGAAAAGAGAAAAGAAAAGGATTAAGGAATAAATTCTTATTAATAATCTAATCTATTCCTATTAGATTATTAGACACTAATTTAATCTATTAAGGACTAGATTCCTTACAAGAACCCTAGTTAAGGCCCAGTTCATCCTGTTTTTCGGTTTGCTGAGACCGACTTCCCTGTTTTCCTTATGATAAACTTCCCTTTATGTTTAAGTTAATTGGACTTGAGTTTCTGAGACCAAACCCAAAAATTTCCCATCTAGGACAGAAAGCATTTAACACCTGATTTCCTATTGCAAAGGAGGCTTACTTGGCAGTAGGGTGTACTGTGTGCAAAAGGCACAGCCTCAAAGTTTTTCTGTGCTGGGAATTTATTCAAATTTGGCTTCTTTGTGTTTTTGTTTTATTTTTCACCCTTCAAGCAATATAGACTGAATCTAGGAAAGCTTTTATTTTTTAAATTAAAAACAAAATAACATTGTGCTGAATTAGAGCACTTATTTGTGAGCTGATGTTAAGTACTTGACATACATTATCTCATTTACACCTCATATCAACACTTTGAGGTGAGTATGTCCGTGCTCTTGAAGCATAAGGTGCTTAAGTAACCTGGGCAAAGCATCTAAGTAAAGTGTTGATGGAAGATTCAACCACGGCTCTCATTAAATTCTGAGGCTGGTGTACCTTACCCCTATGCTGTGCTATCTGCAAAAAAGCCCTTCAGAATTTATTCTGTCATTGTATTTTAACTGGTGTGAACAGCAATTGTTGGACTTTATCTCATAAGTATTGTGATGTTAAAATAAGCACCCTAAAATACAAATGATTATGCAACATAACACGTTTGTAAATTAACCAAAGGTTTGTTGAATTGAGCTCAACTAATTTGGTAACTAAAAGTTGACAACAGTGATGTGACCCATAGACTTTTGCTCCTTCAACCCATAATCTTCAATATTGTACTGAAAGTTGTAGCTAAAGTAAAAGTTAAAATGAGGTTTAAGGACATATTAAAGGACCAGCAGCTATAGTCTGGACCTTCAGGCTTGAATTTATCCCTTCACTGCCATTCTCACTCTTTCTGATTAAAGAAAAGGCACAAGTGTACTCATCTGAAAGTCATATGTTTGAGGAAGGGACTATCATCTCTATAAAAAACGGACTGAGTTTCCCAGAAGACAAGGAGTGATAAGTCTCAGTTCTGAGCCTTGGGTTCCTCCAGTGGAGGCAAATTGAAAGACACTGTCTAACGTCTTTACGATTCTATGAAGACAGGATTTTTCTGGGGTTGGTGGGCTTCAGTCCAAACTATAGTTCCTTGATAGAAATAATCAGAGGACAGCCTGCAAGATCCTCCACGTATGTGCAGCCTCCAGTATTCTTTGGTTGAAAAAAATAGCACCACATGCTGTAAACATTGAAATCTGTATTGCAAAACTGCCATTCAGGAGACTTGTCCAGTCAACTCCAGTACCTCTGCTCAGATAACACACCACACTTCTACAAAGCTGATTTCAGTGCTACCACAAAGGGGTTAGGAGATAAAAAATGGTACAGAAAAGAGTAAACATATGATACCAACTAAGTAAAAGGAAAGGAAGTGCAGGAGTGGGTTCTGAAGACATGAATGTTGAAAGGCCACAGGAGTTTGCTGAACTCTTGCTAGGTTTCCCCTGGAGAGCCCCGATCTCCAGGAAATAGACCTGTTTGCCCATGTGCCCACCCTTGCTAAGGCCCTCCACCTTTCAACAATATCCAGCCCTTCAGAGCCAAGCCCTGAGATTTTCTTTCCCTCTGTCATCTAGGCAAATTTCTCACAAGTGCTTGTAAGTATCTTTCTGGATTGCTTTATTCAGCTTGCTCATTGAGAAGGGATTTGTGGTAACTTCTTACAGCAGCAATAAAAAATGAATACAGATTTTAAAAATACAGGGTATTTGTGTGACATTGCATAGGATAGGTGAGGTGTTAAATAGAAATCTAAAAGCCTAAAAGGAAAAGAGTGACACATTTAACTTATTAAAAATAGAGAAAATAATTGTAAAATAACATTGGCAAAGGGTTAATATTCCTCATATGCAAAAGCTCCTATACATTAATAAGAACAAAAATGAACCTTTTTTTTCTTCTTTCTAAAAAATAGGCAAAGTAGCCACACATGGTGGCTCACACCTGTAATCTCAGCACGTTGGGAGGCTGAGGCAGGAGGATCACATGAGCCCAGGAGTTTGAGACCAGCTTGGGCAACATTGTTAGACCCAGTCTTTACCAAAAAAAAAAAAAAAAAATTATCTGGGTGTGGTGGTTCATGCCTGTAGTCCCAGCTACTCAGGATGCTGAAGTGGGAGGATCAATGGAGCCTGGGATGTCAAGGCGACAATGAGCCATGATCGCTCCACTGCACTCCAGCCTGGGTGACAGAGTGAGATCCTGTCTCAACAAAAAACAAAACAAAAAAAAAATGCAAAGTAAGTAAATAGAAGAAATATTTGATAATCTGTTACAGCAGCAATAGAATATGAATACAGATTTTTGAATACCAAAGCAGTTTATAGAAGAAATATAAATTACAAAAATCATAGAGAACAATGTTCAACCTTGGTACATGTTAGGAAAATTAAAATTCAACTAATGGGAAATATTTAGCCCTTAAGCAAACATTTTAAAGATCAATATCCTGGCCAGGTACAGTGGCTCACGCCTGTAGTCCCAGCACTTTAGAAGGCCAAGGCAGGTGGATCACCTAAGGTCAGGAGTTCGAGACCAGCCTGACCAACATGCTGAAACCCTGTCTCTATTAAAAATACAAAAATTAGCCAGGTGTGGTGGCGGGCGCCTGCAATCCCATCTACTCAGAAGGCTGAGGCAGGAGAATCACTTGAACCGGGGAAGTGGAGGTTGCAGTGAGCTGAGATCACACCACTGCACTCCAGCCTGGGCAACAAGAGCAAAACTCCATCTCAAATAAATAAATAAATAATCAATATCACATTGGAAAAAGTATGGGGAATACTACATTTTAAAATGGAACATATACTTAAGCAATCTTAAAAGTCTAAAGAAAAAATAGATTTGTATGTAAGGGTGTACATGCAAGGATATTTATTTCAGCACTGCTTATTAAAGAAAAACTATTGATAGAGCAATGCATTAAAATTATTAACTATTTTAGATCTATTAAAAATGAATTCGTGTCACAAGAAAACAACAGATCTATATCCTTCTGAAATACAGATGTAAACATCTTCAACAAAATACTGGCATATAGAATCCAGCAATATATAAAAAGGATTATAAACCATGACAAATAAATTTACCTCACGAATGGAAGATTGGTTCAGCATACAACTAATTAATATAATTTAAAAATTTTAAATTTTATTTATTTAAATGAATAAAATTTATTTTTTATTTTTATTTAAAATATAAAAACAATATAATCATCGCAACAGACACATGAAAAGCATTTGACAAAATCTAACAGTCTTTCATTGTAAAAAAAAAAAAAAAAAAAAAAAAAACCAAACTAGAAATAGACAGGACCTTCCTCAACTTGATAAACAGCATCTATGAAAACCCACAACAAACATACTTAACAGCAAAAGACTGAACACTTTCCCTGCTAAGATCAGGAACAAGTCAGGGATGCTTACTCTTGCTACTTCTATTCAATATTTTTCTGAAAGTTGTAGCTAGAGTAGCCAGGCAATAAAATGAAATGAAAGGATCCTCATGCTTTAGAGAGCAGTCAGGAGCTCTGCTCCACAAGAAAACTTACTCATAAATGTGTTACAGGATCTTTAGGATGTCGATTTTCTGGCTGGAAACCTGTGTGATGGGCGGTGCCTTTGCCCAAGTTCTTGGCCAGGAAGAATGAAGTAAGCAGACAAGTGAAGGTGAACAGATGAGCTTTAAGTGTTAGAACAGCTCGGAGGAGACCTGCAGTAGGTAGCTCCTCTCTGTAGGCAGCTCACCCTCAAGTGTCCAGCTCTCAGCAGAGAGGAGGTCCTGGAGAAGGTTACTGCTGTCTGCACCTGGTAGTCCCAACTTCTCCAGGTCTCTGAAGCTCTCAGCAGAGAGGGTAGCTCCTCTCTGCAGCTGGTCTTCCAGACCATAGTCTCCCTTCTGGCATTCTCTGCCCTCCTTTGGCTGAGCCTGGGGCTTTTATGGACCTCAGAAGGAAGGAAGTGCATGCTGATTGGTCCATGGGCAGCCATGGGTGGGCCTGGAAGAGGCGCTGCAAATCCCCACTCAGGTCTCAGGACTCGCAGCCTGGCCCCTAGCCTTCAGGTCCTCCCTGGCCTGAAGGCGGGGCCTTACTGGGGATCTCTGCCCACTTCAGCCCAGAAGCCTGTCTGCCTCCCTCAGTCATCCATGGCAGGGAGGCTGCTGGCACCGAAGGGCACCTGCAGCCCAGCACTCAGCTGCCCTCATCTTATCCCTCAGAGAGGGCTGAGCCAACAAGGAGCTGGCATGTCATCACTGCCCCGAGCATGCACCCACTTGGTCGGGCTGTGACAGCCCCCAGGCTCAGCCCCAATCCCGCTCCAAGATTGTAGCAGGCACGGGAGCGGAAAGACATGAGGCAGCAGGAGCAGGCACCTCCGAGCCTGCAAGGGCAGGGCGCCTTCCCAGGCCCCCCAAGCTGCAGGGATGCCTGGGTCTGCAGCCCCAGTTTGGTTGGCTGCAACTGCACTTCGCCTGGGGAGCGGGGCTCCTGCCTGCTCTCTAAAGCAGGAGGCCTGGATTCACAGCCACAACTTGGGTGGCTGAAGCCCTGCCCAGGAGGGCATGGCTCCTGTGCATGCCCAAGTCCCAAGAGCATGGAGTGCCCAGGGTGCAGCTGCCACTTGGGTGGCTGCAGTTGCACCTGGGGAGGTCCTGCCCCACCAACTTGGAAGGGGCAGGGCTCCTGCTTGTACCTGGCTCCCACCAGCTCTATGGAGCACGGCACCTGGCTGTACCCTCTTGCAGCCTAGGGGTTGGGGGTGCTCTGGGTCCTCACTGGGCCTGGGCGGGCATCTGGAGCAGGGGTGGTGAGGCCAGGAACTCCCCCTGTGGCTCCAGTGCTCAGAGGTGGCCCGGAGCTCCCCTTCACCCAGCCTACAGCCTGGCCCATTGTGGTGGCCCCTCGGGTGGTGGGTTGTGGGAGGTGGGGGCAGGCTGTCTGCCACCTCCCTTGGCCACACCAGATGGCCCGCCACTGCCATCAAATGTTCATAGCAGCGTGATTCACAATGGTCAAATGTTCATCATGTGATGAATGAATAACCAAAATATAATATATCCATACAATGAAATAGTATTTGACCAAAAAAAAGAACAAAGTACTGATACATGCAATAACATAGATGAACCTTGAAAACATGCTAAGTAAAAATTCAGACACAAAAATCCATATATTTTATAATTCCATTTATATTAAATGCCTAGAATGAGGTAATCTATAGAGACAAAAAAGTTGGTAGTTGCCAGTAACTGGGGGAAAGACAATTCAGGAGTGGCTGGTAATAGACAAAGGGTTTCTATTTGGGATGATAAACATGTTCTGGAATTAGATAAGGTAGATGGTTGCACACCTCGTGAATATAGGAAAAACTGCTGAGTTACAAACTTTAAAAGAGTAAATTTCATTTTATGTCAATTATATCTTAATAAAAATGAGAAAATGAATTAAACCATCTTTACTGACCTGGAACTATATCCCTGACTTACTATAAGATGAAAGAAATACCAGTACAGAAAAGTATGGGAGGATTATCAAACCATTAATATTGATTACTTCAGTAAGATCAAGGACAAAATGAAAGTAAGAAATAATGTTTCCTGACTGGGCATGGTGGCTCACGCGTGTAATCCCAACAGTTTGGAAAACTGAGGTGAGAGGATTGCTTGAGCCCAGGAGTTTGAGACCAGCCAGGGCAACATGGCTCATAAGGTTAGGCTTTGTGTTCCCACTCAAACCTCATCCTGAATTGTAATCCCCAGGTGTTTAGGGAGAGACCTGTTGGGAAGCGATTGAATTATTGGGATGGTTTCCCCATGCTGTTCTTGTGTTAGCAAGTGAATTCTCATGAGATCCGATGGTTTTATAAATGGTAGTTTTTTCCTGTGCTGACACATCCTCTCTCTCTCTTACCTGCCACCGTGTAAGACGTGCCTGCTTCCCTTTCTGCCATGATTATAAGTTTCCTGAGGCTTCCCCAGCCATGTGGAACTGTGAGTCAATTAAACTTCTTCCCTTTATAAATTACCCAGTCTTGGGAAGTTCTTTATAGTAGTGTGAAAATGAACTAATACAATGGGAAAATGCATCTCTACAAAAATTTTCTTAAAAATTAGCATGGTGGCGTGCACCTGTGGTCATAGCTACTTAGGAGGCTCAAGTGCGAAGACTGCCTGAGTCCCAGACGTGGAGGCTACAGTGAGCCATGATTGCACCACTGCACTCCAGCCTGGGTGGCAGAGTGAGACCTTGTCTCAAAAAAAAAAAAGAAAAAAACTTTTTTTTATAGACTTCAATATTGCTCAACTTGCTATGAACAGGCCTTTAATGGTTTACAAGAACAAGTAAAAGTACACACACACACATACACACACGCATATTAAAAAGTGAGTATAAAATCCTGGCATTTAGCAAGTTTGAAATATTAAGCAAATCACTTGGCTACTCCAGGCTTCAGTTTTCTCCCGCAAAAAATGATTGGGTGCACTGGATGGCAACAAGGATGTTGAGAGAGACTTCAAACAACCCCAACTACCAGGGAGCAAATAAGAAACAGCTGGGAGAAAGAAGATAGGCGTGTATATTTTGAAAAACTCCCCAGAGGATTGATTCTCTTTTCATATCCTGTCCCCCATCCCCTCTACCTATAATAATCCCTGATACGAGCCCTTATGGTTTTAAAAAAAATCTCTTCTAAATATTCTTTATGACTCCTTCACTTGAAAGTCAAAGCCCCCATAATAATGCATTAGCCTTACTTTCTATTATCTGATGAAGCAGAAAGACAGTAGGCCTTGCAATCATCACAAGCGTCAAGACCCTGGCTTGCCACTGTGCTATTTAGCTATTATTGTATAACAAGCCACCTCAAAACTCAGTTGCTTAAGACAATCTGAGGGCTCCAGGAGTCCTCTGTGAGAATAGTTTCCAGAAAGACAAGGCAGGAGACAGATTACAGAATGAAAAATGAATAGTGATGAGGACTTGTAGGCAGTGGGATCTGGAGCGAAGGAAAGAAAACAGTAGCTTGTCAGAGAAACAAAGTTAAAGGATGTGCGTGGTTGGTTAGCTTTTATTTGTAAACTAGGAGAGACTTAGGTATTTGGTAGATCCAAGAGACAGTTCTAATCTAGAAGTAGCAATTGAAGGTACAGGAGAAGGTATAATCAGTGTAACGATATTCTGTAGAAGATGACATAAATGAGAACTGAAAGCACAACTAAAGGATTTAACCTTAGAAACGGGTAGAAATATGTCTTCATTTGAGATAAAAGATGAGAAAAATACAATGAATGCATGTAAGGCTAAGTGTAGGAATGGAGAAGAGGGTCATGAGAAAACTCATGTTTGAAAGGGACTTTATTCTTCCAGGAAGAGAAGGAATGAATCGTCTTCAGAGAGTGAAAGGCCAGAAGGAGGCAGGATGGTTTGGAACTGGAGGAGAGGAGGATTTAACAGGATCTAAACAGGGTTTAGAACAGGAAAGATGCCTTAAGAAGCCTTTGTGGAGATGCCCATCAACAGTAAGCAGTTTCCATTAGCAAAGATGGGACCCAAGGAGCAGTGTCAAGAAAATGAATGACAAGGACTTAATGAGGATTTCAATATCATCACAGTAGGTCAGACCCCAAGGAGGAGAGAAGAATCTTCTCAATGATATGCAACAGGGGAATTAGAGGCACTTACAACTTTAGAATTACGAAGAAATGTAGCATTGTTTTGTATCTTAGGCCTAGAAAATGGGAGCTAGAATAAGCAGCACAAGGCCTGGGACTCTGTGTTGATAACAAATATTTATTAAGCACTTGCTGGATTTCCCCACATGAAGCTAAGCCTCTGATAAGCATTATTTCATTTTGTTATCATAGTAATAGTTTATAAGATATTGTTATTCTCATTTTACCAATAGGAAAACTGAGCTTTAAAGAGATTGTTTTCTCAAGGTCACTGTGGCAGATATTTTCTGAAGATGACTGCAATCATTTCTCTCATCTTCTACAATGTGGCCCTACAAGTCCGTCTCAAAGAGTAGAGTTTAATTCCTTGTCCTTGAATCTGGATGGGGTTGTCACTGCATTGACCAATAGAGTATGACCAAAAATATCTCTATGTGGCTGCCAAGGCTTTGTCATAAAGTTTTGTGCATCTACCTGGTTCTCTTGGAACTCTACCTCTGGCAGAAGACCACTATGTAACAATTTTGACAGTCCAAAGGCTGCCATGCCGGAGCATCACCTGAACATGGCTGAGCTCCAAGCCAACAGCCAGCATCAACTGCCTTCCATGTAAGTGAGCCAGCTTGGTCTCACATCTGGCTCAGTCTAGTCAAGATTTCAGATGACTGAAGCCCAACCCAACATCTGGCTGCTACCACATGAGAGACTGCCCAGCTCAGTCCTTCCTGAAATTCTGACCCACAAAATCGTGAGCAGAATGAAAAGGTTGTTGCTTTACAACAAGTTTTGGGATAATGTGTTATGCAGCAATTGTAATCAAAATAGCCTCACAACATCACAGAACAACAGAGCAGGGATTCAAATGCAAGCTTGCCTGACCCTGGAGCCCATATTTCTCTTTGTAGATTATCATTCACATTTCTCTTCTTAAATCCCCTGCGTCTGGCCCAGTGTTGCTGAACAAACATGTTACTTACTTCTTAGGTAGATGTCTTCTTCTCACCTCTATTCTATTCCCTAGAAAATTTACATAATTGCATAATTTACAAAATTGCATAATGGATCATTGTCCAAAATTGGAAAACATACCATTGGTTATTAAAACCATTATCATGTCATTGCCAAATAAATCTTCATACATTCAATCATTCACATCCTATTCTTTTATGTGTTGGCAAGTCAAAAAACCTTAAATTCCTGAAGACTTTGAGGAAAATACTGTGTCTTTTTCATATAGATGCTAACCAGAAATTACTTTAGTCTTCATATTTCTTTCTTGGATTTTTTTGCTAGGCATATTAAATTTAAGGAGGCCAAAATCACAATAGACAATGAAAGCATGACCTCTTAGGATTAGAAGAATCATAACTAGAGTTGAAAGGTTGAATTTGCACAGAACCTAGATTTTTCGAAAGTTATTTTATGTTAGGTTCAGGGAGTACATGTCCTGGGTCGTTGCATGGGTACATATTGTGTGATGCTGAGGTCTGGGGTATGAACAATCCTGTCACTCAGTAGTGAGCATAGTATCCAACAGGGAATATTTGTTTTTCTCTTTCCTTTTTGTGGGTACATGATAGGTATATATGTTTATGTAGTACATGACATATTTTGATACAAGCGTGCAATGCATAATAATTACATCAGAGTAAATGGAGTATCCATCCCTTAAGCATTTATCCTTTGTGTTACAAACAATCCAATTATATACTCTTTTAGTTATTTTGAAATGTACAATTAAATTATTGACTATAGTCACCCTTTTGTGTTATAAAATACTACTTCTTACTCTCTCTATGTTTTTGTACCCATTAGGCATCCCCACTTCCTCTCCCCACCCCACAATCCTTCCCAGACTCCGGTATCAATTCTTCTACTCTCTATCTCCATGAGTTCAATTGTTTTAATGCTTAGCTCCCACAAATAGGTGAGAACATATGAAGTTTGTATTTCTGTTCCTGGCTTATTTCACATAACACAATGATCTCCAGTTCCAATCATGTTGTTGAAAATGACAAGATCTCATTCTTTTTTATGGCTGAATAATACTGTTTATATGTACTATATTTTCTTTTCCATTCATCTGTTGATGGACACTTAGGTTGCTTCCAAATTTTGGCTGTTGTGAGTAGTGCTTCAGTAAACAGAGGAGTGCAGAGATCTCTTCAATATACTGATTTCCTTTCTTGTGGGTATATACCTAGCAGTGGGATTTCTAGATCATATAGTAGCTCTACTTTTAGTTTTTTGAAGAGCCTCCAAACTGTTTTCCCTGGAGGTTGTACTAATTTACATTCCCACTAACAGCGTATGAGGGCTCCCTTTTCTCCAGATCCTTGCCAGCATTTGTTATTGCTTGTTTTTTGGATAAAAGCCCTTTTAATTGGGGTGAGATAGTATCTCCTTGTAGTTTTGATTTAGATTTCTCCAATGATCAATAATGTTGAGCATGTTTTCATATACCTGTTTGGCATTTGTATGTCCTCTTTTGAGAAATGTCTATTCAAATCTTTTGCCCATTTTTAATCAGATTATTAGATTTTTTTTCTATAGAGTTGTTTGAACTCCTTATATATTCTGGTTATTAATGCTTTGTCAGATTAGTAGCTTGAAAACACTACCTCCCATTCTATGGGTTGTCTCTTCACTTTGTTGTGTCCATTGGTGGGCAGAAGCTTTTTAACTTGATACGATCCCATTTGTTCATTTTTGACATTGTCCATGTTGCCTGTGCTTGTGGGGTATTACTCAAGAAATCCTTACCTACTCTAAAGTCCTAGAAAATTTCCCCAATATTTTCTTTTAATGGTCTCATAGTTTGAGGATCTTAGATTCAAGTTGTTAATCCTCTTTGATTTGATGTTTTTATATGGTGAGAGATGGGGTCTAGTTTCGTTCTTCTGCATATGGTTATCCAGTTTTTCCAGCATCATATGTTGAAGAGACTGTCTTTTCCCCAGTGTATGTTCTTGGCAGCTTTATTAAAAATGAGTTCACTCTAGGTGTATGGATTTGTTTCTGGATTCTCTCTTCTGTTCCATTGGTCTATGTGTCTGTTTTTGTGCCAGTACCATGCTTTGGTTTTGGTCATTGTAGCTCTGTCTGTAGTATAAAGTCAGGTAATATGAATTCTCCAGCTTGTTCTTTTGCTCAGGATAGTTTGGCTATTCTGGGTCTTTTGTGATTCTATATAAATTTTAGGATTGTTTTATTTATGTCTATGTTGAATGTCATTGGTATTTTGACAGGGATTGCATTGAATCTGTAGATTGCTTCGGGTAGTATGAACATTTTAATAATATTGATTCTTCCAATCCATGAACATGGGATATCTTTCCATTTTTTGGTGTCCCTTCAATTTCTTTCATCAGTGCTTTACAGTTTTCATTGCAGAGAACTTTTACTTCTTTGGTTAATTCCTAGGTGTTTTATTTTATTTTGTAACTATTGTAAATGGGATTACTTTATTGATTTTTTTTCAGATTTTTTGCTATTCATTTATTATAAATGCTACTGATTTTTGTAAGTCAATCTTGTATGCTGCAACTTCACTGAATTTGTTTAATCAGATCTAATAGTTTTTTGGTGAAGTCTTTAGGTTTTTCCAAATATAAGATCATTTCACCTGCAAACAAGGATAATTTGGCGTTTTCCTTTCCAATTTTGATACACTTTATATCTTTTTCTTGTCTGATTGCTCTACCGAGGACTTCCACTACTATGTTGAATAACAGTGGCGAAAGTGGGCATCCTTGTTGTGTTCCAGATATAAGAGGAAAGGCTTTTGGTCCTTCCGCATTCAGTATGATACTAGCTGTAGATCTGTCATATATGGCTTTTATTATGTTAAGGTACATTCCTTCTACACCCAGTTTTTTTGAGGATTTTTACCATGAAGGGATGTCAAATTTTATCAAATGCTTTTTCAGTATCAATTGAAATAATCATATGAGTTTTGTCCTTCATTCTTTTGATATGGTGTACCACATTTATTGATTTGCATATGTCGATCCGTCATTGCCTCCCTGGAATAAATCCCTCTTGGTCATGATGAATGAACTTTTTAATATGTTGTTGAATTCAGTTTGCTAGTATTTTGTTGAGGGTTTTTGTATCAATAATTATCAGGGATATTGACTTGTAGTTTTATTTTTATGATGTGGTTTGTGTGGCTTTTCTATCAGGGTATTATTGGCCTCATAGAATGCCAATAAGTAGTTTTCCAACACTTATCCCTCCCTCTCTCTCCCCCTCCTCTAGTAATCCTTAGTATCTGTTTTCTCATCTTTGTGTCCATCTGTACTTAAGCGGTTTAGCTCCCACTTATGAGTGAGAATATGCAGCACTTGGTTTTCTGTTCCTGCATTAATTCACTTAGGATAATGGCCTCCACCTACATCCATGTTGCTACTAAGGCCATAATTTCATTCCTTTTTATGGCTGCATAGAATTCCAGGGTGTATATGTACCAAATTTGCTTTGTCCAGTTCACCACTGATGGGTATCTAGGTTGATTTGATGTCTTTGCTATTGTGAATAGTGCTGTGAGGAACATATGCATGCATGTGACTTTTTGGTAGAACAACTTATATTCCTTTGGGTATATACCCAGTAATGGGATCGTTTGGTTGAATGGTAGTTCTAAGTTCTTTGAAAAACACAAATTGCTTTCCACAGAACATAGATCTTACACTTTTTCCTCCCAGTGCTTTCCTCTCAGTATTATCACCTCTTTTAACAACACAGCACCTTTTGGATGTTCTATCCATCTTGAAATCACCAGTATCAGCAGACAGCAGAACATGCTAGGAATCATGAAGCAAATTAAATGTCGAGCAGAAATGAGTCAATGTGCCCTGTGTTTCATTAACACCATCCAGTGAAGTTACAAATTCTGCCTGAATTGAAATCTAAGCCAAATCAAGATCAGGGGGCTTGTGCTTGGATCTGTTTTCCTCCTGAGTTACAAAGGGCTGAGTTGTTGCTATTGAACTAAAAAAACAAGGCTATCCTTGAGCCACCAGTATCATTTTCAGTCTTACCTGGCCAGTACCTTCTCTGTTTCTTCTGTTGCTCCCTTGTCACTAGGGTCCAAAGTGGGTAGCCTGTTTTTGTATTGAAAGAGAGCAGGATCTTGCTGCCCAAACACTTTACCCACCTCATTACTATTTCATTACTGCATGTCTTTTCTAATATACCTAAACTATACCCCTAATCTTGACATGAGCAATTAGTGCAATTTTTACAAACATCGTCTTCTACAACATCATCCAAGGGTGGGTGATGCCTAAAGATGATGATTCGTTTTCTTTCATGCACTAATTACTGCAAAAAGAGCAGGAGCCCATGTGAGTCACCTAAGACCAAGGTGATGGTTTTACAGTCAGCAGCAGCATCCAGCTTCCCCTCACCTCATTTCCAAATCCTACTACTTTTTTCCCTTCTTCTCCAGTTTGTTCTCTACTTTTCTGTGCCTGCAAGGTAACAGTAGATTTAAAAATGGGCTGTTATAGTAGTGAGATATTATTGTGAAATAGCAAACATACATCATTTGATAATCATAAGCAGAAGAGGTCTTGGGGAACAGTCATATAATTACAAGCCTTATATTTCATAAGCTGAAGATTTGAGGACAGAATATCACAAACAGTGTGAATTCTGGAGGTTAGTTCTGATTTATCTATTTTGCTTATGACAAGCTTAGTCTGTATTTGCTTCCAGTTCTCCAAAGGTGTCCGTGGCTCCTGGATACCAGATTTCCTATTTTATTTCTCAAATTTTATTTCTCAAATTTTAGGTGAATGGCATTCACCTATTTCTCAAATTTTAGGTGAATGGCATGATGGCTAACAGCAAGCACCTGGAATCCTGTTGAGGATGTGTGCCCTGTCTTTTTATCCCAATTGGTATGACTAGAAACTTTTCAACTTTTTTAATTTTTAATTCCTGTTTTGATCTTTACTATTTCATTTATTCCACTGACTTTAAATTTAATTTGCCCTTTTCTCTAGTTTCATAGGTAGAAACTGAGATCATAATTTAGATCTTTCTTTGGTCAAGTATAGGGACTTTAAGCTATACATCTTCCTCTATATACTGCTTCAGTGGCCTCCCACAAATTTTGAGATGTGCTTACCTTGTTATTTAGTTTAAAATGCTTTGTGATTTCTCTTTGAATTTCTTCTTTGATCTATGGGTTATTTGGATGTATGTTATCTAATTTCCAAATATATTGGGATTTTCCACAGATTTTTCTGTTATTGATTTCTAATTCAATTCTGTTGTGTTTAGAGAACCCGCTCTGTGTAACTTGAATTCTTTCCTATGTTGAATTTTTATTTTTATTCATTTCAAAGTATTTTAAATTTCCCTGTGATTTCTTTTTTGACCCATTGTTTTATTTAAGAATGTGTTTAATTTCTACATATTTGTGAATTTCTCAAATTTCCTTATGTTATTGATTTCTGATTTCTTAATAATTTCATCATGGTCAGAGAATATACTTTGTATTATTTCAATCCAGCCTTACCCCTTCTTCATGAAACAGCTGTTGAAATCTTTTGGATATTTGAAGAAAACTTTTGACTGATTATTGAGCTGTAAATATTTCCATATTCTAGACATTATTTTATTTATAAATATCTATATTTTGTCTATAGTATTTAAATAATTCAATCACTTTATTTTTCTGTGTTGTGAGACAAGTGTCAAGGTTTTTTGTTTTTCATATCGAAGTCCAATTATTTCAGCACCATTTGATGAAAAAATTATTATTATTACTTTTTTTTTTTTTGAGATGTAGTCTCACTCTATCACCCAGACTGAAGTGCAGTGACACTCTCTCAGTTCACTGCAGCCTCTGCCTCCCGAGTTCAAGCAATTCTCCTGCCTCAGCCTCCCGAGTAGCTGTAGCTGGGATTACAGGCACCCACCACCACACTTGGCTAATGTTTGTATTTTCAGTAGAGACGGGGTTTTTCCATATTGGCCAGGGCAGGCTGGTCTCGAACTCCTGACCTCAAGTGATCCGCCCACCTCAGCCTCCCAAAGTGCTAGAATTACAGGAGTGAGCCACTGCGCCTGGCCAAAAAGATTATTCTTTATTCGTCAAAAGTGCCTTGGCATCTTTGTTCAAAATCATTCATGTATGTGTGGATCTATTTTTGAATTCTGTATTCTGCACCATTGTTCTACATGTCCATTTTTATGCTGACAGGTCATTATCTTGATTAATGTCAATTTAGTATAAGTCATAAAATCAGTTAACGTGAGTTTAAAATTCTATTTTTTCAATTTATTTTGGATATTCTAGAAAATTTACATCTCTATATAAATTGTACAACCTGATTGTTAATTTCTACAAAAAAAAATACTGCAGATATTTAGACTGAGATTGCATTGAATCCATAGATCACTTAAGGGAGAATTTACGTCTTAACAATATTAACTCTTCTGACCCATGATCATGGTGTGTCCCTCCACTTCACTGGATTTTCTTTCATTTTTCCCAGTATTGTTTTATAGTTTTCTGGATACAAATCCTTCACACATTTTGTTAAGTTTTTCCATAAGTATTTAATGTATTTTTATGCTAACTTATATTTTTGTTTTTTCATTATGCAATTGTTCATTGTCGGTATAGAGAAATACATTTGATTTTTGGATATTGGCCTTGTATCCTACTACCTTGATAACATCACTTATTAATTTTCTTGTCTTTTTGTCTGGTAAATTCTTTGAGATTTTCTGCATAGAAGATCATGCCATCTGGGAATAAACAGTTTTACTTCTTTTCTTCCAATCTACCTGCTGCATATATTTTTTCTTGCCTTAGTGCACAGGCTAAATTGCCCAATAAAATACTGACTAAAAGTGGTGAGATAAGACATCCTTACCTCATTCCCAATCTTAGAGGGGAAAGTATTACTCTTTTACCATTAACTATGATATTATCTGTATGTTTACCATTAAGCATGACATAGATGTCCTTTACCGAGTTAAGGAATGTCCCTTTTATTCCTAGAGTGCAGACAATTTTAATCATGAATAGATATTAATTTCTGTCAAATGCTTTTACTGTATGTATTAAAGTAATTATTTTAGTGATTTTTTTTGACATACATAGAAATCATGTTTTTATGGCAGGTACAGATACCTTTAATTGTTTTATATATTTAATTGTTGGTCCATCTTCTTCAATAAAAAGAAAACCACAAGAAAACAAACTTTGCCTTTTCACCAACATATCCCCAGTACCTAGAACATTCCTGGAACATTGTGTGTTCTCAGTAAGTATTTATTGAATAAGTAAATTCGTATAGGAATAATGCTTGCCATATGATATTCTTTTGTGCATCTAATCATCCACCATCTTCATTAAATATTGAGGCCTTAGATGGCAAAGAATGCCCCACTCATCTTTTTGTTTCCCACAACACTGAATATAAGGTTTTAGATTGGGGTATCCACAAGCATTTATGAATTTGAATACATTTGAATTGAAACTCATCATTGCATAATTGAAACATCTTTTCATTCCATTCTGGTGGGTAGGAAAGGGGTAACAGAGAATCAGGAGAAAATGATGGCATAGCAGAGTTACATCAGCTCTCTCCACTTGCCCCTGGCTCTTTTCTCCTCAGATTCTGCCCTGTAAGGTGGAACTCAGGCATTTTTCTCCCTGAGTATCCAGCTTAGCATTTGAAGTCAATAAAACTGATCCTTAGATGATGAGCATCTTTTGTTACAACCAAGCTCTAATCTCAGATTCTAATCCTGACCTGTATAACCGCCAGCAAGTCACATCACCTTACAGAGCTGTACTGGGTTTTACTTTCATTACAAGGAAGGATTCTACTTCTCAGGGTCATTATAGAATAGTTAAGACAGAAAGTGTCAAAGTGCTGTGAAAAGATGACATCAGTAGCAATCTCAATTTTTAATTAAGAGATGAAACTAGAGACTCTTTTCTCTATGAGATTTAGGGTATACTAGTCATGAAAAGACATTACAAGTCAGTTCTATTTTTGTAAGATTGCACCATAGAGAGATTCTTCTAGTATTGTTACACAATTTAAATATCGTGATTACTTTGGCCTATGTTTCCTCAATCATTTCACAGATATATATGGAGCACTTCTCTGTGACAAGCACTGTTCTAACTACAAAGGAAAGTTAGGGAGGCAAACCCCTGATTGCTGGGTTTACATTCTAGTGGTGAAACCAGACATACTAAGCAGTTAAATACCTCTGCGTGATAAATGCAATGAGCATGATCTAGGTGTTTGTATCATTGTCTCCTAGAGAAAGGGTCCCTCACTGGAGTTGGGGAAGTGATGTTGGTGATGAATTTTAGGAAGCAGTTCCTGAGATATGTCTTAAAGAATAAGTAAATACTCAGCAAATATGGAATAAATGTTGCTTATCCCATTCTGCTTGGATTAAAGTTCCTGAAAGAGCCCAGCGAGGGAATGAAGAAGGAAGGGAGATGTTCCACGGAGGAATTACCAGTATTCAATTTGGAGGATGACAAATAGGAGGCTGAGGCAGTAGGAAATGCAGTAGAAGAATTGATTCAAGGGACTTCAGGTCATGGGAGGCCACATGTACTTCACTGAGGAGTTCAGACATGATCCTGAAGGAGTCAGAAGAAAAGAACTGACCTGGGACATACCTTAGTTTAGATGGATCACTCTGAGCGAGACATTTTTCTTTGAAGTCTTTGAAATAACTGCAAACAATCTTAAGATGTCCATTCCTCACTCCCACTCTCCATGGTTCTCTGGGAATGATAATCCAAGATTAGTCCACAACATGGGAGATTTTGTTTGATCTTGGTGTGTTATCTGTATGAACCCAGGACTGGGCTTCTAGTTATGATCTGTCCTTTCTCCCAGAGTTACTTTCATGCTAGTTAAGTAGACTTCTCTCTTGTTCTCTTGTTTTCTTTGCTTATTAATAACTTCTGGTCCCTTAAAACTTGGCTTGTACATAGCTTAAATTTTTTAACTTCAGTCCTGACTCCACATGATTTCAAAAGTAGAATGCTCAATACCAGCGCACCTTGGTTTCTGAGTATATTAGTTCAAAATCTCAAGAGATAATTGGCCCAAGTCATTTGCCTGTCAATGACCTATTTTTGGGTCATATGACTATCCCTGGTTCAACCACGTGCAGCTAGAAAGAACAGATTTTCATCATACAAAATGGCTGCTAGAGTCAGTTGTTTTGACAATGGCCTTTGGTAGGAGCAGTCCTCCTCTGCTCATGGCACAGACAGATGCCCTAAGACACATCATCTACACAGACTGAATTCGAATCATCATTTCATGCGTTGAGAATTTTGAAATTGTTCCCAGGAAAAGTATGAAGTATTGGTCAGTTTGCTTGCTTTCTCCTTCTTTCCTTCCTTCCTTCCTTCCTTCCTTCCTTCCTTCCTTCCTTCCTTCCTTCCTTCCTTCCTTCCTTCCTTTTATTCTTTCTTTCTTTCTTTTGCCTTTTTTATTGATGTTAAATTCCTGTAACACAAAATTAAAGTGTATAATTCAATGCCATTTAGTACACTCACAGTGTTGTGGGATACGCCTTTTGTAACCATGTAACACCCAGATTTTCCTATTCTTGAATTTTATTTCTTTCCTAAAAAATTAGTAAATGACATTCTCAGAATATGAATCACAATCAAAACTGAGGAATCTTACTGTGTTACTGGCATGTAACTTGAAAGAAGTTCATGGAGGGAGCTCAGGTGAGAGATTTCAGCTACTGGCAATATTTGCAATTTATCTAGAGTTTAGAGGTTCTTACCCGTGGCTGCATATGGGAACCTCTCGGAATGTTCAAATTATTTGTGCCTGGACTCTCTCTTTAGAAACTTTATTAATTGGTTTGGTGACCCTAGCATCAGTGTTTTTGTTTTTTTGTTTGTTTGTTTGTTTGTTTTTAAGAATCTCCCCAGGCAATTCTAATGTAAACCCAATGGCGGGTGATAAAGATATCATTGTAAATGACCATATTTGTGGCAAGCACATGGGAGCAAAACCCTGATTCAGAGATAGAAGCCCAGAGAATCATTTAAATAGGAAGAGCAAACTTGAAAATGAGAGAGATTAAGCAATCCAGGCAACAACGGGGAAGGAAGAAAGAACATAGAGCCCAAGAGAGGCAGAGCAGCTGGAGTTGAGGAATCTTCCTAAAATTTTAGCCATGTAGGAACTTCTGGATTCTTGTGACTCCAAAAGTGATCCATACACTGGCAGCATTGCATAACACATGGGATCTTGTTAGAAATACAGCATCTCCCACCCACCCCAGACCCTCTGAATGAGACTCTGCATTTAACAAAATCCCCACGTGACCCATATGCACATCAAAGATTGATGAGTACTATCTATATTCTAAGGGGAAGACAGCAAAGCATTAATTTAAGGAGACAAATTTCTTCCTTTTGAAAACAATGTGTTTAAGGCAGAAAAAACCTTGACTAAGTCAGAAGCTCGGCTATCTAGTCTCAGTTCTTCCACAACCAGCTCAGTGACCTTTCATATTTTCCTTCAAAATTTTTCAGTAGACAGTCATAATGCCCTTTCATTTATCAGTAGACAGTCATAATGACTTGAACCCTCACTCAGTTCCTTCAGGTCTATATTTTGAAAGAAACTAAAACAAGACAACGGGACAAGGAAGGCACTATATTACACAGGCTGCTTATTGAAGACTTCTCTCTTTTTGAAATTGGATAGTGACAAGTTATAATTGTATGTATTTATGGGGTACCAAATGATATATGTATACCAAGTGGAATTACTGACTCAAACTTATTGAAATATCTATCAATTACCTCAAATACTTATCACTTACTCCTCGGGTCTAACTGAACATTGTGTTTTTTGACCAACATATCCCATTCCTCCCACTCCCCAGACTCAAGCTAAGCACCATTCTAAGAACCAATTCAAGTTCTACGTATTCAATTTTTTAGCTTCCACATGTAAGTGAGATAATGCAGTATTTCCCTTTTTGTGCCTGGCTCATTTCATTTAGCACAATGTACTCCAGGTTCATCCATGTTGTCACAAAGGACATAATTTCCCCTTTTCAAGGCTGAGTAATATTCCTTCCTGTGTTTATAACACATTTTTTTAATCCATTCATCTATTGATGGATACTTAATTTGATTCCATAACTGGGCTATTGTGAATAATGCTGCAGTACACATGGGAGTGCAGATATTTCTTTAACATCTGATTTCAAATCTTTTGGCTATATACCCAGAAGTGGGATTGCTGGATCATACGATAATTCTATTTGCAGTTTTTGAGAACCCTCCATACTGTTTTGCATAGTAGCAGTGGTAATTTACATTTCCACCAACAGGGTACAAGAGTTCCTTTTTCTGCACATTCTTGCCAACACTTGTTGAATTTCATCTTTTTGTTAATAGCCATTCTGACATGTATGAGATAATATCTCATTGTGGTTTTAATTTGCGTTTCTTTAATGACTAGGGATGTTGAGCATTTTTAATGTATCTGTTGACCACTTGTATATATCTTCTTTTGAGAAATGTCTATTCAGGTCCTTTGACCATTTTTAAATTGGGTTGTTTTATTGCTATTGAGTTATTTGAGTTCCTTATATATTTGGGATATTAACCCTCTTCCAGATGTATGGTAATATGCTTTGACTGTGTCCCCACCCTAATCTCATCTTGAATTGTAGTTCCCATCATCCCCACATGTTGTGGGAGGGACTCGATGGGAGTTAATTAAATCACAGGGGCAGTTACTCTCATGCTGTTCTCATGATAGTGAGTTCTCACGAGATCTAATGGTTTTATAAAGAACTTTTCCCCCTTTGCTTGGCACTTCTCCTTCCTGCTACTATGTGAAGGACATGTTTGCTTCCCCTTCTGTCATGACTGTAAGTTTCCTGAGGCATCCCCAGCCCTGCAAACCTGTGAGTCAATTAAACCTCTTTCCTTTATAAATTACCCAGTCTTGAGTATTTCTTTATAGCAGTGTGGGAATGGACTAATACATATGGCTTGCAAATATTTTCTACCATTCCATAAGTTGTCTTTTCACTCTGATAATTGTTTCTTTGCTGTGCAGAAGACTTTTCATTTGATGTAATCATATTTATCTTCTGTTGTGGTTGTTGTCTGAGCATTTGGCATCAAATCTAAAAAATCATTGCCTAGAGCAATGTCATAGGGTTTTAGCAAAGGTTTTTCTTATATTTGAGCAAATAGCTGAAGCAAATGAGGGTTCAAGTTGTATGAATATCTGTTGATGAATGAAAGAGAATTTCAGGTTTAAAAATAGAGAAGGAAAGAAAATAACATGAAGGCTTATCAGAGACAGTTAAGTAAATTATAGCCTACACATTTAAGGGAAAACTATGCATACATTAAGAAGGTTGATCTATATTAATACTCAGTAGCATGGAAAGACTTTTTAAATAATTTCTTGAGTTGAAAACAAGCAAGTGTACAATTTTATTCTATTTATATAAAAGTGTGTGTGTGTGCATGCATGCCTGCATGTTTGTGTGTGTGGAGGCAATGCATACATAGAGAAGTACCTAGAAAGATGGTTACAAAATGTTCACAAGGGTGATCTATTAGACATACACAAAAATAAAGATGATTGAATAATATTTATTGTCTGTCTCTCTCACCAGAATGTAAACTCTATGGAAACAGGAACTTAGCTTTGTTCACTACTTCATTCTTACTATCTAGATACATAGTGAATGAATCACAAAGGAAAGAAGAAAATACATTGCTTATACATGGATCAAATAATGGTTCAGATTACTGGAGTTCAAAGGCATGAAGGGGAACAAAGGAGATAACAGTAGATGTCTGAGCAGATTTGATTGGGCAGAGCTTTGAATCCCAGCATAAACCTGGACTTCAAGCTTCAGGAAATGGGTAGCCATTGCTTACTGAGAGGAAGAGGTGGAGGATGGATTTTCTTTCTTTTTTTTTTAAGTGTAAGTATGGACTTTATTTTTTTAAAAGTCTTTTGAGAACTGCAAATTATGAAGTAAAAGCAGATCACTATGTAGAAATCTAGTGAATACATTTTGCCAGTGCATGAAAACTTTATAAAAGTTATTCATTTAAAAAATTCACCCCATTCACAATATTCAGTTATAATGTTCTTTTTAAGGCTACTATACCTTTCTTTCAAATTTCAAACAATATTACATGTTATTCCCTCAAAATGAACTTTGAAACAACAAACTTTTGGCTCGTAAGAATGGCACCTTCAAAAGGGGCAATTTCCACTCAGTCTCTGGTGGCATTTTTCCAGGCTAGTTTCTTTCACCAGTTAAAAACTTTCAAAATGTTCACTTTTAACACAAAGTCTTTCCACAAAATATGTGGCTACATTTTCCCCCTTGATGACTACATACATAGATGGGTAGCAGCAAGAAAAGATGAAAATGAACAGGCAGCCATTAAAATGAATGGATCAATTGTATACAAGAAATATTTGGCTCATGGCAATTAAAAATGGCAACTGGAGTATGTTAATTGCCAGAGGCTTGAGTCATTACTGAATATGTTAAGAGAATGAAGCCAGTCCAGTATGACCAAGTAGGAATATATAATTGTCATTGCACTTCATTTGTTATAGCAAATGCTCTAAGCCAGTAGGAAGTCTAAGCTATATCTAGATTCCGAATTAGTACATGCTGATCTTTACATTTTCAACAGTTTTTACTGGGTTTAGTATATCAGTCATTTTCTTTACTCAAACTCCTTTACGAGTTCTTTCCTATCAATCTAAGTGTATTCTGTGCATAAAATACCTTATACGAAAAGACTTTTCTAAGGTTCATTTGAAAATGGTTGTATAAAAAAATAGCCATTTGTTTTGCCTGGAAAGATACAAACGAAATGCAGAAGTTTCTCAAGGGGAAAAAGCTCATCCTTCTTCTTCCCACCACCTCTGCCACATTTTCATTTCCGAAACATTTCAAGTCTGTTCTCCATGGCTTCTCTAAGGGTAAAACCCAGAGAGCAAACAATTGCGCTTTAGGACATCTGGAGTTAAAAATGCAAACAGAAAAATGTTAACTGCACGCAATGGTCCACATACTCAAGATTCATGTTAAATAAATTTGATTATTACGTATGGGTTTTTCATTGATGAGTAGGGCTCTGGGCAAGGCGTATTATCACACAAATCATTGCCTTTTGAGACTTTGGATACTTTCACAGTTTAATTTGCAAACAGAAGTTTTATAATAAATCATTTTTTAACCAAATCATATCTTGAAAACTGTTTATAGAAAACCCAAGGAATAAAGTGAACTGTTCATTGTGGAAGGCCTTAAATTATGTTATTACAGTAGAAAATACAGGAGGTAGAAGATAACTGATAAGACTAATGCAACATTAGATTCAAATCTATAGCTCCTGTAGGTACTTAAAACATGGTTTTAGAAACTAAACCCAACATTTCCAGCAACCATAGAAACAGTTAAAATAAAATTTGCCATGAAAGCCCTTATGTCATGCTTGATACAGGGAGGTAGGAAGATGTAAGAACCAGGACACATGAGACATGACATTTTATCTACAGCTCCTGTTTGTTTTACAGAGGGTGTAGTTTCAAATTTCAGTCACGTTCTTCAGCTTCAGATTCAGATCCTTCTTCAACATTTTGAACCACTCTCCAAACTTTCTCATTTGCTCAAGGAAAACACTCTTCCCCTTTGCAACATGTGTACCTTTATACCACTTCAAAATGGGCTCTTCGCTCAGGACTACGGCTTTATAAAAAAGCACCACTATTTTCTGGAAGGCTTTCATGAAACGAACGTTGTCATAGCAATACTCCTGAATCTTCAGTTACAGAGTCAGCTCAGACTGACCTTGAGTAGTAAAGGCGGCAAGTAGAGAGCTGTATCGCTTCAAATGCTTGACAGCTTGCTGTGCTACAAGCTCCTCTTTTTTGTTGCATTCCACAGTGCTCATTACATTTGACCGGACTGTTTTGATGACAACTGGTTCTGGGATGTTGTTTTTTTTCATCTCCTCCTTGACATATAAAATTATATCCTTAAATGGATCACCACGGGACATCTATTCTTGAAGTTCTTTCTGGAGCTCCTTACAAGCTCTGATGGATTGCTAATTCCGAACATATTCCGAAAGCTCTTTCAAGCCGGCCTCAGTAAAATACTTTGTGAAGTGTTTAACGGTTTGCTTATTGGCGGAAAAAAGTTCCATCAGGCTATTATCCATGCTGACTTTCAAAAGACTTGAAGCTACTGCATTGATATCTTTTTCATTTATTCATGATTTAAAGAGCTTTACAGCAAAAGCTGCTGAAACCCCTTCTTTAACCAAATTCTCATTATAAAGGCTATTAAGAATGGATGCCATTAGCTAGAAGAACACCAGTCAACATAGCCAGTTTGTTCCTCTCTGACTCAAAAACCCTTTCAGAACAGCAGCAGCTTTTTTACCTCATCTTCGCAACCTTTCTCCAGGTATTCGTAGTGCCTGATTAACTTGTTAAAAACCTGAGCAAATGCTTGCATGGTCTCTAGGTCTTCCTGGGCTGCAAACACACAGACATCTGTATGCATCATGTCATCTGCCAGTGTACTACCTGGGGCCAGCATTCCATCAGCCACCAGAATGTCAATGAGTGTTTCTGCACATCGACGGTAATCAAGTTTCGTTCCAGAAAAGCATCAAGAAACTTAGCTACTGCTTCCAAATCAGTACCAGTTTCAGTTAAGCCTTGAATAATACAGTCTTGAAACTGAGTAGGGTCAACCCTCTCTTTTTCATCTCTTTTTCTGGTGTTAAAATGCTGGGCCTGATAGCGTTGGCTTTTGCTGCTTTTGATTACTCATAAAAGACACCCAAATTTAAGGTGAAGAGGAAAGAGCCAGAAATCCCCAGTGTAGCGGCAACTGCCATAGTGTCTCCTCTGCAACCAGAACCGAGGATGGATTTTCACACCACTGTCTAGCCTGATGGATGCTCTTCTCCATCTCTCACTACAAAACAAACTCTCCATGAATAAACAAGACATTCAGACATCTTTCAGGCTCCTAACTGATGGAGAGTTTTAAGCTAGTTAAGGCTTTAGGGCTTAACCTTCACTTGCTGGCTGATGAAGGCCCAGAAAACAAAGTGAAAATGCTTCCATTTCCCCATTTCAATCTGTGCGCCACCATCTGCTGTACTGATTCCCATGTTGGCTGCCATGGTGAAGATAGAAAAGGAATGGCCCAGGAAGCCAGAGTCTCACTGATGTCAACGCAAGAGAGACTCACAGCCCTGAGGTCAAGAAAAACTTCCTTTCTGATACTTTGTCTTAAGCAGTGCTGGGACTTTTCACTTTTTATACTAAGGCCTTGTGTAGACAAGCACAGGTCACTGAATTGGTTCCATGGACCAACCCTTTGATCACACCATGTGGGGAAACAATACTGTACTATTTGTCTTTTCTCCCTTTGAGAAGTCCTTAATTATTATTGAAGGGATGTTTCCTATTATTCGTCCTGTCCCCTTCAACTCAACCCCACCAGCAGACAGGCTGGTCTTCCTTAAATGCAATTGCTACCCCTTCACTCACTTGCCCACTACAACCCTTCGTTGGCTGTACATTGCTGTTAGAACAATCACGTTGTCCTTGGCATAGCCTCCAAGGCCCTGTCTCTCTTCAGAACAGTGTCCACCTTAGGCCACCCTCTCTCTTGCCCTCTAGGGTCCAGCACTCTGACCTTCCTTCAGTTCCTCAAACATGTCATGTTCTTTCGTAACTCAGACCTTTTCCACACTGTTCTTTATGCCTGGAATTGTACTCCTCCCTTCAGCAATCCGGTCAGCTCCCACTCATCCTTTACGTTATGGTATAAATGTCACTACCTCAGGGGTGCCCTCCTCAGTGTCATGCCCCAGACCAGCCTGGGTAAATGTAAAAGAGGCTCCCATAGCATCTACCTAGAGATTCTCTACCATAGCACATAACTCACTTACAGTTAAATCATTATTGGGCAATTATTTATTCAGCATGAGTTTTCCACATTGGACAAACCAAGTTGGTCCCAGCATAGTGCTGGCGTGTGTGATCTTTTTAAACCTTTCGTTTTTCAGTGCTATTCTCATTGTACAATGTCAGCAGGTTAATAATGAGTGGAGTAAGAGAGAGTGGAAACTGTATATTTCAACAAGTTTGGCTGTAAAGGGGAGGAGAGAAATAGGGTAGCAGCTGGAGGGCACTATGGAAGTGTCTTAACCAGATCAGGCTGCCCTCACAAAATCCCACAGACCATGTGGCTTAAACAGGTGAAATGCATTTCTCACAGTTCTGGAGGCTGGAAGTCGCAGCTCCAGGTGCCAGCATGGTTGGCGCCTGGTGAACGCTATCTTTCTGGCTTGCAGACAGCTGCCTTCTCACTGTGTCCTCATTTGGTGGAGGGTGGGTGGGTTCTGGTCTCTTCCTCTTCTTTAAGGACAGCAATCCCATTATGAGGACCCCACTCTCATTACTTCATCTAAACCTAGTAACCTGCCAAAGGTCCCGTCTCCAAATATCATCATATTAGGGTCTAGGTTTCAACCTAATGAATTTCGGTTTTAAACATATAAATTTGGCAGTGGGGTGTCACAATTCAATCCATAGAAGGGATTAAGCAAAGTCTTTTTATGATAGGAAATCTTGAGCAGGCTTAAACACTCATGGTAGATGCCAGCAGAGAGGGTAAGGAAGGATGAGGCTTCAGGAGAGATGGGATAATCATAGGAGGTGGGAGGAGAGAAGAAGCAGTGCACTGATGGAAAAGATGTCTTTGATTGGGAGGATAGACACTGCTCCTGCTGTGACATGAGCAGAGGAGAAAAGGGCATGTGCAACTCCAGAGGACCTTTTCCATGTGGTGGCAATGAGCCAGAGAATTCCCAATGAATGGCTTCTTATTCCCTATTTGAAGTAACATGTATGGGTATCTGATGAGGGGCTGGTGTGGCTTGTGGAAACTGGAGAAGGTTTGAAATAGATTCTGTGAAGAGTAAGAAACAGAGCTGATGTGATACGAATGTTTGTGCCCACCCCCATTTATGTGTTAAAGTAATAACCCTCAAGTTGAAGGTATTAGGAGATGGAGCCTTTGGGAGGTCATTAAGCCTTGAGGGCAAAGTCCTCATGATTGGGATTAGTGTGCTTCTAAAAGCACCCAGGGAGTTAGCTTGTCTCTTCCACCATGTGAGAACACAGCAAGAAGGCACCACCTATGAGCCAAAAAGCAAGCCCTCACTAGACATTAAATTGGCCTTGACCTTGGACTTGCCAGTATCCAGAACTGTGAGAAATTCTGTTCTCACAGTGGAGGGAGTAACAGCTGAGAGCCCTGGAATGACAGAAGTTTGTGGTCACAGTATGAGATGTTTAAGTGCAAAATTCCAGGGGAGGAGAAGCTCCTGGTGACACTGGAACAGTGTAAAATCTTAGGCATGCATGACTGAAGTGGAGAAGGGGTAAAGGGCCTGGAAATTGAGAAGACCAATACTGCAGACCCTTCTTTCCAAGTCAAGGGTCCAGTTCTTAGAGTGAGCCCAGCTGAAAAGCAGTCTTCCTTACAAAACTGCACCTTAACAAGGTTTATTTCCTTCAGGCGGGTTGTTTGTGCCACAGCACTGGTTCAACACGTAGATGTTATAGGTGCCAAGGGAAATGGTCAGTCTCTCCCTCTCCTTCTCTCTTTTTACCTATCAGTGCTACACATCTTGAAGCTCTTTTGGAGCTACAGATATAGAAAAAGATAGAGGAAGCAAGACGCTGATAAAGAAGGGTCACACAGCCATTGAAAGCACAGAATTCAGGTGACATTGACATTTATCTGATATCCAATTCTTGCTCCTGGCTCCCAAGACTGAATGGAAATCTTTGCCTTATAACAACAGTGTTGTGGAAGACCTTTTGGAAAATCTTCCTTTAGGGCCTCCCCCTAACAACACTGCTACATGAAATCAGAACTAAAAAAATCTTTATATTAATATTCTGAATGTTTAAAAATAATATCAATAAGAAAATTATTCTTGGCATGTATTTACATACTTCAATCATTTATGTGGCCACATTGATCTGCAATACTTTATCATTGGTATTTCTATGATGAGTGCTTTTTTGATACACTTTAATCTTCATTTTTAGTAAAATTCTTACAACCATTTTCCATATTATATTTACAGTTAATAAGTTTGAAATTCTTAACACTTTTTATTACTCCTTCTAGTAGTCTCAGAACAAATGCTGAGAAAAGGAGGATATTATTTTCTGTTTTGTAATATTGAAATGTTTAACTTCCGCTCAAATATTTTTAGAGATTCTGTCACTTTGTCCCTTTTTAGAGACTTTTATTTAACAAGTATTTTTATAAGACAAAACTTGTCAAATAAGTTATCTATGATTCTTTTAAATATTTTACCACATTTAGATCTTAGAAAGTAATAGGCCTTTGGCTGGGCATGGTGGCTCATGCCTGTAATCCCAACACTTTGGAAGGCCAAGGAGGGTGGATCATGAGGTCAGGAGATCGAGACCATCCTGGCTAACACAGTGAAACTCCGTCTCTACTAAAAGTACCAAAACAAAATTTGCCAGGTGTGATGGCGGGCACCTTTAGTTCAAGCTACTCGGGAGGCTGAGGCAGGAGAATGGTGCGAACCCAGGAGGTTGAGCTTGACTATCACTAGAATAGCATGGGAAAGACCTGCCCCTATGATTCAGTTATATCCCATCTGGTACCCCCCACAACACAAGGGAATTATAGCAGCTACAAGATGAGATTTGGGAAGGGACACAGAGCCAAACTCTATGATTCTGTCCTGGCCCCTCTCAAATCTCATGTCTTCACATTTCATAACCAATCATGCCTTCCCAACAGTCCCCCAAAGCCTTAACTCATTTCAACATTAACTCAAAAGTTCATAGTCCAAGGTCTCATCTGAGACAAGGCAAATGCCTTCCACCTATCCACCTTTGAGCCTGTAAAATCAAAAGCAAGTTAGTTACTTCCTAGATACAGTGGGGGTACAGGTTTTGGGTAAATACAACTGTTTTCCAAATGGGAGAAATTGACCAAAACAAAGGGGCCACATCCAGCAGAGCAGTAATATTTAAAGCTCCCACGTCATCTCTTTGATTCCATGTCTCACTCACATCCAGGTCTTGCCGATGCAAGAGGTGGGTTCCCATGGTCTTGGGCAGCTCTGCCCCTGTGGCTTTGCTGGCTACAGCCTCCCTCCTGGCTTCTTTCATGGGCTAGTGTTGAGTGTCTGCAGCTTTTCTGGGCACAGGGTGCAAGCTATCAGTGGATCTACCATTCTGGGGTCTGGAGGATGGTGGCCCTCTTCTCACAGCTCCACTAGACAGTGCCCTAGTAGGGACTCTGTGTGGGGGCTCTGAATTTCCTTTTTGCACTGCCCTAGCAGAGGTTCTCCATGAGGGTCCCACCCTGCAGCAGACTTCTGCCTGGACATCCAGACATTTCCATACATCTTCTGAAATCTAGGCAGAGGTTCTCAAATCTCAATTCTTGATTTCTGTGCACCCGCAGACTCAACACGACATGGTAGCTGCCAAGGCTTGAGGCTTCTGCACTCTGAAGCAACAGCCTGAGCTGTACCTTGGCCCCTTTTAGTCATGGCTGAAGCAACTGGGATGCGGGGCACCAACTTCCTAGACTGCACACAGCAGAGGGACCCTGGGCCTGGCCCACAAAACCATTTTTTCCTCCTAAACTTCTGGGCCTGTGATGGGAGGGGCTGTTGTGAAGACCTCTGACATGCCCTGGAAACATGTTTCACATTGTCTTGGGGATTAACATTCGGTTCCTTTTTACTTATGCAAATTTCTGTAGCTGGCTTGAGTTTCTCCTCAGAAAATGGGATTTTCTTCTCTATCACATTGTCAGGGAAAAATTTTTTAACTTTCGTGCTCTGCTTCCCTTATAAAACTGAATGCCTTTAACAACTCCCAAGTCACCTCTTGAATGCTTTGCTGCTTAGAGATTTCTTCTGCCAGATACCCTAAATCATCTCTCTCAAGGTCAAAGTCCCACAGATCTCTAGGACAGGGGCAAAATGCTGCCAGTCTCTTTGCTAAAATGTAACAAGAGTCACTTTTGCTCTAGTTCCCAACAAGTTTCTCATTTCCATCTGAGACCACCTCAGTCTGGACTCTATTGTCCATATCACTATCAGCATTTTGGGCAAAACCATTCAACAAATCTCTAGGAAGTTCTAAACTTTCCCACACTTTCCTATCTTCTTCTGAGCCCTCAAAACTGTTCCAACCTTTGCCTGTTACCCAGTTCCAAAGTCACTTCCACATTTTGGGTATATTTTAAGCAGCGCCCCACTCTACTGACACTAATTTACCTTATTAGTCTGTTTTCAGCACTGCTGATAAAGACATACCTGAGACTGGGAAGAAAAAGGGGTTTTAATGGACTTGTAGCTCCACATGGCTGGGAGGCCCTCACAATCATGGTGGAAGGCAAGGAGGAACAAGTCACATCTTACAAGGATGGCAGTAGTCAAAGAGAATGAGCTTGTATAGGGAAAGTCCCACTTTTTTTTTAACTATCAGATCTTGTAAGACTTACTCACTATCATGAGAATAGCATGGGAAAGACCCACCTCCATGATTCGGTTATATCTTACCAGGTTCCTCCCACAACACATAGGATTTATGGGAGCTACAAGATGAGATTTGAGTGGGGACAAAGAGCCAAACGATATCAGTCTTACTATAGCAAGAACTCATTCACTACAGTAAGAATGGCACCAAGCCATTCATGAAGGTTCCTACCCTATGGCCCAAACATCTCCCACTAGGTCTCACCTCCCAACACTGCCACATAGGGGATCAAATTTCAACCTGAGTTTTGGTGGGGACAAACTCAAGCCATATCTATGTAAGTTTTGTGAATTTTGACAATTCTTCTTCTTCTTCTTTTTTTTTTTTTTTCCAAACTCTTGCTGTTGCCTAGGCTGGATGTGCAGTGGCATGATCTCGGCTCAAGCAATTCTCCTGTCTTAGCCTCCTGAGTAGCTGGGATTACAGGTGTGTACTACAACACCTGGCTAATTTCTGTATTTTTAGTAGATATGGAGTTTCACCATGTTGGCCAGGCTGGTCTCAAACTCCTGACCTCATGTGATCTGTCCACTTTGGCCTCCCAAAATGCTGGAATTACTCTGACCCAATTCTTTTTTTTTATTGACAGAACATCATAACTTTTTTGGGTGAATTATGAGTTATATGGTTACCACAATTCCATGCTTGGATGTCTGTTTTATAGAATTTGTAATTTAGTAAGAACATTGCTTTTATCATGACACTATGTCCATCCAAAATTATATTCATATTGTTGCCCCAAAATAAATACATTTAACATCAATGGAGATCTTTTAAGAAAAATTTCAGTTACATTCTCAATAATGCAAAATATTTCACTAAACAAGGATTTCCAAAAGCTTTATTTCAATTCCATCAATTGGATGAAAAACTCAATCCATTAGTGAGATTAACTGATCTTTTATTTAAAGCATGTGATGGCATTGATATAAAATTGGCCTCATTCAACTGTGTGCCAAGATTGTCTTCTGACAATGGAGTCAACACAATAACAACTATCATGTGCTTTTTGTGCATGGGTAAGAAACTATAGACTCCAAAATGAGTACAATTAATTTGAAAGAACAATTGTTTCATTTAAATGGAAACACCTGCTTTGCATACTGAAACTTAAATGTGCCTTCTGCTGTCCCATGTGTTAAACAGTTGTATCTGGACATAGTTTTTATTGAAATAATTACTAACTTCAGTAGATTTATAGCAAAATTCAAGCTTGTTACAATTTAACAAAAGTGTTTATCCTCTAGAGGAGGGCTACTCAACCTTTATTTCCTGCACTTATTGCATATGTACATAATCTACAAGGTTTTGCTGTTGTTGTTGTTGTTGTTGTTGTTTTTGAGATGGGGTCTCGCTCTGTCGTCAGGCTGGAGTGCAGTGGCACGATCTCGGCTCATTGCGACCACTGCCTCCTGGGTTCAAGTGATTCTCCTGCCTCAGCCTCCTAAGTATCTGGGACTACAGGCGCCCACCACCATGCCCAGCTAATTTTTGTATTTTTAGTAGAGACAAGGTTTCACTATTTTAGCCAAGCTGGTCTCAAACTCCTGACCTCAAGTGATCTGCCTGCTTTGGCTTCCCAAAGTGCTGGGATTACAGGCATGAGCCACCGTGCCCAGTCTTTAATGTTTTTCCATTTTCCACTGACCCTACTGACGTCATGCATCTTGAAGATTACAGTAAGAGCCATAGCAGAACTGCAGAAGACAATAAATAGCCCCCAAATATTTTTCCCATCAATACCACCTAAGACAGAAAAATGGACATTCCCTAGCAGTGTGTGCCACTGTCCACTTTGTTTTCTTAGCAAGTGTTTTTGCATGATTTCTTTGAAAAGGAGGGCTTAATTAAATTGGCCTGGGAAAGTACTGGAAGTAAAGAGATAGATTAAAGTTGGTCATCTTTCAGATTTACTGTGCACTAAGGAGAGAACTCTGTTCACTTAACACAAACCTCACATGCTGCTAGACAAGACCATGGCAGAAGATGGAAATAACCAAATGGAGATCCAGCAAACTAACCCCAGTTTACTTTAATGCAAATATTAATGATATATCTTTTAAAAAAATGAAAAAATCCAGGACAAATGCAAACTAGATGTGATGGCCAACCACAGGAATAACCAGTACTATTACAGACAAAAGGGATACATTTTTACCCTACCAAGAACCCAACACAGCTCAGTGTTGTTGGGAGCCACTAACAATTGACAGGAGTTGACCCACTGGAGGAAACTCCCTAAATGAAATTCCTCAGACCCTAGACGATCTCTAAAGTGTTATTGACTTGGATTTATTCTCTTTGAAGAGAACCAGTGAATCTCTATAATCTAAGTGCTTTTACATAGAGATTAGAAGATTTCTTAACCAGAATTGCTGGTATCCAATCCATTCACTCTCTCAAGGATGGTGACTAATGTTTGGGCCACATTGAATGTGCTGGGAGCTAGAAAGCCACACTGTCGCACACCTCTACACTTCTGAGTAGCCAAGTTCTTTGTTCCCAAGTTTGTCTAAAGCAAATTGCACTTGTTATTGTAACTATTTAACTAAAAATTATGGGCTGGGTGCGGTGGCTCATGCTTGTAATCCCAGCACTTTGGGAGGACGAGGTGGGTGGATCACCTGAGGTCGGGAGTTCGAGACTAGCCTGACCAACATGGAGAAACCCCATCTCTACTAAAAGGACAAAATTAGCTGGGCATGGTGGGGCATGCCTGTAATACCAGCTACTCAGGAGGCTGAGGCAGGATAATCACTTGAACCCAGGAGGCAGGGGTTGCGGTGAGCCGAGATTGCACCATTTCACTCCAGCCCTGGGCAACAAGAGTGAGACTCAGTCTCAAAAAAAAAAAAAAAAAAGTAGTAATTTATAGTAAACTGATGAAATGTGATTGCAAAAAAGAAAACTGCTCTTTCTCTGAAACCTACATTGAATTCCTTGGAAAGTCTTAAGAAAGGCAAGTCACGAAAACACTCATTAAAGTAGATATGGGTGAAACTGCTGTCAAAATTGGGATGGGAAGGCAATCCTAAAACTGTAGAAGGATTCTGCATTCAGATTTCTTCACATGTTTTAGGTTCTTGCTCTACTTTAAAGAAACTCATCAAAGATGGTAAACAACCTAACAAATTATAGTAATATAAAAAGCATGTGTGGGGCTCTTCTGTGTACCAGACGCTGTCCCTTTACATATTCTTTGTCATTGGATCCTGTCAACAACCACACAAAGTAGGTAGTTTTAGGATTCCTATTGTACTATTAAATCAGCTGAGACCTAGAGAAGTTAATGTTTAGTAATTGCCCATTGTTGCATGGCTGCTAGATGATGAAGCCAGGAGTAAATTCTATATGTTTACTCCTGTTTGGCTTCAAAGTCTATGCATAGTCTACTTCATGTGCTTTGTTCCTGGAGCATAAATCTTGAAAGAAAAAAGTCACTCAATAAAGGTTCTGGAGCAGTTAATCAGGTCTAGAGAGTGAACAAGTGACCACGAATAGAGGTATACTCTCAGGAACCCAGAAGATTCTCCCAGCTCTCCCCCTTTATCTGCTACCTACATCTTCTTCCACCTTCTGTTGACTGAGCTGAAAATTATTTTTTATTCCACAGATAGAGGGAAAAATGGACCCTGGGAGAGGAGCAAAGGGCTCACAAAGTGTATCTGCTGCATTTGGGGAAAACCTGACAGTGCCTTGTCAGCACTACAGGCAGGGCAATTACTAAACTTTGCCAAATTTGCAGCTGCTTTTATCAGCCTCTCTAAAATTCTGTAAATGATCAATGAAGTTGCTGCAAGACCTTCCCAGTTGGGTCAGTGGAAGATAGAGATGTCTGAAGAAGTGTTCTAGGCAACAGAGTACCTAGGAAAGGGGGACACAAAATGGGGCCACTTTATACTTTGCTAAGTAACCAAAGGATCACTGTGGCCATTTAATGAGCACCTACTAAGTGTCTGGTACTTTATATGGATAGAGGTTAAGGAACTCGCCAAAGCCACATAGTCATAGCAGCAGAACTGGAATATAGGCCTGATGCTGGCTGGCTTCCCTCTCCCACCACCACCTCCCTGAAACTGTCACTGCCAGGGAAGAGCAAATGTCCTAGTGAGGACCTGCAGAGGCCGAGAGCTCAGAGTTAGGGCTGGACATGGAAGGGGTCTCCCTGAGGACCATGGTCTCACAGAAACCAGGCAAACCCAAGGTCCCAGACACAGATAGAGGCTGAGAGCCAAGAGCAGGATCTGGAGCAAGGCCAGAGAGAGGCCAGTCGCTGTCTTGTACTAACTCATTCTGCCACTTTCCATTATCGCAAGGATAATACACATTCTTTGTTGAAATGTTGGAAACCGTGGAAAAATAGAAAAAAGAAAACATTTCAACCAACCAGAGAAACACTGTTAATACTTTAGTGTGCTATATCTTTTCAACCTCTCTGCTCTGGGAACATGCATTTTTTTTTAAAGATGGGACAATATATGTTTTCCTTTACTAACTTGGGTAAACATTTTACCCATGTTATTACAATATCATTTTTAATGTTTACAATATCATTTTAATGTTTGCGTGGGTAAAATGAGGACACAAGACCCTAACTAGAATCTAATCCATTCGGGGCCAAATTTTAGACCTACCATTGCCTAACTATGTGACAAAACTTCTCTTGTCTCAATGACTCCCAGCCCCCCACTCCACACACCCACAGGCATAACAACACAACCTCTTCCTAGGTATGTTGGGAAGATTGTATTAGAAAATTAATTGAAAGCATTAAGCACAATGTCATGTAAATGTTAACGATGATCATTACTGTAATTTATCTAACAAATTCCCCATTCTCAGACATTTGGGCTTTTCACGTTTTCACAATTACAAATAAGGTACAAGGAACACGATTATAGATGGTGCTTCTCCATAATCATGTCTCAATATAAAATTACTGTGTCAAAGGGTAAACTTTGTAAGAATTTTATACACACTGTCAAACTATTCTTCAGGAGGCGTGTATTGATTTATAACTAATTTGATGGCCCCTTAAAGAAGTTGGTTATGAAATCAGGAACCGATGATGAACTATGAGTCCAGAGGTGGGGGCAACCAGCCTTTGTAGATGACCCCAGAATGTGAGACCTGCTGAGAGGGCCTGCTGCCTGCTCTTCCTTTGACCTCAGAGTTGGGTCTAGGGTCTACTGAGGGAACGAGCCCGAAAAAAAAGGGGATGGGCCCTGGCTGGCATTGAATTAAGGGAGAGGTGGATAGCAGTTGCCAAAAGATATTGGAAAAGGCCTCAGTGGATCTATAAAAACCAATCCCATGATTTGCTTACTTGGATTGCTTTAATGTGTTACTAATTGTTGGCAAGTATTTCTTAGACATTTTAATTTAGGTGCTATTTTAAAATTGTAACTAATTCAAAACAGCACACACGTATAATTTTGTGTTATGTGGAATACATTGAATTTTCGTACTGTGACTATCCTTTATTCCAAGATTATGCCCTTTACATATTTTTTTCTTAGTTTATGTTCTTTTAAGTTGAAATGATGGTGATACCTGGTGGTAGCGTATTTTAAAGTCCCCTAATTGGCCAATAAAATTGTCTGCTTCCACTTTTAGCCTTAAATTTTATTAACCCCTGGAATCCATGTGTCTGGAAGCTAATGACCAGATGACACACAATCCAGTCTTTAAACTTTAATTTGTCCAACATTCAGTGAGTAGCTACTGAGTCCAAGGTCAACAGACATCCTTTCCCTGACCCAAAGAGCTCATGCATGGTCTTTGGATCAAATATTAGTGCAACACCAGGAAGGGCATATTGGCTCTGAAGTGACAGGCTGGAAGGGTCAGAGAGGTATGAGAGCATGGGATCACAGTCCACCACCGGGTCCTTTACTCTTCTTAATTCTTTTTTTTTTTTTTTTCTGAGAAAGAGTCTCGCTCTGTCGCCCGGGCTGGAGTGCAGTGGCGTGATCTTGGCTCACTGCAACTTCCGCCTCCTGGGTTCAAGTGTTTCTCCTGCCTCAGCCTCTCATGTAGCTGGGACTACAGGAGCACACCACCATGCCCGGCTAATTTTTTGTACTTTTAGTAAAGATGGGGTTTCACCATGTTAGCCAGGATGGTCTCAATCTCCTGACCTCGTGATCCGCCCACCTCGGCCTGCCACTCTTCTTAATTCTTACAGGAATTGTTTAACTCACTATTGAATATTGGAGCCTTTGGGGAAATAAAATTTACTACAACAAACACCTCCTCATAGGTGCAAAATACATATTTCAGGAATTAAAAGGGCAAAATACAACTAAATCTGAGACAAGAGTAGAGGTAAAATATTCTAGACACCAAGTTTTATAACTAAGTGGAAGTCAGCCATATGCTTTAAAATATATTTATTAGGCAATTGTTTGGTTAAGAACACTCAAAGGAAGGGAAACCTACGTGTAGTTGCATATGACAGGTACATGGAAGCTATAGTAAACTCTTCATTGACATTCAGAAAATCCCTAAAGAAAAAGAATTGCAAATCAAAACATCAGTGACATTTATGACATATTATAACAACACAAATCAACCAAGTATGAAATTCTATACAGACATGGAATACATCACATATCAGTGAAACAGGGGACGAGGCTGTTCGGATAAATATATATATATGAACAAGTGTTTTCTTTTTCTTTTCTTTTCTTTTTTTTTTTTGAAGCAGAGTCTTGCTCTGTTACCCAGGCTAGAGTGTAATGACGTAATCTCGGCTCACTGCAACCTCTGCCTCCTGGGTTCAAGCGATTCTCCTGCCTCAGCCTCCTGAGTAGCTGGGATTATAGGCACCCGCAACCATGCCCAGCTAATTTTTGTATTTTTTAGTAGAGACAAGTGTTTTCTATTATACTAAATCCATAGTGGTAAAAGTGAAAAAGATAAATGTTTTTGTTGTTTGAGCAGAGAAATGTTTTGGATTTAAGATGTTAAAGACACAGCAAATCTTTCAAACCGTTCTTCTTGAAAGCTTTCTCTGTGGCTGGGGCAGAGAGGAATTCTGGAAAGAATAGTTGTACACATTTTGGTGGAACTTTCTGAACATTTACATGAGGCATGATTTTTGAGAGCTTTATTGGCTTGCTAGTTTTGAGGGTAGTTGGTAGTTCCTTGAGCAAAGTTATATCCTGTGTCATAGTATAAAATATTAATTGGAATTCTAGCAAATATCCAGACTGTTGGGAGGGGAAAAGACATGACAGCTTTTTTTGTTTAAGGATGACGATATTTCTGTCAACAAAAAGCTAGCCTCTAGCATCCTGCAAGTTGGAGTTCAAAAGAGAAAATACAAAAACAAGCCTCATCCAAACTTTCCCCCTCGCCTGCTTCAAACTCAGATTCTTGTCAAGACTAACTTGATTGAATTCATTTAATATGAATAAATAAGTGATGTTAGCTTAAAACAGCATCTATCACTAGCACATTCTTTTCTGCTGATTTTGACCACAAGTTCATTCTCTAGATAAGAAAATATTTATGTTGTGAATTCACTGAATTAACATTTGTCACTAACCACCCAGTTAAGACACAATTGTATCTATTCTGGCTGGCGTTGCAATTTAAATTGAAAAAAAATAAAAAGGCTAATCATTAGCTAATGAACTGTATTAGACATGGTTTATTTGTTACTGACATTATCTTTATCCTTTAATGAAATTATTTACAAGAGAGTCAGTGTTTGTGAAAACAGAAAACTCTATTCTATTCACCCATTGTGACAAGAAATTTTGACATGCAACTATGTATGTCATGTTTTAAAGATATACGTACTACTTGTTAAAAGACAGGAGAGTGTTTCAGGCACCAAACTTGCAAAAAAATCTCACAGTTTTTTTAACAGCATAACTCAAGTATGTGAATAAATAAAAAATAGAAAAAAAAAGCTAAAACTGCCAATGTGGAACTAAAAGTCATAGAATGCTTGTAATGATATGAGATTCTTAATAAAAGTATTAGCATGAAAAAGTAGAAATTCAAGTCAAATCTCAACACAACAACCTGCACCGCAATAAAAAGTTTTCTATAAAATGATTTTCAAGGTGTGTCCAGGCACTAGAGGTGTTTCTAAATCTCACTACAGTGAAACTTCTACTTTTGAGTAACTCATGGCAATGGATATTTAAAGCTATCGTTTAAAAGTTCTTACTTATACAACAGTTACTCCCTGTAATGAAAATGATCCAACACTTGATTTTGTGCCACAGTGTAAGCTGTGGTAACAAACACCTCATTGCTCGATAACCAGGAAAATTGAAACACAGAGTAAAAAAAGATCACTTTACTTTCCCTACATTAATAAAGAATATGTTGAGTGTAAGTACTGCTGGTAGACACATTAACTGTGTCTACAAAATTGACCAGTTGTTGGAGGAACAGCCCATCTTGAATTTATTTTGAGCCAAATACACAGCAACACAATGGGATGAACAGCCAGTCCCTTGATCCAGTGTCAACCAGAGATGTTTACTTTACAGTTTAAAGAAGTTATCGGTTGCCTAATGCAACAAAACACACAAGTGATTGCGAGCTCCTTAAGGATAAAATCCTTGGCTTATAAATTGTTAGAGTTTAGAACATATCAGGCACATACTAAATGCTTACGAAATAATGGACTTTTACAAACAATATTCCTCAGTGTAAGTTCCTCTTTTCCCTGAGTCTTAAATGATTTAAAGAGTATGATAAAATAAAGAAGTTACAAACAATAAGAAAGCAATGGTATAAGAGGACAAATTAAAGATCTCTTCCCCTAAACATGTTCTCTGAGTTTCCAGATTAATGCCACTGAAGGACAATGGTGGTCCCTACTACATTAACTACTCCCAGAAGGTGAATTAGGCCAAGACTAGACATAAACCCACAAGAGAGGAGGCTAAGCAATGAATTAAGAGTTGGGATTGTTTTCCTCCAAAGCAATCGACTATGTCATGGAGGTCAAGGTTTTCTTGTTTGTTTCCTCTCAAGCAGGATATATTTATAGACAAAAAAATCTAAGGCTTCAGGAAGTTGAACTACCTTTTTTGGATTTACTGGGCCCTCTCCAGGACAATAATGCTCAATGCCCTAATTAGTATCCCATGAACTTAAATGAGTCAGTGTTTTTTGTTTTTGTTTTTTTAATATTGATGCACTCTTAGGAATTAACTACATAATCAGCTTGCTAGCATTCTGTAGTTAGATCACATTGGTGGTGTAGTTTTAGTGTCAGAATGAATCTTGGAAACATTTTTCTAGAGAAATAATTCTAATTATGATTGTGTTTGGATGTTTCCATACTAAATAATCAATCAATTATTTCATCATGATTATCTTTCTTCTTTTTGTTGAAGGAAAAAACAATCATGGCAGGAATTTCCCTAAATGGTTCCATCCATTCCATAGTTGTGAACCAATAACTTCATGAAGGAACTGCTTATATGACTAAGTATTGCACAGGATTATGAAAAAGCTATTACTCTTTGCATACTAAAGATATTAACCCAAATCTTTAGAATGTAAAGAGTTGACTGTATAGGAAGCAATGTCAATATAAATGAAAATTATATACTTATAACAAAATGTACAATATTTAGTTGAAGATGTCTGTTCATTCATAATTACAATTAAGAGAGGATCTGGAAGTCCAGGTAATCATATCTATCAGGTAAGCAATGGGATATAAGCAGCAAAACTAATTTGGAGACAGGACACAGCATAGGCATTTTAAAATAAATGGTTATAAGATTTTTGAAAGTTTTTAATATCAATAAGCAGTAGCATTTAGGGGATTCTTGGTATTTCACATAAGCCTGCCTTCATCACTTGAAAAATTTCTATATTCATTAACTTTCTTGTAAGCTTGCCAGAGTACCTTACAAATTATTGCCTTATTCACAAGTTGAAGCCTTATGATTGACTTAAAAATTGTTGTTAAGCCATATAAGGCAGTTTGTGATTACCCATAATTGTTTTATAAAGTTTCATTTCCTGAATATTGACACATGCAACTCAACTTAATTTAAAAATACATGTTACACATTTCATATCCATTCTCTTCTGAGCATACAGAACAGGACATTTAGTGTGATTTTTAGTATTCATCACTCTAAAATTCTGCTATGTGAACATCACTATAAACATTTTAGGGAAAGAGTATTTATTTTTAAACATTTTATATAAGGTGAGTTTTGTATATACTCTAGAGCTGTGCTGTTCCAAGTGGTAACCTCAAGCTACTGGAAACTTGAAATGTGACTAGTGCAACTGAAGAACTGAATTTTTAACTATAACTACTTTTAAGTTTAAAGGGTTACAGTTGTTTCAGTTATGGGAAAGCTTTTAAGTGTGTTTAGACAACTTAGGTTATTGAATCTACTTTTTATCTGTAAATTTTATGAAATCTAAATACATCAAATATTACCGATGAAAACTTAGTGTCCAAATTGAGGGATTCTGTAAGTGTAAAAAGCATGTCAGATTTCAAAGACTTAGTGTGAAAAAAGCATGTAAATTTCTTTTTAATAATTTTGCTTCTGTGATTGATTGATTGATTGCTTCTGTGCCTCATGTTATATTTCTCTTGGACAGCACTGCTCTAGAGCTTTATGAAAATTGCTAGTTTTTAAAAGTTACATTTTAAAATTTGTATTATGTAATGTCATTCTTTTAACCAAATAATTTTGATCATTATGAAAAAGCAAAGCAAATTTTTATCTACCCACCAAGAATTGCTCTAATTGCTCACTCTGCTCTACCTCCTTTCTCTGAATTGCAAAGCCCTCACCAGCACCCACAGCAGAATGCAAAATCATAGGCAGTGAATATGCAGAAATCGTGTATGAGAGCACTGATAAGTGTGCAATCAAATCAAACTGCTCGCACCCTACAAATGATGTCTTTTTTCCCTCCAAAATGTTTCCAGATCTATGTGTTCCTAATTCCAAAATTAACCTTCAGCTTCCTCCCAAGTTCTGCTGTGCTATGTCTTCTGGTTTAGCATAATAAGCGGTGACGGTACTCAGCAATGTGCTAGGTCATGTATTAATACTAGATTCTGTCCAGGCCCGAGAACTTTCGTCCTTCAGAGTGGAGAGCTTTCTCTGGGAGAAGGGTTCGAATCCCAGAAGTCTGAACACTGCCACCCGGTACTTCTTGGACATGATGTTGTACAGAATGGGGTTGATGGCAGCGCTGAGGTAGAAGAGGACAAAGGACACGAGGTTGCAGTACTGGCTGATCTGAGCAATCTCCAAGGAGCCAGGCTCAAAGGATTTGGAAAATAAATATCGCCCTACATGGAAGGGCAGCCAGCAGAGGATGAAGGCAAACACCACTACAGCTAAAAGGACAATGGGAGAGAGATAGTCAGCTCAAGAAATGTCATAGCAAATCACATTCTATTTTTAAGACTTTGTTTTTGTTTCATGGTCTATGACCACTGACTTCAGAGAAACATTGTGTTCTGCTCTTCCTCGTTCCAACATTTTAACAAAGGTTCAGTCTGTCTGGACCAACAGTTCAACAATTTGTACTGAGCTTCCCAGTCATTCCTATTTAACAACTATCCGAGTGATTTTGTAGTGAGTTGACATATTGACTCAACTGACTAGACCATTTCTTCACAATAGTCCAGCAGTTTTTATGTGTTAGACACAACACACACATTTATGAGGTAAAGTGGTTGTACTCAACCATAGCTGTGTATCCGAGTCTCCTGGGGCACTTTTTAAAACAATGCAGATTCCTTGAATGTAGTATAGATTCAGTCAATTTAAATCTCTAAGAGGGAGATCAGGGCATATGCTTTGTCTTTTCTTTCTTTTTTTTTTTTAAGTTTCACAGAGGATTGAATATACAGCCAGGATTAAGAATCACTGAGCGGAATGATTCTATGCCACCTACAATAGATATAAGTAAGACATAAGTAAACCAACTCATATAAATGATCATCCATCCAAGTCTTCATTTTGCCTATGTAAGATAATTTTTAAAGATGTCTAAATGTTTAGATTGTTTTAAATTCAGAAATCAGGGAAAAATAATAAATAACTTTTTAGTCCTTGTAACACTTCAGTGATCTCTTTCAAATTGTCAAGGAAGAAGAAAGTTAACATTGGTGTTGAGACACCAATGAAGAAATTAATGGCTTGAAAATAAAACTGGAGGAAATTATTAAACTTACCCTTAAAACTAAGTTGTATAGTAGCAACCTAACTGCCACAATAACAATGTGAATCTCATAGGTGAGAGCTTAGGCTCCCTTGGAGGACACTAGCAGGCTTATAACCTATGAGTCATATCACGAGAATCACTGGTCCAGAAAATAAGATCTTTGACATTCCTTTAATAAACTCTATCACTGTAATATGTAAGATCCAGGAATTGTAAAATTGGAAATATGAAATCATCCTGGAATGACTTCTAAGAAGCCTTAAAATATGCCAGTAAGTATGAAGTTTTGACTATAATATCTAAATAAGAAAATATACAGACCTTGGTTTTGAAAATGCAAGTAGAGTTAATATTTTGCTGGGATGTAAACACATTTATTATTACTTCCCTTGTACCAAACACATATACCTAAAGAAGCTGAATTTGTGCAATAAACATTCAGCAAATCCAGTTATGACATTGTACCCAGATGTTCCTGAAGGGTCATTTGGAGAGGCAGTGAATTCTGTTGGTTTCCACAAAGTCTCCTTTCCTCCTGTTGGAGCTTTGTTTATTCTAGTTTATCCTTACCTTATCCTAGTGATACCTTATCCTATGATTACCTGAAGAGGCAGGTTATCATAAAAACAAATGAAACTTCAATGATTTGTTGCTGACTTCCTTATAAAGCTGTATAAACAGCAGCAGGGTAAACAGAATTGATGCAATTATCTGAAAAAATGCAGGGCAGAAAACAAATCACAATATTGAAAGAAAAATGAATCATCTCTAAGAGGGTTATCCAAACTGATCATGTCTTTGGTTGAATTTACCACTGAACACTTTCTAGATCCGAGCCCTGCTTTTCTTAATGTAACTTAGATATTCACAAATTCTATTTGAGGCAGGAAGTCAGTCCTCACTTTTAATGCTTAAAGACCACAACAGACTTTTATAAGATAGCTCGATTTTAAAGTGGAGTTTCTGGCTGATATAAAATTTATTTTGGGGAAATACAAATGTGGGACATTTTTCTGTGAAAGAGAGAAAAGAGAGACAGGAAGAAAGAGACACAAAGAGATAGAGACGGTAAGAAAGACACTGACAAAGTAAAGGGGGAGGAGAGAGAGACAGAGACAGAGAGAGAGGTTGAGAGACCAAAAACATCACTCAGGAAAGCAAGAGGAGAGAATAATTGAGAGACATGCAGAGAGAAAGAGGCCCAGAGAAACCGAAGAAAGAGGTAGAGACTCAGGGGGAAATAGAGATGGAGACTCAGAGAGAAGGGAGCAGGCACAGGGAGAGGAGAGGATCCACGAGAGAAATACTGAACGCGCGCTGAGACCCACCCAGCATTTTCATGGTTTGCTTGTGGTTCTGGTCCCTGAGTGAGGCGCCCACGACAGCATCGCCGCGCCTCCTCCGCCACAGCTTCCTGCCGATGAGACTGTAGAGGACCGTGAGGCAGAAGACAGGAAGGAAGAAGAAGATGCTGGACACCCACACCATGACCGTGAGCAGTCCAGAGCGCACCGCGAACTCGGTGGGGCGGCATTCGTTGGTGTCCCAAGGGTCGGTGCCATTCTCGTGCTCCACCCCGACTAGCACGAAGATGGGCCCGGCGCTGCAGAAGGCCACGGCCCAGATGACGAAGATGACCAGCTTCACCCGCCCCTTGGTGACCACCACCTTGGCCCTCAGCGGGAAGCAGATGGCGAAGTAGCGCTCGACGCTCAGCGCTGTGATGGTGAGCACCGTGGCGTAGGTGCAGCTCTCGCTGACAAATTGGAAGAGTTTGCAGAGCAGGTCGCCGAAGTTCCAGGGCCGGTACTGCCAGAGGCGAACGAGGTCCAGGGGCATGCAGAGGAAGATGAGCAGGTCGGAGAAGGCCATGCTGGACAGGTAGAGGTTGGTGGTGGTGCGCAACTCGCGGAAGCGCGACACCACCAGCATGGTGAGCAGGTTGCCAGAGATGCCCACTACGAAGAGCGCCACGCAGGTGGCTGTGACAGCCCGCCAGCAGCGGCGCGGGGAAGAGCCGCAGCAGCTCGTCGCCCAGCGAGTCGTTGCCGGGGGAAGCATCCCAGTCCAGGTCGGCCAGCGTGAGGTTGAATCCCGGCTCTTCGCTGGCCGTCGCGTTCCACATGCTGCCGGCTCAGCCGAACAGGCTCTAGGACGTGACTGCACTGGGAGGCTGGACCGAGCTGGCTCCCCAGGAGGTCCGCTTAGGCGCGGGAGGGTGCGAGGGAGGAGCGGGTGCAGAAGCGTAGGGAGGATGCTTGGAGAAGAAAGAGAGGGAGGTGAGAGGCAGAAGCCGAGAGGGAAGGTGAGATGGGGACAGGGAAGAGGGAGAGAGACTGGTGGTCAGTGGGTGAGAGACTGACCCACTGCTTCCTCTGGCACCTCCCCTTTCCCCCACCAACTCCCCCAAAGTTTCTCTCTCCCAACACATCCTCCGGTCGGCGCCCACACACATACCTGTCATCAGCCTTGCCTTGCATTTGCGTTCTCGCTCCAGTTCCATCTCGCACTTCCCAAAGCGTCCCAGCGAATGGGGACCAGAGGGACCAGGCGCCGCGAAGCGGGAGCGTGAGGAGCTCTCTCCGGAGCCCTGGGCGACGCTGGACTAGTGTGCCCCGGAAGGACAGGTCACACCCAGGGGTGGGGGTGAGGACATGGTGGCGGTGGGGAGGACACCAGGACACCAGCAGCCAGGACCTGATTTCTTCCTCCACAAGGCAGCAGCTGGCTATGGCCCTGGTGGGAAGAAAAAGCGAGCTTGCCCAACTCGACTTGGGAAGGGGGACAGAGAGAGAAAAGAAGGACCCTGTGTTTGTGTTCATACCGGTGAGCACCAAAGAATAGTCTCACGTAGTTCTAGGACCCAGGTTCAGAAATGTGACTACTTGTCCAAGGTCACACAGCGAGCTAGGGACTCGGGGACCAGTGTTGGATCTCCCACCCGGTTGAGACTTCTGAGCTCATAGGGGCAAGATATGTGAATAAACCCTGTCCTGAATCCCAGTCCTTTGTATCACTTGGTGGTGATAGAGAGTCTGCTGTAGGGGATATTACTTTTGCTTGATGCAAACCTGGTGGCGGGGTGCTGAGGGTGGTCGGGGAGGGAACAGGAGAAAGGAAAAAGGCAGGATTGGAGGTGTGTGAAGCCCGCAAATGAAGAAGAGGCTGTGAGGCTGACGCGTCCAGAGTGTGCAGGAAACATTTTTTGAGGCATAATTGAGAGAGATCAGCCATTTAGCAGCCGTATTCTCTTGGGCAAGGTCTTCAACCTCCTGAGAGTTACTTCTTTTTCTTTGAATTGCAATGATTTGTGCGGACCACTGGGAGTGAATATCAAGTGTCAGGGACCACCGGAGGCACTCAATAAATAGAAGACGCGTTGCTGTTGAGAAGTAGAAGCTGTGCCGGTGGTAATAGGTCAAAGGCCACCCTTACACTAGCGAGGTGACCCTCTGGACCCGGTCTGTGCGTCTGCTGCTCAGAGCCAGAAATCGCCACCGAAGACATGAGACTGCCGGTTGCCAGCGAATTCACAAATCCGACCGGCCCCTCCGGGCTCACCGACCTCGGGACCGCACCAGGAACATGTTCAGCACCGTGGCCAGCGCCACATCCATCCTATGGCAAAGCGCCGCTGGAGGAACAGCTTTCGCTGTTTTTCCAACTCGCGCTTCTAACGCTTCAGTCCTACCCCGCGAAGGTGCAGTGCACACTCCCACGAAGCACAGGCCGGCGTTAGCCTCTGCCTTGACCGTACACATCGGCGCTCACCCGATGAGATCCCACGTACTGTATATGAGAGAGTTTCCCCCTCAGTTGAATGCGTTTGTACGTGCCTTTCAGTTTGCACCACCTCTACTACCTAAATTGTTAATACTTAAAAGTCCACAAAGACCTAAGACTGAATGGGTGCACAAGTGCGTGAAAGACTCCATACAGTAAGATACTACATGAGAGAAGTTTGATACAAGAAATTTAACATAGTGGCTTGGTTGTGTCTGGTGTGTTAGACATTGGACCAAATTGAGTTTTGTTTTGTTTTGTTTGGTTTTGAGACGGGCTCTCCCTCTGTCGCCCAGGCTGGAGTGCAGTGGCGCCATCTCTGCTCACTGTAACCTCCGCCTCCCAGTGTTGGATCTCTCACCCGGTTTGGACTTCTGAGCGCCTAAGTCTGGGTTCAAGCGACTCTTCTGCCTCAGTCTCCCGAGTAGCTGGGACTACAGGCGTGTGCCACCACGCCTGGCCAGTTTTTTTGTATTTTTAGTAGAGATGGGGCTTCACCATACTGACTAGGCTGGTCTCGAACTCCTGACCTCGTGATCAGCCTGCCTTGGTCTCCCAAAGTGCTGGGATTGCAGCTGTGAGCCACTGTGCCCAGCCCTAAATTGAGTTTTTAAAAAGTTAATTTCAGACAACTATTTTTTAAATATTACAACTAAGTCAAACTACCAATTACTAACACGTTTTTATTTAATCAATAACTTTGATTTTATTACTCCCTGCCCTATATTACCAATAGGTTGATGTATGTGGAAGGAAAGGGAGAGAAAATAGACTAGGATAAATCAGAATACTACGGGAAGTTATTGTCTAAGACCGAGAATCAGGAAAATATTGTGGGATATATTTCTAGTCTACTCAGTGCCAAAGCTATGGTTGATAGGTGAAAAAACTGAAAAAAAAAAAAAAAAAACCCACCAAAACTATTGTGATAAAAATTTTTTTTCATGTTATCTAAAATAGCCAGCCATTTAATGGCACTCAACCAGTTTCTAAAATATAGACAAATCTATATTGCATGACCAAGAGGAAACAGAGGGTGCTATTGAAATTGATTTATTCACAACATGTAAAATATTATGTAATACTGTATATAAAACTATCTCTAGTATGTGGTAGGTACTAGGAACAACAAAATAAAACCCAGACAGATCCTATATTTATAAACTTATAGTCTAGAGAGAAAAATACAGTTAAATAAGTAATGCTAATACAGTATTGATAAGTGCATTTCAAGAGGCATGTACAATGAGCCCTGTTGGAATACAGAGAATGAATGAACCACATGGAGGCTTTAGGGAAGGCTTCTCAGTGGAAGCAACATCTGACCTGGATCTTGAAAATGTTCAGTTACGTCAGAAAAAGGAAAACTTGCTCAACCGTTCAGACAACGGACACAAAAGCAGTTTTGGAGTGACACTCAACAAGTCTTGTTCTATGAATGGTGTAAAGAGTATTATTATTGACTTGTGGATTTTTATATAGTCAGTGCATATGGATCAGTTACGGCGATTTTTTTCTTTTAGACACTCAAATTGTCCCATCTTTGGCCAATGAGATCCACTTCAAGTTGGCTTCAGGGTCCTTTTGATATGACTCATTTAGATTTTTAGAGCTTCCGTGCTGTGTTTTGTGGCACGATGAGATGCCTCCAGCTCACGTAAATTCTCCACACTAGACCTAGGAGCAACCATTATTTCAAGAATCCCTGGTATCTATAATGGGAAACAGCATTTAGAGACCACCATTTGGGCAGTGGGATTGGTTTTTGTGCCTGGAGCATTATGCACTAGATTCTGTAGACAGAGGTAGGATATATATACACACATTATATGTATATTCTATACATATAAAGTTACATAGTTTCCATTATGAAGATATACCTTAGTTTCATTTAACCAATGTTTATTGATAAATATTTGTGTGTTTTTATAATCTTTTATTGCTATAATATATATTGCTATATATTCTATATATAGTGTATATATAGGCTATACACTATATATGTATATATATGCATATATAGATATGTGTGTGTACAATCATTATCATCTCACAATATCTAGATATGTATAAATCATGAGATTGTAATACAATAATGTAGATAAATTAGACAGACCCTGAGCAATGAACCAAACTAGCATCACCACTGTGATACCTTGGGAAGAACACAATGTCACTTATATGTATTCCAGCTAGAAATGAAGAACCTCAGTATAATCACAAGGAAATATCAGAAAAACTCAAAATGAGAAATCATTTATTTAAAAAATTATTCCAAAAATTTCAATGTTATGTAAGACAAAGGAAGACTGAGAAAATGTTCCAGAATAAATGACACCAAAGAGACATAACAACTAAATGTAATTTCTGATTTTAATTTCTGATCAATGTTCAGTTTATTGAAGTTGACAGTCATATGGAAGAGTATATTCTTATTCTTAGAGATGCACACTCAACTGTGATTTATGCAGCTTACTCTCAATTGTTTCAGAGAAATATGACGTGTGAGTGTATGTGTAGATAAATAGAGCAAATGATAGAGCAAACGGGGCAAAATGTTAATAACAGGTAAATCTTAGGAAATGGTAAAAATTTTTTTGCACTATAATTGCACATTTTCTATACGTTTAAAATTATTTTTAAATAAAAGTTCAAAACTCACACATTTGTATAGATATTTCTGATTCAATTTCCAATTATTAACTTTCGAGTTTATATTTATACTGAACATCTTGGTTTCTAACAACGTAAACATAATTATCTTATACATAAAATGATTTCAGACTTATAACATCAGCATTACCACTAATAATAAAATTGACAAATGAAGTTTGAGATTTTTTTTTGCAGTTCCCTTTTGTCCTTACAGTATATCCCACTAAGTTTGTACAACTGCTGTGTTTTAAAATTACTTGAAACAATGTTTTTCTATGTGTGGTCATTTACCAATTTGATACATGGTTCTTTTGTTTCAATTACTTTCAATGTTTTAAATTTTCTATTTATTTGTAAGTTTTAGTTTTTAATATATAAAACATTTACATGATCTGACAATTAAAATGTTAAAACAAAGTATGGTTCTAAATTTAAAACTTTAAATCAAAGTATACTCAGGAAAGTGTTATTTTTCAATAGATAACATTTAAAATTTTTAGCTTCTAATTTATGTCTTGTGTGTGTTTCTTTTTGTAAGTGTGTGTGTGTGTCCTGCTACAAGGTAGTATACTATACATTCACGCTAGATTATCTTCTGTGTTGCCTTTTCAATGTAACATTATATCCTGAGATTCTCTCATAGCAATTTTTTAATGTTTTTTTTTTTAATCCACCTAGGGAAAGTTACATAGTTTCCATTACGAAGATGTACCTTGGTTTCATATAACTAATGTTTATTGAGGAATATTTGTGTTTTTAATAATCTTTTCTTGCTATAAATGATAATGTATATATCATTCTATATGCATACAGCTATATTACAAAATAATATAAAATAATAAAAGAAGAAATGATACATGGCGGTATACAAATCATTGAATGGCACAATACAGCATGGATAGACAGTGTATAGTGCCTGAGTGTCAAGTCTGAGCTGTGAAAACATATAGAGAAATTTGGTATAAGGTAACAGATACAACATTACATTGTATTTTTAGAAGTGGGATTGTTGAATCAAAGGGTCAAAGTAATTTTGTTATATATTGCCACATTCCTCTCCATGGGATTGTATCACCTTGTATCTCCACCAGCAATGGATGAGAGTCCCTGATTTCTCCCAACCTCTACCACAGTGTTGTCAACTTCTTAATTTTTGCCAACTTAATTTTTGGTGAGAAATGGTTTCTCATTGTGTTTTTCCTTTGCATTCTTTTATTCTGAGTGAGATGAACATATTTTCATATGTGTAAGGGCCATTTGCTTTTCTTTTCACGTGAACTGCTGGACTATGACTTTTCCCCATTTTTCTATTGGGTTGTTGTTAAGCTCTTTAAAATTGATTTCTAGGAGCTCTTTTTGTGTTGGAGAGATATTCCTTTGGAAGGACATAAATAGAAAATATTTTCCCCAGCTGTTCATTTGTCTTTTCAATTTTACTTATGGGGTGTTTTTCTTTATTTGACACACACAAGTTTTAAATTTCTGTGTCATCAAATTTGTCAGTCTTTATTGTTATTGTTTCTGGATTTTGAGTCATATTTATAAAGGCTTTACTCATGGCTAAGTTATAAAGGAATTGTGTTTTGTTCTATTATTTTGTGGCTTTATTTTTTAACACTTATTTCTGAATCCATTTACAATTTATCTTGGAACATGAAATGATATATGGATCCAATTTTATCCTTTTCCAGATGGTTACTCAGTTGTTTCAACATTATTTATTTAAAAGTTTGCCTTTTCCTTAATAATTTAAGTTGACTCTTTTGTCTTGTATTAAATTTCTATATGTATTTTCAGAGCCCAGTCTCAACACTCAGGCAGTATATACTGCCTCTGCATGCTGGATTTGTACCACTCAATGAATTGTATACTGCCATGTGCCATGTATTCTTTAATTATAAAATTTTACTTATTGATATCATATTTCATGTATTAATCATGATGAAAATTGGATGCATACATCAAGAAACCTAAAAAAGAGACTGAAGAAAGATAAAATCTTATGTATTCATTTTTCTTCTAAAGGAAATCAGAATATAGAATGCCCAGGGCTCATATCAGGAACTCATGCTCCTTTTGCCTCTCTGCTCCATCATTCTTTGTGAGTGGCTTCCAATATCAAGGTTACTTCTTGGCTCAAGATTGGTGCTGGAGCTCCCTGTCATCCAAATGAATTCCAGGCAAGAAGAAACAGAAGAGGCAGGGATAAACAGCTTTCTTAAAATTCTAACTCAAAACTCTCACTTACATTGCATTGGCCAAGTCCATTTTCAAGAAAGGCTGGAAAATACGCATTTATAGCAGGACATGTTATCACTCCCAGGGTTCTAGATTTGGATAAACAATTTATAGTTACTGCCACGTTTCCCAACGTGACTGTAAGTAATTTGAAAGAAAAGACATATTTTTCTTTACATGACCTAGTACAGTGGCTTGTAGGTAGTAGAGCACCTAAAGCAAACATTTCCTGTGTTGATTAAATTTATATTTCATTTTTATATAAATATAGAACATATAAGAAGGCTCATAAGGAAATTTAAACACTACATTATACTTTTCATAAAACACACCATTTATTTTAATGTTCTATTCAAGCTTTGAACACAATGTACTAATATATTTGGCTTCATCAGTTATACTCTTTCTACCACATCATATAGCCTCATTTAAATAATGTCATGTACATATTTCAAAGCAAGAAGTACACATTGCTCTTTCCAGACCAGCAAGCTGTAAGAACTTATATTTTATATCAGGTATATCAACAAAGGAGTAGAAATATATATATATAAATAATCTTAGCATTTAAGTACCTTAAAAATCATCAACAGCATTATTTTTTAAGAGATAGGATCCTGCTCTCTAGCCCAGACTGGAGTGCAGTGCCATGATTACAGCTCACTGCATTCTCGAATTCCTGGGCTCAAGGGATCCTCCCACCTCAGCTTCTTAAGTAACTGGGAGTACAGGTGGACACCACCAGGCTTGGCTAAATTTTTTTATTTTTTGTAAAGATGGAGTCTTGCCATCTTGCCCAGACTGGTCTGAAACTCCTGAGCTCAAGCAATCCCTCTGCCTTCGGTCTCCCAAAGTGGTGAGATTACAGGTGTGAGCCACCACATCTGGTAAAAGTCATTTTCTAATTAGCAAATGAGACATATTATCACAAGTAATCACTATGAAAATTAAAATAATTTTACAGTTTAGAAATTCATTTTAAAATCTTTGTGATTTTCTGCTTATAGAAGTAATATATTTCTTAAAAACTCAAACATGTTAGAAAGTCTCTTATACCCATCTCTTTGAATTTTCCCCATAGATATTTCAGTGGGACTTTCCATATTTTTACTGATACTCAAACTACAAGTTTTACATTTGATATTAAGCATTACTACTTTTACCTAGTCCTCTAAAGCCTAGTTAATAGCAGAATTTATCTATTAATAGTTATCAAGGTTACATATAGGTTTATAATTTCAAATGCTTATACAAGGCTTATTAAACCATGATGGTACTGATTTATGCATTATTCATTATTATGTATTGGTATACTGTTATGAAAGATTATTTAGTTGTTTTATGCTCTCAACTCATGAATCACCCATATGTGGGTACACGCACACACATATACATACACACACACACACTCTCTCTCTCTCTCTCTCTCTCTCTCTCTCTGTCTCCCCTCTTTCATCTTCCAAATGCAATCATACTATAATTTTGGGATTAGATTTATCCTCTACATTCACATTTTATGCTGATGTAGATATTACTAAATCCAAACCACATAGCACATTGTGATAATAGTCTCCTTTCTTGATATACCTTTTTTTTCCCCTTGGTGTTATAACCTACCTCATTGGATGATTTGCCTAGTTTCTATATAACTACTACTAATCTTCCTCTCAACATTTTTTAACACAGCAGGTTATTTTATGCATTTCAATCTGTTTCTTTGGGACAATGCTTTTGGATATCTACACTCTGCTACTTCAATCTGAACTAGTGCTCTCTGGGCCTGTTACACAGGTTATTGTCCTGATTGTTCATCATCCTTTTGGGTACCTCCTTTGCCTGGCCAGGTACTGGGTCTTTCTCTTTTTCAGTTTGCTTTCTGTTAAGAAGGTGCACATTCTCCAATAACTTGCTGAAAAAAGATACATGGAAGATACATTTTTGAGGAACTTTTGAATTATAACTATTTTTATTGTACTATAATAGTTTATTGGGAGTTTAGTTATCTTCTTAGTCTGTACCACAGTAACAGAATATCATAGGCCAGGTGACTTATAAGCAACAGAAATTTATTTCTCACAATTCTAGAGGCTGAGAAATCAAAAATCAAGGCAGATTTGGTGTCCGGTGATGACATCCTTTCTGATTTCCTAGAAAGCCATCTTCTCACTGCATCCTCACAGGGCAGAAGGAGTGAGGAAGCTTTCTGGGACCTCTTTTATATGGTTGCTATCCCATTCATGAAGGCTCCACTGTCACGACCTACTCACCCACCAAAGGCCCCACCACCACACCACCTAATACCCTTACATTTAACATTAGGATTTCAATACATGAAGTCGAAGGGGTGGACACAAACATTCAGTCTATACCAGTTATGGAATTTTACTTTAGATAGCACTTTCCCTAAGAATTTCGAAGGAATTGCTCCCTGGAATTTCCCAAATACAACACTATTCTCATTCTGATTAATTCTAATTCTAATTAATTCCTGATCACTTGTATAAATTGCAGTTACTTTTTCCTCTGAAATATTTTAAGATTCGTTAATTTATTCTACACATATTTATTGAGCACCTATTATGTGCCAGGCTCTATTCTTACAACTGAGAATACAGAAGTAAGTGAAAGACACAAAAATGTCTATCCTCTGGGCACTTATATTCTACCAGGGGGAATAAATAATATAAAGATAAATAAGTAAAACACATAATGGGTTAGACGGTGATAAGTGCTAAGGAAGAAAACAAAACAGTGAAAAATCCAAACAAATGAAATTTTAGATAGGGTAGCCAGGGAAATGACTTTTGAGTGAAGTCTTGAAGGATGTAGGGACATCAGTGGGTGAAGACAATGGCATTCCAGGCAGAGGAAATAACAAAGACTCTGAGGGAGGTATGGTGACTTTGGACGGTCTACTTAGCTAAGCTAATTTCAAGGAGTTTCCAAGTGTGGTTCTTGGCTAGGATTGGCCACAAGAGACATTTATTCAAGTTTGGAAAGGTAAAAATGTCCATGAAAAAGGGCACTAACTTCTCCAACAGAGAATGCTCCACCTGCAGCATTGGAGCTAGAGTTTGGAGGTGGTAAGAGAACCCACTTCACTGTGGGTTCTGAAGAGAGACATGTGAGTTCCATTTCATCATTGGTTCCAGCTCCTTCTCAAGGGTCTCATATTTCAGTTGATCTCCCCCACTTTCTATCTGTCTTTTCTTCCCAAATTCCTGCCATGCTAATTTCAGAATTAGCATCATATGCAGAAGCAACAGAAATTTATAAATTGTTTAACAAGCTACCTCAATTACATAAGGTCAGAGCTCTAAAATTAATCCCTTATTCTAGGTCATTCATAGTGGTTCTTTTTCTTGGATCTCATACAGCAAGATAAGGTCTAGCTTGTGGGAGGAGCAGCAAAAAGGCCAATGTGATTGTAGTGGGGCAAACAAATGGGAGAATGACAGGAGGTGAGTTAAAAGAGGAAAAGAGACCAAATAGTGAAGTTCTTAAAAGTTATAGCTATGATATTTTACTCTGATAAGATGGAAAATCACTGGAAAATTTGAGGTAGAAGAGTGACATGATCTGACTAATACTTGTAATCCAATCATTCTGACTGCTGTTTAGGAGAAAGATGAAAGGGAAGCAAGGGCAGTGGCAGGGAGGCCATTTAGGACATTATTTTTAACAATCCAGGCAAGATGTTATGGAGACAAGAGATGCTGATGACTTAAACCAGAGTACTGACATGATAGTGGTGAGAAATAGTTGAGCTCTGGACTTCTAAAAGTTAAAATTTATATGCTCTGCTTACATAACAGGTATATTATCTTTTGGCCTGTGCAACTGAAAAGTATGGAGTTGCCATTCACTGATATAGGAGAGACTGGAGGTGAAACAGATTTTGAAAGGAAGATTAAAAGCTTAATGCTAGATGTATGAAATTAGACATACTTATTAGACATTTTAATAGAGAACTAGAAGACAGTTGGATATACTGGTATGGAGTTCGGGGCTGGTGATAAAAATTGGGATGTGGTCAGCAATAAATAGTATTTAAAATAAGGAAGCCAGTTGAGATAAGCTAAGAAATAAGCATAGCTACAAAAGAGATGTTCCAGGGCCTAGAGATTTAGAGACTTCCACAGACATTTAGAAATCAGCGTCGTGAGAACGAACTAGCAAAAGATACTCATAAGTGGTCAGTGGAGTAGAACTCCAGCCAGGAAACTGTGATATTCTAAAAGATAGCAAAGAAAATATATCAAGACAGGAGTGATCAATTATATCATATACTGCCATGGGTCAAGTAAGATGAGAATGGACCATTGTATTTAGCGACATGGAGGTAATTATTAGTTAATGAACCTGGTGGCATGTTGGAGCAAACCTAGTTGGTTCAGGTGAGCATGGGAGAAAATAATTTGGAGACACTGAGTATAGACAACTCTTCCAAAGAATTTTATTACAAAGGGAGGAAGACTAATGAGGTGGTAACTAGAGGAGATATGGGGTCAAGAGTTTTTTTTTTAAAGGTGTGAGAAAGTAATAGTGATTTGTATGCTGTTGGGGATGATCATCTATAATGGGGAAAGCTGATGGTGTGGTAGAATGGAGAATGGCTGGAGCAGTGTTCTTGTGAGGGGTTAGATCTAGTGCTCAAGAGCTAGGGTGGGCTTTAGGGGGAGTGTGCCTAATGCATGCCCCAAAACAGGAAAGAATGAAGAATATGTGGGCATGGATGTAGGAGGATGGGTAGGTGTAGAGAGCCAGGCTGTATGAGTTCTTCTTTGATGGCTTCAGTTTCCTTGGCAATATAGAAAGCAAGGGGACAGCCGAGAATGGGTGCGGGGAAATGTTGGAGGTTGGAAGAGAGGGACACAATGTGAAGTAGTTGTCTGGGAGAGGGAAGGGTACTATCATCTGATTGCTAGGAATCAGTAAGGGACCACTTGAACTTAATGATCACTGGCTTCAAAATTACACCAGTCAATACGACTGTTTGTTTTCCCATCTTTGTGTTCCACCTGCACTTGGTACAGAAATGGAGTGGAGAGACATTTAATTTAACCAGGTTGTGCTTTTGCTCAGAACAGATGTGAAAGTACAAGAAGGACAGATATTAAGGTTCTGTCCAAGGAATTGGTTAGAATAATCGACAACTGAGTTTAAACTGAAGGAGATAAGCAAGGACATGAGGAGGGTGAGGGACTGAGAAGGATGGTTAAGCTCAGTGGATGTTTTCTGATCCCTGTGTTTCAAAGTGTCTCGAGATGTGCTGTGGTGTGGGTCTTTTCCCATTCATTGAGCGTGATGCTCTTTTGGTTTTTCAATTTATGTCCTTCAGTTCTGGGAAATTATACTGAATTTGTTGTTTGTCTTCCCCTCCACATTCTCTATTTTTTCTTTTTGAGGTTCCCTTTATTCACATATTGGGCCTAACAGGTCCTCTGATTTTTTTTTCTGATTCTCATTCTTATTTCATAAATACAATATCATCTTATAGTGCTTGGAAACATTAATTACATTTTGGGGGAATTTCTTTTTTGTTCCCTGCACTGTCTCTGTTTTTTCCAAAGTTCTTCTTCTCCAGTACAATGAAACTCTGTGTACCCATCCTCCAGCTTCAACTGTTAACAATATTTTGTCAATTTGTTTCATCTACTCTTTCACCTCTTGCACATTTATTTTAATACATCATTTGAATTTCAGTTTTAATTACAGTATATTGACATACATAATCTCCAAATGTTGGAGGCTGATTGGGTACTGCTCCACCATCGGGCTCTCATTTTCTCATAGTCCACCATGCTTATTCTCTCCATTTTCTGCTTTTGGCAACTTGGATTTCATGCTTTGTTATTTAATAATACTCCTATTAATATCTGAAACTTCCTGGCTCTCTTTTTCTCTCTGGCAAAATTACAACCTTGAATAAATTCAGAAATTTCCTTTCCTTTGCTTGCATCTAAGCAACCTAGGTTTGTTGGAGAACACCCCAGTAGAGGAAAGACTGGCTCCTCCCTAAATTTATAATCACTGATCTCAAGTAGGACCTCAACACTGCTTAGAAATTTTACTACATTTTCCTGGTCAATTCATTCTCTGTCCTTCTCAGCAACAACTTAAAAGAAATTCATATTTATCCAACTTTCAGTCTCACCCCCTACCTTCCCCTTCATAATCAGAAGAAAACTTAGCCAGTTACTGTTGGAAAATAGAATCCATAAAACATGAACTCTTTCAGCTTCCCAAACTCAAACTTACTCTTATGCTTAGTGACCTGTTAGCTATCCCTCTGCTATTCTCTCTCTCTCCACTAGAGGAGCTGTCTCTTTTTCTTTCTGAGACCAATTACTTTACCTGTGCTTGGAACCCAGTCGTATTCTACTTTCAGAACACTTACGTTATCTATTATGCCTTCTCTTTTACACCTAGACTCTCTCTCCTTCCCATCAGCTTTTAAATATGCTCGAGACTCTTCAGTTAGAAAACAAACAAAAAACTTTTCCCTTCTTCAATCTACATCTATTCCACCTCTTTTCTTTCTTGTTGCAAAACCTACTAAAACATCAGCCTATTCTGATCTTACTTCTATCTCCAACTCTTGATTAAAACAACAGTTACTCAAGTCAGCAATGATTCTCACGCTTTTACATTTTTTTCAGTCCTTATCTCACTTTGCTTCTCAGCAGTATCCAACTCTGTGGACCTGCATTTCTGAAACACTCTCTCTTTACTTTTGTGACACAGCACTATCCTATTTTTACTTTAACTTCGTACTTTTCTAATTAATCATTCTCTCCTCTTTTAAAGACTCATTTCTCTTTATCCAGCATTTAAATTTTAGAATTCCTTCAGACTCCTAAGTCCTTTTTTCTTCTTGCTGTAAACTCTCACCAGGTGATTTCACTTATGCCCTTGAGTTCCTTCACTTCTCCATAGATAAGCCTAATCTTTATATCTCTTCTGATCTCTAAATACAAAAACTATTTACTATCTTCATTTGTATGTCTCAAAGGCCCCTAAAAATCAACATATTCTAAACTTAACTTGTGATCTTGGTGGATGATAAAAATCACCATATTCTAAACTGAACTGAGATCTGATGATATGTTTCCTACCTCAGTGATCACATCAGTATCTATCCAGCTATGCAAGCTAAAGACCAAGGAGTCATCTTTTCTACCTCCCATCTCCTTCTTTTCTGTGGCTTATATCTAATTTGTCACCAATACCATCTAACTGGTGCCCTATAGCTACTCTGAACCCCAACAATCTATTCTCCAAAAGGCAGGCAGAGTAAATTAATCATATCATCTCTCTCACCCAAGCACACCTAAAACCCTTCATTGGTTCTCTATTGTTTTTACAGAAAACAACCAAAATCTCAAGATGACCTAAAACAGATGACTTATAAGCCACTGCCTTGACCCTATTTATGTTTCTGGCCTATTGCACAGCAGTGCTGATCATTTAGTTTCTTGAAAATACCATACTTCCTCTTATTATTGGCTCTGGATCCAAGCTGTTTCCTCTCTCTGGAAAGTCCTACTAAAATCCCCCATTGCTCTGCCAGGATAACTCCTCTGTGTCACTCAAGGAAGCCTTCCCTGACTATCTGGGTCAATGCCCTTAAGTAGGTATGTGCTTTCAGGCAACCACACATTTTTATTGGTGTGGTTCTTTGATTAGTTATTATAAAAATTAGCCTATTTTGCATTAAGACCTATTGAATTCTCAGCCTCTCAACAGTGCCTGACACATTTGATAATGCTCAATAAATGATAGCTAAATACACAATATACACATTTTTTTCTATAAATGTATCATGAATAGTTTAAACTTTCAGTGAAATTGCGATTTCCAGGAAGGTTGTAAAATCAGGCTTAGAAAGCAGGTCAAGGGACGGCAGACTGGGCAGCAGGGAATACTGTGGTCAAAATCAGGGGCCTGGAACCTCACTGCAAGGTTCGTATAGCATAATGTCTTCAAGGTTCATCCAAATTGTAGCATGTGTTAGAATTTCCTTCTTTTTTGAGGCTGAATAATATTCTATTGTATCTATATACCACATTGTGCTTATCCATTCATCCATCAGTGAACACTTGGGTTGCTTCTCACTTTGGCTATTGTGAGTAATGTTGTTTTGGGCATAGATGTACAAATGCCTATGGAAGTCCTTGCGATCAATTCCTTTTGTTATATAGCCAGAAGTGGAATTGCTAGATACACACGGCAGTTCTATTTTTAATATTTTTAGGAACTGCCATCTGTTTTTTCCACAGTGGCTACACCATTTTACATGTCCACCAGCAGTACACAAGGGTTCCAATTTCTCCATATCCTAGCCAACATTTACTATTTTCTGTTTGTTTGTTTTTTATAAAAACTATCCTGGTGGAAGTGAAGTAGTACCTCATTGTGGTTTTGATTTGCATTTCTCTAACAATTAGCAATGTTGGGCATCTTTTCATGTGTTTATTGGCCATGTATACATCTTTTTGGAGACATCTCTATTTAAGTTCTTTGCCTGTTTTAAAATCAGGTTGTTTATTTGTTGTTGAGTTGTCCCTTTGACTCTTGAGATCATGCTTTTTTTCTTGCCAATTCATCTTCTAATGACTCCGAAAGCATTGGGAAATAAGTGGAAAGATGAAAAGTTAGCAAAAAATGGTATTCTACTCTAATGGGTATGATTGCTACATCTGGTTCTATATAAGCAAGGCAGTTTCAAAGCCTCAACAGATGGTGCACAGCAATTGAGCTTTGCTGATAGAGTTACAACAAATTCCATTAAATTAAAAGTCCCACTTAGCAGATGCCTTCAACAGTTGTTGTCCTCTCTGAAGCTAATCTCTGTAGCAAAGATATTGTTCTTTTGGTGTTTGTCATTTGTAATGTGTTTGGGTCTTTGAAATTGGAGATTTTTCAGTGAAATACTATATTAGTATGTTGGCGGTAGCTTATTTCAGCAGAGTTGAGGGGTAGGAGGATAAAGAGATAAAACATACTTTCATCTCTGACAAAAAGGCACAAAGGAGGTGGTTCATTAATAATCCAGTAAAAAGTTCCCAAACAGGACATGCATGTATGACTTTATTTACAAAAATGTCCAACATATCTTAAGATTATTTTGCTAAAGATTGCGACATACTATTAGTTTTAAAGAAAGTTAAATATATAAATTATTTTTTATCCCAGCAAAATCACTAAAATAGAACTCTACCTACAGCTCTTATAATTACTGTTGTTAGATTTTCTAAATATCAATAGTTGCTTATCAAAACTGGTAAAAAAATACAAGCAAATCTATGACTAGGCAATTAAATTTTATTGCATGAAAGTAATATTTAATACAAGATTGAGATGATTTATCAAAATATTTCATCCTGTAAAGTCTTACCAAGTCCTTTAGAGACCAGAATTTTCCTTTGTACAAATCATGAAACATTCCTTTCTGGAGGGTTGTTAAGAGAAGACAACACGAGATTGGAAACAGTACGGAGAAATGCAAATAAAATCAACCAGTTTATATTGCCTCTGCACATTTATTACTGGAGAATTTATCATCATTTCAAGCTCATTGTATGTCCAAAGCAAATTCATTATTTTTAACCTTTTGGATGTTCCTAATAACCATCTCTTATCTCCATTTCTAAGTCCAGTCCCTCACTCAACAACCATGAAGGCAGCAAGTTCTTCTTGGTCTAATTAACTGCAAAAATCTGGCAGAACTAGACTTCTTTAAATCTTGCTTTCATCTCTATTCTTCCCAGGCAGTATAAACATTTTTAATGGCTCCTTGTTTAATCTCACATTCAAGTCTTTTAAACTCTAGCCTTCCAGAGTTCTCATAATTGGGCCTTACCTTGTCTATGCAACAATATTTGTCCTTCCCTCCCAATGAACAATCTCTGGTCTATGGGTCCCTTCCCTCACTGTTCTGCCTCTTGCCCCCCCACCCATATTAGTCAGGGTGGGTTCTCTAGAGGGACAGAACTAATAAAATAGATGTATATATGAAGGGGAGCTTATTAAAGAATATTGACTTCACAATGTAAAGTACCACAATAGGTTGTCTGCAAGTTGAGCAGCAAGGAAGCCAGTCCAAATCAGCAAAACCTCAAAACTAGGGAAGCTGACAGTGCAGCCTTCAGTCTGTGGCCAAATGCCCAAGAGCCCCTGGCAAACCACAGGTGTAAGTCCAAGAGTCCAAAAGCTGAAGAACTGGGAGTCTAATGTTTGAGGGCAGAAAGCATCCACCATGGGATAAATACGAAGGATGGAAGACTCAGCAAGTTGGCTTCTCCCACCTTCTTCTGCCTTTATTCAAGCCCTGCTGACAGCTGATTAGATGGTGCCCCCCACCCCACCCCACATTGAGGGTGAAGTCTGCCTCTCCCAGTCCACTGACTCAGATGTTAATCTCCTTTGGCAGGCACTCTCACAGACACAACCAGGAACAATAATTTGCATCCTTCAATCTAATCAAGTTGAAACTTAATATTAAGCATCATACCACCTCTTGCCTCTGGCTTCTCTACCCAAAACCTAACCACTGGAGTCCTGATCCATTTCCTGCTTTCAATTCCTGTAGTGCTCAGAGCTTCAACTTTTCAGTTTATATCCTAATTATACACTGTTTCTGTGATTTTTATACTTGTGAGTCACCTCTTTCATTATATTATAAACTCCTTGAAGGTAGTTTAAAGGTTTCAGTGGAAACTCAGTCAGTTCACATAGGGTTCCAGTGACTTCTCACCACTTCCACCACCAATGCCTCCAAATCCCCAACTAGAACTGCTACAATACCCAAGGGACTGATCTCTCTCTGTCCATTGTTGTTCCACAATCGATTTGCCACCCTGCAACCAGTGATCTTTGGGAAACACAAATCTAATCCAGACACTCCCCTGCCTAAAACCTCATTGGATGGGGCTGTGTTCCAATAAAACTTTACTTACCAAAACATGTGATGAGTCAGATTTGTTTGCTGACCACTGATTTAGATTAGCTAGAGTTATAGAGGTAAGAGAAAATTGGTTATTCCAATCACAATGAAAACAAACCTTCAGCAAGAATTCTCACACCCTAGGTGTTTACTAAGCCAATCTTCCAGTCAGTGGTTGACTCAAGAATGAACTATGACTCACCTCTGGCCAGTATGGAGAGGAGGCATACTGAGGGCATCTGGAAAAGTCCTCCTACTCTTAATAAGCAGTTGCTGGTTTGCCCCTGGCCACTGCCTGTAATGGCTGTGATATCTGGAATCACTACAGCCACTAGCCTGAGGATGAAGCTTAACTGAGGAAGGAAGAACCAAAAGATGGAAAGAGCCAAATCAACCAACCCTTTGGACTTCCCATGAAGGGGAAGTTACTGTGTAACCTCATCAGAAATGACGGTTTCTGTAAACTGAAGCTGAAAGTGTCCTAATTGATTCAATTGTATATCTCCCCAAATTTATTTTAGTTACAAATACTGCCGAAACACCTGGTATCCTCCATGTAGGGAATTTCTTGTTTCTTTTAAGAGACATCATCATGGTATTTTACCTTTCCTTGAAAAATCGTCAGGCGTTGAGGCTGCCATTTCAAATCAGGAAAAAAGGAATAGCATTGCCCAGTTATTCTTTAATATGTATGCTCTTACCCAAGAGTAAATACCCTGGAAGCCCCAGCCCTGGTTTTGGAGCCAATTCTTTTTAGGCTCCTCCTCTGACTCAACATAGCCTGACATCATTGACCACCTATCCTGCAGTCATTCTGTCCACTCATCTTTCCTGCAATCAGAACCTTGATTTTGTTCAGCTGTCAGGATACTGCATACTTTAGAAAAGATTGACCCTTTCCCTAGCTCTAGGGAGGATAATCTTGATTAATCTGAGTCCAACATGGAAATTCTATTTTCCCTGCTAGTGAATGATTTAAGAATGGGTATGTCTAGAATTCTGAATAGTGACTGGGGGAGAGTTTTCTGTCTTAAAAGGGGATACAAGAGAGACTTTTTCTGTTGTAAAGTACTTGAAGCTGCTGCAGCCATCCTACAAGCCAGAGTCAAAAGCTAACATGATGAGCAAAGCACAGCAGAAGAATGAGGAGAACCTGGGTCCTAAACAATGGGCACATGCCAATGAGTTAACTAAGCCCAGAATCATGCTACCTTAGACTTTTTATGCTATCTTTCTACGCCAATTGAGTTGAATGTTCTGTTCAATGCCACTGGAACCACACCAAATGGAACATTCACTGATAAGTTGCTGCTGGGAAAATTGTATCTGGGTTCCTCCACTTGTCTATACAGGTTAAGAAGAAACAGCATGATGTTTTTACTGCACTGATCTCTCTCTGAGGTAGTATGTATACACTGTGCACAGGTAAATGATTTTATAGAATCTATGAAGACTACACTGATATAGTCTTACAATATTAGGCAAGCCTAATGAATAAGTCAGAATGTTTTACATACCTCAGACAAATTAGAATTTACATATACTTTATATTACAGGCTACTAAATCAATCACTTTAAAATTGGCACCAGGGATTGTAGTAAGATCATCAGACCCGCTAATAAATTTAGAAAACTTATCACAAGATAATCTTGAGTTTTTGATATCAGATTTTCAGGCAGTTTGTTGTTATTTAATTTAGCATTCTTTAATTATCAAAGCAAAACATGAGAACCAGTTTTGCAGAAAACAATTTTGCCCTTATCACTTCATCTTCACATGTGGAAAATATTCAAAGTTTGTTTAAAAACCTCTAATGCGGCCAGGTGTGGTGGCTTACACCTGTAACCACAGCACGTTGGGAGGCCAAGGCGGGTGGATCACTTGAGGTCAGGAGTTTGAGACCAGCCTGGCCAATATGGTGAAACACCATCTGTACTAAAAGAATTACCAGGGCATGGTGGCACATGCCTGTAATCCCAGCTGATAGTGAGGCAGCTGATGCAGGAGAATCGTTTGAACCCAGGAGGCAGATGGAGGTTGCAGTGAGCTGAAATTGCGCCACTGCACTCCGGCCTGGGTGACAGAGCGAGACTCCATCTCAGGAAAAAAAAACAAAAAAAAACCAAAAAATGTCTCTGATGCTCGGACAAATAACTAATGCATGTGGGGCTTAAAATCTGGGTGACAGGTTTATAGGTGCTGCAAACCACCATGGCACATGTATACCTATGTAACAAACCTGTACATTCTGCACATGTATCCCAGAACTTAAAGTAAAAAAACAAAACAAAAACAAAACATACACACACACACACACAAAAACCTCGGATGCTCTGTTTTTTCCCTCTTTTATAATTAAAAATACAATTATTGTTCTTATTCTCTTTTGTTTGGACACATTTTAGAGCCTTCCAAATGTAGTGATTATAACTTTTTATTGAATTACTACAAAGAATGATAATAATAATTATTATTGCATTAGTATAAAGAATACAGAAAATCTTTGTCTCTATAATATCCCAAGGAATGATAAATTGTCAGCATTTCTTTTAGTGTTAATTCATGGAAAATTAAAGAGAATATGGTATATTTTTATACTTATTTAGTTTAGTTTTTAAGTGAAACATTCCGCAGAATGACACACAAAATTGTGCAGTTTTAGAGTTAAATAGAATAAATCATTCTTACCAAGGTTATGTAAAAGTATCATTGCTCTTGCCCTATATTTTTTTAAGGAAAGCTTATTCTGGAAAGGATCAGCAGAATAATGAGAGAGAGGACTTAGGTATAATCTTCCTAATGAAATCAATATTCATCTCCAAATACAAGTAATATTTAGACTAATTTTCTTTTTGAAGTTTGTGTCAATGTTACATGGGAGGAAGATGAAACTCATATTGACTTTTGACTCTTCCATTGGTCCCCATCCATTATGCATTGTATTCTCTTGTCTATTGTGTTCAAAAAATTTAAATGAAAATTTTAAATAGAGAAGGGAGGAAGTGACTAGGCTTTCTCTAACATCCCTGTCATTAATATGTCATTCACCTCAAAATATGTCAACTGAAAATACTGCAGAATTGCCATAATGAGCTAGTTACTGCTTTTCTTCTCTCCAAGTTCCTTGCCCATTCAAAGCTCTAGAGGAAAAAAAGGACTCCTCAATAATACATTCACCATTCACTATGAATAATACATAGTGAACATTTATGTCATGTAGGTTTTCAAGAACTCTCACATATATTATTTATTTGATTCTACTAATAATTATGTGAAGAACATAAAACACTTAAAACATAAAAGAGGATTCTTAGCAATTACTAGCAATTAAGATGGCACTATGAAAGGTCATCTGACCCTCCCTCCTGACTTGCTCTCTATGATAAAGAAAACATAAATATCAGTCAGTCATATTCAGAAATCAACATAAGAATGTGAAAAATTCTTACAATGAAGGAATGTTGCTGTCGTCTGAAGTGGAGGAACAGCATCCAAGAATGTGGCCTGGAACAGGAGGGCACCAGGGATCACAGACGAAGGACGGATCATTTTATTTCCCCCACTACTGCAGGACAAGATATCAGCAGTGCCAACCCAAACTAGGGTATAAGATCAGGACAGGAGTCTGGCTGGAGAAATCCATTGTCCAGGCTGGCAAAATGAAAAATTTATTAAAATATATTAAAATCTAAATAAAGAAGGACCCAACAACAGCAATAACAAAATTAAAGTATAATCCAGTACTAAAACTCCAAATGGTATCAACATCAGTATAGAGATGGTACAATAGAAATTAAGAAGTTCTTGCTAAAATTCTTAACTATTTGGGGATAGGTGGGTCAGATTCAGAGATTAATAACATTTAAACAGGTTGAGAAATAAACATAACTATTAGTCTTATAAGTTAGAGCTAACCACTAGGTGTTTTAAAAATAGAATTTACAACTCTAAAACTACTAGAAAAGAATTTAGACTGAGTATGATGGTGCATGCCTATAATCCCAGCACTTTGGGAGACCAAGGAGGGAGGATCGTTTGAGCCCAGGAGTTTGAAACCAGCCTGGGCAATAAAGTGAGACCTCATCTCCCCCCCGCCAAAAAAAAAAAAAAAAAAAAAAAAGAAAGAAAACTTAAAAATACCTGCAGTATCAGCTACTTGGGAGGCTGAGGTGAGAGAATTGCTTGAGTTTGGGAGATGAAGATTGCAGCGAGCCAAGATTGTGCCACTGCCCTCCAGTCTGGGTGACAGAATGAACTCTTCTCTCAAAAAGAAAAAAATTTAAACTATCCAGTGGAAGTTCAGAGAATGCAAAAAGAAACAAAACAAAGCATGGTAAAAAGAAACTAAAGAATAGAGATACATAAATAATTCCCAGTATTACAGTGATTACAATAAATATAAATGGGTAAAACTCAATCAAAAGTAGAGATTCTCAGATTAATAGCAAAACAAACTTCAGCAATGCATAATTTATAAGAAACACATTCAGAAAGGGATATAAAGAGTAGTTGAAAATAGAGAATAGAAAATATGTAACAGGAAAATGTGAAACAAAAGAAATCTGAAGCATCAATCTTACCACACAAAAGAAAATGTTAAGGGCAAACAAGATAGTTATATACTGGTTAAAGAAATAAGAGATCAAGAAAGCATAATTAATACATACAGTTCTTTTTTAAATTGAAGGGAAATGCATACACACACTTTTAAAGCTTTTAAGCATTCACAAAATTTAACCATATACCAGCCTACAAGAGACATTGATAAATTTGAAATATTTAACAAAACAGCAAATATGTTTTCTGCCTTCAATGCAATGAATTTAGAAGTCAATAGCAAAAGGGTCATTTAAAATTTTCACGTTTCCTAATTTAAAATTTTTCCCATATAACCCTTAGTTTCTTTTTCTTTTTTCTTTTTTTCTTTTTTTTTTTTAACTTTTTAGATGGAGTCTTGCTCTGTCGCCCAGGCCAGAGTACAGTGGTATGATCTTAGCTCACTGTAACCTCTGCCTCCCGAGTTCAAGCGATTCTCCTTCCTCAGCCTCCTGAGTGGCTGGGACTACAGGTACGCACTGCCACACCCAGCTAATTTTTTGTATTTTTAGTAGAGACAGGGTTTCACCATATTGGCCAGGCTAGTCTCGAACTCCTGACCTCATGATCCACTCGTCTTGGCCTCCCAAAGTGCTGGGATTACAGGTGTGAGCCACTGTGCCAACTCTTAGTTTCAAGAGTAAATAACAAGTCAGGTTACGTAAAGTTTAGGACTCATTGAAAATACAAGTATTATATGTCAAAAATGTATGATAAACAGTTAGAATAATACTTAGAGAAGTCACAGACTTAAATTGGTCTACCAAAAAAAGTAATATTTAAAACAAATGACTGGCTGGGCATGTTGGCTCATGCCTGTAATCCCTACACTTTAGGAGGTTGAGGTGGGAGGATTGCTTAAAGCCAGGAATTAGAGACAAATCTGGGCAACAAAATGAGACCCTGTTTCCAGGAAAAAAAGTGTTGAACGTGGCGGCATGCACTTGGAGCTCAGGTGTGGTGGCGGGCGCCTGTAGTCTCAGCTGCTCGGGAGGCTGAGGCAGGACAATCGCTTGAACCCAGGAGGCAGAGGTTGCAGTGATTCGAGAGCGTGCCACTGCACTCCAGCATGGGTGACACAGCAAGACTCCATCTCAAAAAAAAAAAAAAAAAAAGGACAATTTGTTTATGCAATGTAAAAGATAGAAATATGGTAAACCTGTGACAAAAAGAGACAGTAAAATGAGAGAAGATGCAAATAAATCAGTAAAACAAAGTTCTCTAAATCTCAAATGTTAATGATAAAAATTAATGTCTAAGTACTGCAGGATCTGATTATGTGTTGAGTGGATAAAATAAGTTTTGTATGTGAGGGCTTTTCACCAAAGTCTCTATATCTAGCCAACGTTTCCAAGATTATGTTTTAAATTGTCAACAAAAACCATGATCCTATTGTTATTAAGAAAAAAATCACTCCCAAGTATAAGTGAGAATATGCAAACAGATAGTGCAAATAAGATAAAGTAAATAAATCTTAATTTTATACATAAAAAAGAAAAAAGGCACTCATTAAAATCAGAAACTTCCCAAAGAACAACATATTTTGTATAGAAAGAAATCCTTTAATTACTCCCTTAGGCAAGTGGAAATGATGGACAAAAGCCCACTGCAAGGGAGCAGAGTCATCTGAGTAAAAAATAGCTATAGCCACATAGAACCTCAGAGCTGAGGATGCTAAACATCTTGCAATGCCAAGGACAGCCCAAGGCTGGACATGGTGGTTCACACCTGTAATTCCAGCACTCATGGAGGCCGAGGAGGGTGGATTGCTTGAGGTCAGGAGTTTGAGAAGGACAGCCCTACGTGACCAGGAATAGCTTGTCCAATATGCCAATAGGTTGCCATCGAGAACAAATTATTGGCTTACCCAGGATTCCCCCTGTTTGGTTTCTGGTCCATATTTTTTTCCAGCACCACTCTGTCTTCATGAAGGAATATTATTTTATAGAAAAGGGCTTCTAAGATAACCTGATGGGCAATGTGAGATTGGAGGAGGAAACAAATATTTCTGGAGGTAGCTTACTGAGTGAGGAAAGAGTACTGACAATTTGTAAGTCAATAATGTAAGAGGAAAGAAAGCATTATCTATTTATTTTCATATTTGCTCTTATATCAGGCCACAGCAAGTAGCTTTGCATGTATATGCCTATTATATTAAAAATGATACTAAATTTTTAAAAACTGTTTTTATTTTCATAGGTTTTTGGGAAACAGATGGTATTTGGTTCCATGAGTAAGTTCTTTAGTGGTGACTTTTGAGGTTTTGGTGCACCCATCACCCGAGCAGTATACACTGAACTCAATTTGTAGTCTTTTATCCTTCACCTCTTTTCCATCCTTCCCCCTCCCCGAGTCCCCATAGTCCATTGTAAAAAATGATAGTTAATTTTAAGAAAATTCTGTCAGTAATCTTTAGGTCTTACTTTCCCCCCTCCCTTTCTATCCCCTTTGCTGGCTTTTGTGATGCAGAATCAGAGTCAAGGTTGGAAAGAAATATAATTGGAAATGAGTATGTGGTCAAATTCTCCTCAATAGAGAGAAGAAAAAAACAGAGATTGGAGGAAAAGAAGAAAAATAAGCTCAGGTTTTCAAGGAAGTTTTGTTTTTGGAATGGGAGCAAGGCTTTGGGAGAGATACGGAATGAGAGAGAGCAAAGGAATCAGAAAAAAATTTTAAGAGATGTTGTAGGTTCAGGATTCATTCCCACATCATAGTCTAAGAGACATGAGTATGAAGATTGAAATCACTTTTGTTTAGTTTCAGATATTAGATTATATTCATCTGAATATGACATGGAGGCTGAGACCAGGCCACAAGGCCCTGAGATAAATTTGGTGACATCTGTTAACTTAGTTAATTTTTTTAATGCTAGAAATAGGTAATATTCTCATTTTATAAGGGAGGAAATCAAGGCTCAGGTGTGCTTTCCCCAAATTACTCAGATTTTAAGCAGTGAAATGGGTTTCTAACATAGATCTGATGCCAAATTTATGCTAATATCTTACACTAAACTGTCTTTTTTCTTTAGTCTTCTATTTTTCTCTCTTTTTTTAAAAAAACTTTTATTTTAGGTTCAGGGGTACATGTGCAGGTTTTTTATATAGACAAACTTGTATCATGGGGGTTTGTATACAGGTTATTTCATTACCCAGATACTAAGCATAGTACCTAATTGTCATTTTTGTCTGTTCCTCTCCTTCCTCCCACCCTCTACCCTTGAGTAGGCCCCCATGTCTGTGGTTCCCTTCTTCATGTCCATGAGTTCTCACCATTTCGCTCCCAAGTATAAGTGAGAACATGCAAACAGATAATATTAAAGGACTTCGGTTTTGATTTAGGGGCATAAGTATCTCAGAAACAGATTATGTTTGTATCTGTGTTAGTAGAGCATAGGCTAACACTGAGGGTCTTTTTTTTTTTTTTTTCCAGAATTACATTGAAATGTTCATCTCACCTAACCCATTCTTTGATTTGGATATATTCCATCCAGTAGTAGTTTAGCACTCGAGACAAACCTAAGGTCAAGACTTTTCACTGACTATAATAATTCTGTGGCCTCAGTTTCTTATCTCTGTCCCCATGTCACAGGGTCACACAAGGTGTTTTGGGAATTGAGGGAGCATGCCAACAACAGTACCTACAATAGAGAAAGAGTTCAATAGACGGTGCCTCCTCCTCTTCCACATGATTTTTTTTTTTTTTTTTTTAGATGGAGTCTCATTCTATCTCCCAGGCTGGAGTGCAGTGAGTGCAGTGGTGCAATCTCGGCTCACTGCAACCTCTGCCTCCCAGGTTCAAGCGATTTTCCTGCCTTGGCCTCCCAAGTAGCTGGGATTACAGGCGCTTGCCACCACACCCAGCTGTTTTTTTGTATTTTTACAAGAGATGGGTTTTCACCATATTAGCCAGGCTGGTCTGGAGCTCCCGACCTCGGGTGCTCCACCTGCCTCTGCCTCCCAAAGTGCTAGGATTACAGGGGTAAGCCACCGTGCCCTACCCACATGATTATTATTAACTCCCTGGAGTAGAAGTTGCTGCCAAACAGAAGTCTGCTCAAGTGTAAGCAGCACCATGCCCAGGTCACTCTCCAGCTTTCCACTCATGTGATAAGCTTCCTGGAGCTTGGGGGAAAGAGGAGGACTCCTCTCCACCCTTCAGCCTGTACCATGGATGGGGTTGTATGTCCTCCCGATCTTCATCCGTTGCCTGTGCCCCTCCAGGAGGGAGGGGATTGGGAGACAAAAGGTGATGGGTTGCAGGCAGGCAGTGTGACAAGCTTGTAGGGAAGGGAACATGTACAAAAAGAGGAAGCAGGGGTTGCAGAAGCAGAATGCTCAGCTTCCCAATTTATCCTAAGGATGCGTTCATCTCACTTCACAGAGCAGTTAGGAGCAAATGAATTCCACAAGTTGAACCATATTCTTAATGTAAAAAGGAAACTTACTTTTAAAGAAAGACTGCTATTCATTTCTTTTTTTAAGTGTTCTTTTGTATCTCTTAAATTTATCTGTTTTGTTAAACTCAGGGGTTTTATACATTAATTTTTCTCAAAGCAGGAAGTACTTGAGTCCTGTTTTATACTTACCTATTTTAACTAGGTTATTTCCAGTTTTGACATAAACATGACTTTCTGGGAGATTTTAAGAATAAAGAGAAATTCAAAATCAAAATCAGCATAAAAGCAATTAAAATGAGGCTGTAATACAGTACCAGAGATTTTCTTCATCTTCTTTTCTTTTCTTTCTTTTCTTTTCTTTTTTTTTTTTTTAAAGCATATTGAATGGCTTTAAAATAAAGGCCATATCTCAGCACTTCACACGTATTAATCATTTCCTAATAACCCCTAGAAAGTGGGTTTTGTTATTATCCCCATTTGAATAAATAAGGCACGGAGATATAGAGAGGATATGACATAACTACCGGAAGCCATTGGTGGCAAGATCTCAATCAGGACATGTCCGTACAGTGCTCCGATGATCTTGTCTGCATCCCTGATCACCTATGGTCCAGATACAAACTACTCCTCTTCACTTTCATTTTAACTAGGATTTGAAGTCATTTTATTCTCTCCCAAGTACTTTGGGCTTTGAGGAAAATAAGGGAAACTCGCCACCTGGTGGCTGCTCATAGTGTGTGATAACAAGGTGGCTGCCCACTTTCTGGTTTCAAGGAAAGAGGAGAGAATGTCCCTGCCTTGTTACTCACGCCTTTCAAACTGCTAAGCTGACCTCTCCTCAAGGGCCATTGTCTTTAAAAATCCCTTGCCCTGCCTAGGTCCATTCTGATAAAAATTGGAGTAGCAGTTTTTTCTCTATGCTTCTAGAGAGGAGGTTTGATGGGACAGAGTCCAGCAATGAGAGGCCAAGATGCTCTTGACTTTATTTCGTTATCAAAAAGATCAGTATTCATGTTCTATAAGAAAGAATCCACAGTTAGCCAGAAAACTGTCCTTCAACAATAGCCAGTCCACAGCAGCTTCACATACCTTAGGCTTTAGTTTCTGATGCAGAGGAAATAACATGCAGGCATCATCCTTTGTTAAAACAACTCATGGAATTAAAATGTTGCAGGTGAATTGAATTTTTGAACATTTAATCAGAATTATCATTTGGGTATCTTGTTTTCTTAAGTACTTAATTTGCACACCACAGGGTTTGAAATGTAGGTTTTTCAAGTCTACATAGGTTCTATTCATGATTTTCAGTTGCCTGTCAGTGAATAGGTGCAAAGTTAGCTATATCAGAATCACTTGTGGAAATTAAAACATAAAAATACACAAAAAGATTCCAATTCAGTAGGTCTGTGAGGAAGCCTGGGCATCAGCATTTTTAAATGCTCCCTGGGAGGTACCGAGAAGTTGTGTGCTTGGGAGCCACTGTACCTACACCACCGTTGCTGAGCAGAACGGAAGCAAGAGGTAAAGAATGTTGGTGGTTAACACAAAAACTAGATACTGTTTTCACTTGTCAGGCCAGCAAACAGGAAGACAAACAGTAGTATTTCATTCTGGTGATGATGTGAGGACCAAAGCATTCTCATTTTCTGTTGCTTGGTGTGTAATGTGCTGCAAAAGATTAAGGAAGTAATCAGTTATTTATTTCTTTTCTTTTTTTTTTTTTTTTGTAGAGATGGGGTTTCCCTGTGTTGCCCATGCTGCTCTCAAACTCCTGGCCTCCAGTGATCCACCTGTCTCAGCCTCCCAAAGTGCTTGGATTACAGATATGTGCTGTCTCGCCGGGCCCAGACAGGTATTTTCAACATCTAAAATGTGAAATTGGCCCAGAAATTCCAATTTGGAATCCCGAATGTTGAGCTCAATGACAAAAAATGTTTATTGTAGCATTATTTGTAGTGACAAATAATTGGGAACAATAAAATCTTGGAATAAATTATAATCTATTCATTCAATGAATTATTATGCAGTATTTTAAAAGAACCAATTAAATCTGTATACTTTGATCTGGAAAGGAGTCTATGTACTATTAAAGCAATGAGTTGCTGAGTTTTATACACAACTGCTTACATACATACCTATATATTTATGTGTATGTATTTTCATTTATAAAACAAAAAAATTAATTAAGCTAGAGTATTGGGAGAAGGTAGAAACATGTGAAAGGACACAGAGTTTTTTGGTTTTTTGTTTCTTTTGAGAAGGAGTCTCACTGGAGATTGCATCACTGGGTGAGGTGGTGCAATCTCGGCTCACTGCAACCTCTGCCTCCTGGGTTCAAGTGATTCTCCTGCCTCAGCTACCCAAGTAGCTGGGATTACAGGTGCATCACCAACATGCCTGGCTAATTTTTGTATTTTTAATAGAGATGGGGTTTCACCATGTTGGCCGGGCTGATCTCGGACTCCTGACCTCAAGTGATCCACTTGCCTCGGCCAACCAAAGTGCTGGGATTACAGGCATGAGCTACCACACCCAGCCAGGACACAGAGTTTTAATATTGGATCCTTCATGATGGGAAGGGAGTGGAGGGATTACTGATTTTAAACATTTTCTTCATACATTTCAACATTTCACTCATAACAAACAGCATACCTTTCATTTGCAACTTATAAGATGCAATAAAATTTTTAAAAATGTTGATTGGGACAAAGAGTAGTGTATTACCCCTCTAAATCCCTGGTTTGTCATGCTTGCCAACAATATTCAGGTAAGATTCAAACTGTAAAAGGATGATGTATGTGTAAGGTGTAAAAAAAGATACTACAGAGAACCAATCCTATGAATCCACATAAAATTAATGAATCCAACCCAATAGTCCCATAAACAGTTTTTTGGGTTTCTTTTCCCTTTGGATAAACATAGAAATAGACTTTGCTGATCTTAAAGTGTGAAACTTATGTTTGTTTTATCTGAGTTACTTCGTCAGGAAACGACCCCTAGTTTTCTCAAACAGTATCAAAGAACTGAGACTCACCACATCATGGCATCAAGACAATGAGACTCCAGGCCCCTCATTCATTATGATTGCTTTCTTACCCCTTCCAGTTCCTGTTTTCTCACACATAGTTGCATTTCTTCCCTGCTATATAAACCCCTAATTTTCATCGCTCAGGGAGATGGATTTGAGACTGATCCCCAATCTCCTCAGCTGTAGCACCTGACTAAAGCTTTCTTCCTTGGCAAGAATTGTCTCAGTGATTGGCTTTCTGTGCGGCCAGCAGCAGGACCTACACCGAATCCCTGGTGCTTCAGTAACATTAAGGAACAGAACTTTATCGTATCTTTTTGTTTCTTCCTTGATTTACCTTTTATTTTTTAAAATTCTTTTATTTTTAATTATTATGGATACATAATAGTTGCACATATTTATGGGGTACATGTGATGTATTGATACAAACATACAATGTGTAATGCTCAAATACGGATAATCAGGATATCCATCACTTCAAACATTTATTATTTCTTTGTGTTAGGAACACTCCAAAAGTACTCTTTTAGTTCTTTTGAAAAATACAATAAATTATTGTTAACAATAGTACCCCTATTATGCCACCAAACACTAGATCTTACTCAGAGGGAGTAACTCTATTTTGTACCATTAACTATCCCCTCTTTATCCCCTGCTCCCCGCTACCCTTCCCAGCCTCTGGTAACCATCATTCTATTCTCTCTTGTCTCCATGAGGTCAATTTTTTCTTTTAATTCCCATACATAAATGAGAACATATAATACTTGTCTTTCTGTGCCTAGCTTATTTCACTTAACAAAATGTCCTCCAGTTCCATCCATGTTGGGTATATACCCATCCATGTTGCTGCAAATAACAGAATTTCATACTGTTTTTTACGGCTGCATTTGTATTTTTTGGTAGAGATGGGGTTTGACCATGTTGACCAGGCTGGATTCTATCTTCTGACCTCAAGTGATCTGCCTACCTTGGCCTCCCAAAGTGCTGGGATTACAGGAGCGAGCTACTGCACCCAGCCATGGCTCCATATAAATTTGAGGATTATTTTTTCTATTTCTGTGAAGAATGCCATTGATATTTTGATAAGGTTTGCATTGAATTTGAAGACTGCTTTGGGTAGTATGGACATTTTAACAATATTGATTCTTCCAATCTGTGAACATGGTATACCTTTCCAGTTTTTGAATCCTCTTCAATTTCTTTCATCAATGAGTTACAGATTTCACTGTAGAGGTCTTTCACTTCTTTTGCTAAGTTTATTCATAGGTATTTTATTTTATTTGTAGTGATCATTAGAGGGATTGCTTTCTTGTTTTCTTTTTCAGATTGCTGTTGGCATACAGAAATGCTACTGATTTTTGTATTCTGCAACTTTACTGACTTTCTAAACATGAGATCATATTGTCTGCAAACAAAGATTGTTTGACTTCTTCCTTTCCAATTTTAATGTCCTTTATTTCTCTTGTCATATGGTTCTGGCTAGGACTTCTAGTACTATATTGAATAAAAGTGATGAAAATTGACATCCTTGTATTGTTCTAGATCTTAGAGGAAAGGCTTTCAGTTTTCCCCATTCCATATGATGCTAGCTGTGGATTTGTCATATATGGCTTTTATCATGTTGAAGTATGTTCTTTTTATACCCAATTTGTTGAACAAGCGCCATTGATGCCTCATGAGATTGCCAAGACTCACATTCCTTCCCCTTACTCTGGATTACCTGTTAATTGTACTGGTGACTTTCCTTATAGATTCATTATATATATATATATATATATAAATGTGTGTGTGTCTGTGTGCGTACACAATGATTGATTTTTGTGAGTGTATGTATGCACGTGTATGTATATATCTCTCTCTAAACATTATATTCACAATTTTTAAATATGGACTTCACATAAGTTAAGCCATTTTTATACATATTATTCTGAAACTGTACTTGACCTTATGATCATGGCATTCATTCATATTGATGATTGTAGCTGTAGTTTCATTTTTTTGCTTTATAATACTCCAGATTCTGTCATTTTACTATAATAGTCATTAAATTTGCTTTTTAATTTATTTTTATTTTTAAGCTTTTGTTAGAGACAAGGTTGGCTGGGTGCAGTGGCTCAAACCTGTAATTCCAGCACTTTGGGAGGCTGAGGCGGGTGGATCACGAGGTCAAGAGATTGAGACCATACTGGCCAACATGGTGAAACCGGTCTCTACTAAAAATACAAAAATTAGCCAGGCGTGGTGGCAGGCGCCTGTAATCCCAGTTACTCAGGAGGCTGAGGCAGGAGAATCACTTGAACCCCAGAGGCGGAGGTTGCAGTGAGCCAAGATCATGCCACTGCACTCCAACCTGGTGACAGAGCGAGACTCAGTCTCAAAAAAGAAAAAAACAGAAAAAGAAAAAGAGACAAGGTCTTGCTATGTTGCCCAGGCTGGAGTGTGCAGTGGCTATTCACAGGTGTTGAACTCCTGGCCTTAAGTCATCCCCTGACTTTAACCTCTTGAGTAACTGGGACTACAGGTGCACACCACCAAGCCCTGTTTTCATTTTCTTTTTCAAACATCACTGCACTGCAAACATTCTTGCTCATGATTTCTATTGCACATGTGCGAGGCTTCCTGTAGGGGATATGTATAGGACAGGGATCATTGAGTTGTGGACATATAAAATGAGCAACTTTATTAAGCAATGCCAAATGGTTTTCCAAAGTGATTGCACAAATTTATTCTCTCATCTGTAGTGTATAAACGATTTGATGCTCCATACTCTCACATACACGTGAGTAGAGGACCTTTCAATATTTTATTAATTTATTCATTCATTCAACAAAGTCAGACACTATTCTAGGTACAGAGGATGTAGCAGTAAATAAAATATACAGAAGCCATTGTCTTCATGGAACTTTCTAATGGAGGAGAAATAACATAAATAAATAAAATACATAGTGTATTAGAGAGTGATGTATAAAGAAGAAAGCAAGAAATGAGAGAATGTATCTGTATGTTGAGGAGGATTTGCAGTTATGTATAGAATGGACAGAGAGGGCCTTGTTGACAAGGTGACTTTTGAGCAGGGACCTAAAGGACTTGATGGAATGAGTCATGCAGACATCTGGAGGAAGAGCTTCCCAGGCAGGGAGAATGGCAAGTTAGGAAACCTGAAAGGAGAATGCTTTGCTTGTTGGCAAAACAGTACAAAATTCAAAGCTGCTGGAGGGACATTAGGGAGGGGGAAGTTTTATAGGATGAAGTCAGAGAAGAAATGACAGCATACCATGTAGGTGCCTGTAAGTCAAAGTAAGGATTTTCACCTTGTAGGTGAAATAGGGATCCATTAAAGGGTTTTGAGCAGAGGATTGATGTGATTGAGGTTTTTAACAGAAGTCACTTGACTGACATGTGACTGGACAGGGCGAAAGCAATGAGAGTAGGCGAAGAGTACTGCAATAATCCAGGTGAGAGATGGTGATGGCTCTGACTAGGATGATGGTAGTGGAAATGGTGAAAAGTGGTCTAAATCTGGGCATATTTTGAAGTTAGGGATAAGAAGATCTGCAAATAGATTATATTTGGGATATGAGATAAAGAAAGAAGTCAAGGATAATGCCAAGATTTTGCCAAAGCAATTAGAAGGATGGGATTGTCATGAAAGAAGATGGGGAGACTGGAGCAGATTTCAAAGGCAATACCTATGGCTCATTTTTAAAAAACATATTGAGAACCCTGTAGAAATACCAGTGCAGATGTGGAGCAGGCAGTAGAATGACCCTAGAGTTCAGCTGTCTGGGTTAAAGATACCCAACTGGAATTCACCAGCATGGAGATGGTATGAAAGCCATGAAGCTGAATGAAATGACTTAGGGAATGAAAGCAGATAAGACAATGGAAGAGGTCCAAGGCCAGAGCTCTAGGTCACTCCACTTTAGAGTCACATGAGAAGAAAACACCAAAGGAGATTGAGGAGGCTTGTGCAGAGAAAGAGGAGGAAAATCAGAAGACTGCATCTAGGAAATAGGAGAAGGTGTTTTACAGAGGAAGTAAGAGACAGGATCAAATGTTTCTGACAAGGGAGAACTAAGAATTGATTACTGTATCAAACAATGCAGAGGTTATTGGTCACACTACTCTTTGTCAGTGAAATATGTTCCAAATATATCCTTCCAATTTGTATTTTGTCTTCTCGTTTTCTTTGTAACTTTAGAAGAACCAAAGCTCTTAACTGTAATGGCATTGGACTTATTTTTTTACTTCATTGTTTATACCATTTTGCATCTTGTTTGAATAAAAGTTGTATGTGTGTTTATATACAACATCATTAGGATTCCTGGAATATGAGGAATGAAGTCTTTTATTAATGTTGGAAGTTCCCAGCCATTATCTGTTGAACATTGCCCTCCTTTTTATTCTTTTTTCTCTTTTTAATACTAGTAACAGTCATACAGACCTTTTCCATATCCTCCAGTTCCCAATTTACTCTTCAGCTGTGTCTTCATAGCTGTTTTGCTTGTTTTCAGCAAGAGAGTTACTCAGTCAACTACATCCTTAGAAGTGGAAATCTCATTGTTGTTACCTTAAATTTCAAAGCCCAAAACAAAGAGATGACAGATTTTAACTCATATTTTAAGTTTCTTATTTCAAAAGCCATATTGTTCATTAAAGAATTTAAATTTGGATATTTTCTAAATCTGCTTGCTCTTATTTCTTATGTTGATATATTGAATTATCTTGGTAAAAATTTCTTCAGGACTGGGCATGCTGACTCATACCTCTAATCCCAGCATGCTGGAAAGCCAAAGCAGGAGGATTGCTTGAGGCCAGGAGTTCTAGACCAGCCTGGGCAACATAGCAAGACACTGTCTCTATGAAGAAAGAAAGAAGAAAGAAGAGGAAGAAGAAGAGGAAGAAAAGGAAGAAGAGAAGAAGAAGAAGAAGAAGAAGAAGAAGAAGAAGAAGAAGAAGAAGAAGAAGAAGAAGAAGAAGAAGAGGAAGAGGAAGAAGAAGAAGAAGAGGAGGAAGAGGAGGAGGAAGAGGAGGAGGAGGAGGAGGAGAGAGAAAAGAAAAAGAAAGAAGAAGAAGAAGAAGGAATTGAGATGGAGATTACATTGAATCTGTAGATCTTTGAGTAGTATTTCCACCTTCACAATAGTAAGTCTTCCAATCCATGAACATGAATGTCTTTCCATTTTTTAGGTCTTTAATTTCTCTCCAAAATATTTCATAGTTTTTAGTCTAAAAATTCTTCCCTTCTTAAATTTTTTCCTAGATTTTTTTTGTTTTTAACAGAGTCTCTCTCTGTCACCCAGGCTGGAGTGCAATGGCACAATCTCAACTTGCTGCAGCCTCTGTTTTCTGGGTTCAAGTGATTGTCCTGTCTCAGCCTCCCAAGTAGCTGGGACTACAGGCATGCGCCACCACATCCGGGTACTTTTTGTGTTTTTAGTAGAGACGGGGTTTCACCATGTTGGCCAGAGTGATCTCGAACTCTTGACCTCAGGTGATTCGCCTGCCTCCATCTCCCAAAGTGCTGGGATTACAGGAATGAGCCACTGCACCCGGCTTCCTAGGTATTTTATTCATTTGGAACCTATGAGTGAAAATGTTTCCTCAACTTCCTTTTCAGATTGATCATTGCTCGTATACAGAAACAACTGTGTGTTGGTGGTCTTGTACTCTGCACCTTTGCTAAACTTGTTAATTAGTTCAAATAGGGCTTTTTGTGGATTCATTGGGATTTTCTATATATAGAATCATGTCAACTGTCAATAGAGATAGTTTTACTTCTTTGTTTCTAATCTGGATGTCTTTTATTCATTTTTCTTGCCTAATTGCTCTGGCTAGAGCTTCCAGTACACTGTTGAATAGCCATGATGAAAATGAGCATTATTGTATTAATATATGATTTCAGGAGGAAAGCTTTCAGTCTTTCAGCATTGAGTATCATACTATCTATAGGTTTTTCATAGATGTCCTTTTTCATTTTGAGGAAATTCTCTTTTATTGCTAGTTTTATGAGTATTTTTTATTATAAAAGGGTGTTGCTTTTGTTAAGTGCTTTTTCTGTGTCAAACGAGATGATCATATGGGGTTTTCCCTTTACTCTTTTAATGTGATATATTACATTGATCACTTTTCTTAAGGTAAACCATTTCTACATTCTTGGGATAAATTCCACTGTTCATGGTGTAAAATACTTTTAATATGCTGTAGGATCCAATTTGCCAATATTTTGTTGAAGATTTTTATGTATATTCATAAGGGATTTAGGTTTGTAGTTTTCTTGTGGTATTTTTGGGTTTGGTATCAGGATAATCTTGACCTTATAGAATTTGATAGGTAGTGTTCTCTTCTCTTCTATGCTCTTTGGAGGAGTTTGAAAAAGATTGGCGTTATTCTTCCTTAAATGTTTTGCAGAATTTATAAGCGAAGCCATCTGGTTCTGAACTTTTCTTTGTTGGGAGATTTTTGATTACTGAATGTCTTTGCTTGTTACAGGTAGATTTTCTATTTTTTTCTTGACTTAGAAAAAAGAATAACTATTTTTTTCTTGACTTAGTTTTGGTAAGTTATATATTTCCAGAAGGTTGTCTATTTCATCTTGGTTATCTAATTTGATGGCATACAATTGTTCATAGTGTTCTCTTATAATCCTTTTTATTTCTGTAAGTTTGGTAGTGATGTCTCCACATTTATTTCTGACTTTAACTATTTATATCTTCTTTCTTTTTCTTTTTTTACATTTTCTTTCTTTTTTTTCTCAGTCTCACTAATGTTTGCCAAATTTTTAATTATTTTGAAGAATCAATTTTTGCTTTCATTGATTCTATTATTTTCCTATTTCATTTACCTCTATTTTAATTTTTATTATTTTCTTCCTTCTGCTAGCTTTAGGTTTTGTTTGCGTTTCCTTTTTGAATTCCTCAAGGAATTCAGGCGGATCACCTGAGGTCAAGAATTCGAGACCACTCTGGCCAACATGGTGAAACCCCATCTCTACTAAAAATACAAAAATTAGCCCAGTGTGGTGGTGCACAAAGCTGACTATTGATTTAAGATTTTTTTAAATGTAGGCATTCACAGCTATTTATAGAAGTAACTATTGGTTTTGTTCATCCCATAAGTTTTGGTATGCTGTGTTTTTATGTTCATCTCAAAGTATTGACTATCTTCCCTTGTGATTTCTGCTTTAACCCGTTGACTATTTAAAAGTTAACTTTCCAATTTTCTTTCTGTTATTGATTTCTAGCTTCCTTCCATTGTGGTGAGAGAAGATATTTTGTATTGTTCTAATTTAAAAAAATGTATTGCAACTTGTTTTGTAGCCTAATATATAGTTAACCTTTAGAATGTTACATGGGCTCTTGAGGATAATATGTACTCTGCTATTGTTGGATGGAGTGTTCTATATATGGTTGTTAAGTTTAGTTGATTTATAGTATCGTTTAAGTCCTCTATCTCCTTAATGATGTTCTGCCTCCAGTTTATTATATAAGACTATATATAAGGCAATCACTAAGTGCATGAATGGTGTTGCTAGCAGAGACTTTATGGGCAGCTAAAGAAAACTCTAAAGCATGAGCAAGAAATGCCTAATCCATTAAGGAAAAATTACTGTTATCTATCTCCTTATTTGTCAATCCAAAAAAATACATATCTATTGCACATCTAGCAAGGACGGAGGGCGTGGGGTAAGAGGGGGAGATGGAGAAAATTGGAAGAAGAGAGAGGAAGAGAATTCCATTTTGCTTTCTATTTCAAAGTAGACCTTGGTGTCCATCTCTCCAGAAAACAGAGCCTACAGCTCCTCACCAAAGAAGTTAATTCTTGTTTTATCACCTCTAATAGCTGAGGTCATGATGATTTCAGGATGATTTGAAAGATTTTCAATGGCAAATTTGGATATTACTACCATTTGCTCACTCACTTTGGAACTTAACAATCTTGTGAAAAGCAATCTGACAATAATTCATTAATATTTAAGGACTATGTTGTATAAAAAAATATATATCTTTAAACATTGTCACATTTGACTTTGTGAAATACTCAGACTGTGAGAGACCTACAAGATCCAAGACTACTGAGGAAACAGATTTAAGTCTTTCCTCTAAGGCTCACTACAGTAGTTACACTTGCCAATTAGATTAAATTTTCATTTATGTGTGATTCTTTTTTTCTTCTCCTTGGCTTTCTCTCTCTCCCTCCCTTCTGTCCTTTCTTCCTTTAAATTAGTAACTCCACACCATATGTAAGAGTAACAGTATCATATTTTGGTCACCAGTTCAAATCACATACTGCAGCCTGTAGGCCTGTAATCCATCTTCAAAGAGTTGCCTCCAAGTTTGCTCCATAGTTGGGTCTTTCATAAACATTCCACCATTTTATGAGACAGCTGCTTTGGGATGACAAGAGATATGGTAAAATCAGTGAATCACATGATGTTGCCTTGCTTCTTATCTTTGAGTTGAGCCTTCATTGGAGGTAATGCTGAGTAGAAGGCCATAATGGTGAACAGAATTCATTTCTGGAAATAGAAGATAGAGGTCAAGTGAAACATGATCACATCTAATTACTTATTCTCAAACATCTTGCTTCCTATCCATCTAATAGTAATTTATAGTTTTATTATCAAAACATATTCTGTGAAAATATAACTGTTGGCAAGGATGTGGAGAAAAGGGAACTCTTGTATAATACTGATGGGAGCGTAAATTACTATAGTCGTTATGGAAAACAGTATGGAGGTTCCTCAAGAAACTAAAAATAGAACTACCATATGATCCACTGATCCCAGTTTTGGGTACCTAAAAGATTTGGAATGAGTATGTCAAACAGATGTCTGCACTTGCACGTTTGCTGCAGCACTGTTCACAATAGCCAAGATATGGAATCTAACTAAGTGTCCATTAGCAGGCGAATGAATAAAGAAAATGGGTACATATACACAAAACGGTACTATTCAGCCTTTAAAAAGAAGAAATTGTCATTTGCAACAACATAGATGGAATTAGAGAACATTTTGCTAACTAAAATAAGCCAGGCACAGGAAGACAAATGCTGCATGTTCTGACTTATATGTGGAATCTAAGACGATCGAACTCATAGAAGCAGGAAATAGAACGGTGGTTACCGGAGACTGGAGGATGGGGGAATGTTGAGATGGTAGTCAAAGGGCACAAAGCCTCAGTGAGACAAGAGGAATAAATTTTTTTAGATCTGTTGCACAAAATATGGTGGATGTAGTTAATAATAGTGTATTGTACATTTCAAAACTGCTGAGAGTACATTTCAAATGTTCTCATCACAAAAATGACAAATATGTGAGGTGATAATCAGCTTGATTTAATTATTCAACATTGCATTCATAAATCATAACATCGCTTTGTGTCCCATAAATATATACAACTATAATTTTTTTTTAAGTTTTAAAAAAAGTCTTCTGTGGACCAGCAGACACAGCATTATCTGAGAGCTTGTGCAACATGTAAGTTCTCAGACCACAACCCAGGCCTACTGAATCAAAAACTATGGGAGTGAGTTTTTTAAATCTGTGTTTTAACAAGTTCTCCAGGCGATGCTGATATTCACTAAAGTTTGAGAAGCAATAATTTAGTTTTAGTGCTTAAAGGAGGAGTGCGTCCACCAGGGGGCACAGCAATGGATCCACTGGGTTGAAAGATAAGATTACCACATTGTCATGTTCCTCATGCTTTGTGGATAGGATTTTCTTTCTTTCTTTTCTTTTTCTTTTCTTTCTTTCTTTCTTTTTTTTAAATTCCACTTTAAGTTCTGGGATACATGTGCAGAACGTGCAGGTTTGTTACGTAGGTATACATGTGCCACGGTGGTTTGCTGCACTCATCAACCCATCATCTAGGTTTTAAGTCCCACATGCATTAAGTATTTGTCCTATGCTCTCCATTCCCTTGCCCCCCACTCACTGACAGGCCCCAGTGTGAGATGTTCCCCTCCCTGTGTCCATGTGTTCTCACTGTTCAAATTCCATTTATGAGTGAGAACACGTGGTGTTTGATTTTCTGTTCCTGTGTTAATTTGCTGAGAATGATGGCTTCCAGCTTCACCCATGTTCCTGTAAAAGACATAAACTCATTCTTTGTTATGGCTGCATAGTATTCCATGGTGAATTTGTGCCACATTTTCTTTATCCAGTCTATCATTGAGAGATTTGGATTTGTTCCAAGTGTTTGCTGTTGTAAATAGTACTGCAATAAACATACGTGTGCAAGTGTCTTTATAGTAGATAATCTGTAATCCTTTGGGTATATACCTAGTAATGGGATTGCTTGGATCAAATGGTATTTCTAGTTCTAGATACTTGAGGAATTCCCACACTGTCTTCTACAATGGTTGAACTAATTTACACTCCAACCAACAGTGTAAAAGCATTCCTATTTCTCCACAGCCTCATCAGCATCTGTTGTTTCCTGACTTTTTAATGTTCGCCATTCTAACTGCTGTGGGATGGTATCTCATTGTGGTTTTTATTTGCATTTCTCTAATGACCAGTGATGATGAGCTTTTTTTCATATGTTTGTTGGCCGCATAAATGTCTTTTTTTGAGAAGTGTCTGTTCATATCCTTTGCCCGCTTTGTGATGGGATTGTTTGATTGTTTCTTATACATTTGTTTAGGTTTCTTGTAGATTCTGGATATTAGACCTTTGTCAGATGGGTAGATTGCAAAAATTTTCTCCCATTCTGTAGGTTGCCCGTTCACTCTGATGACGGTTTCTTTTGCTGTGCAGAAGCTCTTTAATGAGATCCCATTTGTCAATTTTGGCTTTTGTTGCAGTTGCTTTGGTGTCATGGAGTCACTACCCATGCTTATGTTCTGAATGGTATTGCCTAGGCTTTCTTCTAGGGTTTTTATGGTTTTGGGTTTTACATTTAAGTCTTTAATCCACCTTGGGTTAATTTTTATATAAGGAGTAAGGAAGAGGTCTACTTTCTGTTTTCTGCATATGGCTAGCCAGTTTTCCCAGCACCATTTATTAAATAGGGAATCCTGTCCCCATTGCTTGTTTTTGTCAGGTTTGTTGAAGATCAAATGGTTGTAGATGTGTGGTGTTATTTCTGAGGCCTCTGTTCTGTTCCATTGGTCTACATATATCTGTTTTGGTATCAGAACCATGCTGTTTTGGTTACCGTAGCCTTGTAGTATAGTTTGAAGTCAGGTAGTGTGATGCTTCCAGCTTTGTTCTTTTTGCTTAGGATTGTCTTGGCTATATGGGCTTCTTTTTTTTATATGAAATTTAAAGTAGTTTTTTCTAATTCTGCAAAGACAGTCAAAGGTATTTTGATGAGAATAGCATTGAATCTATAAATTACTTTAGGCAGTATGGCCATTTTCACAATATTGACTCTTCTTATTCATTAGCATGGAATTTTTTTCCGTTTATTTGTGTCCTCTCTTATTTCCTTGAGCAGTAGTTTGTAGTTCTCTTTGAAGAGGTCCTTCAAGTCCCTTGTAAGCCATATTCTAGGTATTTTATTATCTTTGTAGCAATTGTAAATGTGAGTTCACTCATGATTTGGCTCTCCGCTTGTCTATTATTGGTGTATAGGAATGCTTGTGATTTTTGCACATTGATTTTTTTTTTATCCTGAGACTTTGCTAAAGTTGCTTATCAGATTAAGGAGTTTTTGGGCTGAGATGATGGGGTTTTTAAAATATACAATCACGTCATCTGCAAACAGAGACAATTTGACTTCCTCTCTTCCTACTTGAATACCCTTTCTTTCTTTCTCTTGCCTGATTTCCCTGGCCAGAACTTCCAATACTATGTTGAATAGGAGTGGTGAGAGAGGGCATCCTTGTCTTGTGCTGTTTTTCAAAGGAATGCTTACATATTTTGCCCATTCAGTATGACATTAGCTATGGGTTTGTCACGAATAGATCTTATTATTTTGAGATCTGTTTCATCAATACCTAGTTTATTGGGAGTTTTTAACATGAAGGGGTGTTGAATTGTATCAAAGGCCTTTTCTGCATCTATTGAGATAATCATGTGGTTTTTGTCATTGGTTCTGTTTATGTGATGGATTGCGTTTATTGATTTGTGTATGTTGAACCAGCCTTGCATCTCAGGGAAGAAGTTGACTTGATCTTACTGGATAAGCTTTTTGATGTTCTGCTGGATTCAGTTTGCCAGTATTTTATTGAGGATTTTCCCATCAATATTCATCAGGGATACTGGCCTGACATATTTTTGTGTATTTCTGCCAGGTTTTGATATCAGGATGATGCTGACCTCATAAAATGAGTTAGAGAGGAGTCCCTCTTTTTGTATTGTTTGGAAGAGTTTCAGAAGGAATGGTACCAGCTCCTATTTGTACCTCTGGTAGAATAAGGCAGGCCTGGTGGTAACAAAATCCCTCAGCATTTGCTTGTCTGTAAAGGATTTTATTTCTCCTTCGCTTATGAAATTTAGTTTGGCTGGATATGAAATTCTGGGTTGAAAATTCTTTTCTTTAGGAATGTTGAATATTGGCCTCCACTCTCTTCTGGCTTGTAGGGTTTCTGCAGAGAGAGCCACTGTTAATCTGATGGTCTTCCCTTTGTAGGTAACCTAACCTTTCTCTCTGGCTGCCTTTAACAGGTTTTCCTTCATTTCAACCTTGGAGAATCTGATGATTATGTGTCTTGGGTTGCCCTTCTCAAGGACTATCTTAGTGGTGTTCTCTGTATTTCCAGAATTTGAATGTTGGCCTGTTTGCTAGGTTGGGGAACTTCACCTGGATAATATCCTGAAGTGTGTCTTCCAACTTGGTTCCATTCTCTCCGTCACTTTCAGGTAAACCAATCAATCATAGGTTTGGTCTTTCCACATAGTCTCATATTTATTGGAGGTGTTGTTTGTTCCTTTTCATTCTTTTTTCTCTAATCTTGCCTTCACAGCTTATTTCAGTAAGGCGGTCTTCAATCTCTGATATCCTTTCTTCTGCTTGATCCACTCAGCTATTGATACTTGTGTATGCTTCATGAAGTTCTTATTCTGTGTTTTTCAGCTCCATCAGGTCATTTATGTTCTTCTCTAAACTGCTTATTCTAGTTAGCAGTTCCTGTAACCTTTTATTAAGATTCTTAGCTTCCTAGAATTGGGTTAGAACATGCTTCTTTAGCTCAGATGAGTTTGTTATTACCCACCTTCTGAAGCCTATTTCTGTCAATTCATCAATCTCATTCTCTTTCCAGTCTTGTGCCCTTGCTGGAGAGGACTTGTGATCATTTGGAGAAGAGGCATTCTGGTTTTTGGAATTTTCAGCATTTTTGTGCTGGTTTTTCCTCATCTTTATGGATTTATCTACCTCTGATTTTTGAGGATGATAACCTTTGGGTGGGTTTTTTGTGTGGAGGTCTTTTTTGTTGATGTTGTTGCTTTCTATTTGTTAGTTTTTCTTCTAACAGCCAGGCCCCTTTTCTTCACGTCTGCTGCAGTTTGCTGGGGGTCTACTCCAAACCCTGTTACACCTGGTATCACCAGTGGAGGCTGCAGAACAGCAAAGATTGCTGCCTGCTCCTTCCTCTGGAATCTTCTTCCCAGAGGGGCACCAGCCTGATGCCAGCCAGAGCTGTCCTGTATGAGGTATGTGTCAACCCCTGTTGGGAGGTCTCTCCCAGGCAGGGGGCATAGGGGTCAGGGACCCACTTGAGGAGGCAGTTTGTTCCCTGGCAGAACTGGTGCACTGCACTGGGAGAATCCCCCTTGTCAAGATCAGCTGCTCTCTTCAGAGATGGCAGGCAGGAAAGAAGCTGTGCCCACAGCAGTCCTTTCCTCCAGGTGCTCTGTCCCAGGAAGATGGGCATTTTTTCTGTAAGTCTCTGACTGGGGCTGCTGCCTTTCCTTCAGAGAGGCCCTCCCCAGTAAAGAGGAACCTAGAGAAGCACTCTGACTACAGCCTCTTTGCTTCCCTGTGGTGAATTCTACTCAGTCCAAACCTCCCAGCCTCCTTAGCACTGTCAGGGGAAAACCACGTACTAAAGCCTCAGTAATGGCGGACGCCCCTTCCCCCACTCCAAGCTTGATCCTCCCAGGTCAACTTCAGATTGCTGTGCCTGCAGTGAGAATTTCAAGCCAGTGGTTCTTAGCTTGCTGGCCTCTGTGGGAGTGGGACCTACTGAGCAAGACCACTTGGCTCCCTGGCTTTAGCCCCCTTTCCAGGGGAGTGAACAGCTCTGTCTCACTGGGGTTCCAGGTGCCACTGGGGTACAAAAAGAAGAAACTCCTGCAGCTACCTCAGTGTCTGCCCAAATAGCCACCCAGTTTTGTGCTTGAAACCTAGCGCCCTTGTGGTGTTGGCACAAGAGGGAATCTCCTGATCTGTGGATTGCAAAAACCGTGGGAAAAGTGTAGTAACCTGGCTGGGTAGCACCGTCGCTCACACTTCCCTTGGCTGAGGGAGGGAGGTCTCCTGGCTCCATTCACTCCATTCACAGGATGAAGCAACGCCCCACCCTGCTTCTACTCACTCTCCATAGGTTGCACCCACTGCCTAACCAGTCCCAGTAAGATAAACTGGGTACCTCAGTTAGGAATGCAGAAATAACCCAACTTCTGCATTGGTCTTGCTGGTAGGTGTCGACCAGAGCATTTCCTATTCAGCCATCTTGGCCCTTCACCAATGGATAAGATGTTCTTTCTAAAAGTTAAAATGTAACTTAAAACCCAAATCACAAAACAATTAATATAGTTGTTAGCAGTGACTTTCTATGTAATAGCATGTATATCTTGTATGCTGGACCAAAAATTACACTTCTAATATAGCTAAATCAATAAGATGCAAATAAATCGCTTGAAAAAATGTAAGCAAAAAGTACAAGCAAAACAAGATGGTTTATATTTACTAAGTGAAGTAGAAATTTAAGGTGGAAGAAAGTTGAGAAGAGACACGAGGAAGGGGGTTAAAGCTGCAATGGTTTGTCATTGGTTGTGACAGGTGATGTTGTTATATCCGTTTCTCAGGGAATGGGGTTTGATGCTTTTGGATGAAGAAAGTTGCAAAATAGAACTTTGCTCTTTGCTGGTACTCCTCTTGTTTACTTTCATACACGTCTTCCTAGGGTTCCAAAAAGACATTGGGCCATTTTTGACAGAAAGGCTTTTACCATTTTGCCCCCATGGTCAAGGACATTATTTTTGAATCTGCATTGCCATGAATTCTTTGACGTCAGCGGCATTTAGTGATTTGGTTAGCCACTCTGAGTTTTTTATCAATAATCTCTTCTGCAAATTGACATTGCACATCCAGCTGCACAAATTTGGTAGTTCATTATTTATTCATTTATTTATTTATTTAGAGATGGAGTTTTGTTCTGTCTCCCAGGCTGGAGTGCAGTGGTGTGACCTCGGCTCACTGCAACCTCCGCCTCCCAGGTTCGAGAGATTCTCCTGCCTCAGCCTCCCAAGTAACTGGGACTGCAGGCGCCCGCCACCATGCCCGGTTAATTTTTTGTATTTTTAGTAGACACGGGGTTTCACCATGTTAGCCAGGATTATCTCGCTCTCCCGACCTCATGATCCGCCCGCCTCAGCCTTCCAAAGTGCTGGGATTACAGGCGTGAGCCACTGTGCACGGACCAAATTTGGTAGTTCTTTAGTCTGAGATTTCAAAATCTTCCAAGATATTTTTATCTGTTTCTGCAAAGAGAGCTTCCTTTGGAAGGGTGGATATATTTATTGTGGTGTCAAATATCTGTTTATAAAAACTTTTGAGGTTAGTGGCCAGGCGCGGTGGCTCACACCTGTAATCCCAGCACTTTGGGAGGCCAAGGTGGGCGGATCACCTGAGGTCGGTAATTTGAGACCAGCCTGACTAACATGGAGAAATCCTGTCTCTACTAAAAACACAAAATTAGTCAGGTGTGGTGGTACATGCCTGTAATTCCAGCTACTTGGGAGGCTGAGGCAGGATAATCGCTTGAACCCAGTAGCAGAGGTTGCAGTGAGCCAAGATCGCACCATTGTACTCCAGCCTGGGCAACAAGATTGAAACCCTGTCCCCCCAAAACAAACAAACAAACAAACAAACAAACAAACACACCTTTTGAAGTTAGTTTTATTTGTGGGCTTGGTTTCTTTCTGTTTGTGACCCTTTGCTGCCTCACTTAGTACTACTGACATCCAAGAAGCATATTCCCTAAATTGTCTCTATTCACACTATTTGAAATGTCTACATGTAGTTCTAAGATGAATATCAATGGTATGTGGGATGTAATTTGAAAATTTTCTCAAAACAATGTTTTGTTCAAACTGCTGAACTGAGTTTTGTAGAGGCAAATTAACTTTTCACTTCTTTTTTTATTATTATTATGCTTTAAGTTCTAGGGTACATGTGCACAACATGCAGGTTTGTTACATATGTATACATGTGCCATTTTGGTGTGCTGTACCCATTAACTCGTCATTTACATTAGGTGTATCTCCTAATGCTATCCCTCCCCCCTCCCTCCACCCCATGACAGGCCCCAGTGTGTGATGTTCCCCACCCTGTGTCCAAGTGTTCTCATTGTTGAATTTCCACCTATGAGTGAGAACATGCGGTGTTTGGCTTTTGATCCTTGCGATAGTTTGCTGAGAATGATGTTTTCCAGCTTCATCCATGTCCCTACAAAGGACATGAACTCATTTTTTATGGCCCCATAGTATTCCATGGTGTATATGTGCCACATTTTCTTAATCCAGTCTATCATTGATAGACATTTGGGTTGGTTCCAAGTCTTTGCTACTGTGAATAGTGCCGCAATGAACATACGTGTGCATGTGTCTTTATAGCAGCATGATTTATAATCCTTTGGGTATATACCCAGTAATGAGATGGCTGGGTCAAATGGTATATCTAGTTCTAGATCCTTGAGGAATTGCCACACTGTCTTCCACAATAGTTGAACTAGTTTACAGTCTCACCAACAGTGTAAAAGTGTTCCTATTTCTCCACATCCTCTCCAGTACCTGTTGTTTCCTGACTTTTTAATGATCGCCACTCTAACTGGTGTGACATGGTATCTCATTGTGGCTTTGATTTGCGTTTATCTGATGACCAGTGATGATTAGCATTTTTTCATGTGTCTGTTGGCTGCATAAATGTCTTCTTTTGAGAAGTGTGCTCACATCCTTCGCCCACTTTTTGACGGGATTGTTTGTTTTTTCTTGTAAATTTGTTTGAGTTCTTTGTAGATTCTGGATATTAGCCCTTTGTCAGATGAGTAGATTGCAAAAATTTTCTCCCATTCTGTAGGTTGCCTGTTCACTCTGATGGTAGTTTCTTGTGCTGTGCAGAAGCTCTTTAGTTTGATTAGATCCGATATGTCAATTTTGGCTGTTGTTGTTATTCCTTTTGGTGTTTTAGACAAGAAGTCCCTGCCCATGCCTATGTCCTGATTGGTATTGCCTAGGTTTTCTTCCAGGGTTTTTATCATTTTAGGTCTAACATTTAAGTCTTTAATCCATCTTGAATTAATTTTTGTACAAGGTGTAAGGAAGGGATCCAGTTTCAGCTTTCTACATATGACTAGCCAGTTTTCCCAGCACCATTTATTAAATAAGGAATCCTTTCCCCATTGCTTGTTTTTATCAGATTTGTCAAAGATCAGATGGTTGAAGATGTAGATGTGTGGTATTATTTCTGAGGGCTCTGTTCTGTTCCATTGGTCTATATCTCTAGTTTGATAGCAGTACCATGCTGTTTTGGTTACTGTAGCCTTGTAGTATAGTTTGAAGTCAGGTAGCAGGTTGCCTCCAGTTTTGTTCTTTTGGCTTAGGATTGTCTTGGCAATGAAGGCTCTTTTTTTGTTCCATATGAACTTTAAAGTAGTTTTTTCCAATTCTGTGAAGAAAGTCATTGGTAGCTTGATGGGGATGGCATTGAATCTATAAATTATCTTGGGCAGTATGGTCATTTTCACAATATTGATTCTTCCTATCCATGAGCATGGAATATTCTTCCATTTGTTTGTTACGTGATTGCATATTTAGAAAACTCCATCGTCTTAAGCCCAAAATCTCCTTAAGCTGATAAGAAACTTCAGCAAAGTCTCAGGATACAAAATCAATGTGCAAAAATCACAAACATTCTTATACACCAAAAACAGACAAACAGAGAGCCAAATCATGAATGAACTCCCATTCACAATTGCTTCAAAGAGAATAAAATACCTAGGAATCCAACTTACAAGGGGTATGAAGGACCTCTTCAAGGAGAACTACAAACCACTGCTCAATGAAGTAAAAGAGGACACAAACTTTTCACTTATAAACTTTGTTAGAAAAATGATTTTTCTTTTACTTTTTTTTTCTCTTTTTATTCTATTTATTATGTCCATATTTGTCCAGGGCTTTCATGCTCAAAGAAAATGCTCCAAAACCGGTCTTTCCCAACTAAAAGCAGTATTTGGCAAAATGAGAATGTCAGTTTTAAGATAGGTTCTATTTAAATGGTGCCATTTTGTTTTTACCTTCTATTGTATTTACATAATTATAAATTATAAAGTTTGTATGTGCATGTATATGTAGTCCATTAAATTCTTTTTTTAAATTATTATTATTATCATACTTTAAGTTCTAGGGTACACATGCATAATGTACACGTTTGTTACATATGTATACTTGTGCCATGTTGGTGTGCTGCACCCATCAACTCCTCAGCACCCATCAACTCGTCATTTACATCAGGTATAACTCCCAATGCAATCCCTCCCCCCTCCCCCCTGCCCATGATAGGACCTGGTATGTGATGTTCCCCTTCCCGAGTCCATGTGATCTCATTGTTCAGTTCCCACCTATGAGTGAGAACATGCGGTGTTTGGTTTTCTGTTCTTGTGATAGTTTGCTAAGAATGATGGTTTCCAGCTGCATCCATGTCCCTACGAAGGACGCAAACTCATCCTTTTTTATGACTGTGTAGTATTCCATGGCGTACATGTGCCACATTTTCTTAATCCAGTCTGTCACTGATGGACATTTGGGTTGATTCCAAGTCTTTGCTATTGTGAATAGTGCCGCAATAAACATACGTGTGCATGTGTCTTTATAGCAGCATGATTTATAATCCTTTGGGTATATACCCACTAATGGGATGGCTGGGTCATATGGTACTTCTAGTTCTAGATCCTTGAGGAAACGCCATACTGTTTTCCATAATGGTTGAACTAGTTTACAATCCCACCAACAGTGTAAAAGTGTTCCTATTTCTCCACATCCTCTCCAGCACCTGTTGTTTCCTGACTTTTTAATGATTGCCATTCTAACTGGTTTGAGACGGTATCTCATTGTGGTTTTGATTTGCATTTCTCTGATGGCAAGTGATGATGAGCATTTTTTCATGTGTCTGTTGGCTGTATGAATGTCTTCTTTTGAGAAATGTCTGTTCATATCCTTTGCCCACTTTTTGATGGGGTTGTTTGTTTTTTTCTTGTAAATTTGTTTGAGTTCTTTGTAGGTTCTGGATATTAGCCCTTTGTCAGATGAGTAGATTGCAAAAATTTTCTTCCATTCTGTAGGTTGCCTGTTCACTCTGATGGTAGTTTCTTTTGCTGTGCAGAAGCTCTTTAGTTTAATCAGATCCCATTTGTCAATTTTGGCTTTTGCTGCCATTGCTTTTGGTGTTTTAGACATGAAGTCCTTGCCCATGCCTATGTCCTGAATGGTATTCCCTAGGTTTTCTTCTAGGGTTGTTATGGTATTAGGTCTAACATTTAAGTCTCTAATCCATCTTGAATTAATTTTCGTATAAGGAGTAAGGAAAGGATTCAGTTTCAGCTTTCTACTTATGGCTAGCCAATTTTCCCAGCACCATTTATTAAAGAGGTAATCCTTTCCCCATTTCTTGTTTTACTCAGGTTTGTCAAAGATCAGATGGCTGTAGATGTGTGGTATTATTTCTGAGGACTCTATTCTGTTCCATTGGTCTATATCTCTGTTTTGGTATCAGTACCATGCTGTTTTGGTTACTGTAGCCTTGTAATGTAGTTTGAAGTCAGGTAGCGTGATGCCTCCAACTTTGTTCTTTTGACTTAGGATTGTCTTGGCAATGCAGGCTCTTTATTGGTTCCATATGAACTTTAAAGCAGTTTTTCTCAATTTTGTGAAGAAACTCCTTGGTAGCTTGATGGGGATGGCACTGAATCTATAAATGACCTTGGGCAGTATGGCCATTATCACAATATTGATTCTTCCTATCTATGAGCATCGTATGTTCTTCCATTTGTTTGTGTCCTCTTTTATTTCACTGGGCAGTGGTTTGTAGTTCTCCTTGAAGAAGTCCTTTACATTCCTTGTAAGTTGGATTCCTAGGTATTTTATTCTCTTTGAAGCAATTGTAAATGGAAGTTCATTCATGATTTGGTTCTCTGTTCGTCTGTTACTGGTGTATAAGAATGCTTGTGATTTTTGCACATTAATTTTGTATCCTGAGACTTTGCTGAAGTTTCTTATCAGCTTAAGGAGATTTTGGGCTGAGATAATGGGGTTTTCTAAATATACAATCATGTCATCTGCAAACAGGGACAATTTGACTTCTTCTTTTCCTAACTGAAAACTCTTGATTTCTTTCTCTTGCCTGATTGCCCTAGCCAGAACTTCCAACACTATGTTGAATAGGAGTGGTGAGAGAGGGCATCACTGTCTTGTGCCAGTTTTCAAAGGGAATGCTTCCAGTTTTTGCCCATTCAGTATGATATTGGCTGTGGGTTTGTCATAAAAAGCTCTTATTATTTTGAGATAAGTTCCATCAATACCGAATTTATTGAGCGTTTTTAGCATGAAGGGCTGTTGAATTTTGTCAAAGGCCTTTTCTGCATCTATTGAGATAATCATGTGGTTTTTGTCTTTGATTCCGTTTATATGCTGGATTATGTTTATTGATTTGCGAATGTTGAACCAGCCTTGCATCCCAGGGATGAAGCCCACTTGATCATGGTGGATAAGCTTTTTGATGTGCTGCTGGATCCGGTTTGCCAGTATTTTATTGAGGATTTTTGCATCGATGTTCATCAGGGATATTGGTCTAAAATTCTCTTTTTTTGTTGTGTCTCTGCCAGGCTTTGTTATCAGGATGATGTTGGCCTCATAAAATGAGTTAGGGAGGTTTCCCTCTTTTTCTATTGATTGGAATAGTTTCAGAAGGAATGGTACCAGCTCCTCCTTGTACCTCTGGTAGAATTCAGCTGTGAATTCATCTAGTCCTGGACTTTTTTTGGTTGGTAGGTTCTTAATTATTGCCTCAATTTCAAAGCCTGCTATTGGTCTATTCAGAGATTCAACTTCTTCCTGATTTAGTCTTCAGAGAGTGTAAGTGTCCAGGAAATTATCCATTTCTTCTAGATTTTCTAGTTTATTTGCATAGAGGTGTTTATAGTTTTCTCTGATGGTAGTTTGTATTTCTGTGGGGTCGGTGGTGATATCCCCTTTATTTTTTTTATTGCATCTATTTGATTCTTCTCTCTTTTCTTCCTTATTAGTCTTGTTAGTGGTCTATCAATTTTGTTGACCTTTTCAAAAAAACCAACTCCTGGATTCATTGATTTTTTGGGGGGTTTTTTGTGTCTCTATCTCCTTCAGTTCTGCTCTGATTTTAGTTATTTCTTGCCTTCTGCTAGCTTTCGAATGTGTTTGCTCTTGCTTCTCCAGTTCTTTTAATTGTGATGTTAGAGTGTCAATTTTAGATCTTTCCTGCCTTCTCTTGTGGGCATTTAGTGCTATAAATTTCCCTCTACACACTGCTTTAAATGTGTCCCAGAGATTCTGGTATGTTGTATCTTTGTTCTCATTGGTTTCAAAGAACACCTTTATTTCTGCCTTCATTTTGTTATGTACCCAGTAGTCATTCAGGAGCAGGTTGTTCAGTTTCCATGTAGTTGAGCGGTTTTGATTGAGTTTCTTAGTCCTGAGTTCGAGTTTAATTGCATTGTGGTCTTAGAGACAGTTTGTTATAATTTCTGTTCTTTTACACTTGCTGAGGAATGCTTTACTTCCAACTATGTAGTCAATTTTGGAATAAGTGCGATGTGGTGCTGAGAAGAATGTATATTCTGTTGATTTGGGGTGGAGAGTTCTGTAGATGTCTATTAGGTCCGCTTGGTGCAGAGATGAGTTCAATTCCTGGATATCCTTACTAACTTTCTGTCTCGTTGATCTGTCTAATGTTGACAGTGGGGTGTTGAAGTCTCCCATTATTATTGTATGGGAATCTAAGTCTCTTTGTAAGTCTCTAAGGACTTGCTTTATGAATCTGGGTGCTCCTGTATTGGGTGCATATATATTTAGGATAGTTAGCTCTTCCTGTTGAATAGATCCCTTTACCATTATGTAATGGCCTTCTTTGTCTCTTTTGATCTTTGATGGTTTAAAGTCTGTTTAATCAGAGACTAGGATTGCAACCCCTGCTTTTTTTTTGTTCTCCATTTGCTTGGTAGATCTTCCTCCATCCCTTTATTTTGAGCCTATGTCTCTGCATGTGAGATGGGTCTCCTGAATACAGCAAACTGATGAGTCTTGACTCTTTATCCAGTTTGCCAGTCTGTGTCTTTTAATAGGACCATTTAGTCCATTTACATTTAAGGTTAATATTGTTATGTGTGAACTTGATCCTGCCAGTATGATATTAACTGGTTATTTTGCTCGTTAGTTGATGCAGTTTCTTCCTAGCCTCGATGGTCTTTACATTTTGGCATGATTTTGCGATGGCTGGTACCGGTTGTTCCTTTCCATGTTTAGTGCTTCCTTCAGGGTCTCTTGTAAGGCAGGCCTGGTGGTGACAAAATCTCTAAGCATTTGCTTATCTGTAAAGGATTTTATTTCTCCTTCACTTATGAAACTTAGTTTGGCTGGATATGAAATTCTGGGTTGAAAATTCTTTTCTTTAAGAATGTTAAATATTGGCTCCTACTCTCTTCTGGCTTGTAGTTTCTGCTGAGAGATCTGCTGTTAGTCTGATGGGCTTCCTTTCATGGGTAACCCGACCTTTCTCTCTGGCTGCCCTTAAGATTTTTTCCTTCATTTCAACTTTGGTGAATCTGGCAATTATGTGTCTTGGAGTTGCTCTTCTCAAGGAGTATCTTTGTGGTGTTCTCTGTATTTCCTGAATTTGAATGTTGGCCTGCCCTACTAGGCTGGGGAAGTTCTCCTGGATGATATCCTGAAGAGTGTTTTCCAACTTGGTTCCATTTTCCCCCTCACTTTCAGGCACCCCAATCAGACATAGATTTGGTTTTTTTACATAATCCCATACTTCTTGCAGGCTTTGTTCATTTCTTTTTCTTCTTTTTTCTTTAGATTTCTCTGCTCGCTTCATTCATTCATTTGATCCTCAATCGCTGATACTCTTTCTTCCAGTTGATCGAGTTGGTTACTGAAGCTTGTGCATTTGTCACGTATTTCTCGTGTCATGGTTTTCATCTCTGTCATTTCGTTTATGGCCTTCTCTGCATTAATTATTCTAGTTATCAATTCTTCCACTCTTTTTTCAAGATTTTTAGTTTCTTTGCGCTGAGTACGTAATTCCTCCTTTAGCTCTGAGAAGTTTGATGGACTGAAGCCTTCTTCTCTCATCTCGTCAAAGTCATTCTCTGTCCAGCTTTGATCCGTTGCTGGTGATGAGCTGTGTTCCTTTGCAGGGGGAGATGCACTCTTATTTTTTGAATTTCCAACTTTTCTGCACTGCTTTTTCCCCATCTTTGTGGTTTTATCTGCCTCTGGTCTTTGATGATGGTGACGTACTGATGGGGTTTTGGTGTGGGTGTCCTTCCTGTTTTTTAGTTTTCCTTCTAACAGTCAGGACCCTCAGCTATAGGTCTGTTGGAGATTGCTTGAGTTCCACTCCAGACCCTGTTTGCCTGGGTATCATCAGCAGAGGCTGCAGAAGATAGAATATTGCTGAACAGCAAGTGTACCTGTCAGATTCTTGCTTTGGAAGCTTCCTCTCAGGGGTGTACTCCACTGTGTGAGGTGTGGGGTGTCGGTCTGCCCCTAGTGGGTGATGTCTCCCAGTTAGGCTACTCAGGGTTCAGGGACCCACTTGAGCAGGCAGTCTGCCCGTTCTCAGATCTCAACCTCTGTGTTGGGAGATCCACTGCTCTCTTCAAAGCTGTCAGACAGAGCCATTTGCGTCTGCAGAGGTTTCTGCTGCTTTTTGTTGTTGTTGTTGTTGTTTAGCTGTGCCCTGTCCCCAGAGGTGGAGTCTACAGAGACAGGCTGGCCTCCTTGAGCTGCTGTGAGCTCCACCTAGTTTGAGCTTCCCAGTGGCTTTGTTTACCTGATTAAGCCTCAGCAATGGCGGGCGCCCCTCCCCCAGCCTCGCTGCTGCCTTGCCGTTTGATCGCAGACTGCTATACTAGCAATGAGGGAGGCTCCGTGGGCGTGGGACCCTCCCGGCCAGGTGTGGGATATAATCTCCTGGTATGCCCGTTTGCTAAGACCCTTGGTAAAGCACAGTATTGGGGTGGGAGTTACCCGATTTTCCAGGTGCTGTGTGTCTCAGTTCCCCTGGTTAGGAAAAGGGATTCCCTTCCCCCTTGCGCTTCCCAGGTGAGGCAATGCCTCACCCTGCTTCAGCTCTCACTGGTTGGGCTGCAGTAGCTGACCAGCACTAATTGTCCTGCACTCCCTAGTGAGATGAACCCAGTACCTCAGTTGAAAATGCAGAAATCATCTGTCTTCTGTGGCACTGGCGCTGGGAGCTGGAGACTGGAGCTGTTCTTATTCGGCCATCTTGCTCCGCCCCCCTCTTTTACTTTTTAATTATTTATTTTTTGAGTAAAGCTCTCACTCTCTCACCCAGGCTGGAGTGCAGTGGTGAGATCTTGGTTCACTGCAACCTCTACTTCCTGGGCTCAAGTGATCCTCCCATCTTGGTCTCCCAGTAGCTGGCACTACAGGTGTGTGCCACCATGCCTGTCTAATTTTTGTATTTTTTGTAGTGTTGGTGTTTTGCTGTCTCTGTCTCCCAAAGTGGTGGGATTACAGGTGTAAGCTACTGCGCCCGTTCTATTTTTTTTATTTTTTGTGGATACATGTTAGGTGTATAATTTATGGGGTACATGAGATATTTTGGTACAGGCATGCAATCTCTAATAATTATATCATGAAAAATTGGGCATTCATCCCGTCAAGCATTTATCCTTTTTGTTACAAATAATTCAACTATCATCTTTTAGTTAGTTTAAAATATACAATTAAATTATTATTGACTATAGTCACCCTGCTGTGCTATCAAATATTAGGTCTTATTTATTCTTTCTAACTATTTATTTTACTCATTAAACATCCCCCACCTCACTCCCAATCCCTGACCTCCACTGACCCCCACAGCCACTACACTCTTTCCAGCCTCTGGGTAACTGTCATTCTATCCTTTTTCCTTGACATTGGTCTGAGCAAAAATTTCTTGAGTAATGCCCTAATAGCATAGGCAACAAAAGCAAAACTGGACAAATGCGATCATATTAAGTTAAAAAGCTTCTGCACAACAAATGAAAAACCAACAAAGTGAAGAGACGACTCACAAAATGGCAGAACATATTTGCAAACTACCCGTCTGAAAAATGTCATAGTAAGAGATACCTATATTCCAAGAAGTATGTGAATTAAAAACCAAAGTGATTTATAACAAGATAGGCTAACTGGATAATGATTTTGTGGAATATGCATCAGTTATTCACAAATTGATGCTAATAAATATACAAACATTTGAGTATTTTTTAGATAAATGTGAACTAACAAGCAAAAAGAAATTAATCATATGGAAATATGTGTAAACATTAAATAAACTGAGCCAGTTATCAAAATTCTACTCTTCTGTAAAAGGAAAAACTCCCTGCCTTATTTTAGGAAATTAGTATAACCTTGACACCAAAAAGGCATATGAATACAATGAGGAAGAAAAATTTTAAAATAATCTTATTAACAAACATAAGTAAAGTAAACATAAGTAAAATTCCCAAGTAAAATATTGGCAAACTAAATTCGCTACTGTATATAATAAATAACATGATCAATTAGAGTTTGTCTTAAGATTATAAGAATAATTTACCATTAGAAAAAAATCTATTAATGCATGCACCTATTAACAGGTAAGTGGATCAAAAAATCACATAATTATTTCAATATATCTAGACAAAGCATTCGATAACCTATTCATATTGACACTCTTAAGAAGCTAGGGATAGAAAGTAATTTCTATAACCTGATAAAATGTTATCTGCATTAAACTGCTTGCTCCTCAAAATTGTAAAGGCTTCAAAAACAATAATCATCTGAGAAACTGCCACTATCTAGAGGAGTCTAAAAAGAAAGGAAGACTAAATGTAACACTGTATCCTGGATAGGATTCCAGAACAGAAAAAAAAATTAGGTAAAAATTAAAGAAATCTAAATAAAGTATGGACTTTCCTTAATAATTATGTATTGGTATTGCTCCATTAATTGTGACCGATGTACCATACTAACATAAAAATTAACAATAGGGGAAACTGCATGTAGAATGTACAGAAACTCTCTAGACTATCTCTTCACAACTTCTTTGTAAATCCGTCTTTGTAAATCCGATTTAGATAAACCCTTGTCTCTTGTAATTGTTTTACATTTCAACTCTATTTTTGTCTGAGATTAGTATGACCACTTTAGTTCTTTTTTGGTTACTATTTGCAATAATATCTTTTTCCATCTTTTCAATTCCAACCTATGTGTGTTCCTAGGTCTAACATGAGTCCCTGAGAGACAGCACGTAGTGGATCATGGTTTTTTTAATTAAAGTTTTTAGCCTTTTTACCTATCTATACCATTTTATTGGGGAATTTGATCCATTTATATTTAAAGTAATTATGGACAGGGAAGGATTGACTTTTGCCATTCGTTATTTGTTTTCTATGTGTCTTATAGCTTCCTTTGTCCCTCATTTCCTCCATTACTGCCTTCCCTTGTGTTTAGTTGACTTTTTATAGTGACACACTTTTATTACCATCTCATTTCCTTTCATGTAGATTCTCTAAATATTTTCTTTGTGATTACCATAAAGATTATATATAATATCCTAAAGTTATAAAATCTATTTTGAATTGTTACAACTTAACTTCTATTTCATAAAAAACCTGTACTTCTTTAAAGCTGTATCCCTTGCCCCTAACTCCATATTATTGTCCCAAATTAGATCTTTATATACGTACCCACTAACATAGATTTATAATTGTTTTGTGCAGTCGTGTTTTAGATATTGTAGAAAATACAGAGTTTAGAAATAAAATTACAATAATTCTGATTTTTATATTTTATTATGTGTTCCCCTTTACTGAAGATCTTTGTATCTTCATACGGCTTTGGCAAGGCTTATGGGTACAGATCAATATAATAATGATGGCTAACAATTTTTTTTTTAGATAGAGTCTCTCTCTGTAGCCTAGGCTGGAGTGCAGTGGTGTGATCACAGCTCACTGCAGCCTTGATCTCCTGGGTTCAAGTGATTCTCCCACCTTAGCCTCCTGAGTCATGGAAACACAGGCCCATGCCACAAGGCCTGGCTAATTTTTGTACTTTTTGTAGAGATGGGGTTTTGCCATGTTGCCCAGGCTGGTCTCAAACTCCTGGGCTCAAGTCATCTGCCTGCATTGGCCTCCCAAAGTGCTGGGGTGACAAGCATAAGCTACCGTGCCTGGCCAATAGTTAAAAATTTTGTTTACATTTATTATGTACCAGACATTGTGCTAAGTATGTTAAGTGTAAATTCTATTAATCTTCACATCAATCATATGACAGGGCTACTGTAACCACCCCGTTTTACAGAGTCGGAAACTGAGACACAGAATTTACTAATCTGTTCAAGTAAGTGGTGAAACTAGGATTTGAATTCCATCAATTTGGATCCAGAGACAATGTTCTCAATCACTATGTTGCACTGTTTCTTAAAGTTAATACCTACTCCCTGCATCAACTACTTTAAAATGTCATTAAAAGACATAGATCTCATTCATGATGTCAAAAATAAGTAAGTAAATACGACCTTATTGGAGGTAATTTTAGATGGTCTAAATAAATAGGGGGATATAGTCGCTCGTGTTTGGGAAGTATCAAAGTATCTAAAACATGGAAGCCATCCCCAGATTAATCCAGCAATTCAACGCAACTCTATCAGAATCTATAAAAGGTTGCGTGTGTGTGTGTGTGTGTGTGTGTCTGCGTGTACACAACTTCTAGGTGGTTTCTAAATTAACAGGGAAAAGTAAGAGCTAAGAATAGCTCAGATTATTTTGAACCACAGGACTAAAGAAAGGGAACATACATCCCTGATATCAAGATTTATAGTAAAGCAACAAGCAACAGTGATTTAAACCAGATAGTATGATTGACCAATGAGTGGATAAATAAAATGTGTTATACACATAAAATAGAATATTATTCAGCCTTAAAAAGGGAGGAAATTCTGGCACATGCTGAAGACATTATACTAAGTGAAAAAAGCCAGTCACAAAAGGGCTAATACTGCATAACATATGAGATACTTAAGTAAGTTAAATTTATAGACAAATTAAGGAAAATGGTAGTTACTGGGGGGTAATGGGTTACACACATAAAATAGAATATTATTCAACCTTAAAAAGGAAGGAAATTCTGGCACATGCTGCAACATGGAAGAACCTTGAAGACATTATACTAAGTGAAGTAAGCCAGTCACAAAAGGGCAAATATTGCATAATATATGAGATACTTAAGTGAGTTAAAATTATAGACAAATTAAGGAGAATGGTAGTTACCGGGGGGTAATGGAATGTTATTGTTTGTTTGTTTATTTATTTATTTTTACTTATTTTTTGAGATGGAGTCTCACTCTGTGCCCAAGCTGGAGTGCAGTGGCGCGACCTCAGCTCACTGCAAGCTCCGCCTCCCGGGTTCACGCCATTCTCCTGCCTCTCCCAAGTAGCTGGCACTACAGGTGCCAACCACTACGCCCGGCTAATTTTTTGTGTTTTTAGTAGAGACGGGGTTTCACTGTGTTAACCAGGAAGGTCTCGATCTCCTGACCTTGTGATCCGCCCGCCTCGGCCTCCCAAAGTGCTGGGATTACAGGCGTGAGCCACCATGCCCGGCCAAGGGATGTTATTGTTTGATATGTGCAGCATTTCATTTTGGGATCATGAAAACCTTCTGGATATGAATAGTGGTGATGGTTGCACAACAGCATCAGTGTACTTAATGCCACTGAATTGTACACTCAAAAAGGATTAAAATGATAAATTTTATGTTAAGTATAGTTTACCATTATTTTTAAATAAAAACATGGCATAGAGCAGGAATGCACAACTAGACCAATAGGTAAAAAATACCCACAGAAGCCGAACCATGAGAGCTTGGTGTATGATAGAAGAGACATTAAAATCAGCGGGGAAAATGAGGGACTAATCAATAAACAGTGTTGAACAACTGGCTATTTATATGGTAAAGCATAAAATTAGGCCGGGCACGGTGGCTCATGCCTGTAATCTCTGCACTTTGGGAGGCCGAGGCAGGTGGATCACAAGGTCAGGAGTTCAAGACCAGCTTGGCCAAGATGGTGAAACCTCGGCTCTACTAAAAATGCAAAAAAAAAAAAAAAAAAAAAAAAAAAATTAGCTGGGTGTGGTGGCATGCACCTGTAATCCCAGCTATTCGGGAGCTGAGGCAGAGAATTTCTTAAACCCGGGAGGTGGAGGTTGCAGTGAGCCGAGATTGCGCCATGCACTCCTGCCTGGGCGACAGAGCAAGACTCCATCTCAAAAAAAAAAAAAAAAAAAAAAACTTACATTCCTATCTCACCTCATATACAAATTAAATTACAGTTGAATGACATTATCAAACCATGAAGGCTAAACTTTAATTTTTTTAGAAAAAAATATGTGGTGATATCTGTATGAGAGTGCAAAAGATTTCTTGAACAAGGCATGAAAGGTAAGGTAGTTTCCTACAGCCGCTGGAACAAAATGTCACAAAGCAGGCGGCTTTCAACAACAGAAATGTACTGTCTTATAGTTCTGGAGCCCAGAAGTCTGAAATTAAGGTGTCAGCAAGGTCGTGCTTCCTCTGAGATTGTGAAAAATCAACCCTTCCTTGTTTCTTCCGAGCTTCTGATGATGGCTGTCAATCCTTGGTCATCCTTTGGCTCCCAGCGGCACCACTCCATTCGGTGTCTGTAATCACCAGTGTTCTCCCAATGTGTCTTTGTAACCAAATAACCACATTTCCCCCTTCTTTTTTTTTTTTTTTTGAGACGGAGTCTCACTGTGTCGCCCAGGCTGGAGTGCAGTGGTGAGATCTCGGCTCACTGCAACCTCCGCCTCCCGGGTTCACGCCATTCTCCTGCCTCAGCCTCCAGAGCAGTTGGGACTGCAGGCACCCACCACCTCGCCAGGCTAATTTTTTGTATTTTTAGTAGAGTGGGGATTTCACTGTGTTAGCCAGGATGGTCTTGATCTCCTGACCTCATGATCCACCCATCTCGGCCTTCCAAAGTGCTGAATTTACAGGCATGAACCACCGCGTCCGGCCCCAAATTTCCGTCTTCTTACAAAAATGCCAGTGGGCCAGGCGCAGTGGCTCACACCTGTAATCCCAGCACTTTGGGAGGTGGAGGGGGGTGGATCACCTGAGGTCAGGAGCTCAAGACCAGCCTGGCCAAGATGGCAAAACCCCATCTCTACTAAAAATACAAAATTTAGCTGGGCATGGTGGTGCACACCTGTAATTTCCAGGTACTCGGGAGGCTGAGGCAGGAAAATCGCTTGAACCTGGGAGGCAGAGTTTGCAGTGAACCAAGATTGTGCCATTGCACTCCAGCTTGGGTGACAGAGAGACTCCGTCTAAAAAAAATTAATAAAAATAAAAACAACAACAAAAAAGAATACCAGTCATATTGTATTAAGGGCCCATCCTTTTCCACTATGACCTTATCTTAACTAGTTACATTCACAATGGCCCTATGTCCAAATAAGGTTATATTCTGAGGTACTGGTGAGTAGGACTTCAACATATCTTTCCTGAGGACACAGCACAACTCAACCCAAAACAAAAGTATTAGCCATAAATAAAAGAACTGATACATTTGTCATATTAAATTAAAAGTGAGAAATTTCTTTCTTCTGTAATATGTGTCAGATAAAAGATATGAAAAAAAGATTAGAAGTCTTTCCCCCATTTTTAGTAATCTTGATATTATGAAACAAGTGAGTACTAAAACAAAAACAACAATAAATGTGAGCACTAAAACAAACATGACACACTGTAATATAGAATTTTATTGAAAAAATAACACATACATATACAATTTTTATTATTATTATTATTTTTTGAAACGAAGTCTTGCTCTGTCACCAGACTGGAGTGCGGTGGCGTGATCTCACCTCACTGCAACCTCCGCCTCCCGGGTTCAAACGATTATCCTGCCTCAGCCTCCCAGGTAACTGGGACTACAGGCATGCAGCAACACACCCAGCTAATTTTTGTACTTTTAGTAGAGATGGGGTTTCACCATGTTGGTCACTATGGTCTTGATCTCTTGACCTCGTGATCTGCCCACCTTGGGTTCTCAAAGTGTTGGGATTACAGGCGTGAGCCACTGCATCAGTCCAACTGTGATCTTTTAGTGGTGCCTCTTTTCTCTTTTGACTTAGGAATGTTGTCCCTTAAGGAAACCTGGAGGCTACTACTGTGATACACTACTTGAGAGATGGATTTTTGCTCTTTCTTCTACAATCTTTGCAAGGAGTAGATTATAAAGACAGAAGATGTTAACCATTGCATTAATGTTTGGAAGCTGAGAGTCTTCTAGATTTCTGCTAGCAAACTGATATGAGGTAGAGTCCTGAAAGATCTTTTGGCAATTTCATTTTCTTGGGATGAGTGAGTCACTTTCAGAACAGTGTGTGTGGTAGAATTTTTTTGGTTGTGGCTGCTCTACTCAGATTGCGTAGAGGCTTTTTGTTTTTTATTTGTTTGTTTGTTTTGGTCAGATTTGTTGAAACATCTTCATAGTGTATCATCCTGAAAACTGAATAGTCACTTTGAGGTTATTGCTTTTTCTTTCCAGGTCAGTTAGCCAACTAAAAAGGCCCCGAAAAAGCTGGCTTCATGGTCCATGTCTATCAAGTGCTCATTTGTTACAGAAACAAAAATTCTGTCATTTTCCTTAAGCTCAAATATTCCCCCTTGATAGATGGAATAGAGTCCGTATTCTGCATCTTTAGACCAACAACTATTTCTAGCACTTTTCATCAGCAGTATAGGGTCAGGATAACTTGTGTATTTGTAAATATATTGGACCATTTGTTTGTCTTTCTTTGTGTTTTCTTTTATTTCCTCCTGAAATCGAAAGTATGTTTGGGAATAGATGTAGTAAAACCCCTTTTCTTGGATGACCAGTTCGCCATTCCTCAAGTGCAAGTTGCTCAGGAATGAATGCCCACTCCTTGATGATTCCCAGGAATTTATTTTGCGGCCCAGAGCCTTTTCATTCTTGGAGTCTGTAGGAAATTTAGAGAGAAAGAGAGTTAACAGAAGGGAATTTGTAGCAAAGCAAGGAGCTTCTTTGCAGCTATGGCTAGCCTATATTTGTGTTGGGATTGCCAGGGATTTCAATCTAATATCAAACTTCTTCCTCCTTCAATCTTATGTGGATTATAAATTCTAGTCACATAGAAATTAGGAGGCTCCTGTATCATTGTGACATTGGGAACTGTTGGGAGTCCCTTGTCTTTTTATACGTTATCAGCTGCTTATGCCACATGTGTCACACTTAGAATGGTAGCACAGGGGATGGCCCACTTAGATAGCAATGGTTACTCCTGGGCAGAACTTCTGCCCTGAATCCGTTCCTCTCTTCTTGTGCTGGTGAACTTAAGTGGACAATCCAGAAGGAAACCTAAATAAACCTATCTATTTCTTTAGGAAACCTAAACAAACGTATCTATTTCTTTAAGCCTATATCTCAGAAGTTCTTGTCATTCCTTTTGGACTCTTTGGGTCCCTCCTTGATCTTTCTCAGCTCTCCAGAGTCAAAGGCACATCCAAGCAGATGGTTTCTCTAGTCAAAAATAATAGAGGCACAAAGTTGGCAAAGGAGCCTAGATTTAAAGATTCTGAGATCCTTGAATCTTTCATACTCAAAGGTTTTGAATGAAAAATGAGCCTTCCAAAATGATATTCCTTAACACTTTGAGAAGGAATCTCCATGATTGGTGCAAAATTGGGCTTTTCCAGAGCGTAAACCAATTATATTTATTGATGAGTAGCAAGCAGTACCATCATAATAATCCCCTCACTTGTAGGCAGAACATGACAATCATTTATAAAACATGAGTCCAAAAATGTCAAGAAGCCAACTACCCAGAAGAAACTAAACCAACCAACCAACCCAAAACCCCCCAAACAACATTTTTATCTATTAAGTGATGTCTGAAATATTTTTAGACAAATTTATGGGACAAAGCCTCTGATAAAAATAAAGGTGAGTATTTCTTGAGTATATACAATAGATCAGACATTTTGCATCATTTTGTGAGTTAAGATTTGTCTCAAGTTTGCATATGAAGAAACTGAAGCTTGACTGGGTTAAGTAATTTGCTCAAAACATGCATCTAGGTGAAGAGGAGCTGCGATTCCAACCTAGACATTTACACTGTAAGACCCATGGACAGAGGCCTGGTGCAGTGGCTCACGCCTGTAATTCCAGCACTTTGGGAGGCTGAGGGGGGGCAGATCAGCTGAGGTCAAGTTTGAGACCAGCCTGGTGTGGTGGTGCATGCTTGGAATCCCAGCTACTTGGGTAGGTGAGGCAGGAGAATCGCTTGAAACGGGGAGGCAAAGGTTGCAGTGAGCTGAGATGGCACCATTGCACTCCAGCCTGGGCGACAAAAGTGAAACTCCGTCTCAAAAAAAAAAAAAAGAACAAACAACAACAACAAAACCTGCACAGTATTACATAGCACCGCATCAGCATGTGTTCTGCCTAGATATAAATTAAATGTAACATATATGGTTAAACTATACGAAACTGACATTTGTGTAAGTAAAATATGGTCAAATATTGGCAATCTCCTATGGTTTAATTTAATATAAATGCCACTAGGAGAACCTAGTGATTCATAGTGATAGTAAATGAAACCTATAAAGAGAAGGGGCCGGGCGCGGTGGCTCAAGCCTGTAATCCCAGCACTTTGGGAGGCCGAGGCGGGCGGATCACGAGGTCAGGAGATCGAGACCATCCTGGCTAACACGGTGAAACCCCGTCTCTACTAAAAAAATACAAAAAAACTAGCCGGGCGAGGTGGCGGGCGCCTGTAGTCCCAGCTACTCGGGAGGCTGAGGCAGGAGAATGGCGTAAACCCGGGAGGCGGAGTTTGCAGTGAGCTGAGATCTGGCCACTGCACTCCAGCCTGGGTGACAGAGTGAGACTCCTTCTCAAAAAAAAAAAAAAAAAAAAAAAAAAAAAAAAGAAGGTAGATTTGATGGTGATCAAAGAAGAGAAGTGCAAAGGGATGGAAGAAGTAATCATAAGAGAGAAAGGCTGGGTGCGGTGGCTCACACCTGTAATCCCAGCACTTCGGGAGACTGAGGCAAGCGGACCACCTGAGGTGGGAAGTTCGAGACCAGCCTGACCAGCATGGAGAAATCCCATCTCTACTAAAAATACAAAATTAGCCAGGCGTGGTGGAGCATGCCTGCAATCCCAGCTACTTGGGAGGCTGAGGCAGGAGAATCGCTTGAACCCAGGAGGCAGAGGTTGCAGTGAGCCGAGATAGCGCCACTGCACTCCAGCCTGGGCAACAAGAACGAAACTCTGTCTAAAAAAAAGAAAAAGAAAGAAAGATGAAAAAAAGAAAAGAAAGAAAGAAAGGAAGACAGAAAGAAAAAGAGAAAGAAAGAAAGAAAGAAAGAAAGAAAGAAAGAAAGAAAGAAAGAAAGAAAGAAAGAAAGAAAGAAAGAAAGAAAGAAAGAAAGAAAGAACTCCAAAGAAAGAAAAAAAAAAAAAGGGATCCTGGCAACTGCAAAAACCCAATTCTCCCACTTTGTAATTTTCCTGAGGCCAGTTATGTCATGGCAGTGATTGAGCTATTTGTCTGTAATCTTGCATCTGAAAACAGTCAATCTGAGATCTGATTAATACTGAGCATTTTGTAGATAGCCATATAAACATTTCATGTAAAATTATTTAAAAAATAAGTTACTTGGCACAATCCTTCCATTATTTTCCCTTAAGTCACTTATTTGTTGTTTTTCTTACTTGGAGAAGACAATGTGTTGCTTCTTCCTCTGGTCCCAGTTATGTGAGCTGCTGCTCTCTGAGGACCTCTTTCTCTCACTAGGGGAGAAGTATTTTGTTGCTTTTCTAAAGGAGAAATGATAAAGAATCATCAACACTTGCCAAACTAGTTCTCAAATACATTGCTGTTCATAGGTGTTGTCAATCAGCCATTGTAAGCATACTGGGCTTCCAAAGTTGATTCCACGAGTTTTCATAAAAATAACATTTTGATATTATTATGATCAACCTACCTCAGCTTATGACCAACTTGAAAAGTACTTTACATGGGAAGAATAAGCAGTAACATGGATTATAATTTATCAGTGTCTCACAGGTAAGGTCCAAAGAGAATACAACAAAGTGAAGATTCTATCCCTTTTCCAAAAATATAAAGCAATAACTGTAGACATGTAATAATGCTGCTGAGTTAAAGTGTGCAAATAACCACGTATTGGCAAATTTCCACCTTGAATTATATATGGAAATAAACAGAGTGGTACCAATTTTTGTCATCTCAATTTTCCTTTCTCTATGCTAACTACTGCAGATTCTAAAGCAGTAGCAATTATAACAATTGCCCTTAGATGCGGCAAACTGGTATCCAACAGTTATCCTGCAACCACCCTTCCACTCCAAAAAGAAAGAACAGGAATTGACATTCTGGTTATGATATTGAGTATACAAGCATATAAGTTGCGAATTCACTGGATCACAATAAACAAATAACATTTATTGATCACCGTCCAAAGTATTTTGGAGTAGCCTTAAAGAAACAGAAATGTAGGCTGGGTGCGGTGGCTCATGCCTGTAATCCCAGCACTTTGGGAGGCTGAGGTGGGCGGATCATGTCAGGAGATCGAGACCATCCTGGCTAACACGGTGCAACCCATTCTCTACTGAAAATACAAAAAAATTAGCCAGGTGTGGTGGCGGGAGCCTATAGTCCCAGCTACTCAGGAGGCTGAGGCAGAAGAATGGTGTGAACCCAGGAGGCAGAGCTTGCAGTGAGCAGAGATTGCACCACTGCACTCCAGCCTGGGTGACAGAGCGAGACTCCATCAAAAAATAAAAATTAAAAAAAATGTTTAAAAAAATGGAAAAGAAATGTAACAAATGACTTTCGCTAAAAAATCAGTTCAAACTTCCCAAGAGTGCTTACTTTGGTTGTAAGATAAATTATATTCTTTCATCAAACAGACAGTGCTAGGGTAAGGCACTACACCCTAAAGGGCCACAAATATTAATCACTGACTTCACTGACCATGTCCTCAAGGGACTTACAGCCTTCTACAGAAAATATGAATTAGAAAGTGAGAGCCGGGCGCGGTGGCTCAAGCCTGTAATCCCAGCACTTTGGGAGGCCGAGACGGGCGGATCACGAGGTCAGGAGATCGAGACCCTCCTGGCTAACACGGTGAAACCCCGTCTCTACTAAAAAATACAAAAAACTAGCCGGGCGAGGTGGCGGGCGCCTGTAGTCCCAGCTACTCGGGAGGCTGAGGCAGGAGAATGGCGTGAACCCGGGAGGCGGAGCTTGCAGTGAGCTGAGATCCGGCCACTGCACTCCAGCCCCGGCGACAGAGTGAGACTCCGTCTCAAAAAAAAAAAAAAAAAAAAAAAAAACAAAGAAAGTGATAATTTGAAGGCCAAGATGGGTGGATCGCTTAGCCTAAGAGTTTGAGATTAGCCTGGGCAACATAGTGAAACCTTGTCTCTACAAAAAATAGAAAAATCAGCCAGGTGTGTTGGCCTGTGCCTATAGCCCTACTATTCGGGACGCTGAGGTGGGAGGATTGCTTGAGGCCAGGAAGTTGAGGCTGCAGTGAGCCACGATCGCACCACCACGCTCCAGCCTGGGCAACAGATTTGTTACGGTCATTTCAAGCATATGGATAGGAAAGTCTAGATTTGAAAGCAAAATTTTAAAAGAGGAAATTTTCTACTGGTTATATTAAACATCTGCCAGAAAAGAAACTTGCAAATATGTATATTGAGGTACTATGGATATATCTTAGTATACAGAGTAGTGTTTCACCTTACTGAGATGAATAACAAAGAATTTTATTCTTCCAACACTGAAAACAGTACATGCATCTATCTGCTGTAGACCATTAATCTGATATGAATCATCTGAACAGGTGGAGTGTTCAACATTCTGACTACTGCTTTCATCTTTGGAGAAATGATAAGAAAGAAGGCTTAGACCCCAGGACCAGATTCTGTCCTTTATATTTAAGAAAACATATTTAATAAAGGAAAATGGGGGTGCCAAGTGATGAAGAAGTTTATTGCATTGGAAAAGAATAACATTTAAAAAATAACTGAAAGGAAATGAACAAGGTACGTGTGATAAAAATAACAGAGTGCAGGGAATTTACTTAGAAAGGTGTCCACAGAAGCCCTCTCTGAAGAGGTGACAATTACATGAGCTGTGAAGGATGAGGGAGTGCCAGATGGAAGGCTAAAGAAGCCAGCCTGGGCAATAGTACTGAACAGAGAGGTGGGTCGAGAGAAGGCTGCTGACCATGAACAAGAGGGTGGTGTGGCATGAAGACCACAGGATAAGGATTGTGGATGGGTAGAAAGATTGTTGGGAAAGGATGATGGAGGAGGAGGCTTTCATAAAGAAAGACCTGGAACCCAGTGGTGGCCTGAAACAAAGAAGGGTAACTTTAAGAGACTTCATTTATTTCTGTCAATTTCCCAGAAATGATTTAAGATGGCTTGTTTGTAACACATTAGAAGGTAGAAACAAATAAGTGAAGAAATTAAGGAGAAAGGAAAATTCATGGGGCAGAATAAAATCAAGCTGAAATAAAGTTCTGACCATAGGTGGGCCACAGGTTTGGTTCTGAGCTTCCTAGCTGCCAATGTAAAGAGGGAAATAGAATCAACAAGTAGCTTGAGATACAGAGCAGCAGATCAGAGGATAGATGAGTGGATGAGAACAGAGAGGAGAATGGAGAACTATTCACCACCTGTCATGAAGACGATAGTAAAAAATTAAAATAACAACAAAAAACATAGTACCTTGAACTGTAGAAATGGTTTCCTCAGAGGTTCTCAAAATCATCTGCAAATATTATTGAATAAAGCTTGTTAATTTCCCTAAAAATTTAAACTGACAATAGAATGCCTATGGATCTTCTTGCTGATGTCTAACAGGAAATTTCTACATGCATTATCAATCTAGGAAGCTTTCAGTTGGTCAAGCATAGGGTCTGTAAGGGGTGGTGTGGGAGCTGGGATGAATATTGAGATAACTGTCCCCACAGTAATCAAGGGATGGTCCTCTGCCTGGGAAGGTTCTGTTGCTGGATGAAGTCTTGGAAAGATCACATCTGGAGCAGTACAGGAGGAAGAAATCATCTGCCATGTGAGTTCAGCCAAATGTGGCTGATAGGTGTGGCAGCCATGTCATGTCACTTTCTGTGTGTGGGGTGTATGTGCACCTTTATGTGTGTGTGTATAAGTGCGCTGGGTAACAGAGCCCAGAGGCTTAAAATTATTGGACAGACCCAATCCTCAAGACGTAGGGCGCACTTCCTCTCTCTCAGGATGCCCACAGACATACATAGCCTATCAAGGTATAACCTGACAACACCGTGTCATTCTTTCACTTCTGAGAATGTGGCTGAGCCATTCTCAACATAAAGATATTTTACCACCTTCCCATATATTTGCTAAATATCTAGTAACCTCCCCCTCCCTTTGTACTAACCAATGGGGAAAACCAGTAAGAAAGAGTGAAAATCAAACCTTTCTGTTAACTGGGAAGATCCTGACTTGGCTCATCCACGGATTCTGAATTCAGCTCTGTCCCTCCTGCCACCTTCTCCCATCACTGCCCTCTTTCCCAGTCACTCTAGTTAATGTTGCAACTGTCAGAAACTTGTGTTCTCTGTACTCCCAACCCCAAAGCAGACGCTCTCTGCTTCTCCCTCCACCTCAAGCCCTGATGCCAGATAATGGGGGCAGGGCTGGTGGTGGTGGACTGACTGTAATCAGTTCTCTGGTCACTGACATACAGGAAGGGGAAGTGAGAGAAAACCACGGCATTCTCTCTTATCTCTCTCTCTCTCATTTCTCTCTGTGTGTCTCTCTTTTCCACTCCTATTCTTTCTCTTATTCTGCAACAGAAAGGAAGGAAAGAAGGGGAAGCAGCAGGAGAAAGAAAAGGGTCTTTCCTACAATGTGGGAGGCAAAATAAAAAGAGTGACTAGAAGCATGGCCAGATGCCCTGCATTCAAATGTTTCAGTTACTGGCTCTGTGAGACTGCTCAAGCTATTTAACTGATCTAAACTTCAATTTATTCATCTATTTTAAAAATATATTTAAGAGGATAATAATGACTTATTATTCAGAGCTGTCGTGATGATTAAACGAGATAATGGGCATAGGATATTTACTGGAATTAGTCCGTTCGACTAATGTGCCTAAAAAAAAAAAGAGAATTATTTCTCCCACATTCTCACCTATTCCCTCTGTGTTCTCTCCCAGCTTCTCGCTATTCTAGTTGGCAGCAGGATGTGAGAATGGGAGGGAGAATGGCAGGAATAGCAGGAAAAAGAAATGTCCTCACTATTTCTCTTATCTCCCCACTCCCTGTCCACAGCACCCAGCCCTCTCCTCTGTCTCCAGATTTCTACCGTAGTTCTGAGTCGCTCTCCCCTGCTGGACGATTGCAATTCCATCCTCCCCAAACCCCTATCTCAGGAACTTGGGAGTTTCATTTCTCAGCTTCCACAGGACCCTTCTCCAGCCCAGGCTTTTCCTAGTCTCCTGGTCCTTGCCCCCTGAGCACTCGCTGTCATTTGCAGTGGTGGAATCACAGCTGCTTCCATATAGCTTGTGTGGAGTGGGTCCCCTGCCCGGGGCCACGCTGCCAGGGCAGCCACAGAGCAGCTATGTTTCTAGGACTCCTAGGAAGAAATCTAGTTCCATTTCCCATAGAAATAGCATCTTACGTATGTCGGGGCTCTACTGTGAAAACAGTTCAGGATTATAAACTTGATCCCTAACCACCAATATAACAGTATTTATATGGAGAAACAGATACAGAGCACCAAACAATGGACTTACAAACATGTGTGAAACACATTCTCCTCCTACCCTGGGAATTCCCCCAGTTAACATCTTTAAACAATGGTGGTGTATGTGGTACTTCATAGTTTACAGAGTATTTTTATAGTCATGTTCTCATCTCATATTTTTACATAGGCAGAAGCAATTTATTACTTTATTTATTTATTTATTTTGGTTTTTGAGGTAGAGTCATGCTCTGTTGCCCAGGCTGGAGTGCAGTGGCACAATCTCAGCCCACTGCAACCTCTGCCTCTTGGGTTCAAGCAATTCTCCTGTCTTAGCCTCCCAAGTAGCTGGGAGTACAGGCACACACCACCACACTTTGCTAATTTTTGTATTTTTAGTAGAGATGGGATTTCACCATGTTGGCTAGGCTGGTCTTCAACTCCTAACCTCAGGTGATCTGCCTGCCTCAGCCTTCCGAAGTGTTGGGATTATAGGCATGAGCCACTACACCCGGCCGCAAATATTATTAAATGTCATTTTACAAAGAAAGAAGAGCCTAAGAGAAGAAACTTGATTTGATCTGTCACTCTGCCACATTTAGTAAAATAAACTGTTAACTAACATGTCTCTGCTGGAGGTCCTGTTTAAGCAACTTCCATAAACAGATACTTTTTGTAATTTGTTATTTATTGGCTGTAAATTAAGAAAAAAACCACCTTCAAATTCTCAGAGTATCTCTTTCTTCCCTTCCCTTCCTTTCCTCTTTCTTCCCTCTTACTTTCCTCTTTCTTCATCTCTATATGCATACAAAAATAAATATTTAATTCCAGACATCGGCAATGTGGGAAGAATATAAAACATCATTATTTGATCTCCTTTATCTTTTGAATGAAAAAAAATCTCACACATTCTTTTGAGACGGAGTCTTGCTCTGTTGCCCAGGCTGGAGTGCAGTGGCCGGATCTCAGCTCACTGCAAGCTCCGCCTCCCGGGTTCCCACCATTCTCCTGTCTCAGCCTCCCAAGTAGCTGGGACTACAGGCCGCCCGCCACCTCGCCCGGCTAGTTTTTTGTATTTTTTGTTAGAGACGGGGTTTCACCGTGTTAGCCAGGATGGTCTCGATATCCTGACCTCGTGATCCGCCCATCTCGGCCTCCCAAAGTGCTGGGATTACAGGCTTGAGCCACCGCGCCCGGCCTATTCTTTATGACTTTGTGACCTTCTCTTCATTACCCTGTGTGTGCCTCAGTTTCCATAATGTGAGATCAAAAGATTAGACTAGATGTGGAGTCTGTCTGGGGCAGAGGAATGAACTCTAGATCAGGAGTCGGCCAGGCCCTGCCTTTTGGTGCTATGCCCCATTTTCCTAGTTCTATGAATTTGGGGAAAATTACTTAAATACTCTGGGCCTAAGTTTTCTTATTTGTAAAATGCAGAGTCTAGTCTTGATTATCTTAAAGATTCCTTCACTTTAAGGAATTCTTCTGGCCTTATCTGCCTACTGGTGAGGTCTCCTGGTGAGATTACATACCTTTCTAACAAGTTGACTGAGTTGCCACTTGACTTGCCAGCAGGGGCTCTTCATACTCTCTCCGTCATTGGGATCCCAAGAACTGTCATCTTCTTTCAAGAAACAAGCAATGCCACTTTTAGAGTACTTGTCCTGCATCTGGGTTGAGATAGAATATAACACAATATTTTGCATAAGTGCTTTTTATTTTTGCTCATTTGGAAGTTAAGACAACAGAAACTAATAGCAGACTTAGAGAAGTTTTGGTACATTGGGTAAGTCCCTGTTTGAAATAAAAGTAAGTATGCTCTCCTTTGTCCTTAAAAAAACAGAGAGAAAGAGAATAAAAGTAAGCAGCTGGATATGGTGGAAAGGATGCAGGTGTGGGTCAGGCATCTGGAGTCACAGTGTCCTTCCCTGCCTCCCTTACTGAACAGCTGTGCTTTTCTTGACAAGTTGCTTCCATTCTCCTGTGTCTGTTCATCAGTTTTGAGCCGGTTCACTATAGTGATTCTGAGGTCTCTTCCAGCTCTGCCACGGTATGTATCCCATTTTGAAGCTGGAAACCTACCTAGATACAAGGTTGGTAGTGGAGTCAGTTTAAATTTTAGGATCCTAAATAAAAAACAGCCAAATCGTTTGGGAGGGGGTCGTGTTCTGTTTCTTGATCTGAGCTGTGGATAGCTAAGTAGATTCTAGTTACTGATTTGATTTCTACTCCTCTGGATGGCAGAATCTGGACCATGTTGCCGCTAGAAATCTGAACGCTGTTTCATTAAATGTTTACACTAGCTAGGGATTTATTGGCAGAGACTTTAAACACTCTTTGAAGGTTTTCTCCCTGTTTCTGATTGAAAGTAAACACTGGCAATAGCCAGATCATTGTCAACAAACTCCTCACTCTCATCAACAAATCCTTGCTTGATGTTATAAGCACACACAAACACACACACCCCAAACCACCCAGAACTCTTCAGGCTGATCATTGTTTAATCAAGAAATACAGGAAACAGAAGGTCCAAACAAAGCCAGAAGGATTTTATCTTCTGTTTTGTTTTGTTTTAACAAGTAGGATGGAAGAGACGTTATTTCCCTGAAAAAATCTGCTGAATTGACTCTACCTGGGGAAATAAATGAGAAAATGGCAATTTTAATCTGTTATTTGAACTAAGGTACTGCAAAGCTTGAAGGGAGGATCAAATTGAATGATGATTCACTCCTTTCTATAGAAAGACCATCTCATTTTAAATCAGAGTATCTGAACTGTTCATGAGCGGTCCTAGCCAGAATCACACAGTTCTGTACTCAGCCATGTAACCCTTGGACATCTGGCCAAGGTCCCTCAAATGCAAAGGTGCAAACTTGAGTTAATAAATTTCTTCCACACACCCTGTCATAGATCATTCATTTACTTTTAAACAAATGTTTATTTTCTTTCTTCCTCTTTTAAGCAACAAGAGAAAAACATTCCCGTAGTATATGTAGTTGGAGGTGAAGCTGGGGCTGCCCGAGTTGAGATATGACTGGCCATGGACTTAGGTACATTTCCTTGCCCCTGCCTGCCCCACCTGTAGACATCTAGTTGCAACTCCAATTGACTTGGGAGATGCAAAACCTTTCCAAGGAAGGCACTCAGTCACATGTGATTCAAAAGTATGAAAGCATGTCTAGCAAACTGTGGGAAAGGATCATGAAGGAAGAGACGAGAAACTGGGATCAGCTACAAGGCCCGAGGGTAGTTCCAGGAAGAGCGAACTTTCCCTGGACACTGTCCCAGTTCACCCAGTATGAGTGGACTCTGGCCAAGCTTCGGTTTGATTACACTGAACAAGCAGGCTCACAAGTCTCTCTAACTTGTTGGGGCAAAAAGGTGTGCATGACACAGAAAGGAGGGAGAAGTATGCCTTTTTACTTCACATCAGCTGTAAGCTCTCTCAGCAGGAAATGGCTGAAGATGGGAGGCTCCAGCCATGAGGGGCAAGATGCAGAGTTGACAGCTGCCTGTGATCAGGCAGTAATGGCAGCAGGCAACAACTTGTCAACTGAGGTGGAATTTGACATGGATGGTGGTAGTGGAGCTTGAGCCACAGGACACTTTAGTACCAACTGCTGGCTACAGCCTGTGATCCCTTTTGGTATTTTCCAGTAATACTTTCAGGAGGAGGTGGGGGGAACCTGGAAAATTGAGTAAGGTCCTGGGTATAAGTGGATGGGAGGTTGACAAGCTAATGTAGCTACATTATTACCCAGGAGTTTATAAAGCCTGGATACATTCAGGATACACAGGCAAGCTGGGAAGCATGGAAAAGTAAAGAACACTTTTCTAAAAGAAAAAAAAACCCTCCCAAAACTAAATAAGTAAATCACAAAAACAAACAAACAAAAAACTGAAACAACCACTAATGGCAGCTATATTCCCACCTCCTAGTTAACCTTTGGATGATCTCTCTTGTTTACAGGGATGAGATCACACTATGTGTGTGCATAATTTTCAGTATGGTTGTTTTCTCATAAGGCTGTATAAAAATGTTGTGTTCTTTAAATCTGTATGAAAATTACATATGGATAGCATGGATTTTTTATGACATTCCCTGTAGAAAATCTGTAAAATATAGAAAAATAAAAAGGAAAGAAAGCACTCATAATCATACCATGTAGAGATCACATTGTCATTTTAGTGTTTCTCTTTCTAGACCTTTTTATGCATAAATACTGTTTTCTGAACAATAGAAACCCAGAGAGGAAGCCTCAATCACCCTCTCCACCCTCACATGGTTCCTGCATCATGAATTTTGGTAGTTTCTTCTATAGAACTTGGCCAATGCTGGTGACTAGACACATGGTGGGTTGACGTGGGGTGCTGTGGTTATTCCAAGAATGATAATTAAGACGATATGTCTCCCCCCGCCTCCTCCCATCCTTTCCACTTCAAAGTATGAGTTTCCTGCAGCATATCACAGGCTGAGGCTATATTCTCTAACTAACCACACCTGGGCACTGGGGGCGGAAGGTAGCGTGTGGGGGTTATTTTCATTTGCGTGCCTCTGAAAAGAAAGCTCTTGCACTGGGTGCCTGTTCTTCAGCTCCAGAAGCCCTTGGTTCTGAAAAGTGGATTTCCATGGTGACTGCTCTTGGTACTGTTACAAACATGGTGGTTGTCTAGGCCAGGGTCAACCAGTCCTTGATGGGGCTTGAGGTCAGTAGGGTAGACTCAGCAAGGTAGACTTCAAGATGGCAGCACTGACCCTCTCTGCTGCCCAGACGTTAGTCTCTGGCAATCATTTTCTGCAAACTGCAAATAGCATAAAGGATCATTTACGGAGATCTGTGGAGAGGAATCCCTTCTCCTTTTTCCTTCCCATCTATGATGCCACAGTGATAGGCCATTCCCTTATCATAAAACCTTCTCAGAGGGACACAGACTTTGGGGGCTCAGTCCATATTTGTTGTTCATGTTTGCTGGTCTACAGGCTTATTTGTGAAGATCCAATCCAATGTTATGAAGCCTTCCTTAACCCTTACACCCTATAATCCTTGCAGACTGTATCTTCTGCAAAATTTCACCAGCCAAAGTGGAGCCTGTATTCAGTTTTAAGAAATTAATACTTATGTTGAATATACTTTTCCAAAGTCTACACAGAAGATTCAAGTATATTTTCCCTTTGGAAAATTTCTGATGAAGAAAGTGACACATTCAGGAGACTTCAGCAGTAATTACAATGCTACTATAAAAATAGCATTGTAATGTATTGAAAAAAATGTATTGTAAAAAAAAGTAGGTGTTTCAATTTATTGAGTACCTCCTTCATGCCTGGGTTCAAAATCAGGCTTTGCCTTTTACTAGTTTTGTAATCTTGAACAAATCTCTTAACTTCACCTCAGCCTTAGTTTGTTCAACTATAATATGGGGTAATTATACTTACGTTATAGAATTGTTATGAGAATTGAAATCAGGCAATACTTTTCAAAGTTCCTGGTACACAGTAATTGCTCAATATCTGTAATTCTCCTGGCTTTCTTGTACTCTCAATGAATTCTTCTGCATGCCTAATGTACATGTATTCATATGTCAAAATGCAATTAGGAAAAATGTGTGCAAGTGGGAAAATCTTAAGCCTTATATGAAATTTCCGTTTTTATAGTAGAATTGAAAAAGAAATTTGATTATATATATACAGACAATTGCATGAGTCAGTTGAGTAAATAACTGGTTGATTCAATCTTAAAATTAGTCTAACTTGCAATGTGAGCAAATTGATGGAGCTACTTGTGTATGGAGTAACAGCTTTACTCTGTTTATGCTGTAAAGTTAAGAAAGTTTAGGAAATTCTGGCTCCAAATTGGTGCCAGTCTCTCGTGTAGACTTAAAGCTAAATGTATGACTATAGTTTCATGAATATTTTTTTTTTTTACAAAAGAAATTCTTTTCTAAATGTGCCTACAATAAACCTGACTTTACTGGTCATCTAATGGTAGCCATAATTTTCATAATTACTTGCAAATAAAACAAGAGTCTGCCTCATCCATTTCCAAAAGAAAAATTTCCGACTGATTGAGATAACCAAACTTACACTCCACAGGATATGCAAACTGTACTTCCCTAGCAAATAGTTACCACTCTATGTCTTTTGCACAATTTCTACTTTTCTGAGATCCTTAGTCTTTCATTTCCTAGTCAGCTGACAGAGTTGGTGCTACAGGATGGACTGTGCAAGCACTGTACATTACAAGGTGCACATAGGTTAACCCTGTGGACATCCCACTATGGAGGGAAGAGCCTACAGACCTGGGTGCTAGTCACCCCAGCACTGCCTCCAAAGCCTTGTCTGAACGTGAGTACATTATTTGTTGTCTCCTCATCTGTAAAAATGTAGTTGTGGTGGTGGGGGTAGGATCTGAAGTTCCTTGTAGCTCATGATTCTCTACTACTTAATATACAATGAATTAAAATATATATTAGAAGTCCAAAACTGAGTTGGTTTATTTTCAGCAATTTTGGAGTCATAGTACCAGGGATTTTCATCGAGAAAATCATAAATGAAAGTGGCACTAAGTGTTTGTTTGTTTTTTCTGTCAAAGATACCTCAATTTGGACATGGACTATCCATAGGCAGAGACTGGCAGTTTGCTTTTCAATTGTTTTATCATGAACAGCTGTGTCTATTTGATAACTTCTTTATTACAGATTTTACCCATGACATGCCTGTGCCCCAGGAATAGGCAGAATGCCAGTCCTTTGTATTCTCACTTATTGTCAACACAGGAATGCCTCATGCCTAAAAGCAAAACATTTCAAAGGTGTGAAAGTTCACCAGGACTAGCTACATCTGGAAAACAAAGCGGGAGTGTTCAGTGATTTAGAGCCTGGCTTTGGGTTGAGCTTGACTCTGCCCTTGTTGCCTGCATATTCATGGTGCCTACCGCATTTGCAAAGGCTGTTCATTCATTCAAAAAGTATTTAGTGAACCACAAGTATTAGTATTAGTGGTTACTTGGGAATCACATGCTAGACCCAGAGTTATACCGGTGAACAGAAGCAGACACAACTCTGATACAGCTACCTTAACCCTCAAGAATTCATGAGTCAAGAACTGTAATTCCAACCTGGAACAACAAAGCAGGGAAGATGGCTACAGTAACCAAAACAGCATGCTACTGGTACCAAAACAGATATACAGACCAATGGAACAGAACAGGCCTCAGAAATAACACCACACATCTACAACCACCTGATCTTTGACAAACCTGACAAAAACAAGCAATGGGGAAAGGATTCCCTATTTAATAAATGGTGCTGGGAAAACTGGCTAGCCATATGCAGAAAACAGAAACTGGGCCCCTTCCTTACAGCTTCTACAATAATTAATTCAAGATGGATTAAAGACTTAAAACCTAAAACCATAAAAACCCCAGAAGAAAACCTAGGCAATACCATTCAAGACACAGGCATGGGGAAAAACTTCATGACTAAAACATCAAAAGGAATTGCACAGAAGTCAAAATTGACAAATAGAATCTAACTAAACTAAAGGGCTTCTGCACAGCAGAAGAAACTATCATCAGAGTGAACAGGCAACCTACAGAATTGGAGAAAATTTTTGCAATCTACCCATCTGACAAAGGTCTAATATGCAGAATACACAAGGAATTTGTTTCTTGTAAAACAAATTGACAAGAAAAAAAAACAAACAACCACATCAAAAAGTGGGCAAAAGATATGAACAGATACTTCTCCAAAAAAGACGTTTATGCAGCCAACAAACATATGAAAAAAAGCTCATCATCACTGGTCATTCGAGAAATGCAAATCAAAATCACAATGAGATACCATCTCACTCCAGTTAGAATGGTGGTTATTAAAAAGTCAGGAAACAACAGATGCTGGAAGGATGTGGAGAAACGGGAATGCTTTTACACCATTGGTGGGAGAATAAATTAGTTCAACCATTGTGGAAGACAGTATGGCAATTCCTCAAGGATCTAGAACCAGAAATACCATTCAACCCAGCAATCCCATTACAGGGTATACACCCAAAGGGTTATAAATCATTCTGCTATAGAGACACATGCACACATATGTTTATTGCAGCACCATTTACAATAGCAAAGACTTGGAATCAACCCAAATGCTCATCAGTGATAGACTGGATAAAGAATACGTGGCACATATACACATACTACATATACATATACCACATATACACATATACATATACTACATAGTATGGAATACTATGCAGCCATAAAAAAGAATGAGATCATGTCCTTTGCAGAGACACAGATGAAGCTGGAAACTATCATTCTCAGCAAATTAACACAGAAACAGAAAACCAAACACTGCATGTTCTTACTTATAATGAACAATGAGAACACATGGACACAGGGAGGGGAACATCACACAGTGGGGCTTGCCAGGGGATGAGTGGCAAGGGGAGGGAGAGCATTAGGACAAATACCTAAAGAATGTGGGGCTTTCAACCTAGGTGATGGGTTGATGGGTGCAGCAAACCACCATGGCACATGTATACCTATGTAACAAACCTGCACGTTCTGCACATGTATCCCAGAACTTAAAGTAAAATAAAAAAATAAAAAATAAAGAAATCTGTTTGCCAGAATTCACAAAGAACAATAGATCTCATGTGAGTTACGAACCTGAACTTCATCCTGCTGTGTGCTATTGGATAAAGATTCTAAGAGCTACCTTACAGATTTTTTCGACAGGAAGTATCACAGTAACAAGGCCCTGTTTAAAGGCTGTTGCTACTGCTGTGGAACAGATTTACCCATTTGTGTTTGAAAGCAGGAAAGAAATTTTATCATTCACCACTTCATCGGTTAGAATCTCTAACTGAGCACCTTTTAAAACTGCTGCACTTTGGACTCAAAAGGAAAACTGGACCAACGGTAATTGAGGAAACAGACTCTTTTATTTATTCATGGCTGCCGTGTAAGCTTCAGTCCCTGTGGATTGTATTCCAAACCTTGCTGTAACATAGAAAAGGAAGTTTACAAGACATGCCATTGCTGCTTTTACAAAAGGACATTCTATTTATTTTCGCAGTAATTCTCATGTCGCCATAAGCAGAGCTGTCACAGTGTGCGCTACCTTAGGTTGTTTTATTGTTGTCATTGTTATTTTTTTCCATTTTGAGCTAATGTGTTTTATTTGTGAATAGTCTTTTACATTTTTGTATGCTGAATATGGGCACCAAAGAACCTGTAAAAGTTATCTTTTTCAATTGAATGTGCACAAATAAAAGTTTGGAAAAGAAAAACCAAAGAACTATAAAGCATTTAGCAGAAAGCTTTCATGAACAGTTGCAATGGCTGATATTATAAAATACGCATACTTTTAAAAACAATCTCTCAGGAGTTTTGTTGCCCACATCTGCTAGTAACTAGTGGAGCCAGTTCTGTCACTGCACTTAGTTTACACAATTTCTTGAACTTACACTTTTGCGAGGACCTCAGTGATTATGCAATTTAGCAGTTAGAGTGTACCCACTGAGAAAGGAAGCAGTAAGTCTTCAGAGAGGAGCAAGCTGACATGCAAAGGAGGAGCAGGTAACCAGACAGTTGCTAAGCGCCCCCGAAACCGAAACCGAGTGCACTGTCCTGCACTGACCTGCTTCAGCTCATTGGTGAAGTACACGTAAGTTACAGCCGCACAGAGAGACTGCAGGAGCACTGTGAAGATCAGGATCAGCACGCAGGTCTGCCCCGGGCTGGGTCCCCCCTGGGCCTCCATCATAGCCATGATCCTGTCAGTCTGACTGCTGTAAGTCAGCCAGGCAGCCGGTCACTGAAGCCCTTCCTTCTCTATTCTTTCATAGTCAGTGAGGAAACGAATGCGGATGAGTTGTTTTTCTGGGTTCTGTGGCCTTGGCCCCACCCACATCTATTGAACCTGCATCTGTCCCTCCCCTTTCCTACCGCCCTGTGACAACTCTTGTCTCAAAGTAGTTGTTGGAAAGGAGGGAAATTGAAAGAAGCTCCTCTCCTTGCCCTCAGGATCCATGCACCCCTTCTCTGCACTCACCTCAAGCCCATTTCTCTCTTCTCTTTCTTGCTCTCCTTTTTATAATGTCCTCAGCCGAAGAGGGGAGCGATTTTCTTTGCTCTTCCCTAACATATCCTCATTCTACCACAGAGCTCTAAACCTCATGGCCTGGCTGTCATAGGCACAAGGCCTATTTTCTAAATTATAAGATAATTTTTATGACCTGAAACTTCCATATCTGGTTTTTCTCATGCTACTGTGAGGTGTGGGGAGACGGCAGGGTGGGAGTGGATAAAGGAAAATAGAAATACTATCTCATAGCAATGGTCTTGCTACATAACTCCATCTTGAATGTCAGAATCTAAATATTGACTTCTTCTTCCTCTTTGTAAACCTTCAGACACAAATTCTAATCTCCTTCTCAGATCTCCACCCCCACCAAGACAATATGCCTGTGTATTAGGCTGGACAGGTAGGAAGTAGTTGACACACTCAGAAAGGCAAAGGAAAAAAACATGTGGATGTTTTCCAAGATATTAACCCCATCACAGTGTCTCACTGTCACTATCCTTTTACAGATTAGGAAAAGAAGTTACAGGGAATTAATTACCCTCAGATTCAGGACCCAGCCCCACATCTCCCCATTATCAGATGTCGTATGCTGGCCCAGCTGTATGTTGTCTCTATATCTTGTTCAGTCTTTCTTTCTTTCTTTCTTTCCTTCTTTCTTTCTTTCTTTCTTTCTTTCTTTCTTTCTTTCTTTCTTTCTTTCTTTCTTTCTTTCTTTCTTTCTTTCTTTCTTTCTTTCTTTCCTTTCTCTTTCTTTCTTTCTTTCTTTCTTTCTTTCTTTCTTTCTTTCTTTCTTTCTTTCTTTCTTTCTTTCTTTCTTTCTTTCTTTCTTTCTTTTTTCTCTTTCTCTCTTTCTCTCTCTCTTCTTTTTTTTTTTTTGGACAGAATCTCACTTTATTGCCCAGACTGGAGTGCAGTGGTGCAATGGCAAGATCTCGGCCCACCACAACCTCCACCTCCCATATTCAAGCAATTCTCCTGCCTCAGCCTCCCATGTAGCTGGGATTACAGGTGCATGTCATCATGCCTAGCTAATTTTTTTGTGTGTGTGTATTTTTAGTAGAGATGGGGTTTTACCATGTTGGCCAGGTTGGTCACAAACTCCTGACCTCAAGTGATTCTCTTGCTTCAGCCTCCCAAAGTGCTGGGATTACAGGCATGAGCCACTGCATCAGGCCATTGTTTAGTTATTCCATCTTGACCCACTGAATCGGAGTTTCTGGCAGTGGACTTAGGAACCTACATTTTTCAGCAAGTACTCCAAGAGAGTCTTTGAAACCTACAGTTAGGACCCTTGATCTAGAGTTACATTCCTGAGTTCATTCAGGCTCCACTGGTCACCATCGCTTCTTGCCCTTGCCTTCTAGCTGTAGATGAGTCAACTGTCGACATTTAAGAAAATATTTTCAAATCTTAAATTTGCCTCTGTCAAATTGCCAAATTTTTAAAAGCAAATTCCTTTCAGACACTGACAAATTGGCAAGGTAGCCTTTTTCCTACTAAAAGTTTTAGACATTATGTGAACCTAACACTATTTAAACACACTTATACTTAAGTCCTGGACTGAATGAGTTTTTTTAAATCAGGTGAAAGATGAGTGGGATAACTGTAATGCACAAGACACACAGTCTGGCAGGGCAGAAACAAGAAATGAGGGATGACAAAGAAACACAGGGGAGAATACCAAAGAAAACCAACGTAACACCTTTGTTATAATCCAGAAATAGAAACATTACGGCTATGATGTACATGAAAGGCATGAAACGAAGGAATGGGAAACGTGCAGGAAGTCAACATCTCTATCTTATGAGCATGTAAGAAAGTTCAGAGTGTGGAAATGAGGAGGCTTGTCTTGGGGTCAGGTCAGGAGAAGGGGTGATTTGAGGAGTTACAAGAGTCAGCCAGGTGCAGTGGCTCACGCCTGTAATCCCAGCACTTCAGGAGGCCGAGGCAGGTGGATCACGAGGTCAAGAGATCGAGACCATCCTGGCTAACATGGTGAAACCCCGTCTCTACTAAAAATACGAAAAATTAGCGGAGCATGGTGGCGGGTGCCTGTAGTCCCAGCTACTGGGGAGGCTGAGGCAGAAGAATGGTGCGAGCTTGCAGTGAGCAGAGCTTGCAGTGAGCAGAGATCGTGCCACTGCACTCCAGCCTGGGCCACAGAGCAAGATTCCATCTCAAAAAAAAAAAAAACAAAAAACGAAAAACAAACAAGAGTCAAGAGGTCCAGCTACCTCTATCTTTGAGCCTCCTAATGTATTAAATACAAAGATATTATATATATGTATTTGATATAGAGAAATCTTAATCCTTTTGTTATAACAACATTAATATAAATAATATAGAGCTAAAGCCATTTTTGTTATTACTAGTATGACTCTGCTGACTGGCATCCATACATTAACTATACCCTTTAATCAGGGATTCAGTTTCTTTAAACTGGAGTGAGAACTTTCTATTTTATTTTATTTTATTTTATTTTATTTCATTTATTTTGAGACAGAGTCTCACTCTGTTACCCAGGCTGGAGTGCAGTGGTGCAATCTCAGCTCACTGCAACCTCCACCTCCTGGTTTCAAGTGATTCTCCTGCCTCAGCCTCCCAAGTAGCTGGGACTACAGGTGCTCGCCACCACACCTGGCTATTTTTTTTTTTTTGTATTTTTAGTAGAGTCAGGGTTTCACCATGTTGGCCAGGCTGATCTCGAACTCCTGACCTCAAGAGATCCACCTGCCTTAGCCTCCCAAAGTGCTGGGATTACAGGCGTGAGCCACCATGCCCGGCTGAGAACCTTTTAAAAATACTTTCTTCTTCTTTTTTTTTTTTGAGATAGAGTCTCACTTTGTCACCCAGGCTGGAGTGCAGTGGTGGGCTCTTGGCTTACTGCAACTTTTGCCTGCCGGGTTCAAGAGATTCTCCTGTCTCAACCTCCTGAGTAACTGGGATTACAGCTGTGCACCACCATGCCTGGCTAATTTTTTGTAGTTTTAGTAGAGACAGGGTTTCACCACGTTGGTCAGGCTGGTCTTGAACTCCTGACCTCAAGTGATCCACCCGCCTCAGCCTCCCAAAGTGCTGAGATTACAGGTGTGATCACACACCAAGCCCGGCCTGTTTTATAATTTTTAAGTAATTTTTAATTAAGTCCTTACAAAACATTAAATTTAGCATTCCAAGAAACAACTCACATTTTATTGGCTTCCATGATATTTATATGAACTATGTAATTACAACTGGCATAATCAGTTCTGAGAATAATTTAATTCTTGTTAGATATATAGACGGAAACAGGAGAACAGCCTAAGTTCTTCATTCCCTCTGTGGAACATACTGACTGGAGGTTAGAGAACTTCCAGGGTATCTTGTTTGTTTCCTTCTTTTTTTTTTTTTTTTTTTTTTTTTTTTTTTTTTTTTTTGAGACGGAGTCTCGCTCTGTCCCCCCAGGCTGGAGTGCAGTGGTGCCATCTTGGCTCACTGCAACCTCTGCCTCCCGGGTTCAAGCGATTATCCTGCCTCAGCCTCCCGAGTAGCTGGGATTACAGGCGCATGCCACTACACCCAGCTAATTTTTTTGTATTTTTAGTAGAGACAGGGTTTTACCGCGTTAGCCAGGATGGCCTCAATCTTCTGACCTGGTGATCCGCCCACCTCGGCCTCCCAAAGTGCTGGGATTACCTGTGTGAGCCACCATGCCTGGCTTTTTGTTTCTATATTTATTTATTTATTTTATGGCTACCCCATTTATAAGAATGTAGATTGCATGAGAGTGAAACTTTGCCACATGCATTGCTACCAATGCCTTGCACACTGTGAGCACAATCTATGCTGGTTGGATGAATGAGCATTTCATAGTCTTCACAGTCTTAAGGCTCTTTACCTCAGGAGCAGCAGTGTGCTCTGCGGAATGGTCACAGACAAGGAATTGTTAAGTCTTCCCCACCAAGCCTTACAAGAAATCTATTACTTGCTTCCTAGTGCATGACATCCCGTGACCAAGTGCCAAATATTTCATTCTGTGAATAAAGATGTTAGTTAAAATGTAAATGTTAAAGTAACTTTAACCACACTGGGAGGCTTGGGTTGTTTTCTTAATCAGACCAAGTGACAATAGAGGTGAAGAGAAGACTGTACATTCCTCAAGCAGAGATGCAGGAAAAGGTTTCGGGAATATAAGCCTGGGTATTTGTCTAGAAGATCTATACTTCCAGCACTTAATTTTGCCAATAGTTGATCCTTGTTTGCTTTTAACATGAAGGGAAAAACAGAAGCTGTTGCTGCCACCAGTGCCTTGTGAGGATTTGTAAAGATTTTAAAACTTTTCTTCTTATGTAAAGATTTAATTATAAGAGCTGTTAGGCTGGGCGCGTGCAGTGGCTCACGGACATGGTGGTGCCTGCCTGTAATCCCAGCTCCTCAGGAGGCTGAGGCAGGAGAATTGCTTCAGCCTAGTGGGAGGAGGTTGCAGTGAGCTGAGATCATGCACTGCACCTCAGCCTGGGCAAGAGCAGGACATGTAGTCTCAAAAAAATAAAAAATAAAATAAAAATAAAAATGAAGTCTTGTTAGAAGAGGTCTTGGACACACTGCCTTCGAGTGAAGAAATGAATTCTATTAATTTTTAAAATTATTATTATTATTTTTTTGAGATGGAGTGTCACTTTGTCACCCAGGCTGGAGTGCAGTGGCATGATCTCTGCTCACTGCAACCTCCGCCTCCTGGATTCAAGCAATTCTCCCACCTCAGACCCCGAGTAGCTGGGACCATAGGCACGTTGTGCCACCACGCCCAGGTAATTTTTATATTTTTAGTAGAGATGGGGTTTTGCCATGTTGACCAGGCTGGTCTCGAACTCCTGACCTCAGGTGATCTACCCGTCTCAGCCCCCCAAAGTGTTGAGATTACAGGCATGAGCCACTGTGGCAGGCTGAATCTTATTATTTTTATAATCAGGCAATGGTAGAATCATAAAATGACTGGACTGTTAGACATCTTAAAGACCCCCAGGAAAATTCTATTGCTTGGTTGATAAAGGAAACTAAAGCACCAAAATTTAAGTGAGTTAGCCATGGTTGTTGAACTACAAAATGGCAGAATGACTAGAATTCACGTCTATTTGCTTCCAGGTAAATTGCTCTAAACTTCGGCTATTTTATCCACACTATATTAGGGCAAAACCAATTCTGTATTCCTCAAATCATTTACTCCTCCTCCCCCCATCACACTAGATATAAAATTGGATATGTGTTTGGACTCTTCTGCCTAAGCATCCACACTCTACCACTCAATAGCTGCTGATTCAGGCTAGTAATCTCATAGGTGTTGGGACAACTGAGCTTCCAGAATGAAGATGGTAAACTGCTGCCAGATGAGTCCTCTTAAGCAATACAAAGTATCTGTCCACTTTTTACAAACTCTTTGGAGATAACAGCTTTTTTTCTTTTTCTTTTTCTTTTTTTTTTTTTTAAACAGAGTTTCGCTATGTCTTGCAGGCTGGAATGCAACAGTAGTGCAATGGTGTGATCTCGGCTCACCACAGCCTCCGCCTCCCAGGTTCAAGTGATTCTCCTGCCTCAGTCTCCCGAGTAGCTGGGATCACAGGCACCTGCCATCACATCTGGCTAATTTTTGTATTTTTAGTAGAGACGAGGTTTCACCATGTTGGCCAGGCTGGTCTTGAACACCTGACCTCAGGTGACCCACCTGCCTCAGCCTCCCAAAGTGCTGTGATTACCGGCATGACCACCGCACGTGGCATCTTCTGTAAGACTTCAATAGCTATTAAAACAATTATACCAGGCCAGGTGGAGGCTGCAGTGAGCCAAGATCATGTCACTGCACTCCAGCCTGGGTGACAGAGCGAGACTCCGTCTCAAAAACAAAAACAAACAAAACCCAACAATTATACCAACAATAGTCACTACCTAAGTGTTTCTTTTTTTATGTTGGAGGATAGGGGTGGGGTATAAGTTAATATAGTAGATCTTATTATTTTCCCCACTTCTTCATCCGTCTCTCTATTCATACCTTTTGCCATGTGGCTTTACAGTTCACATCAGTATATAAGGGGTGTATATCCCCTCTTCACCCATGTGGGACTTGGTAATGTGATTTGACCATTGGAATATCAGTAAACCTAACATGAGAAGGCTTAGATTAAAATTTCATGGTTGGTCTTGTCCAACTCTGTTATTTCCATGAGAAGACAAACCCTGGGTAGTCCAAGGAGGATGAGAGGTGCATGGAGCTGAGCTAGACCTAGTCCACATTTTGGAGCCAAGGTCAGTTCAACACAGCCTAGATCGGTTGATTCCCAGGCAACTCCCAGAGAAGTGAGCAAGAATAAATAATTGTTTTAATCCACTGAGTTTTTGGCTTCAAAGTATTATTGTAGCAATAGAAAACTGATAGAGCTTAGGACTGGGGATTATTTAAATACATTCAGCTACAATTAACAGAGAACACTACTCAAGAAAACTTCAATTAAATTTCAAGTAGTGTTTTAGTGTCAGGCAACTAACACCAATTCTGACACACGGAAACAGAAAAATGACTTGTTTGAATCTTGGTGGGAGTTGAGGTGGCTACAAACCTAGATTTGGAGCTCTCAAATCTGGAATCACCAAAACCTATTCACACAGTCACTCTGGTTGCAATAAAACTGCTTCCACCACAGGATACACACACCACAGCTGCAACATTGGTGCCACCTACACTAGACATCAGATGCTGCTCCTAGAAGCAGTGACGCTGCTGTTTCTGAAAACTGAACACACACACACACACAGTCACTCTGATAGCAATATAACTGCTTCCACTGCAGGATACACACATCACAGCTGCAACACTGGTGCCACCAACACTAGATGTCAGATGTTGCTCCTAGAACCAGTGATGCTGCTGTTTCTGGAAACTGAATACACACACAGTCACTGTGGTAGCAATATGACTGCTTCCACCACGGAATACACACGTCACAGCTGCAACACTGGTGCCACCTACACTAGACATCAGATGCTGCTCCTAGAACCAGTGACACTGCTGTTTCTGGAAACTTAATACAGTAGTCAGTGGACAAAATCCCCAGAACAGAATCTGCTCAGTGTCTTCTTCTGCTTCATAATTCATGAGCTTCATAATTCATCACTAACTTCTGTTTCATGTGTGTTTATGTACCTGATTGGCAGAGTCTAGGTCATGTCACACCCTAGCCTCAAGGGAAGATGAGAAGGTGAGTATCTAACATTTTCAGTTTATCCAATGAGAAATGAGCTCTGCCTTGCAAGTTAGAAAAATTCCAACACTGGAAGGAAGTTAGTTGCATGCTGGTTAGTCAAAGCAAAAGCTAAATGCCACAGCCGTAAGGGATGTTATCAGCTCAAACCACAAGGGACATTTTCAGTTCACTGATAACTGTCAGGGTAACGGTCTGTTGCTACACAGCAAGCATACAAACCTGGCAGTCCTAGAGCAAAATTTCCCTCATGCACTTTTCCAGTTAGCCCCTCAAGGTAATTACTTTTTGGCTTTTTTTCCTCCTTAATATAATGTTTTTGAGATTTATCCCTATTTTGCATGCATCAGTAGTTTGTTCTCTTTTATTAGTAAGTAGTATTCCATAATTTCTCTGTTCCTTCTATTGATGAGCTTTAGGGTTGTTTTCAGTTTTTGATAACTATGAATAAAGTAACATCGAATGTTTTTGTAAAGTTGTTATGCACAAAAGCTTTTTATTAAGTTAGTGTTGAAGAATAGAATTTCTGGTCACAGTGTAGACGTTTAACTTTTTAAAGAACTGCTGGCCAAGTGTGGTGGCTCACGCCTATAATCCCAGCACTTTGGGAGGCCAAAGAGGGCAGATCACGTGAGGTCAGGAGTTCGAGACCAGCCTGGCCAACGTGGTGAAACACTGTCTCTACTAAAAATACAAAATAATTAGACAGGCATGGTGGTGCGTGCCTGTAGTCCCAGCTACATGGGAGGCTGAAACATGAGAATTGCTTGAACCCTGGAGGTGGAAGTTACAGTGAGCCAAGGTCACATCACTGCACTCCAGCCTGGGCAACAGAACTAGACTCCATCTCAATTAAAAAAAATAAAAGGCTGGGTGTGGTGGCTCATGCCTGTAATCCCAGCACTTTGGGAGGCCGAGGCGGGCAGATCACAAGGTCAGGAGATCCAGACCATCCTGGCTAACACAGTGAAACCCTGTCTCTACTAAAAATACAAAAAATTAGCCGGGCATGGTGTGGCAGGCGCCTGTAGCCCCAGCTACTCGGGATGCTGAGGCAGGAGAATTGCTTGAAACCGGAAGGTGGAGTGCAGTTGCAGTGAGCCAACATCACGCCACTGCACTCCAGCCTGGGCTACAGGCTGGGCGACCGAGCGAGACTCCGTCTCAAAACAAACAAACAAAAAAACCTGCCAACAGTTTTTCAAAGAGGTGGTAACATTTTACACTCTAATAAATAATCCACGTGTTTCAATTGCCCACACATCCTCACCAACACTTGCTATTGGCAGTTTAAAAAAATCACAGCCACTAGTGATCTCAGCTCAGCACAACCTCCGCCTCCCAGGTTCAAGCAATTCTCCTGCCTCAGCCCCCTGAGTAGCTAGGATTGCAGGCACCCACCACCATGCTTGGCTAATTTTTGTATTTTTAGTAGAGATGGAGTTTCACCATGTTGGCCAGGCTGGTCTCAAACTCCTGGCCTCAAGTGATTTGCCCGCTTTGGCCTGCCCAAGTGCTGAGATTACAGGTGTGAGCCACTGCACCTGGTTATATTCTGCAAATTTTAAAGACAAATTCTATCAAATTATAGAAATAATAGTTTCTACTTTATGTAAAATGTTCATGCACATTTTAGTGGAGAAGAGAAGATCTGAAATAATGAAGAATCTTAATTTAGCAAAAGAAATTGGATAGAAGTCAAGATTTTGGACCCAAAAGAGGGTAACAATGGAGATATGTATATTCTCCAAATTCACCACTGTCTCTAAAGAAATTGCAAATAAAAGACTGGAAACAAGCCAAAATATTGAAATTGCAAGTACTTATTCCTGTGCTGGTTGTAAATTGATAATTTTAACTTGTTTGAAATGTGTATGTTTAATCTTTCCATCCATGGTGGAAAGGAACGTCTTTCAAGAGTGGTGCGTAAAGGAAGAGATGTATTCTGATCTCGCAATCATGTGACAATGTTTCCAAAATACATATCGCTTGAACATATGTCTTCTAAGCAAATGTTATAAAATTCTTAATTGGGGACATGAAATTTCTGTTAATAAATATGGGAAACTTCTTTTTGAGCAACAACAACAAAAAATCATAGCCATTGTAGTGGATGTGAAGTGGTGGCTCATTATGGTTTTATTTTATTTCCCTAATGACTAATGATTCTTTTGTGATATGCTTATTCATGTATTTTTGTCATTGGGCTTTTCAAATTTTTATTGTTGATTTATAAGAGTTTAAAAATATATGTAAGCAGTAAGTCTTCACTTGCGTAGTTCATAAATTCTTGTGAACTGCAACTTCAAGTGAGACAACGTACTGTCTAACAAAACGAATTTTACTATAGGCTAATTGACATAAATGAGGCAAATTCCTGTGGTATACGGTATGTTGTTTCACTCAGGGTTACAGTGTACAAGAACCTGTTGACAACATTAATGAAGACTTATTGTATCGTATCATTAATTTTCTGTCTTGATTGTCTGATATTGTCAGTCGGGTGTTAAAGTCTCCCACTATTATTGGGTGGGAGTCTAAGTCTTTTTGAAGGTATCTAAGAACTTGCTTTATGAATCTGGGTAGTCCTGTGTTGAGTGCATATATATTTAAGATAGTTAGGTGTTCTTGTTGAATTGAACCCTTTACCGTTACATAATGCCCTTCTTTGTCTTTTTTGACCTTTGTTGGTTTCAGTCTATTTTGTCTGAAACTAGGATTGCAACCCCAGTGTTCTTCTCTTTTCCATTTGCATAGCTCTGTGCCTGCCAAGGCTCTGACTGCAATGGTGGTCTGGCGCGGTGGGGAGCACAGCAGAGTGCACTCCTGTTGCAACAGTGGCAGGGCAGGGTGCATACACACAGGCGTACAGGCAGGGCAAAGAAGGCAAACCCCATTCATACACGCACACACTGGCAAATTGATGTGGGGTTTTGCCATCGGCCTGAGGGAAGCTGCAGTCTGGGAAGGAAGTGGGCAGGCTGGTGCATGGCCATGAAGGCCACCCTGCTGGAGCTCTCCACCAATCAGACATGATCCACCAGCTATGATGTGGGCCCCTGGAGCACCCAAGGCTGCCTTGCAAGCAGGTGTAGCCAGGCTGGGGCCCTGGAAGAGGCCAGCAGACCAAGGGGTCCTCGGGTCAAACCCACCCCGTCTGATGGGCAAGACTGTCCTTCAGAATTCAGGTCCAACAGTTCCATTAGGGCTAAAGTCTCCTATGGGAGCAAGTCAAGCCCAGGGAGATGGGCTTCTCTGGCCATCCTCTGCTACAGATGCTCCCGTACCAAATTCTCTTGGTTGTGCTTCAGCTCTTGTGCTGCCCCTATCCCTTCTCTAAGCAGCTCTCCTGCCAACTTGAGTGTCCCTGATGGCCACGGGGTCTCCTCCTGTCAGGATTCCAGAGGTCTATGGCAAGAGCAGACTGCTTTTTTTGTTTTTTTGTTTTTTTGAGTCTCGCTCTGTTGCCCAGGCTGGAGTGCACTGGTGCGGTCTCAGCTCACTGCAAGCTCCACCTCCCGGGTTCACGCCATTCTGCTGCCTCAGCCTCCCAAGTAGCTGGGACTACAGGCGCCTGCCACCTTGCCCAGCTAATTTTTTTCTTTTGTATTTTTAGTAGAGATGGGGTTTCACCTGTTAGCCAGGATGGTCTCGATCTGCTGACCTTGTGATCCACCTGCGTTGGTCTCCCAAAGTGTTGGGATTACAGTTGTGAGCCACCCCACCCGGCGGCGGATTGCTTTTTGCCAGTTCAACTCATGCATTCCCCTGAAGTCATTGGGGGTCAGGAACGAGTCCTAGTGTGTAGTAGCCCCATATGGGATTCCCAGTTTCCTCCCCTTTCAGCCCAGCTTCTGTGTCTTCCCTCCGCCCACTCCGTGCCTTCCCTCTGTTCACTCAGTGCCTTCCTTCTGAAGATTTGTCAGGAGGGCACCAATCATCTTGGTCCTTGGTGGCAGCTGTTCAACCTGGTTGCATCTGTCAGCCATCTTGCCCTCTACCTTCAATTATTGTCTTTAAAATTTCTTTCTGCAATGTTTTGTTGCTTTCAGTGTAGAAATCTTTCACATCTTTTGTTAAATTTATTTCTACACATTTTTGTGCTGTTCTACATGTTATTCTTTATTTAATTTCAAGTCTCAACAGTTTGAATAAGGAAATGTAATTAATATTTAATAGTGACATTATATCCTGTGTCTTTGCCAAACATTAGTTCTAGTATGTTTTTTTAAAAGTTATTCCTTGGGATTTTATATATTAATCATCAGTTCTTTTTGTTTGCAAATAAAGACACTTCTACTTATTTCTTTTCAATCTTATACCTTATTATTTTGTTTTCTTGCCTTATTGCAATGAGTTAAGTCCTCCATAGTACCTTGAGCAGGAGTGATGAAAGTGGATATTCTTGCTTTATTACCATTCTTATTGGCAAAGTATTCAGGTTTTCACCAGTAAGTATGGATTAAGTGTAAGTTTTTCTTAAATGTTTTTTAATCAGGTTGAGGAAACTTTCTTGTTTACTTTGTTTGCTGAGTTTATTTTTTTAAGAACATCTATTGAAATTATAGTGTCATTTTCTTCTTTTATTATTGTGATGAATTATGTTTAATTTTGAATATAATGCCAACGTTGATTCCTGGAGTAAACTTGACTTGGTCATGATATATTAACCTTTTAAAATACATTGCTGGATTTGATTTGCCAATATTTTAATGATTTTATACCTATGTGTATGAGAAATATTGAACTGTCATTTTCTGTTCTTTCCTTTTCTTTTTGTAATGTTTGTAACATGCTCTTACATTGGATTTATATTGGCCTTATAAAATGAGTTGAGAAATGGCCCTTTCTCCTTTATTTGATGAAATAATTTATGTAAAATTGATATTTTTTCTCTAAATATTTTACAAAATTCATTTGGGAAATCCATCTGGGCTTGACGTTTTCTACAAGGAAAACTTTTAAATCATGAATTCAAATTTTTAATAGATATAGGATTATTTTTATTTTCTATTTCTTCTTGTGTCAGTTTCAGGAAGTTGTGTTTTTTAAGGAATTTGTCCATTTTATCCAAATTGTGAAATGTAATGGTAAAAGTTGTTCATAATATCCCCTTATTCTTTTGGTGTCTATAAAGACAGAAATAATGCATTGTCTTGTATTCCTATGATTGGTATTTGCAGTTTTTCTTTCTTTTCTTTTTTTTTTTTCTTGGTCAACCATCCTAGGAGTTCTTCAATTTTATAAATATTTAAAGACAAACATTTGGTTTTGCTAATGTCTATATTATTTGTCCACTTTCTCTTTCATTTATTTCTTCTCTTTATGGTATCCTTTCTTCTATTTAATTTGCTCTTCTTTTTCTGTTTAAGTTAGAAGCTCAAATAATTGATTTTAACCTTGCTTCCTTTTTAAAATAGGTCTGTAAGCCTACAAATTTTCCCTTAAGAACTGCATTCTGTACACTTTGACTTTTTTGTCATCATTATCATTCAATTTTAAATATCCCCTAATTTTCCTTTGTAACTTCTTCTTAGACAAAAGTATTTAGAGCATGCAGTTTAATTTGTAAGTATTTGCAGATCTTCTAGACATCTTATTGGTATTTATTTTTTAATTGAATTCTATTGTGGACTGATAATGTACTTACATTACTTTAATCTTTTGAAATGAGTCAGGCCGGGCGTGATGGCTGATGTCTGTAATCCTAGCACTTTGGGAAGCCAAGGTGGGTGGATCATCTGAGGTCAGGAGTTCGAGACCAGCCTGGTCAACATGATGAAACCCTGTCTCTACTAAAAATACGAAAATTAGCCAGGCATGGTGGTGAGCACCTGTAATCCCAGCTACTCAGGAGGCTGAGGCATGAGAATTGCTTGAGCCTGGGAGGTGGAGTTTGCAGTGAGCAGAGATTACACCACTGCACTCCAGCCTGGGAGGGAAGCAGAGCGAGACTCCATGTCAAGAAAACCAAAAAAAAAAACAAAAAAACAAAAAAGAAAAGAAATGAGTCAAGATATGGCTTAACATATAATCTATCTTAGTGGTAATTTCATTTGCACTTGAAAAGAATTCAGTGATTGGTGTGGCATTATATAAATATCAACGAGGTCAAGTTGCTTGATAGTGAAGTTCAAAATTTCTATAACTTGCTGATTATTTGTCCACTTCTACTTATTTCTGAGAAAGAAGTGTTAAAATCTCACTTATAATGGTAGGTTTTTCTGATTTTTATCTCATTTCTAATAGTTTTACTTCTTGTATTTTAAATCACTTCTATTAGTTATTATTATGTCTTTTTAATGAATTATTGAATTAAAATTATATTATTTCATATATAATGTAAGAATTTGCAGCCGGGCATGGTGGCTCACACCTGTAATCCCAACACGTTGGGAGGCCAAGGCAGGGGATCATGAAGTCAGGAGATCGAGACCATCCTGGCCAACACGGTGTGATGGCAGGTGCCTGTAGTCCCAGCTACTCGGGAGGCTGAGGCAGGAGAATGGCATGAACCCGGGAGGCAGTGCTTGCAGTGAGCTGAGAGAGGGCCACTGCACTCCAGCCTGGGTGAAAAAGTGAGATCCTGTCTCAAAAAAAAAAAAAAAAAAAAAAGAATTTGCATCAGTATAATGCTATTGCTCGCTTCCATTCTTTATGCTATTGTTGACACATAATATTGTTATATGTAATGGTAAATATGTTTACCATTCTTGGTTCTCTTAATTATTTCTTGTGGCTCTGAATTTTCTTATAGTATCTTTTCTTTTAGCCTGAGAATTTCCTTAAGCAGTTCTTATAGTGGCATTCTGCTGACAACTTCCTTAGACTTGTTTTTCTGAAAATATCCTAATTTTGTTTTTGTTTTTAAAGGATGATATCACTACACATAGAATTCCAGGTTGGCAGGTGTCTTTTCATTGATAACTTGAAATACAACCTTTCATCATTTTCAGATCTCGATTGCTTCTGACAAAAAGTTAGTTGTAATTCTCATCATTGTTTTTCCATAAATCACGTCTTTTTTCTCTTTAAAAAATTCCTGTATCTTCTGTTTTCAGAGTTTTATTATGATGTTCCGAAATGTGTGTGTTATTTTAATCTATCCATTTTGGAGTTTATTTAGCTCCTTGGATCACTGGAATTACGTTTTACATAGAATTTGGTAAAATTTCAACCAATACATCTTTAAATAAATTTTCTGCCCCATTGTCTCTGTTCTCATTCTGGACCTTTAATTATATGTATTTTTAGTTACAGATGATCCTTGACTTACAATTGGGTTATGTCCTGATAAACCCATTGTAAGTTGAAAACGCATTTACTACACCTAACTTAACAAATATCATAGCTTAACCTAGCCTACGTTAAACATGTTCAGAACATTTACATTAGCCTACAGTTGGGAAAAATCATAAAGTAAAGCCTATTTTATAGTAAAATGTTGAATATCTCATGAAACACATATTGCTAGTTTGGGAAAAGATCAAAATTCAAAGTTTGAAATACATCAAAATTGTGATAATTTCACACCATAATCAAGTTGAAAAATCGTTAGGTGTAACTAACTAATGTAATTTGGAGGCTGTACTTGATACTGTGTAACAAGTCATTGATGTCTCATTCTTTCCGCACCCCACCCCACCAGTTTTCTTCTCTCTAGTCCAGTATGTGTTTTTTTTTTTTTTTTTTTTTTTTTACTGTCTTGTCCTCAACGGTACAAAATCTTTCTTCTGCATTGTCTAATTTTCCATAATTTCCATTTGATGAATGTGTTATTTCAATATTGTTTGTTTCACTTTTAGAATTTCCATCTGGTTCTTTTGCAGAATTTCATGCCTTTCCTGAAATTCCTCATTCCTTCACTATTTATAATCATTTATTCCTACTGACTTAAAAAAGTTTGTAATTATTTTAAAGTTCTTGTCTACTAATTCCAATATCTATGTCACGAATAGCTCTTTAATTATTAACTTTATTATAAATTTAATAGAGGTCTTATTTTCCTGTTTCTTCCCATTCTAGTAATTTTTGGTTATATACCAGACAGCACAAATGATACATTATATAAACTATGGATTATGTAATCTTCCTCTGAAGATGATTGAGTTGTTTCCTGGTGGGCGGTTAAATTACAGGTGGATCACCTTGATCCCATGGAGACTTGCTTTTAGGCTTTGATATAGCAAGTCTATTTTATTTTCCCTTAGTTCTAGGGAATAGCTGTTAGTCCTGAGCTTTGGTACTTACTTTAAAGACCTGACCCTCCTGGGGTTTTAGTAAAGACCAAGGAACTTACCAAGTCTTCTAACTTGGTAAGATTTGAACTCCAAACTCAGTCTCCCCTGGTACTGAGGAGTTGCTAAAATCGTTGCTCATCTCCTCAGGTTTCAGAGTTGCTTTCCATTGGTCTCCCTTGCTATGTGCATGGATAGTTTAGGATTCAGCCACGCATTTGAGGGAAATTTGTATTCAGGTTTCAGCACTCACTTCTCTGTGACTCCCTTCTTTCTGGGATTTTCTCTTCAATTTTAAGTTGTTGCTGTAATAATCCCAAAAACTATTCTCAGACTCCTCAGTCCAGTAAAACTGCTATTTTCTTTCTTTTTTCTTTTCTTTTACATTTTATGAATCTTTTTTCCTTCAACTTTTGTTTTAAATTCTGGGGTACATGTGCAGGACATGCAGGTTTGTTACACAGGTAAACAAAACTGCTGTTTTCTGCTTGAACTCTATTCCCCTGCATTTTGCACACTGGAGAGTTTCTTCATGGGAAAGCCAGTTAGATATCATATCTTACCCAATGTGTTTCCCTTATTTCAAGGCTTGTGTCTCTTCTAGTTTCTGCTTGCTTTTGGTTGCTTATCAGTGCCTTGAAACAGTTGTTTTCTTTTTTCATTTTATTTTATTTTATTTTTTATTATTATTATACTTTAAGTTCTAGGGTACATGTGCATAATGTGCAGGTTTGTTACATATGTATACTTGTGCCATGTTAGTGTGCTGCACCCATCAACTCATCAGCAGCCATCAACTCGTCATTTACATCAGGTATAACTCCCAATGCAATCCCTCCCCCGCCGCCCCATGATAGGCTCCGGTGTGTGATGAAACTTTTTGTTTTCAAAAAGTGTTTCCCCCAAATTTAGAATTGTTATGAGCAGAGAAGTAGTTTGATATTATCTACTCAGCCATTATCAAAAGTCAGAAGTCCAACCCTACCTTACTCTTAAGATTGAGGAAAACATTCCTCAGACAACTCCAGAAAATTCTCCTAATGGCTTATTTGCTAGAATTGGGTCACAGGGATGGATCCCTTATGGCATGATGCTGTCCTTGCAATAGTGAGTGAGTTCTCCTGAGATCTGGTTGCTTAAATGTGTGTGGCACTCCCCCCACCCTACTCTGTCTCTTGCTCCCACTTTGGCCATGTGATGTGTCTGCTCCCACTTCACCTTCTGCCATGAGTAAAAGCTCCCTGAGGCCTCCCCAGAAGCCAAACAGATGCCAGCACCATGCTTCCTGTACCACCTGCAGAATTGTGAGCCAATTCAACCTCTTTTCTTTATAAATTACCCAGTCTCAAGTAATTCTTTGTAACAATGTGAGAACAGCCCACTATAGTAACACAAGTCAGAAGGAGATCTTACTAGCTGTGTGCTCTTGGCCAGGCCAGTCAACTTCTCTGATCCCAAGTTTCTCTTCCATCTAGTAGGGATTCTAACAGCTAAGGTGGCTTTCTGGGTAGGCCCGAAGATGCAAATAAAGCAGGAGTAAAGTTTCCTTCCCTTTCTTCAGGCCTTCTGCCATCAGCACTTGAGCCCAGAGGGCTGTTAGGTTCAGCCAGGAAATGGTAAAGAAGGACCAGGAAGTTTACCTGCTGGGAGGAGGGAGAAAGTAAACAGGTGTAACTTGTTTGGGCAAACACTTTCCTATCATTCTTTCCACACCAGTAGAATACACAACTATTCTTCTTTCTGCCACTTTGCTCCTTGTTCCTTTGTTTTCAAATAACCTATGACAGTATTGCATTTACATTTTGTTATAAGTTCGACTCCCCCACAAGACTGCCTCCCTAATAGGCATAGGCCCATCTTATTGTCTTTGATTACCAATGCTAGGAGTTTCTGGCACTTAGTAAGCAGTAGGTGTACAGGCAGGAGGTAAGCATGAGAGGATACTGGCAGGGCTTCCTGGAGGAAGGGGTTTTGGACTGCAGGCCCTGACACTGAAGAGCAAGACTGAAATGTCTGAGTCAGGGAATGGCAATGGTACCAGAGAGGGTGAGGAGTTTCATCCCATTTGGCAGTTCAGCCTACAACAGTTCCTGGAGACCACAACTGCTCTCCTGGACATGTCAGAGGCAAATCTAGGGGAGGATCTAATGCTAGTAGGGTGGTGTTTACTGTGAGTCACGTGCATATCAGTATAAGAAAGGAAGTCTGGGGCTAGCCTGGCTTCTCGATAAGTAAATCGCTTCCCTGAATTGTTTTGTGTCTTTCTTATGCTGTCACAAGAAGGGCAGAACATAGTCTTACGTCCTGTCAGACAGGGAGAAGCACTGATAGGCAGAGAGAGAACTTTTGCTTTTGCATTTATTTTAGTAACTCAGTATCTCAGTATTAAGAGGGTGCTTAGCAAATATTTGTAAAATTTGTAAATTCACAAATGCCTCTTCCAAGTTTCTGTAAGTTTTGCAACCTTTCTTCCTTCCTTGGGAAAGAAGACTCAATTCTGGGTCTCCTGTGGGGGCCTCCTGTCCCCATTCCCTCTTGTTTTCACAGGACATTCACAGGTAGAATTTTAACTAAAAAGGCAACCAAAATGACAAGTTCTGTTTGACTTTCAAACTAACAAAGATACAGAGGTTAAAAGGTAAAATCCATTGTGGGAGGAGTCCTACACACAGTGAGTTTAAGCTCATTTCCAGACAATTATTGTTTGAAACTCAATTGTTTGAAAGAAGAAATCTAAATTAATCTGCAAGCAAGCAGATTAATTTTCCTTCTTCCCTACAAAAGTAAACATCTCTTCCTGTAGTACAAAGCAGCACCCTTGAAACTGCCTTTGTGAAATGATGGCTGAGGCAGTGAAAGAGACCTGACCTAACTGACTCCATCGTGCTTCTAACCTCTTAGCTGTCCTTGTTCATTCCTGGCCATAGGCTGAACTAACTTTGGGAGAAACTTAGTTTATAGTTTAGACAAAAACAGTCACAGCCCTTCCCCAAAGCACTTTCCCAAAAGACCTTCTTCCAGAGCCAGGGGACAGCTCTAGATTGCCTTTGTAGGACTAACATTAGCCACAAGATTAGAAATTATAGTTTAGGAGGCTACAAGATTCTGACCTTCCCTAAATTTCTCCTGAGATCAGTACTTGAGATACTTTGCAGACCCTGAACTTGATGGACCAGCTGGCCTCACCCAGATCAATAAACTGGCTCATCTGATCATGTGGCCCCCACTTAGGAACTGACTGAGCACAAGAAGACAGCTCCAATTCCCTATGATTTCCTCTCTGACCAATCAGCACTCCTGGCTCACTGGCTTCCCCCACCCTCCAAGTTATCCTTAAAAGCTCTGCTCCCTGAATGCTCAGGGAGACTGATTTGAGAAATAATAAAACTCTGGTCTCCCACACAGCCAGTTCTGTATGAATTACTCTTTCTCTATTGCAATTCCCCTGCTTCATGAATTGGCTCTGTCTAGGCAGCGGGCAAAGTGAACCCTCTGGATGGTTACACCCTTGGGCTGCAGGATATTTTCCCTATGAAGAAATACGAGAAAAAATAATTTTAAATGGTTGTTGTATCTAGACACTTTGTTGGTTGGTGCCTCAAAAGCTTTAGTCCCTCCTGTTGAATACAGAGGAAAATAGGGCATCCCTTCCTTGCCAAACACCTACTGCTTACTAAGCCAGGAAATAAGAAGACATGATCTGTTTTCACCTCTATTGTCTAACTAACGAAGGTCACTATGTCTGATGGGTACTAAAGCAAATCGTTCTGACAGTTATACTTGGGGAAATTCAGGCTAAATGTTTTTGTTTGTCCCTTGACTTATTTGGGTTGCTGTTTTTTTTCCTTCAGGTATGGTAGGCATTTTATTGTTTCCCAGAGGTTTCTTCCTCTTCCCCCCTCCCCCCCAACTTTTCTGCACATTATCTCAATATTTCTTGCAAAGTAGCTCTACTGTTCTGCACAGGAATCAGTTTCTCTGTCATCAGGTCAGTCTCTTCTACTTGCCTACTAGAATCACTTAGCAAGAGATGACGCAAATAATTTACATGGAAGGATGGGAGGGGAAATGACCAAAAAATAGTGACTATGCATTGAAAATTCTTTATTTTCAAAAGTGAATTTAACTAACAGATCCTAACAATTCTCTACTTAGAAGAAATTCAACAACTCTAGCTTTTGTTTCTCAAATACTTCTGATGTATGAAGTCAGGTTGACAGCACTTAAATCATGTCCAATATCTGCATGACTGGCAGTCAATCTGTGTTTTTTATAGTAGGGTCTTTTTTTTTTTTTTTTTTTTTTTTTTTTTTTTTTTTTTTGAGACGGAGTCTCGCTCTGTCGCCCAGGCTGGAGTGCAGTGGCCGGATCTCAGCTCACGGCAAGCTCCGCCTCCCGGGTTTACGCCATTCTCCTGCCTCAGCCTCCCGAGTAGCTGGGACTACAGGCGCCAGCCACCTCGCCCGGCTAGCTTTTTTTGTATTTTTTAGTAGAGACAGGGCTTCACCGTGTTAGCCAGGATGGTCTCGAACTCCTGACCTCGTGATCCGCCCGTCTCGGCCTCCCAAAGTGCTGGGATTACAGGCTTGAGCCACCGCGCCCGGCCTATAGTAGGGTCTTATAGCTGGTGAAGAAGTTAACACTGTTTTACAGCTTAGAAGAAAATGGCCTGTTTGATGCCTTAACTATTAGTGTAGGCTGGTAACCAGGTTCCTCCCTGGGTTAGTGACCTATTGAGCCATCAATTCTTGGAAGGCATATGGGGTAGTGATAAAATTCATGGGCTTTGGATCAAGAGGGACTGGATTTGATTCTGGGCTCTGTGGCTCTGTGGTTACTTTCTCTGTGACTTCTTTCTGCTACCGTTTTCTTATGTGTGAAGTGGGAATAATACTAACATTTATGTCATAGAGTTGTATGGGCCGGGCGCGGTGGCTCCTGCTTGTAATCCCAGCACTTTGGGAAGCTGAGGCAGGTGAATCACGAGGTCAGGAGTTCGAGACCAGCCTGGCTAATATGGTGAAACCCTGTTTCTACAAAAAATACAAAAATTCGCTGGGCATGGTGGTGCACGCCTGTAGCCCCAGCTGACTTGGGAGGCTGAGGCAGAAGAATTGCTTGAACCCAGGAGGCAGAGGTTGCCGTGAGCCAAGATCGCGTCACTACACTCCAGCCTGGGCGACAGAGACAAACTCCATCTCAAAAAAAAAAAAAAAAACAGGCTTGTATGGAGGTTCAGTAAGACAATGCAAGAAACTGGGTTAATGCAATACCTGTCACTAACGAGGGCTCAGCACTAGTTGACTGCTTTTAGCAGTGCTAACTTACCCACTAGGCACAGTAGGCAAAGTGGCTGAGGGCCATGAAACTTTATGACTTGATAAAAAATGTTTAAATTTTAATTCTTTTTAAATCAGCTAAAAAATGAATATAATAATAATGAGTATATAATAAGTAATCCAAAGGGGGTTATTTTTTTTTTAACCAATGCAGTCATAAAATATAATTGTTAGCATATTTTATGGAAGAAGGGACTCTGACAAAAGGGCCTGGGACCCATGAAACTTGTAATCGTGGATCTCACTGTTAGCAGTCATGACTGTGGTAGTATTCATTGCAGAATCCTCAGCAATAATAGTAGAGTGAAAAAATGAAATGTCAAGACTGAGTCCTTTACTGATCTAGTTGTAGTTAATCTCTTGATAAAAGAAGTTGGAGTAGGTTTGTGTAATAGTTGAGTATGATGTTTATTACTTTTCAGCCATCCCTTTAATAATAGATGAATGAGTACCTTTAAAAAGAACCATGTTGGGCCGGGCGCGGTGGCTCAAGCCTGTAATCCCAGCACTTTGGGAGGCCGAGACGGTCGGATCACGAGGTCAGGAGATCGAGACCATCCTGGCTAACATGGTGAAACCCCGTCTCTACTAAAAAATACAAAAAACTAGCCGGGCGAGGTGGCGGGCGCCTGTAGTCCCAGCTACTCGGGAGGCTGAGGCAGGAGAATGGCGTAAAACCCGGGAGGCAGAGCTTGCAGTGAGCTGAGATCCGGCCACTGCACTCCAGCCCGGGCGACAGAGCGAGACTCCGTCTCAAAAATAAAAAAAAAAAAAGAACCATGTTGTTTTTCAATACTACTAGACTATAACAAACATATCATCAATGTAAAAAATACGGTAATTGTGAAATCAAATAGTTTTAGGTTTAGCGTGAAATAGCGCTAGGTGTGGTTAATTTTTTTTTTTTTTCTTTTGGCAGTATCAACATTGTGTTGATACTGAAGAATGCATTTTCTGGAAAGACAGGGATAATCAATTTTCTCCCAAGTTCAATGGGAGAAAATCATACTCAATATGAACTGTATATTGAGAAGTTAAACATGCCAAGTTTTTACCATATTTTGTTTTCACTAATATATATGTAAATCTTAATTTATTTTTAAAAGACACAAAATGTCTATATTTTATCCACGTTATTCTTAGAATTGATCATGTCTGCCTTAACAAATTGCTATTTTAATAAAAGTTGGATTTCATAAAACTACACATTTTATAAAACAAAAATAATTCTTGCTAAACCAGCAATGAAGAAACATTTTTGTTTAGAAACTATATGTTCAACTGAACGAATTAGCTTGTCTCTCCATCGACCAAAGACAGGGTTATAGGTGGTGTTAAGATCCTCTCTCTTTTTTTTTTTTTTTTTTTTGAGATGGAGTTTTGCTCTTGTACCCCAGGTTGGAGTGCAATGGCACGATCTTGGCTCACTGCAACCTCTGCCTCCCAGGTTCAAGCGATTTTCCTGCCTCAGCCCCGGAGTAGCTGGGATTACAGGCACACAGCACCATACCCAGCTTATTTTTGTATTTTTAGTAGAGACAAGGTTTCACCGTGTTGGCCAGGCTGGTCTCGAACTTCTGACCTCAAGTGATCTGACCGCCTCAGCCTTCCAAAGCACTGGGATTACAGGTGTGAGCCACCGTGTCTGGTCGGGATCCTTTCTAAACTTGTTGAATTTTGGCCAGGTATGATGACTCACTCCTTTAATTCTAGCACTTTGGGAGACAGAGGCAGGCAGATCACCTGAGGTCAGGAATTCCGGACCAGCCTGGCCAACATGGTGAAATCCTGTCTCTACTAAAAATACAAAAATTAGCTGGATGTGGTGGTGCACACACGTAATCCCAGCTACTTGGGAGGCTGAAGCAGGAGAATCACTTGAACCGGGGAGGCAGGGGTTGCAGTGAGCTAAGATCACACCACTACACTTCAGCCTGGGCGACAGAGCAAGACTCTGTCTCAAAAAATATAAAAATAAAAATAAATAAACTTACTGAGTTTAATCTTAGAGCTTGGCTAAATGACAAAGGAAGAGGATAAAGGAAAGGGACAATCAAAGACCAGGGCATAGCTTTAACCTCTGTGATCAGACAGCAGTGTTGTGGCAGGGTGTTGGAGAGGGGAGGAACTTGGCATTAGTAATATTTGCAATTTGCAATTTTCCCCCAAAATATCTTTGGTTGATTATTTCATTTAAGGTAACATTTTGACTTCAAAATAGTTGACATCAACAGTATTTGTCAGTCTAGATTTAATAACAGTTTTAAATAATTGGCTGGATTCTCAACCTTGGATCTTTTCCTAGAAAAATGTTTCCTTCCACATAGTGAACCTGATTTTGAAAAAAAGATATGGGAGATTATTGCTCCAGATAAGAAAGTCTTCTGGGACTCAAGTGTTTTTCCACAATATTATGCGAAATAACTAGGTAAGACATCTGGGTAGAATATAAGGAGTGAGAGTTACAGAATATAAGAAGGCAGAGTTCCTTGCTGGGCTAGAACTGTGCTGACAGCTCTTTGGTATAATTTATTAGCTCCTTTTAGTAACAAACAAATTATCACTGGAAGCATAGCTGTGTGCTACATGTTATAAATAACTGATGCTTTTGAATGCTAAGTACCAGGCACTCTTCTAAGCCTTGCATGAGTATTATAACTTCATATGTCACAGCAACCCTATGAGGTCATATTACCTTCATTCTTATCAGTGAAGAAAAGTAATGTAATTGTCCTATGACATTAAACTACAAATTGGTGGCCTGAGAGTTTCAAGCAGTGTGATCCCAGAACCCATAATACTCGAGGTGGGTCCATGGTCCAGCAGTCTCCGCTGTACCTGGGAGCCTGTTATAAATGCAGGTTCTCAGGGCCCCCAGATCTCCTGGGTCAGCATCTGCATTTTATTTTATGTATTTATGTATTTATTTATTTATTATTACTATTATTATTTTGAGACTGAGTCTCGCTCTGTCACCCAGGCTGAAGTGCAGTGGTGCAATCTCAGCTCATTGCAACCTCCGCCTCCCGGGTTCAAGCGATTCTCCTGTCTCAACCTCCCAAGTAGCTGGGACTACACTTGCATGCCACCACGCCTGGCTAATTTTTGCTTTTTTTTAGTAGAGACAGGGTTTCACCGTGTTGGCCAGGCTGGTCTCAAATTCCTAACCTCAGGTGATCTGCCTCCCTCAGCTTCCCAAAATGCTAGGATTACAGGCATGAGCCACAGCACCTGGTCAACGTTTGCATTTTAGTAAGATTTCAGGGAATTCACTTGCACAGTAAAGGCTGAGAAACTCTGGTGCACTCTCTCCCTTTCTGATTGCATGAACCTGGGCAAGGCATTTAACTTCTTTAAACCTCAGGTTTCTTGTCTCTGTAAAACAGGGATAATAATGCAGACTTAGAGATTTGTTGTAATGATAACATGAAACTATGCTGTGAAGAATGTGGTGCTTAGAGAGTACTTGATGGCCGCCCAGTGTAATGGTGCTTACACATCACCCAGACTTCAAAAATATTCAATGATAGTATCTAGAGAACTTGAAAACATTCCTACCCCAAAGACACTTTCCACTGCTGAACAGTTGAGAGACTTAATGTTTGCAGAGACTTTCTTTCTTAACATTTGAATATTCAGTAGCAACTTCTGGCTCCAAGTTTAATACCTTTCTACTATATTGAGTTTCTTATTTTGTTCCTTTTAAAGTTGTTTTTTTCCCCTAGTATTTTGTTTATTACTGAAGGAAAAAAAATCAGCAGGAAGTTCAGTGTGGCTTCATTAAGTCCAGATAGTCCAGATAGTTAGCCTTTAACATTCCTACTACACTCCAAAAGTCATTACTACAAGTTACTGGTTGACTCTATCCCAAGGGAAAAGCAAATTAGGAAAAATAATTTAAACATTCTTCCAGACCACACATTTATGAGTATTACCATATTTCAAATGCTTGAAAGGCATGAATACTCCATTAATGGAAAAGCATTTTGCTATTGGCAGCATAAAAACTCAGCTTTAAAATTTGAAAGCTGTACTGTTTTGGATTCACAGTTAAGCAGTGTTTTTGTCCTTATAATAACGACTGCAAAGCACTTTATACTCACCTTCTTTCAAGTAAATCTACAGAAAATCCCATCGTTTCCAATGTTTGTAATGCAAAATTGCTTTTGTACTGATAAAATACATCATGCCTATAGAAGATAATATAAAACATTTATATGTATAATTAAGTGATAATTACAAAGCCATGAAACTAACACCTAGGTTATAATTAGAACCTTGGTCTATTACAAGACCTTGGTCTAGTCCAAGGTCTATTACCTTTGTCCAGTCACTTGCACACTCCCTGTGTGCTCATTGCCCCCAGAGTGAATTGCTATCTTGACTTTTATTGTGATGCTTAATTTCTTGCTTTTTAAAAAATAATTTTACCAACTGAATTCTGTGTAAATATAATCACATGATAAATATTCTTTTATGACTTGCTTCTTTCACTCAGCTTTATTATTTGTAAAATTCATTCATGTTGACGTATAACACTGTAGTTTGTTATAATTTTCACTGCTCTTCTGTACTCCATTGTATAAGTATTCCACTATTCATCCACTCAATTGTTAATGGGCTTTTAGGAGGTTGCTCAATTTTTGAATAGTCGGTGTTGTGGACATTCTTATATATGTATGTCTCCTGATGCACATAAACATTTACCTGTGTTGTAGATTTTGTTCATGTCATTTTACTGGGAAAAGTTTCCACAAGTTAGCACCAATTTGTCATCTTTCCAGCAGTGAGAGAGTTCCTGTGGCACTGCATACTCACTTGGTATTGTAGGAGGGTTTTGCCAGCTGGTTAGTGTATAAGAGGATGTCATTGTGGCTTTAATTTGCATTTCCTTATAATGAGGCTTTAATGTGCATTTCCTTATAATATTCAACCTCATTATATTTTAAATATGTAATTGTTTTTTGATATGTAATTATTTAATTAGGGTTCCATCTTCCTGGCAGTAACTATTCAAAAAATTTTTTAAATGCTTTTTTCTATTGGATTGTTTTGCTGTTATCAAATGTGGAAATTCTTTTTTTGTTGTTGTTTGTTTTCTTGAGACAAGGTCTTGCTCTGTTGCCCAGGCTGGAGTGCAGTGGCATGATCTCAGCTCACTGGAACCTCTGCCTCCCAGGTTCAAGCAATTCTCCTGCCTCAGCCTCTCGAGTAGCTGGGATTATATGCGCATGCCACCACGCCTGGCCGATTTGTGGAAATTCTTCATGTAGTCTAGATACTTGTCCTTTGCTGCTTATATACTTTGCAAATAATCTAGTGTTTTGTGGATTTTCTTTGCACTCATTTAGTGGTTTGTTTTAATAAGGAGCAATTGTTTATTTTAATATAATAAAATGTATTAGCCGGGCGTGGTGGCTCATGCCTGTAATCCCAGCACTTTGGGAGGTCGAGGCAGGTGGATCATGAGGTTAGGAGATCAAGACCATCCTGGCTAACACAGTGAAACTAAAAATACTACTAAAACTACAGAAAATTAGCCAGGCGTGGTGGCAGGCAACTGCAGTCCCAGCTACTTGGGAGGCTGAGGCAGGAGCATGATGTGTACCAGGGAGGTGGAGTTTGCAGTGAGCTGAGATCGTGCCACTGCACTCCAGCCTGGGCGACAGAGTGAGACTCTGTCTCAAAAATAAATAAATAAATAAATAACAATAAAAAGCCTTCTTGCCACCTTCTTCAAGAAAATCTTGGATATTCTTGTCCTTTTGCTTTCTTACCTTCAAAATTGAGAGTTGTTCCTAAGTCTGTGGTTCTCTCCAACTCTAAAAGGTTTATTCTGTTCTATAGCAGAGCATGTGGTATAATCACGTGGTTGCTTTTCTTGATGATTCCATTGGGTCTAAACATTATTTTACCAAATTGTATTAATACTTGGAAATAATTCTTCATGGTTCTAGGGGTATGACATTAATACTTTTCTCTCTTTTTAGACTTTTTTTGTTTTTAGCCTTTACCACCATTTTAGGGTAATGACATTGTTGCTATATGAGTATTTTGCTGTTGTTGCTTTTTATGTATGTATGTATGTATGTATATATGTATGTATGTATGTATTTTTGAAACAGAGTTTCACTTTTATTGCCCAGGCTGGAGTGCAATGGCGTGATATCGGCTCGTTGCAACCTCCACCTCCTGGGCAATTCTCCTGCCTCAGCCTCCCAAGTAATTGGGACTTGAGGCACGTGCCACCAAGCCTGGTTAATTTTATATTTTTTAGTGGAGACAGGGTTTCACCATGTTACTCAGGTGATCTCAAACTCTTGACCTCAGGTAATACACCCACCTTGGCCTCCCAAAGTGCTGGGATTACAGGCATGAGCCATCATGCCTGACTGATATACAAGTATTTTTAAAGTATTACATGTGCCCAGCAGTTGTCTGGGGTTTAAAGGAGATGGAAAGAAGCATAAGCCAATGTTTATGATCTGGAAGAACATGTTTGAGCTGGGGAGACATAACAATGAGTCAGTTCTACTTCTGGCTACCTGTGGATTTAGTAGGCTAACTGCCAGGACTTCGGTTTTGTTTTGTTTTCATATTTAGAAATGAAGGGCTTATATGAGATTAGTGCAAGGTCCCTTTTAGCTCTAATATTTTATGCATTTCTGGCTTAGTCTGTTGGGGTTTCTACAACAAAACATCTTAAACTGGGTGGTTTATAAACCACAGAAATTTACTTCTCACAGTTCCAGGGTCTGGAAAGTTTAAGATCAAGGCAGACTTGGTGTCTGTGAGGGCTAGCTTTCCCGGTTCAAAAATGGCACCTTCTTGCTGTGTCTTTGCATAGTGGAAGAGGTGACAAGAGGTGAATGAGGTCCCTTAGGCCTATTTTATAAGGGCACTAATCCCATTCACAGGGGCTTGGCCATTATGATCCAGTGACCCTCCCAAAGACCCCACCTCTTATTATCATCAGCTGGAAGGTTGGGACTTCAGTGTAGGAATTGAGGGGTCAGGGTGGGGCAGACCATAGCAAATGGCCACACAGCAGGTCTTTCTAGTCCCTGACAATGAGAATGCAGTCAAAACACAGAGCATCTACAAGATGATTTATTCATGTCACAGTAACAAAGGAAGAAAACACTTGAAAGGAAAGATTTTTTTGGGGGGGAAATATTTTGATGGGTGAAAGAGGAAGTCCCACAACATATTTGCAAAGATGAAATATAAGTTTGTGTTTCATTTTTCTTCTGTTGAAATCAGTTGCTATTGTGAAGTTCCATTTTTCTATTTCCTGTTTAGGTAGTAGAACCTGGACTTTTGCCATAGTAATCTGTTTTCTATTTTGTATGACATCTGAATGTTAGATTTGGTTAAAAAATAACTGTGTGAAAATAATGAAGCACGTTACCTTTGGGAACTTTTTTTTTTAAGACGGAGTCTCTCTTGCCCAGGCTAGAGTGTAGTGGCCTGATCTTGGCTCACTGCAACCTCCACTTCCTGGGTTCAGGTGATTCTCCTGCCTCAGCCTCCCGAGTAGCTGGGATTATAGGTGCCTGCCATCACACTCGGCTAATTTTTCTATTTTTAGTAGAGATGAGGTTTCTCCATGTTGGCCAAGCTGGTCTTGAACTCCTGACCTCAGGTGGTCTGCCTGCCTCAGCCTCCCAAAGTGCTGGGATTACAGGCATAAGCCACTGCTCCCTGCCCTTTGGGCACGTTTTGACTGTCCGTGAAAGATAATAATGAAATGGAACTTGTTTCCAGAGGTGAAGGCTACAGGCCAAATGTTGCCTTGCCCTAAAGAGGTGATATAACTTTCCTAGGATCACCTGACTAGTTAGAGATAAACCTATGACTAGAATTTTGGTTTCCAGACTCCGAGTTGGCTATTCTCCCATACAGAAGTGTATAGATGTGGCCCATGTAGCATCTGAGGGAAGACTCTGTGGGAGAGGAGATGTACTTTCTCCTAAATGATGAAATGATTTTATTTATTTATTTATTTATTTATTTTGAGACGGAGTCTCTGTCACTAGGCTGGTGTGCAGCAGCACAATCTCGGCTCACTGCAACCTCTGCCTCCTGGGTTCAAGCAATTCTCCTGCCTCAGCCTCCCGAGTAGCTGGGATTACACGCATGTGCCACCATGCCCAGCTAATTTTTTGTATTTTTAGTAGGGATGGGGTTTCACCATTTTAGCCAGGATGGTCTCCATCTCCTGACCTCGTGATCCACCCACCTTGGCCTTCCAAAGTGCTGGGATTACAGGCATGAGCCACCATGCCCGGCTGATTAAATGATTTTAAAGTGATGATTCCCAATGCAGAGAGCATTGTCCTAGGATTGGGAAGAGGAAGAACTTGTCTTGCAGGATGCTGTAGAAGTAAATATGCAAGGTACAAGATATGAAAGCATTGTCTTAAGACTGTCTTGACTCCAAGGCTAGTAAATATTTTCAGGAGATAGATCTTATGCCCGTTTGTCAAAAAACATGTTTGATGTATATTAATACCTGTTATAGACTAAATTGTGTTTCTCCTCAATTCATATGTTGAAGCCCTAACTCCCAGTACCTCAGAATGCGACTGTATTTGGAGATAGGGTCTTTAAAGAGGTAATGAAGGTCAGATGAAGTCATAAGGATGGGCCCTAATCCAATATGACTAGCATTTTTATAAGAAGAGGAAGAGACACCAAGGGCATGTACAGAGAATAGGCCATATGAGGACAGAGCAAGAAGCCAACCGTCTGCAAGCTAGGAAGAGAGGCCTCACCAGAAACCAACCCTGCCAGCACCTTGATCTTGGACGTCTAGCCTTCAGAACTGTGAGAAAATACATTTTTATTATTGAAGACTGTTATGGCAGTCTGTTAGGGCAGCCCTAGCAAACTAATACAATACCTCTTGAATCTCTTTTTCTGAAAATGTCTCATTATTTTTCTGGATGTTTTATTGTCTGCACTCAATAAAAATATTCTGTCGGAAACCTCTTGTGCCTACCGAGCAAAGCATGATTTCCTTAACCTGAACACTTTTGGCTCCAGCTTCTGGCTTTCCTGAGATTGACCCCTCAGCCAAACTCTTCCTTCGAGAGCAGAGCCTCTTACCCTTTGCCCCTCCGTGCCCCCTTAGGATTCCTCTCAGGAGTGCAGTGAATGCAGGAAAAGTGGAGTAACCCAGACCGTATCCTCCCTGAGATACAGGAGGATAATTATTTTCAAGTTTTGACACATAACCTGTTATTAGCTAAACAAATATCAAGAGTATTTTGGCTAGAACATCATGCAGTCAAGGTAAAAAGTAAATGTTGATTTGGAAAATATGAGCAAGGCACATACTTATTTTCTTAGAATTAAATTAACAATTCTTCTTCTTTTTTTCTTCCTTTCTTTCTTTTTTAATGCAGAGAGCTCTGGATTATCATTAGGGGCATTTGCCTGAAGTTATCTTGTTTAAATGTTTACACAGCTCAACTGCTTCAGATAATATTTGTGATGAGTAAGGATGGTCCAATTTCACTAAATCAGCAGTTTATAAAACGCATCTCAGAGTTTTTCTGTGTGTATTTATGTGTGTGTGTGTAAAGAAAAAGTGTTCTCCAGGAGGCAGAGGTTGCAGTGAGCTGAGATCATGTCACTGCACTCCAGCCTGGGCAACAGAGCCAGACTCCATTTCAAAAGATAAAAAAGAAAAAGGATTCTGTGGTGAAGAAAATTAAGCAGTTCTTTGCCTCTTCACTCAACCCAAGGCACTTATTTTTATTTATTTACTTTTTTATTTTTGAGACGGAATTTTGTTCTTGTTGCCCAGGCTGGTGTGCAATGGCGTGATCTCAGCTCACTGCAACCTCTGCCTCCGGGTTCAAACTATTCTCCTGCCTCAGCCTCCTAAGTAGCTGAGATTACAGACATGTGCCACCTTGCCTGGCTAATTTTGTATTTTTAGTAGAGATGGGGTTTCTTTATGTTGGTCAGGCTGGTCTCGAATTCCTGACCTCAGGTGATTCACTCGCCTCAGCCTCCCAAAGTGCTGGGATTACAGCTGTGAGCCACTGCGCCCAGCCTTCTTGTTATGTTTTATGGCATATACTATGTGCTTGGCACTGTACTAAATGCTTTTTATGCATTCTATCATTTAATTCTTGTATTATGATGGTGAGGCATGTGCTAATCTATTTTGTGTATCGGCAACTTAGAAACAAAGTTAAATGATGGTCCTAATTAATGGCTTATTGTTGAGCTAGGATTTGAACACAGGTCTCCCAGAGGCATTTAACCACTGGCAGCACTGCCTCACAGTCTTTAATGGCTAATATGCATGGTGAATTTTCAAGAGTAAGATGTTTAATTCAGTACTTCTCAAACCGTTTAACACAATTTTACCTTTTTTTTTTTTTTCTGAGTCCTAGATTATTTTGAGACACTTGCTTTTCACAAATCGCACCCTGGGAATCCTTAGAAACTGGAGAAAAATGGCCCAAATATATCAGTTTTCATTGGTGAAAAGAATCTTTACAGGAGCACAATTAAAATGTCACCAGAGACATTCAACTCTTGAAATTAAGAAGAAAATATTTGTATATAAAATATTTAATGGTGACTGTTTGGGATCCCCTAGAAGCAGACTGTGAGATGGGGATTCTTGGGCAAGTGATTTATTGAGGGTGTGCTCTAAGGAGCAGGGAGAAAGCTAAGCAAGGATTATGCCTCAGTTGGAGCCTAGCTTCAGCCCCATCCCCTGGGCAGCTCTGGAGCATGAATTGCACCTTATTGTTATGGCACACTGGGGCTGGCTTTTGCACTACTGGGTTAGTCAGTCATTCCTGCTCCTGTGTGTGGCAAGGTGGGGGGGTGGAGGGAGGGCATAAATTCTTGAGGTAGTTCTTGCTGATCAAAGACAGTTCTCTGGAGAAGGAGCAGCCAACACAACGACTGGGTCATGACTTAGACCCTCTCAGTAGAGGGTATCTGTGTGAGGCATCAATAGCACCCAGTGTATCCTCCTCATGTACTGGTCAGATCCACTTGCTTCTTAGACTAAGTTCACTCTATCTAGGCATATATTCTTCAGGGTTCCTGTTAGACCCAGTTTCTGGGGACGTTTACAAGAAAAGATTTGGCAGGATGAGTTATAGTCCCTGCTGCTGAAGTTGGTCCTGGGGTGGGAACTGATGCTCAATCCTCCTCTTCCCCTTCTTCCTCCTCCTCCTCCTCCTCCTCTTCATTTTCCTCCTCTTCCTCCATTTGTTTTAGGTTACTATGTGTATTTATGCTGGTCTACTTAACTTGCCTAGTTCAGTCACCCTGGCCTTCATCCATGGAGTGGTCTGAGCCACTGGTTACCATGACCTAAACAGGCTGTGGTTGCTGTATTTGCCCATCTACAGCTAAAACTGAGTATGGGAGTGCTAATATATGCCCCAGTGGATCACCTGAGAGCCTAGTATATTCCTCTCTATCCCATTAGGGGATATTACATTGCCTCTGCCTGTAACAGCTAGAGTGGCTGAGCAGATGCCCCTACCATTTCTGGACTCTTAAGATAGAATCAGTCAGCTATCAGTCACTGTAGCTGCAGCCACAGAAGCAAGATCTCAGATCTACCTTCTTGTGATCATCAGACACAGTTAGTCCTAATAGTATGCTGACTCCTTTTGTGCCTGTTGGTCTATCGACACAAGCAACCTAAAATTACCAGGGGAGAGCTCTAGCCTTAAATTTAATGATATCTTACTGTGTGCACAGTATAATTGACACCCTTTTGGGAACCAGAATATTCAGATCCACAGAGAGTAAAGTTGCAGGGATAGGAAGTATACATTCCCCAAAAGGTCATTGAAAGTGATGTTAAGTGGGGCTTCTCCTACCTCTGCCTGTTGTTTCCCAGACTCTGTACTCTGCCTATTGAGTTCAGCATCATACTCTGGCCATTGGTTTAAAGCAGTACTGCATCTTGAAGTCTAATGCCCATCATCATGTGGTGTTACCTCCAAGCTGGTGCCACAGCCGCAATTTCGAGAAATTATTCTATCACTCTGGGTGGTCAGCATCTCATGGATGGTGCAGTATGTGATAGGGCTAGTGGATCTCACTGTGGTGTTTCCAGCAACTCATCTCCTGGGCTATAGAAAGGGTCCCTTGGTCTGAGGCAATATTATATGTGATCCCAGGTTGATAGATGAGCCTTTGGGTGGTGGTTCTGACAGAGATACTATAGGCAAGAAAGGCAAATCATTACCCAGTTAGGAAGAAACATCGTCCTTTCTAGAGTGGAAGGGATCTGATCTAATCAACTTGTGACCAAGTGGCCGGTGGACCTGTTTGAGGAATGGTGACATGCCAAGGGCTCAGCATTCATCTCTGTGCTGACAGGATGGACATTCAGCAGCAGTCAGCCTTGACAAAAGAGAGCCCGTGCAGCTGAGCACATGCATAACCTCCCTCTCTATCACCATGGCTACTCCATTCTGAGCCCAGTGAGCAAGCACTGGGGTGGCTGAGGCCACTGCTGGTGGACATTTGCAGGCTGAGCCCTCCTATCCACATGCTTATTTAGTGCCCATTCTGTGAGGGGTGCTCTCTTGGGGGCATTAACACATGACAGAAAAATCCTCAGCCTCGCTCAGGTCCATTCACATGCCTCTTCCCTGGACCTCTTTAATCTTGACTTTACAATCTTGCTTCTTCCAGGTTCCCTGTAACCAGCTAAGCCACTTCATATTCTCAAGCAGTCAGTGTATATCCTTAATTCACACCACCTTTGTTTTCACACAAAGTTCATGATCATGTGCAGTACTGGACCTCTGCCCATCAGGAGAATGTTCTCTCTCCAGTATCTTCCTAACACTCTGATGATCCAGACACCAAACTTTGGCCTGTGTTTTTAAAACCATGTTAAATCAGACAATACTATTCACAAAAGTAAAAGTTGTGGTCTGTGTTTCATCATCAACACTGTTCATAATGAATATTTGACATTTTGGTTGCCCACCATCCAAATGCCCTTCTTAATTGAGGAGATTTCCAACATTAGTGAGAGGTCAGTTTACAACTCCTGCTACAGAAGCCAAGAAAGATGGATATTACATTGCCTCTGCCCGTAACAGCTAGAGTGACTAAGCAGATGCCCCTACCAGTTCTGGACTCTTAAGATAGAATCAGTCAGCTATCAGTCACTGTAGCTGCAGCCACAGAAGCAAGATCTCAGTGCCCAGGGCTGGAAGAGTACTTCAGTGCAGCAACAGTGAGAACAGAGTTGGCTGGCAGTAGGTAAGCATGGTGACAGCAGTCATGATGATGTTCTGCTAGGCCATTCCTGTGACAAGGGCTCAGTTCTTGTATTTGTCAGTCAGTTCTTGCATTGCTACAAAGAAATACCTGATGCTGGGTAATTTACAAAGAAAAGAGGTTTAACTGGCTCATGGTTCTGCACTCTGCTAGTGAAGCAGAGTGCCAGAATCCGCCTCTTGTGAGGGCCTCAGGAAGCTTACAATCATGACGGAAAGTGAAGAGGGAACCAGCAAATCACAGGGCGGAAGCAGGTGCAAGACAGAGAAGGGGGAGGTTCCACATTCTTTTAAACAACCAGATCTCACCTGAACTCAGAGCAAGAACTCACTGATCGCTAAGGGGATGGTGCTAAACCATTCATGAAGGATCCACCCCCATGATTCCATACCTCCCACCAGGCCCCACCTCCAGTACTGGGGTTATGTTTCAGCCTGAGATTTGAAGGAGACAAACATCCAAACCATATCAGCCCTCCTAAGCCTCCATTGTATCCTGCTGAGTCTGGATCTCTGGTTTTCCTTCCAATTCTGTCAGCAGCCCAAGGCTCTTCCAATAATTCCTTCTCTAATTAAGTTATCTCAAGTCAGTTTCTACTTTTGCAACCCAGAACTCAAGCTTATATATACCCTTTTGTTAGCATTAATCAAACATGTGGCATGGTGCATAGCACGAGGTAACAGATGCAGAAAGATGTAAACCATGGCCCCTAGAAAGACCAATACCAGGCTAACAGAGAGTAAGCCAAGTGTCAAACGAATCCATGTGACAAGCATTCACATAACCTGAACGGTTAGGTAAGGGCCTCACTGAGAGAGACACAGGGACTTGACCTATGTCCCACGTAGCTGATTTCCACAGTTATTGAGGTTACTAAACAACCCTGGCACCTTATTTACCTCCATTATCTTTTGTTTGTGAGCTCCGTGGACCAAGTCCATCTAGGGTGACCTACTAGATCTCATTCTGTCGGTCTCCTGCCTTTCTTTCTCCTGCTATGAAACAGTTTGAAAAATGGAAATAATCATATCTGTACAGACATTCAGCAGTCCAGTCAAAATGTTCTTGTTTTCTTCTTTTCCAGAATAGTATTTTCTTTATCAGACAGGAGAATTTACTTCCAAAACATTAGGAAATCCATTTTTCCTTCTTTCTTTCTCCTCATTCTTTTGCTCTGTCTCTGTCATTCTTCCTTCCTTCTTTCCTCCCTCCTTTCATTCTTCTTTTTTTCCTTTCACAACAACTTTCATTTTATAAAAGTTAATATGTCTTTAATTTAGGGGAATCAGAACAGGCAGAAAAATGTAAAACCAAAAGCAATAATTATCAACAATCACACTCCCCACAGATTTTTTTTGTGTTTGGAATTTTTGGTGTATTTCCTTTAAGACTTTTTTCTATTCATTCAAGTCTATATTAACAAACTTATGATTAGGAATTGATAATGTGAGAAAATATTTATGTGTATACAATATAGGTGTTATATATCCTGCTTTACCTACCTAGCAATTTCATTTTCCATTTTACAAAAGAAAACTCATAAGAGACAGCATTTTTGTGACCACATCATATTCCATCATACAATATGACTTTTTCATCCATTCCTGTAACAACATCTGGATTGCTTCCAAATGATACCACAATCATTGTGAATGTCTTACTTGTTCACAAATCTTTCCTCCATAACTAATTGCCCTTTTACTTTAGTGGAACTAAGTTAAAAGATAAAAAAAGTTTTAAGTTTATTAAAGCATATTGTCAAGTTGTTTTCAGAAAGGTTTTACTAATTCACACTCTCACTAGCACTTGCATAAGAGAACCAATCTTACAAGTGTAGTTTTTAAAAATATTTGCTGATTTGAAAACTATTATTTCAGTGTTGTTTTATGAAACTTTAAGTTATAAATTCTGCTCCTGCTTTGATCATCAGAGCTGTCACTTATATGTAATTTCGTATTTCCAAATGCACAACTTGGTAGGGAAGAGGTACAGAGATCTTTTAAATGTATTTTTATTTTTAAAAAATCCATTATATTACTTATTCTAGGAAAAGAGAAGGATTATGTTGGCTGTAATTTCTTAATAAGACTTAATAACCCCAATAATGTATAATAACTCAATAATGTGCATGTTGTCCATTTAAGGTACACGCAAATTGTCAGCATATGTTTTCTATCAGGTTGTAAATCTCCTATTGCAAGCTTTTCTTTCAAAGTTTGGTAGTTTAATCTGAGACTAAAGATAACAGTCCAGCTTCGGTGGCTCACATCTATAATCCCAGCACTTTGGGAGGCCAAGGGAGGCTGATCACTTGAGGTCAGGAGTTTGAGGCTGACCTGACCAACATGGTGAAACCCCGTCTCTACTAAAAATACAAAAATTAGCCAGGCATGGTGGCAGGCACCTGTAATCCCAGCTACTTGGGAGGCTGAGGCAGGAGAATGGCATGAACCTGGGAGGCAGAGGTTGCAATGAGCCATGATCGCCCCACTGCACTGCAGCATGGGCGACAGAGTGAGACTCCATCTCAAAAAATAGATAAATAGATAGATAACGTTTTTCCTTTACACCCAATCAATTGTTACCTGTAGAAGAGTTCCCTAACATATACTTATATACACACTCATCTACATGCACACGTCTCCCTCTCCTTTACTACATCACCACTCTACATGGTGATTGGATTTAAGCAAGATTTATCCTCAAATCTACATTAAACAAGGATTTATGAGGGCTCTGGGCACATAAAAATATTGTTTGATAAAGTATAAAATGGAAGACTGTGCTGAAAGATAACCAATAGTCACATGATTTCATGGTATTTAATGCAAAGTTTAACTGAACAGAATAATTGAGTCTTTAAAAAAAAAACAACAGAGAAGATACCAAAGAGATTATAAATCAGCATTATCTAGAAGGAAAGTTGGCATTGTGTATCAAAAGCCGTAAAAATATTCATCCACCTTGGCCCAGCAATTCCACTGCTAGGAAAGTATTCTAAGAAAATAATCACAGGTTTGCAAAGAGATTTATGGGGAAAATGTTCAGTGCATCAATGTTTATACAATAAAATTTGGAAATAACCTAAGAACCTAGTAATAGAAAAACACCAGGTTGAAACACTGAAATTGGTCATATTCAACTACTTTTACCTAGAAAAATAGCTATTAGGGGCGTGCCCAAGATGGCTGAATAGGAACAGTTCCAGCCTCCAGCTCCCAGCATGAGTGACACAGAAGACTGGCGATTTCTGCATTTTCAACTGAGGTGCAGACCTACACCTCACACCTCACATGGCGGGGTACACCCCTGAGACGAAGCTTCCAGAGCAAGAATCAGACAGCAGCACTCGTTCAGCAATATTCTATCTTCTGCAGCCTCCACTGCTGATACCCAGGCAAACAGGGTCTGGAGTGGACCTCAAGCAAATTCCAACAGACCTACAGCTGAGGATCCTGACTGTTAGAAGGAAAACTAACAAACAGAAAGGACACCCACACCAAAACCCCATCAGTACATCACCATCGTCAAAGACCAAAGGCAGATAAAACCACAAAGATGGGGAAAAAGCAGTGCAGAAAAGCTGGAAATTCAAAAAATCAGAGCACATCTCCCCCTCCAAAGGAAAGCAGCTCATTGCCAGCAACAGAACAAAGCTGGAAGGAAGATGACTTTGACGAGTTGAGAGAAGAAGCCTTCAGTCGATCAAACTTCTTAGAGCTAAAGGAGGAATTACGTAACTAGCGCAAAGGAACTAAAAACCTTGAAAAAGGAATGGAGGAATGGATGAATGGATGACTAGAGTAATCAATGCAGTTAAGAGAACTGATAGAGATGAAAACCATAACACGAAAACCACGTGACAAATGCACAAGCTTCACTAACTGACTCGATCAACTGGAAGAAAGAGTATCAGCAATTGAAATCCAAATGAATGAAATGAAGCGAGAAGAGAAGCGTGGAGAAAAAAGAGTAAAAAGAAATGAACAAAGCCTCCAAGAAGTATGGGATTATGTGAAAAGACTAAATCTACGTCTGATTGGTGTGCCTGAAAGTGACGGGGAAAATGGAACCAAGTTGGAAAACACTCAGCAGGATATCATCCAGGAGAACCCCAACCTAGTAAGGCAGGCCAACATTCAAATTCAGGAATACAGAGAACGCCACAACGATACTCCTTGAGAAGAGCAACTCCAAGACACATAATTGTCAGATTCACCAAAGTTGAAATGAAGGAAAAAATGTTAAGGGCAGCCAGAGAGAAAGGTCGGGTTACCCACAAAGGGAAGCCCATCAGACTAACAGCAGATCTCTTGGCAGAAACTCTCCAAGCCAGAATAGAGTGAGGGCCAATATTCAACATCCTTAAAGAAAAGAATTTTCAACCCAGAATTTCATATCCAGCCAAACTAAGTTTCATAAGTGAAGGAGAAACAAAATCCTTTATAGACAAGCAAATGCTTAGAGATTTTGTCACCACCAGGCCTGCCCTACAAAAGATCCTGAAGGAAGCACTAAACATGCAAAGGAACAACAGGTACCAGCCATTGCAAAAACATGTCAAAATGTAAAGTCCATCGATGCTAGGAATAAACTGCATCAACTAGCGAGCAAAATAACCAGCTAATATAGTAATGACAGGATCAAGTTCACACATAACAATATTAACCTTAAATGTAAATGGATGAAACGGTCCAATTAAAAGACACAGACTGGCAAATTGGATAAAGAGTCAAGACCCATCAGCTTGCCGTATTCAGGAGACCCATCTCACATGCAGAGACACATATAGGCTCAAAATAAAGGGATTGAGGAAGATCTACCAGGCAAATGGAATACAAAAAAAAGCAGGGGTTGCAATCCTAGTCTCTGATAAAACAGACTTTAAACCATGAAAGATCAAAAGAGACAAAAAAGGCCATTACATAATGGTAAAGGGATCAATTCATCAGCAAGAGCTAACTATCCTAAATATATATGCACCCAATACAAGAGCACCCAGATTCATAAAGCAAGTCCTTAGAGACCTACAAAGAGACTTAGACTCCCATACAATAATAATGGGAGACTTTAACACCCCACTGTCAACATTAGACAGATCAACGAGAGAGAAAGTTAACAAGGATATCCAGGAATTGAACTCAACTCTGCAGCAAGCGGACCTAATAGACATCTGCAGAACTCTCCACCCCAAATCAACAGAATATACATTTTTCTCAGCACCACATCACACTTATTCCAAAATTGACCACATAGTTGGAAGTAAAGCATTCCTCAGCAAGTGTAAAAGAACAGAAATTATAACAAAACTGTCTCTCAGACCACAGTGCAATTAAACTAGAACTCAGGACTAAGAAACTCAATCAAAACCGCTCAACTACATGGAAACTGAACAACCTGCTCCTGAATGACTACTGGGTACATAACAAAATGAAGGCAGAAATAAAGATGTTCTTTGAAACCAATGAGAACAAAGATACAACATACCAGAATCTCTGGGACACGTTTAAAGCAGTGTGTAGAGGGAAATTTATAGCACTAAATGCATACAAGAGAAAGCAAGAAAGATCTAAAATTGACACCCTAACATCACAATTAAAAGAACTAGAGAACCAAGAGCAAGCACATTCGAAAGCTAGCAGAAGGCAAGAAATAACTAAGATCAGAGCAGAACTGAAGGAGATAGAGACACAAAAACGCTCCAAAAAATCAATGAAACCAGGAGCTGGTTTTTTGAAAAGATCAACAAAATTGATAGACCACTAGCAAGACTAATAAAGAAGAAAAGAGAGAAGAATCAAATAGATGCAATAACAAATGATAAAGGGGATATCACCACCGACCCCACAGAAATACAAACTACCATCAGAGAATACTACAAACACCTCTATGCAAGTAAACTGGAAAACCTAGAAGAAATGGATAATTTCCTGGACTTACACTCTCCCAAGACTAAACCAGGAAGAAGTTGAATCCCTGAATAGACCAATAGCAGGCTCTGAAATTGAGGCAATAATTAATAGCCTACCAACCAAAAAAAGTCCAAGACCAGATGGATTCACAGCCGAATTCTACTAGAGGTACAAGGAGGGGTTGGTACCATTCTTTCTGAAACTATTCCAATCAATAGAAATAGAGAGAATCCTCCCTAACTCATTTTATGAGGCCAACACCATCCTGATACCAAGGCCTGACAGAGACACAACAAAAAAAAAAAGAGAATTTTAGACCAATATCCCTGATGAACATTGATGCAAAAATCCTCAATAAAATACTGGCAAACCGGATCCAGCAGCACATCAAAAAGCTTATCCACCATGATCAAGTGGGCTTCATCCCTGGGATGCAAGGCTGGTTCAACATTTGCAAATCAATAAACGTAATCCAGCATATAAACAGAACCAAAGACAAAAACCGTATGATTATCTCAATAGATGCAGAAAAGGACCTTTGACAAAATTCAACAGCTCTTCATGCTAAAAACGCTCAATAAATTCGGTATTGATGGAACTTATCTCAAAATAATAAGAGCTTTTTATGACAAACCCACAGCCAATATCATACTGAATGGGCAAAAACTGGAAAAATTCCCTTTGAAAACTGGCACACGACAGGGATGCCCTCTCTCACCACTCCTATTCAACATAGTCTTGGAAGTTCTGGCTAGGGCAATCAGGCAAGAGAAAGAAATAAAGGTATTCAGTTAGGAAAAGAAGAAGTCAAATTGTCCCTGTTTGCAGATGACATGATTGTATATTTAGAAAACCCTATTGTCTCAGCCTAAAATCTCCTTAAGCTGATAAGAAACTTCAGCAAAGTCTCAGGATATAAAATCAATGTGCACAAATCACAAGCATTCTTATACAACAGTAACAGACAAACAGAGAGCCAAATCATGAATGAACTCCCATTCACAATAGCTTCAAAGAGAATAAAATACCTAGGAATCCAACTTACAAGGGATGTAAAGGACCTCTTCAAGGAGAACTACAAACCACTGCCCAGTGAAATAAAAGAGGACACAAACAAATGGAAGAACATACCATGCTCATGGATAGGAAGAATCAATATTGTGAAAATGGCCATACTGCCCAAAGTAATTTATAGATTCAATGCCATCCCCATTAAGCTACCAATGACTTTCTTCACCAATGACTTTCTTCACTTTAAATTTCATATGGAACCAAAAAAGAGCCTGCATTGCCAAGATAATCCTAAGCCAAAAGAACAAAGCTGGAGGCATCACGCTACCTGACTTCAAACTATACTACAAGGCTACAGTAACCAAAACACTATGGTACTGGTACCAAAACAGAGATGTAGACCAATGGAACAGAACAGAGCCCTCAGAAATAATATCACACATCTGCAGCCATCTGATCTTTGACAAATCTGAGAAAAACAAGAAGTGGGAAAAGGATTCCCTATTTAATAAATGGTGCTGGGAATATTGGCTAGCCATAAGTAGAAAGCTGAAACTGGATCCTTTCCTTACGAAAGGAAATTCAAGATTACGATTAAGGAAATTATAAAAATTAATTCAAGATGGGTTAGAGAGTTAAATGTTAGACCTAAAACCATAAAAACCCTAAAAGAAAACCTAGGGAATACCATTCAGGACATAGGCATGGGCAAGGACTTCATGTCTAAAACACCAAAAGCAATGGCAACAAAAGCCAAAATTGACAAATGGGATCTAATTAAACTAAAGAGCTTCTGCACAGCAACAGAAACTACCATCAGAGTGAACAGGCAACCTACAGAATGGGAGAACATTTTTGCAATCTACTCATCTGACAAAGGGCTAATATCCAGAACCTACAAAGAACTCAAACAAATTTACAAGAAAAAAACAAACAACCTCATCAAAAAGTGGGCAAAGGATATGAACAGACATTTCTCAAAAGAAGACATTCAAACAGCCAACAGACACATGAAAAAATGCTCATCATCACTTGCCATCAGAGAAATGCAAATCAAAACCACAATGAGATACCATCTCACACCAGTTAGAATGGCAATCATTAAAAAATCAGGAAACAACAGGTGCTGGAGAGGATGTGGAGAAATAGGAACACTTTTACACTGTTGGTAGCACTGTAAACTAGTTCAACCATTGTGGAAAATAGTGTGGCAATTCCTCAAGGATCTAGAACTAGAAATACCATTCGACGCAGCCATCCCACTACTGAGGATATATCCAAAGGATTATAAGTCATGCTGCTATAAAGACACATGTACACATGTTTATTATGGCACTATTCACAATAGCAAAGACTTGGAATCAACCCAAATGTCCATCAGTGACAGACTGGATTAAGAAAACATGGCACATACACACCATGGAATACTATGCAGCCATGCAGCCATAAAAAAGGATGAATTTGTGTCTTTTGTAGGGACATGGATGCAGCTGGAAACCGTCATTCTCAGCAAACTATTGCAAGAACAGAAAACCAAATACCTCATGTTTTCACTCATAAGTGGGAATTGAACAATGAGATCACTTGGACACAGGAAGGGGAACATCACACACTGGGTCTTATTGTGGGGAGGGGGTAGGGGGAGGGATAGCATTAGGAGATATACCTAATGTAAATGATGAGTTAATGGGTGCAGCACACCAACATGGCACATGTATACACATGTAACAAACCTGTACGTTGTGCACATGTACCCTAGAACTTAAAGTTATAATAAAAAAAAAAAGAAAAATATCTATTAAAAGTAGTTCAACCTAAATATATACACTGAATACGTTAAATTTAGTTTAAGGCCAGATACATCAATAAAGTGACATGATGTTTGGTATGTGGTATTGATAGAAGAATATGTAATGATATGAAAAAATCAAAATATACAGTAATTAGATTTTTTTAAAAATCATATAACAAAACAGTGTATAGAACATGTCCTTTTAGTGACTTGGTGGATACCAGTTAATATCTACATATTGACATGATTAACACGCGTTATATCTGGCTGTGGTACTGTAGATTACTTTATATACATCTTTGTGCCTTTCTTTGTTTTTCAAATAGCTATGGCAATTTTGTGTTATTTTTGCAATCATAAAAATAAACTAAATACTACATACACACACCTCAGTAAGGAGAATTGGGCCAGGCGTGGTGGCTCATGCCTGTAATCCCAGCACTTTGGAAGTCCGAGGTGGGCAGATCACCTAAGGTCAGGAGTTTGAGAGCAGCCTGACCAATACGATGAAGCCCTGTCTCTACTAAAAATACAAAAATTAGCTGGGTGTGGTGGCACGCACCTGTAATCCCAGCTACTCGGGAGGTTGAGACAGGAGAATCTCTTGAACCCAGGTGGCAAAGGTTGCAATAAGCTGAGGTCGCATCATTGCACTCCAGCCTGGGCAACAAGAGTGAAACTCCTTCTCAAAAAAAAAATAAAATAAAATAAAATAAGAAAAAGAGAGAGAATTGGCAGAGTATTCCTGCACCACTATAGCTCTGGAGAAGAAAAGACTTTGCTTTCTCTCACGACCTTCTACAACTCTTGTCATGGGTCCATTTTCATTTGCAATTGGGCAGATAATCATGGACATAAAGCAATTTATTGTCCACCCTTAAATAAAGTTTAAACAGTTGACTGGGAGGTATGCCTTTAGCAAAGAGCATCCCTTGTGCTTCCCAGAAAGCTGAAATGCCTTTCACAGAGGAAACATTCAAAAAGGACATGCATCTTCCTTGAGAAGTAAAATCGTCGTTAGGGTTGGGGAAGGGCAAGGAGAAAGTACACAAAGGTTGAGCGGTTAAGGCCAACTTGGGAGCAGCACCTGGGGCAGGCAGTGATGGCTGAACAAGGAAGAAATTGGTCTCAATACAGACCTACTCAAGTTCACAGCTGAGAAATAGGAAACCAGAAAATAACCAGAACAAAGCAGTAGCTTTCTAGTATCTTTTCATGCTGGACATGAGTGGTGAATTAGAGAAAGTTCGTGATATTCCCCTGAGTACCTATGTTCAGAGCCAACTGTTGAGAAATCTGTTTGAACTGGATTTCATAACCTACTAGAGAGACTAAACACATGTTGAAACACGAGAGAAAATGATTAAAGATATAAATAAATCCAGACTTGTTTTAAAACATGTGGCATCTCAAAGTACAAATTTTGTTACTTCATATTTTGGCTAGTTGGTTTTTTTTGTTTTTTGGTTTTTTTAAACAAAATAGTCCTTCGCCAGATACCTCCAGATAAATGGCTTGGTGTACCCAGGATTCCAGAATTCCTATTCAATGATAATGAAAGGATGCTTCCCTAGGGTTTTATAAAACAAAGGGTTGGGAAAAATACAAACGACGTTATTGGTAAAATATACAGATTTACTGACTAGTTCATGTGCACAGGCATTGTGAAATATGTGGGTGTCGTTTTGATGGTTGAGTCCTCCACTCAGTAACTAGTCATAGCATGAACTCCAGAGCCAGGCTCTGGGCTTGACTCCCAGCACTGCCACTTATTGTCTATATGGCCTCAATCAAGTTACCTAACCTCTCTGTGCCTCAGTTTCTCTATCTAGAAAATGGAGTTAGTAACAATAACCCCTTTGCAAGATTACTGTGAAGACTAAATGAGTTAAAATATGTAAAGCACTACAGCACCTGGACATGGCAAATAAAAGGGAGGTGTTGGCTCCCCATCTCTCAATATTCCTTTGTCTTCCACATCAGCAGTTATCAATCTTTCCCCCAATTCATCACATTGAGAAATATATGTTTTCATCAGTAATGGGAGCTTACTATGGCAGTGATTTTTAAGAGGAAGGTATGGAAACTTCCCTGGATGGGGAGAGGGTTGGAGAGTGGAGAACTAGACTCTTGTGGATGCCTTCACCTTGTAAATGCTCCCCAGATGACTTTGACATCCACTTCATTTTTTTTTTTTTTTTTTTTTTTTTAAGACGGAATCTCTCTGTCACCTAGGTTGAAGTGCAGTGGCATGATCTCGGCTCACTGTAACCTCTGTCTCCCGGGTTCAAGCAATTCTCCTGCCTCAGCCTCCCATGTAGCTGGGACAACAGGCACATGCCACCACACCCAGCTAATTTTTTGTATTTTTAGTAGAGACAGGGTTTCACTATTTTCGCCAGTCTAGTCTCGAACTCCTGACCTTGGGTGATCCATCTGCCTCAGCCTCCCAAAATGCTGGGATTACAGGCATGAGTCACCACACCCCACCATCTACCCCATTTTCGTGAGAGTCATGAGGTAGAGTAGTCCATCCAGAGATACTGTTAGCATCAATTATTCTAATCTGTGCTAATATATAATTTCTTTGATGACCTGCTGGTCCATGACAGAACGATTCTCAGATCCTGCCTGCCCCTTTCTACCCACTCTGTCAAATTATCACCATTATAGGTTTACTTCTCTTTTTACAGTGAGAGAATATGTGTATCCCATGCGTCACCCAAACTACACTGAGTTCTCGGACAGTCATGCTGCTTCCCTAAGCCGGAAGCAGCTGTCTACACTGGGGACACAAGTTATGCAACTATCCTGTGATTTGAAGTGAGGATCCATTTATGAGGGTGTTTTTCATGAAGTGTTTTTGTTTTGCTGTGGGGAAACCCAAAGAGGCCATCTCTCTGCAGAATTCTGTCTTCTAAATATTGTAGTCAGACTTTAAAAACTGCCAGCAGGTGGAACGCAAACAAACTAAAAAACTCCCTTTCCTTGGGGCCACAGCCAGGGCTCTGCTCTGACTTTGATGCGCCTGGATACCTTTGCTTTTTAGGCCCCTTCCTCTATTAAAAAAAAAAGAAAAAAAGGTAATATTTTATGACTATGTTGGCATAAAAATGAATGTTTATATATTAAAACATTTTATTTAACTTAAAAGGTTAGGAGTTTTTATTTTAAAATAAATTAAACCTCCCAGCATTTTGGGAGGCTGAGGCGGGTGGATCATGAAGTCAAGAGATCGAGACCATCCTGGCCAACAGTGGTGAAACCCTGTCTCTACTAAAAATACAAAACTTAGCCGGGCGTGGTGGCACGTGCCTGTAATCCCAGCTACTTGGGAGGCTGAGGCAGGAGAATGGCTTGAACTCGGGAGGCAGAAGTTGCAGTGAGCCAAGACTGTGCCACTGCACTCTAGCCTAGCAACAGAATGAGACTCCATCTCAAAAAAAAGAAAAAAGAAAAAATTAAAACCTTTTGATGGGTCCCTAAAAATACTCCGCACCATAGGCACTGTGCCTAGTGTGCCTAATGGACAAGTTGTCCCTTGCCACAGTGGTTGCCTAGGGGCCATAACAGAAGAGTCTTGTCATTTTTTTCTAGCTCCCTACAAGTGGTCACATTAACTTCAAGGCAAAATCTAGAAGGACCAGCTCAACAAGTAGAGAACTGTGTATATGAGTGTCCTGTTAGCAGACCTTGCCACTTTTTTTTTTTTTTTTTTTTTTTTGAGACCGAGTCTGGTTCTGTCACCCAGGCGGAGTGCAGTGGCCCGATCTTGGCTCACTGCAACCTCCATCTCCCGGATTCACGCCATTCTCCTGCCTCAGCCTCTCGAGTAGTCGGGACTATAGGTGCCTGCCATCACGCCCGGCTACTTTTTTGTATTTTTAGTGGAGACGGGGTTTCACCGTGTTAGCCAGAATGGTCTTGATCTCCTGGCCTCGTGATCCGCCCACCTGGGCCTCCCAAAGTGCTGGAATTATAGGTATGAGCCACCATGCCTGGCCAGACCTTGCCACATTTTGTCCTGAAGTAATGACAGTTACCAGTGTCCACAATGCATAACTGTAAATGTCAGCACCTTGGGTTGTCAGTTGAATTGCATGAAAATAAACTACCAAGGGTAAAACTGCTCAAGTAAAGTGACCAGGTCCAATCCACTGTCTGGATACCACCCAAGGAATGCCTGTGAAGTCTCAAGTTTTTTAATCTTATAAATTACTCTCATTCCCTGTCCTTTAATATACACAAGCATATACCATTATATGCTGCCTGGTGGGGCAGTATTGATTTGTTGCAATGCTATTTATCTCAGAAATAAGTTTGCCTAGTCTTTAGGATTTCTGCTTGCCTCATGCTAACTCTAAGGGCAAATGGAATGCTCCGAGCACATGCTCTGAAGTCCAGTCTCACTAATTTCCTGCTATGTGAGTGGAAATCCTCACCTCCTTCATCTCTTTAATGGGAATAACCAGAAAGCAGATCTCACATGGTTGTTGGAGGATAGAAAGCAATAACACAAGTGCCTGCTATATAGTAAGCATAAACAATTATTATTTTCTGGCAGGGCATCGTGGCTCACACCTGTAATCCCAGCACTTTGGGAGGCCCAGGTGAGCGGATGATCTGAGGTCGGGAGTTCGAGACCAGCCTGACTAACACGGAGAAACACCCGTCTCTACTAAAAATACAAAATTAGCCGGGCCTGGTGGTGCATGCCTGTAATCCCAGCTACTCCGGAAGGGTGAGGCAGGAGAATTGCTTGAACCTGGGAGGCAGAGGTTGCAGTAAGTGGAGATCGTGCCACTATACTCCAGCCTGGGCAACAAGAGCAAAACTAGGTCTCAAAAAAAAAAAAAAGATATTATATTCTTTTTGTTTTTGTTTGTTTGTTTGTTTGTTTTTGAGATGGAGTCTTATTCTGTCACCCAGGCTGGAGTGCAGTGGCGCGAACTCGGCTCACTGCAACTTCTGCCTCCTAGGTTGCAGTGATACTCCTGTTTCGGCCTCCCGAGTAGCTGGGATTATAGCGGTGCACCATCACGCCCAACTGATTTTTGTATTTTTAATAGAGATGGGGGTTTCACCATGTTGGCCAGGCTACTCTTGAACTCCTGACCACAGGATGTTCCGCCCACCTCGACCTCCCAAAGTGCTGGCATTACAGGCGTGAGCCACCATGCCCAGCAATAATCATTATTTTCATGCCATAGCATCTACTGGTCTCCTCCTATAGCAACCAATGCAAAGAAGAGCAAACAAATCACTGCTTTGTTCACCTGTTAGCCTCAGAGCATAGCCAAATTCCTAGCACATATTAGGCAACCAAAAATATTTCTTGAATGAATAATCAAACAAATGAATAAATAGTTCCTAACATGTTTTAAAATAAGTTATTAACCTTATTTTATGTGGCTAGCGGCAACATTTCCCTCTTTCCTATACCCTGTTTTTAATTAATAAGTTATTTTTTCTAACAGTAAATGTATTATGTTGTTGAAATTTTGGATATGACACAGAAAAGTGCAAAAGAGAAAATATAAAACCACACATACCCTAAGGCCCAGAAGCAACCTCTGCTAATGTATTGGTATCCTTCCAGAGCTTTCTTCAATGCATGTCTAGTACATCTTCCCATATTATAAATCTATGACTACTTGCCTATATTCATGTGCTGTGTAACAATGTTTCCATCAATGACAGACTGCATCTAGGAAGGTGGTGCCATAAGATTATAATGGAGCTGAAAATTTTTCTATTGCCTAGTGGCGTCATAGCTGTTGTATGTTGTAGCACGACACATTACTTGCATGCCCTTAGTGATGGTGGTGTAAACAAATCTATTGCACTGTTAGTCATATAAAAGTATAGCACATACAATTATGTACAGCATACAATGCTTGATAGTAATAAGTCACTTTGTTACTGTATTTATTATACTGTACCTTTTATTTTTATTTTAGAGTGTACTCTTTCTACTTATGTATTTTTTTAAAAGATAACTGTAAAACACCCTCAGGCATGTCCTTCAGGAGGTATTCCAGAAGGTGTTGTTATCATAGGAGATGACAGTTCCAAGCACCTTACTGCCCCCATCTCCCTGCGAGGTAAGACGTAGAGATGGAAGACAGTGTTATTGCTGATTCTGACCCTGTGTAGACCTGGGCTAATTGTGTTTGTGTCTTCGTTTCTAACAAAAAGTTTAAAAACTAAAACTAAAAATTGTTAAAAATAGAGACTAAGTTATAGACTAAGTTATAGACTAAGAATATAAAGAAAGAAATATGTTTGTACAGTTAGACAATGTGTTTCAGACTAAGTGTTATTACAAAGGAATCACAAAGTTTAAAAAAATTAAAATGTTTTTCAAGTAAAAATGTTACAGTAAGCTAAGGTTAATTTATTATTGAAGAAAGAAAAAATGTGGCCAGGCACAGTGGCTCAGGCCTGTAATCCCAGCACTGTGCGAGACTGCGGCAGGTGGATCACGAGGTCAGGAGATTGAGACCAGCCTGGCCAACATGATAAAACCCCGTCCCTACCAAAAACAAAAAATTAGCCAGGCGTGGTAGCGCACACCTGTAATCCCAGTTACTCAGGAGGCTGAGGCAGGAGAATTGCTTGAGCCCAGGAGGTGGAGGTTGCAGTGAGCTGAGATCACGCCACTGCACTCCAGCCTGGGCAACAGAGCAAGACTCTGCCTCAAAAAAAAAAAAAAGTTTAATAGACTTAGTGTAGCCTAAGCGTACAGTGTTTATAATGTCTACAGTAGTGTAGAGCAATGTCCTAAGGCCTTCACATTCACTCAATCAATCATTGACTCTCCCACAGCCACTTCTAGTTCTGCAGGCTCCATTAATGGCTGGTGCCCTATACAAACATACCATTTTTATCTTTTATATCATACTTTTACTGTATACATACCATTGTGCTACAATTGCCTACAGTATTTAGTACAGTAACGTGCTGTACAGGTTTGTAACCTAGGAGCAATAAGCTATACCACATAGCCTGGATGTGGAAGGCTATAACATCTAGGTTTGTGAGAGCACAATCCAATATTTGCACAATGACAGCATCACCTGATGACACATTTTTCAGAACACATCCCCATCATTGTTAAGCGGCACATGATTATATTTCAATATAGTCTCTGAAAGTGGCAGTGCTCTGGGAACTTATGTATAAAGTCTCCAATACCCGGTATGAATGAATGAGTTTGTCAAAGTGTTTTTACCATTGACTGAAAAGATCTACACAACCTGAAACTCAGAGTCATCAGGGGCAAATGGAAAACATTTTTGAGAAGGAGGAAATGAAGCTAAACTTTACCCATTGTAAAACTGAGGCTGGGCGCAGTGGCTCATGCCTGTAATCTCAGCACTTTGGAAGGCCAAAGCCGGTGGATCACCTGAGGTCAGCAGTTCCAGACCAGTCTGGCCAACATGGTGAAACCCCATGTCTATTAAAATACAAAAATTAGCCGGGTGTGGTGGCGAGCATCTGTTAATCCCAGCTACTTGGGAGGCTGAATCTCTTGAATCTGGAAGGCGGAGGTTGCAATGAGCCGAGATCGCACCACTGCACCACAGCCTGGGTGACAAGAGCAAAACTGTCTCAAATAATAGTAAAAAATAAAATAAAATAAATTGAGCCACAGCTGGCCTTGATGATGAACATCAAGTCAGTATGGCTTAATGCGGAATCCTAATAACAATGGTCCTGTCTTGCTAAAGAAGTAAAGCAAACAAAGACCCCATAACATTACCTGCATTTATATGTAAGAAGAAGGACAAGGAGGTTTTTTTTCTCAAAAGTTGTTTTAAGATTCATAGTCATCCAGCTTTCATTTTTGAAATTAATGTTAGCTTGTTTCCGCAAAAAGTGTGAGGAAATGAGTCAGGAAAGAGTAAAAGGGTGGAGTGGGAGGTTGAGGGAAAGAGAGAAAGAGAGAGAGAGAGAACTCATCTGAGGAATAGAGGCAGGGTGATTACGTCTGAGTGGTTTTACTATCCTACGCCTGGGTTTCCTGAGACTGGGAAAGTTCCAGGAATAGAAGCTGCCTTGAGAGCTTCCTATTGGCATTCTTTCTTATTAATTTGGCTTTTTGCAAATTATTAGGCAACTTAAGTTGTTTAACTTTAACAGTGTTCTGTTTTTCTGTGGTTTCTGGATTATGTAATACCTAATCAAAGATTAAACAACCAAAGAAATAATCTTTTCTTCATACTTTGGCAAGTGTATTCAAAAGGCAAAGATCTAGATCTGAGAAACAGTTTGGTAAAAGTGAAGGTGCAATTAGAAAACTAAATATCACAGAAATGAACTTGCTGGCCTTTCCAGGGAGGTTTTCAAGGTGATATATTTTCAGTGAAATGAATCATACATGCTTTTGTGGTCACTGGTCAGAGTGAAGGTTACTTAGTAGAAAAGCAATGTTGTTTTGATTCTACTAGTCTGATGGTGAGAATGGCCTTGAATTCAAATTAAAGAAATGTTTATTGCTGGTGCCTACAGCACTGATATATGACTTTGTTTTGCAGTTAAACTCAGATCACCTTTCATGCTATTGGGAACTTATTTTTCAGCCCACAAGATGGAAGAACAGATGATTTAACTGATGTTAAATAGAGGCTGTTATTACCTTTTGTATGGTCACTTTTTGACCTCAGTTGAACCTATGAGAAATGTAAACAAAACTGTATATACATTTAAATGTGAAGTGAATTCTTCAGGCAAAAAGCACAAGGTTATAGTCATAATGTAGAAGAAAAACCAATAAAAAGGTAACCCCAAAGCAGGTACCACCCTCATACCTGGTTTGATTTATGTGATCTTGGAGACAATTGCCACATTAAAATGCAGATGGTAATAAATATTTATCCTATCTGCCTCCTGGAGACTCACATGAAGTACTGATGGGTGCTACTTTCACAGTAATTTGCCTTCTTTTCACATTAACCTCGCTAAGCATTATGCTAAATGCATTGTATTTCATATCTATTCTTTTTAACTATTCTGCAAGTTCAGTGTCCTCTCTCTCCTCTCTCTCTTTTTCTCTTTTTTTCCCTCTCTTTCTCTCTCTCTGTCTCTCTCATAGAAGGAGAAATTAAAACTCAGAGACTAAAAGTAATTTTTTCAAGGTGTAAATGAATGATTTGAGATCACAAGACTGAGAAAAATAGACTATTCTTTATGAGGAAATATAGGTCATGTAGCTTTGGATTGATACTCTTTTCATTTGGTTATTTTATCTGACAAAATTCAGACGAAAAAGCAGAGAGACTTACTTTTTCACCTTAAATCATTTTTTCCTTGGAAATGTTAAAAGAAAAATCATTGCTAAAAATACCTTTTGTTTGCATTCATTTAAATGCTTTTCTAGTTTGTACAATACTTCTCAAAAGTAATCTCTGCTGGAATCCTTTTTAATTTTTTACCTTTAGCTCCTAGCAAATATGAATTTGTTTTTTGTTGTTGTTGTAAGACCCAACCAAGCAAATTAAAATGTTAAGAAGAAATATACAGAAGTGAACCTCTACCACATCACCTTAGACAATTGGCCGAAGTCAGCATCACCAGCAAAGGGACGAATCAACATCATGTGCCTCCTAGCATGCTGCACTGAGCAGAACACAACAATACTTGAATGATATTCCTGACAAAGGTTGTATAACCTCAATTTATAATGGTCTGACAACCCCAGATTGAGGGGCATTCTAGTAAATGACTCATCTGTACTCTTCAAAAATGTCCATATCATGAAACACGGTAAGACTGAGGAACTGTTTGAGAATAATGGAGACTAAAAGGCCGTGACGGCTGAATGCAGCACCTGATCCAAGACTTTCATTTGTTATAAAGGACATTATTGGAATAATTGGCTAGATCTGAATAAGGTCTGTACATCAGATAGTAGAATTAGATCAATGTTAATGTCTTGATTTGATTATTGTTGCATGGTTATATAAAAGAATATACTAAAATATTTAAGTACTAAAGGGTATCATGCCTGCAACTTATTCTCAAAGAACTCAGAAAATGTATTGAGAAAGAAAAAAAAAAAAAAAAAGCAAGCAATGCAGTAAAATGTTAATGTTTGGGTAATTCCAGATGGAGGGCACTCAGGAATTCTTAGTAATAATCTTGCAACTTCTCTGTAAGACGGAAATTGTGTAAAGTTTTTGTTTTTTTTTCTTTTTGAGATGGAGTTTTGCTCTTGTTGCCCAGACTGGAGTGCAAGTGCACGATCTCAGCTCACTGCAAGCTCTACGTCCCGGGTTCAAGCAATTCTCCTGCCTCAGCCTCCCGAGTAGCTGGGATTACAGGCGTGTGCCACAATGCCCAGCTAATTTTTATATTTCTAGTAGAGACGGGGTTTCACCATGTTGGTCAGGCTGGTCTGAACGCCTGACCTCATGATCCGCCCACCTCGGCCTCCCAAAGTGCTGGGATTACAGGCGTGAGCCACTGCGCCCAGTCGGTGTAAAAAAATTTTTAAAAACCTTCTTAAGGTGCTTATATGCAAATTTATCTTTTTATTTTTAATATTTTTAAATTCTTAATTTTTAAATTTTTGTGGGTACACAGTAGGTGTATATATTTATGGGGTACATGAGATGTTTTGATACAGGTATGCAATGTGTAATAAGCACATCACGGAGAATGGCGTATCCATCCCCTCAAGCATTTATCCTTTGTATTATAATCAATCCAATTACACTCTTTTCATTATTTTTAAATGTACATTTACTATTGACTATAGTTGTCCTGTTGTGCTATCAAAGAGTAGATCTTATTCATTGAATCTAACTATTTTTTTGGACCCATTAACCATACTCATCTCCCCCACCCTACCCCCAAGTCTCAACTACCCTCAGAGCCTCTGGTAAGCAACCTTCTTCTCTCTATGTCTGTGAGTTCAATTGTTTTCATTTTTAGATCCCACAAGTAAGCAAGAACATGAAATGTTTCTCTTTTTGTGCCTGGCTTATTTCACTTAACATAATAATCTCCAGTCCATTCATGCTGTTGCAAATGACAAGATCTCATTCTTTTTTATGGTGGAATAGTACTCTATTATGAATATGTACTATATTTTCTTTTTAACTTTTATTTTAAGTTCAGGGGTACATGTGCACAATGTGCAGGTTTGTTACATAGGTAAATGTGTGTCATAAGGATTTGTTGTACAGATTATTTCGTCACTCAGGAATGAAGTCTAGTATCCATTAGTTATTTTTCCTGATCCTCTCCCTTCTCCCACCCTCCACCTTCTGATAGGCCCCAGTGTGTATTGTTCCCCTCTATTGGATCCATGTGTTGTCCTCATTTCGCTTCCATTTATAAGTGAGAACATGCAGTATTTGGTTGTCTGTTCCTGTGTTAGTTTGCTAAAGATAATGGTCTCCAGCTCCATCCATGTTCCTGCAAAGGACATGAGTTCATCCCTTTTTATGGCTGCATAGTATTCCGTTGTACACATGTACCACATTTTCTTTATTCTGTCTATCATTGATGGGCATTTGGGTTGATTCCATGTCTTTGTTATTGTGGATGGTGCTGCAGTGATCATATACTCATTCATGTATCTTTATAATAGAACGATTTATAATTTTTTTTTTTTGAGACAGAGTCTCATTCTGTTGCCCAGGTTGGAGTGCAATGGTGTGATCTCAGTTCACAGCAACCTCTGCCTCCCAGGTTCAAGTGATTCTCCTGCCTCAGCCTCCCAATATCTGAGATTACAGGCATGTGCCACCATGCCCGGCTAATTTTGTATTTTTAGTAGAGATGGGATTTCTCCATGTTGGTCAGGCTGGTCTTGAACTCCTAACCTCAGGTGATACACCCACCTCGGTCTCCGAAAGTGCTGGAATTACAGGAGTGAGCCACCACTCCCAGTCAATAGTTTATATTTCTTTGGGTATATACCCAGTAATGGAATTGCTGGGTCAAGTGGCATTTCTAACTTTATGTTTTTGAGGAATCACCACACTGTCTTCCACAATGATTGAACTAATTTATACTCCCACCAACAGTGTATAAGCATTCCTTTTTTTCCACAACCTTGCCAGCATCCATTATTTTTTTTTGACTTTTTAATAATAGCCATTCTGACTGGTGTGTGATAGTATCTCATTATAGTTTTGAATTGCATTTTTCTAATGTTCATTGATGTTGATTTTTTCTTCATATGCTTTTTGGTCACATGTATGTCTTCTTTTGAGAAGTGTCTGTTTATGTCCTTTGCCCACTTGTTAATGAGGGTTTTTTTCTTGTAAATTTAAGTTCCTAATAGATGCTGGATATTAGACCTTTGTCAGATGCATAGTTTGCAAAAATTTTCTCTCATTCTGTAGGTTGACTGTTTACTCTGTTGACAGTTTCTTTTGCTATGCAGAGCTCTTAAGTTTAATTAGATCCCATTTGCCCATTTTTGCTTTTGTTGTTGCAATTGTTTTTGGCATCTTCATCATGAAATCTTTTCCCATGCCTATGTCCTGGATGGTATTGCCTAGGTTGTCTTCGAGAGTTTTTATAATTTTGGGTTTTACTTTTAAATCTTTAATCCATCTTGAGTTGATTTTTGTACATAGTATAAGGAAGGTGCCCAGTTTCAATTTTCTGCATATGACTATCCAGTTATCCCAGCACCATTTATTGAATAGGGAGTCCTTTCCTCATTGCTTGTTTTTTCAGTTTTGTCAAAGATCTGATGGTTGTAGGTGTGCAGCCTTATTTCTTTGTTCTCTATTCTGTTCCCTTGATCTATGTGTCTGTTCTTGTACTAGCACCATGCTGTTTTGGTTACTGTAGCCCTGTAGTATAGTTTTAAGTCAGGTAGCATGATGTGTCCAGCTTTATTCTTTTTGCTTAGGATTGCCTTGGCTATTCAGGTTCATTTCTGGTTTTATATGAATTTTAAAATAGTTATTTCTAGTTCTGTGAAGAATGCCAGTGGAAGTTTAATGAGAATAGCATTGAATCTATAAATTGCTTTGGGAAGTGTGGCCATTTTAACAATATTGCTTCTTCTTATCCTTCCTTTTCCATCTGTCAGTTCCATCTCTAATTTCTTTGAGCAGTGGTTTGTAGTTATCCCTGTATCGATCTTTCACTTCCCTTTACATTTTCTTTACCCATTCATCTGTTGATAGACACTTAGGCTGCTTCCAAATCTTAACTATTGTGAATTATGCTGCAACAAACATGGGAGTGCAGAGATCTTTTCAATATACTGATTTTCTTTCTTTTGAATATATACCTAGCAGTGGGATTGCTCTATTTTTGTTATGGTATGTTATGACAGCTCTATTTAGTTTTTTGAGCAACCTCCAAAGTGTTCTCCATAGTGGTTGTACTAATTTTACATTCCCACCAACATTGTATGAGGTTTCCTTTTTCTCCACATCCTCACTACCATTTGTTACTGCCTGTCTTTTGGCTACAAGACATTTTAACTGGGGTGAGATGATATCTCATTGTAGTTTTGATTTGCATTTCTCTGGTGATCAATAATGCTGAGCACCTTTTCATATTCCTGTTTGCCATTCATATATCTTCTAAGTAATGCCTATTCAAATCTTTTGACCATTTTTTGATTGGATTATTGGAGTTTTTTCCTATAGAGTTGTTGGAGTTCCTTATGTATTCTGGTTATTAATCCTTGTCAGAGTGGTAGTTTGCAAATATTCTCTCCCATTCTGTAAGTTGTCTCTTTACTTTGTTCATTGTTTCCTTTGCCATGCAGAAGGCTTTTTTTCTTTTCTTTTCTTTTTTTTTTTTTTTTTTTTGAGACGGAGTCTCACTCTGTCGCCCAGGCTGGAGTGCAATGGCATGATCTCAGCTCACTGCAAGCTCTGCCTCCCGGGTTCACACCATTCTCCTGACTCAGCCTCCAGAATAGCTGGGACTACAGGCGCCCACCACCACGCCCAGCTATTTTGTGTGTGTGTGTGTGTGTGTGTGTGTGTGTGTGTGTTTTTAGTAGAAATGGAGTTTCACCATGTTAGTCAGGATGGTGTTGATCTCCTGACCCGAACTCGTGATCCACCTGCCTCAGCCTCCCAAACTGCTGGGATTACAGGTGTGGACCACCATGCCCGGCCACTGTGCAGAAGCTTTTTAACTTGATGTGATTCCACTTGCTCATTTTTGCTTTGGTTGCATGTGCTTGTGAAGTATTGCTCAAGAAATCTTTGCCCAGACCAATGTCATGGAGATTTTCCCCAGTGTTTTCTTGTAGTAGCTTCATAGTTGAGGTCTTAGATTTAAGTCTTTAATCCATTTTGGATTGATTTTTGTATGTGGCGAGAGATAAGGGTCTAGTTTCATTCTTCTGCATATGGTTATCCAGTTTTCCCAGCATCATTCATTGAAGAAACTGTCTTTTCCCCAGTGTATGTTCTTGGCACCTTTGTTAAAAATGAGTTCACAGTAGCTGTGTGGATTTGCTTCTGGGTTATTGATTCTGTTTCATTGATCTATGTGTCTGTTTTTATGCCAATACCATGCTGTTTTGGTTACTGTAGCTCTGTAGTATAATTTCAAGTAACGTATTGTGATTCCACCAGTTTTGTTATTTTTGCTTGGGAGAGTGACACGGTTTGAATCTGTATCCGCACCCAGGTCTCAAGTTGAATTGTGATCCCCATTGTTGGAGGTGAAGTATGGCAAGAGGTGAGTGGATCATGGGGGCAGATTTCCCACTTGCTGTTCTCATGATAGTGAATGAGTTCTCACAAAATATGGTTGTTTAAAAGTGTGTAGCAGCTCCCCCACTTTTTCCTGCTTCAGCCATATAAGACATGTTTAACTCCTCTTCACCTTCCACCATGACTGAAAGTTTCCTGAGCTCTCCCAAGAAGCCTCTATGCTTCCTATATAGCCTGCAGAACCATGAACCAATTTAACTTCTTTACTTTATAAATTACTCAGTCTTGGGTCTTTCTTTATAGCAGTGCAAGAATGAACTAATACAGATAGCTTTGGTTATTCTGGGTCTCTTATGGTTTCATACAAATTTTAGAATAGATTTTTTTCTATTTATGTGAAGAATGTCATTGGTATTTTGATAGGGATTGCATTAAATCTGCACATTGCTCTGGGTAGTATGGACATTTTAACAATGTTGATTCTTCCAATCCATGAACATGGAACATTTTTTCATTTTTTGGTATCTTCTTCTATTTCTTCATTAGTATTTTATAGTTTTTATTATAGAGATCTTTCACTTCTTTGGTTAAGTTAATTTCTAGATATTTAATTTTATTTGGGAGTATTGTCAATGAGATTACTTTTTAAATTTCTTTTCCAAATTGTTCACTGTTGGCATATATAAATGCTACTGATTTTCATATGTTGCTTTTGCATCCTGCGAATTTACTGAATTTATCAGTTCTAATAGTTTTTGTGTGTGTGTTATCTTTAGGCTTTTCAAAATATAAGATAATATCATCTGCAAACAGAATAATTGCTCTAACTAGGACTTCCAGTACTGTGTTGAATAACAGTGGTGAAAGCGGGCAACCTTGTTGTGTTCCAGATCTTAGAGGAAAGGTAAAAGCCTTTTCCTCAGAATGATACTAGCTGAGGGTCTATCATATATGGCTTTTATTGTGTTGAGGTATGTTCTTTCTATACACAATTTTTTGAGGGTTTTTATAATGAAGGGATGTTGAATTTCATCAAATGTTTTTTCAACATCAGTTGAAATGATCATATGGTTTTCATCCTTCATTCTGTTGATATGATGTATTACATTGATTGATTTGTGTATATTGAACCATCCTTGCATCCCTGGGATGAACTGCACTTGGTGATGATGAATAATCTTTCCAATGTATTGTTGGATTCGATTTGCTATTATTTTGTTGAGGATTTTTGCATCAATGTTCATCAGAGATATTGGCTTGTAATTTTCTTTTCTTGATGTGTTTTTTTTTCTGGTTTTGGAATGAAAGTAATACTGGTCTCATAGAATGGGTTTAGAAGTGTTCCTTCCTCCTCTATATTTCAGAATAGTTTGAGTAGGATTGGTATTAGGTCTTCTTAAATGTTTGGTAGAATTCAGCAGTGAAACCATCAGGTCCTGGGCTTTTCTTTCCTGGGAGACTTTTTATTATGGCTTCTGCAAAGTTATCTTTGAAAGCTTACCTGCCTTATGTGTCTTGAACTGTCCTAGACCCAGACATGGAATTGGCTATTTTTGTAAGAAGCCCTGGTTTGTTTTTGTGGAATGATAGCATTATAAACCTCATTATGAGTAAAAAGCATACACAGTGTGTCCCATCTGCAATTCTATCATTAGTAAACTATTTAGTAGATAGTTCTAGAATATATATTTTTTCTCTTAGTGTCATGAGTTTATATGAATATTTCTAATTCAGTTATATGATTGTGTTTTTACTTATTTTCTATAATTGTACTTCCATTTCACTTATACTGAAAAATCTTGATTTTTAACAAAGGAAACATTATTGCTTATTTGTTTTACATAACAATAAAAATAAAATAGTTCTGAAAAAATAAAACCATTAGTACAAACAATGAGATGATAGGATGAAGTTCAATGTTTTCTTTTTTTCTCTTTCCTTTTTGTTCTTAGAATGCATTCTACTATAGATATATAGTCAACTTATTTTGGTCCAAAGTCACTTACAAGTCTTCATTTCTGTGTTCTATAGAAATGAGTATCTAATATATCATTGTTTCTATTTCTTTTTCTTTTTTTTTTTTTTTTGAGACGGAGTCTAGCTCTGTCGCCCAGGCTGGAGTGCAGTGGCACGATCTCTGTTCACTGCAAGCTCTGCCTCCCAGGTTCACACAATTCTCCTGTCTCAGCCTCCTGAGTAGCTGGGACTACAGGTGCACGCCGCCCTGCCCAGCTAATTTTTTATATTTTTAGTAGAGATGGAGTTTCACTGTATTAGCCAGGATGGTCTCGATCTCCTGACCTTGTGATCCACTGCCTCAGCCTCCCAAAGTGCTGGGATTACAAGCGTGACCCACCACGCCCAGCCCTCTCTTTCTTTTTAATTTGAGGTTGGTAATATTCTTACAAATGACTGTTCTCAAGTTTTAGAAACTTCTAGTTTTTCTTCAGAGGAGGGCTAAAGTCCCATGGGAGATAGGAGGGGAAAAAAAGTCAGCTACTGAATCTCCACAATTCTTTGTGTTTCATTTAAGCACCAATTGATCCCTCATCAGTAACTAAATGAATGGCATATGTAAGATTTACATGCATGAGCTAGCAAAACAATTATGCCTTCTATTCAATAATCTTAAAATATATTAATATTATATTTAAGCTCCTGTGGAAAATATTTTTAAATATATAAAACAAAGATTGCCTCACATATAAAGACAAAGCCTGTTACCAGTTATACTTATTTAAATGTCAGTGTCAGTGCTTCCTGCTAGATTCAGATGCTTTCATTCAAATATAAGCAGTTGGCCAGTATGGTGGCTCATGCCTATAATCTTAACACTTCAGGAGGCTGAGTTAGGAAGGAGGATCTCTTGAGCCCAGGAATTTCAGGCTGCAGTGAGTTATGATCAGGACACTGCACTCCAGCTTTGGTGACACAGCAAGACTCTGTCTCTTAAAAACAATAATAAAATAAATACATAAATAAATACAAGCAATTGCTTTATCTTCTGCTTTTTGCAATCTAGCCTTACTCTTGAGGACAGAGCTACTTCATGTTGACCTATTTCCAATTTCCAGCTACAGAGATCAAATATCCTGGATACTGAACCCCAGATGTTGATATTGAGTGGGCCCCCGCTAAGGTTTTTGGGGTGTTAGAGATAGTGCCTCGAGGACTCAATCTTATTATGAGACAACCTGATTGATGGGATCCTGGCCTCTGCTGGCATAGTCAATGGGGAGGCACATGAGGATTCAGAGCAAGGAGGTTCTAGGGGATTTCATGGGCAGAAGAGGAGGGAAGCCTAATTGACTAGGGAATTTATACTCCTGTCAAAGGGGTGAGGTAGGCAGAGACATCAAAGGGTAAAATCTTGAGGTCATTTTCCGGAGAGGTTTTATAGGTAATTGAGGAGGCTTCTTAAGGTTTTTTCTTAAAGTTCTTAATGAGGTCTTGAGTATTTGGTAGTAAGCTTCATTTCTATCTCTCTCAACTACACACACAGGCAACACACACACACACACACAAACACTATAAATTCATCTAGGCAAGAAGAGCATTTTCCATTATTTTCCTTAGATATTTCAAGGTCAATCCAAAGAAAACTACAGTTTGAGGTCATCTGTGGCTTTGGTATTCCAACTCTAAAACAGTTCACAAATTGTTAGCCACAGTGCCTGCATTGGCAGGGTGAATCCATTAGCCATGGAGACTGACACACCACAAGGGGCTGGATTCATGCACTCCCTCTTCTCCTCTTGCTGTAAGTAAACAATGTACCAGTTGAGCTGATGTGCATGTTGTCTGTTCTTAGAGACCTCTAGTCATGTACTGGTTCTTCCCTGGATAGCATTTATCTGACTTTTAACCTTGGCCACATTCATGTTATTGTTTACCCTGCACACAACCTGACCATCCAGTGGAGGGTGAAACAGATTTGGTACAGTAAGCAGAGTCTCTGAGAAGACATCTTGTCATGGCATAGTGGAAGTGAGACCCTATCCAGGGTGGTGCTGGCTCCTGGAGATATTGGAGATGATGAAGCTCTCAATAAGGCCTAGATACACTTTGATCTGCCAACATAGGTAAATGGGACAGTGAGAATAGCCCTGAGAACCTTGATGAATTAACTAGATGGATGTGGGCAAAAATTAAGGAGGTGGGAAAGCCCAAAACCAGATAATCTCCTGGTTACTGACTCACTGCCTTTGTGCTGCCAGCCTGGGGCCACCTTGGCCTAAAACACCCCCCGACCAGTTACCCCCAGTCTTTACCAAGCAGTGCATTAATGACAGCATTTCCAATGCTGCCCAAGTTAAAATAAGAAGTTTCTCTGAGATTGAACTGGATAAAAAGAAACAGCAATATGACCAACAGTGCAGCAAATTCATGACTTCCTGGACTCTCCACTTGATTGATGAGGGAGCAACCCAGACTCTCTTCTCCTGTAATGAGTGGAGAAGCCTGGACCAGATGGGGGAGGATGGGATTCATTGTTACAATGGATCTTTGCCCACATTGAACAGACCAACTCCTCAGGATTGGACAGATGACAAAACTGGTGACAAACCAGTCTGCTTGAAACCTGGTGATCTTCCTAAACTGAAACAATTCTAGAAAGACTTTCAAGCAGTCATTGACTTGGTGAGAGCCCCAGGAGCCTCCCTATGGCTCTATCAGTCCAGAGGGGGATTTAGATGATATACCACTGCTTAACAGCAAATACACAACTTAATAAAATGAGGGTGCCCAACAGGTGGGCTCCATTAACCCTCTTAGTCTCTCTATGAATGACTATGGGCGACATCATTAAAAAACTGCACCATAATGTGCCCATGTGGGGCCCTACCAAAAACACAGCCACAGTGGTGAGTGGTGGCCACTCCCTCATCACACAGCAAATGGGGCTCCAAACCACCATCAGGATCCCAACAAAAGATAAAAGGAGCCACAGAAAAGGAAGGCCCCAGGCTGCCCTGGACCCAAGGGAAGAGTCATGTGGCTATGGCTGCTTAAGCACGGTGGCTGCTTAAGCATAGTGGCTAAGGAAGAGACCGATGGGATCCCTACTGAACACCTGAGGGATCAGTATGAGCTCAGGGAGGAACCTGAAATCTTTTGTTTTTATTTTAAATTTTTATTTTATTTTTTTCTCTTTTTCTTTGTTTTTTATTTTAATTGTTGTGGACACATAGTAGGTGTACATATTTATGGGGTATGTGGGATGTTTTCATATAGGCATGCAATGCATAATAATCTCATCATGTAAGATGCAGTACCCATCCCCTCAAGCATTTATGGATCTTGAAATTTTTTTCTAAGGTTATCATGATACTCTTTTTTTCTTCTTCAACTTTTATTTTAAGTTCAGGAGTACATGTACAGGATGTGCAGGTTTGTTACACAGGTAAACATGCGTCATGGTGGTTTGCTGCACAGATCAACCCATCACCTAGATATTAAGCTCAGCATCCATTAGCTATCCTCCCTTATGCCCTCCCTTCCCCACCCCCTGACAGGCCCCAGTATGTGTTGTTCCCTGCCATGTGTCCACGTGTTCACATTGTTCAGCACCCACTTATAAGTGTGAACAGGTGGTATTTGGTTTTCTCTTCCTGCATTAGTTTGCTGAGAACAATGGTTTCCAGCTCCATTCATGTCCCTGCAAAGGACATGATCTCATTCCTTTTTATGGCTGCACAGTATTCCATGATGTATATGCACCATATTTTCTTTATCCAGTCTATCACTGATGGGCATTTGGGTTGATTCTATATCTTTGTTGTTGTGAATAGTGCTGCAATAAACATACATGTGCACATATCTTTATACTATTAATAGAATTATTTATATTCCTTTGGGTATATACCCAATAATGGGATTGGTATAATGGGTCAAATGGTATTTTTGCCTCTAACTCACCACACTTTCAAAATTGTTGAACGAATTTATACTCCCATCAACAGTATAAAAGCATTCCTTTTTCTCTGCAACCTTGCCAAATCTGTTGTTTCTTGACTTTTTAATAATCGCCATTCTGACTGGCGTGAGATGGTATTTCATTGTGGTTTTGCTTTACATTTCTCTAATGAATCCTGAGATTTTTTTTTTTGACACGGAGTCTCACTCTGCTGCCCAGGCTGGAGTGCAGTGGCGCAATCTTGGCTCACTGCAAGCTCTGCCTCCTGGGTTCACGCCATTCTCCTGCCTCAGCCTCCCGAGTAGCTGGGACTACAGGCACCCGCCACAACGCCCAGCTAATTTTTTGTATTTTTAGTAGAGATGGGGTTTCACCATGTTAGCCAGGATAGTCTCGATCTCCTGACCTTGTGATCTGCCCACCTCGGCCTGAAGTGGAAGCTGAACAATGTGAACACATGGACACATGGCAGGGAACAACACACACTGGGGCCTCTCAGGGGGTGGGGAAGGGAGAGCATCAGGGAGAATAGCTAATGGATGCTGGGCTTAATACTAGGTGATGGGTTGATCTGTGCAGCAGATCCAAAGTGCTGGGATTACAGGCGTGAGCCACTGAGCCCCGCTTGAATCCTGAGATCTTAATGTTAAATGCTTGGTTCAAGCAATTGAACAGCAAGAGGAATGCTTGTTTGACTGGGTTGATTTTGCTGACTGGTTCTCTGCCCTGCATGTTCCCACCAACACTTGAAGGGTACAAAACAGCAGAGACATTGGTGGGTGCCAGAGAGAAGCTACTTGAAAAGGAGCCACTTCCACCATTATATCTTGAGCTAGCATCTTTGGAGAAGACAGACTAAAGATGGGACCAAAATTTGGGGCCACCAGTGGGAACTGAACTCCTAGTTTCAGAGGTAGGGGAAAAGGGTACTACACAAACTTTTATGAGTCTCTTGGACACTGCAGCTTAGGTCAATGTCATTCCCAGTTGTGGGCAAGAATGACAGGTGACCCTGGGAGATTCAGAAATAACACTGTCACAGGGAGTCACCACACACTTAATTGTTGATTCCTCTAGCACCTTTACCATGGCCAGAGATTGTAGTTCCCACTGCTAAATGTACAATACTTACATAAAGTTTGGCCTCCTGTACACAAGGCACCCATCGTGATTCTGGGGGTGTGCCCTACCAAATGGTTTCATTTGGATGAGCGTCATGGGATGCATCTCGTTTATGTTTTGTTTTCCTGACCTTTTCTACGTCTTCCTCTAGTTCTCTGAGCATCTTTAAGACAGTTGTTTTTATGTCTGGTAGATTCCCCAGCCATCAGGTCATTTCAAGGAAGTTTATGTTGATTTCTTTTTTTCCTTTGCATGGTCCATGCTTTACTGTTTCTTTGCATACTGATATGGTTTGGCTCTGTGTCTCCACCCAAAGCTCTTTTGTAGCTCCCATAACTCCCACATGTTGTGAGAGGGACGCAGTGGGAGATGACTGAATCATGGGGATGAGTCTTTCCTGTGCTGTTCTTGTGCTAGTGAATGGGTCTCACAAGATCTGTTGGTTTTAAAAACGGGAGTTTCCCTGCACAAGTTATTTTTTTGCCTGCTGCCATCCACGTAAGATGTGACTTGCTCCACGTTGCCTTCTGCCATGATTGTGAGGCCGCCCCAGTCTTTTGGAACTGTAAGTCCAAGAAACCTCTTTCTTTTGTAAATTGCTCAACCTCGGGTATGTCTTTTTCGACAGCATGAAAATGGACCAATACATATACCCTGTGATTTTTTTGTTCAAAACTGAACATTTGGGTCTAGTAATGTGGTAACTTTAAAAATCAGATTCTTTCCCTTCCCAGGGCTTCCTGAGTTTTGTTTTGGGGTTGGTGTTTGCGGGGTGGTTGTAGGCTATCTGTGTGCTGAGGATTAGCCTGAGGTGCAAACATAAGGTCTTCTCAAGTGTTTTCTGAGTCTGTACCCCTTTCCCTGGGTTTATATGGTGACTTAATCTCTACTGTGTATGAGCTTGTTCCAAATGTCCTAGTCTTTAATGTCTGGCCCCTCCAAAAAAGGAAAGAGAAAAATGAAAGTGGGGAAAAAGCACTTGCCTTTTAAATTTCCCAGAAGTCACTAGATGACAGGGGAAGTGGGGTTAGGTTGCGGGGGGCAACAATAGGAGAACATGCAACAGTGGTTTCCTTTTTCTGCACTTCTATGTTTAGAAGCAGCAATTTTGAGCACAGATCCCCAATAATTAGAATACAGCATTCCTTTGTCCACACTGGGCAAAGCTATGTGTAACCTATTCCAGGATCATCTGCACAGCTGCCTGCCAAGCAGCTGAGGGATAAGGGATGGCTAGAGCTGACAATGACTGAAAGTAACTGCAATTTACAACGTGATATTGTTTGGCTCTGTGTCCCCAGCCAAATTGCATCTTGAATTATAATCCCTATTTGTATCGAGGGAGGAAGCTGTAATTCCCATGTGTCAAGGGAGGGAGGTGATTGGATCATGGGGGTGGTTTTCCCCATGCTGTTCTCGTGATAGTGAGTGAGTTCTCATGACATCTGATGGTTTTAAAAGTGGCAGTTTTTCCTGTGTGCTCTCTCTCCTGCTGCCTTGTGAAGAAAGTGGCTGTTTCCCCATCTGCCATAATTGTAAGTTTCCTGAGGCCTCCCCAGCCATGTGGAACAGTGATTCAATTAAACCCCTTCCCTTTATACATTACCTAGTCTTGGATATTTCTTCATAGCAGTGTGAAAACAGACTAATACAGTTAATTGGTACCAAGGTAGTGGGGTACTGCTACAAAAATATCTTGGATATTTCTTCATAGCAGTGTGAAAACAGACTAATACAGTTAATTGGTACCAAGGTAGTGGGGTACTGCTACAAAAATATGAAAAATGTGGAAGTAACTTTGGAACTGGGTAATGGGCAGAGGTTGAAACAATTTGGAAGGCTCAGAAGAAGACAGGAAGATGTGGGAAAGTTTGGAACTTCCTAGAGACTTGTTGAATAGTTTTGACCAAAATGCTGATAATGATATGGATGGACAATTGTTGCGGAAAGTCAGAGACCCCAAACAGAGGGACTGGCTGGAGCTGTGACACAGGAACATAAATTGTGAAGATTTCATTTCAATATGGACATTTATCAGTTACCAAATGATACTTTTATAATTTCTTATGCCTGTCTTACTTTAATCTCTTAATCCTGTTATCTTCATAAGCTGAGGATGTATGTCACCTCAGGACCACTGTGATAATTGTGTTAACTGTACAAACTGATTGTAAAACATGTGCGTTTGAACAATATGAAATCAGTGCACCTTGAAAAAAAAACAGAATAACAGCGATTTTTAGGGAACAAGGGAAGACAACCATAAGGTCTGATGGCCTGCAGGGTCGGGCCAAAAGAGCCATATTTTAATTCTTGTAGAGAGCCTATAAATGGACATGCAAGTAGGGAAGATATCACTAAATTCTTCTCCTAGCAAGGCATATTAATATTAATACCCTGGGAAAGGAATGCATTCCTAGGGGGAGGTCTATCAATGGTTGCTCTGGGAATGTCTGTCTTATGAGGTTGAGATAAGGATTGAGATATGCCCTGGTCTCCTGCAGTACCCTCAGGCTTACTAGGGTGGGAAAAAAACTCCACCCTGGTAAATTTGTGGTCAGACCGGTTCTCTGCTCTTGAACCCTGTTTTCTGTTGTTTAAGATGTTTATCTGCTGGGCATGGTGACTCATACCCGTGATCCAAGCACTTTGGGAGACCGAGGCGGGTAGATCATGAGGTCAAGAGATCGAGACCATCCTGGTCAATGTGGTGAAACCCCATCTCTACTAAAAATACAAAAACATAGCTGGGTGTGGTGGTAGGTGCCTGTAGTCCCAGCTACTTGGGAGGCTGAGGCAGAAGAATGGCATGAACCTGGAAGGCGAAGCTTGCAGTGAGCTGAGATCATCGCGCCACTGCACTCCAGCCTGGGTGGCAGAGTGAGACTGTCTCAAAAAAAAAAGATGTTTATCAAGACAATATGTGCACTGCTGAACATAGACTCTTGTCAGTAGTTCTGTTTTTGCCCTTTGCCTTATGATCTTTGTTAGACCCTTATTAGTAGTTCTGCTTTTTGCCCTTTGAAGCATGTGATCTTTGTACCTACTCCTTGTTGGTACACCCCCTCCCCTTTTGAAATCCTTAATAAAAACTTGCTGCTTTTGAGGCTCAGGTGGGCATCACAGTCCTACCGATATGTGATGTCACCCCTGGTGGCCCAGCTGTAAAACTCCTCTCTTTGTACTGTCTGTCTTTATTTCTCAGTCAGCCAACACTTAGAGAAAACAGAAAGAACCTATGTTGAAATACTGGGGACGGGTTCCCCCGCTAGACAATGAAGTCCAGGCGGAGGTGGTCTCAGATGGAGATTAATAACTTATTGAGAAATGGAGAAAAGTCACTCTTGCTATGCTTTAGCAAAGAGACTGGTGGCATTTTGCTCCTGCCCTAGAGTTCTGTGGAACTTTGAACTTGAGAGAGATGACCCGAAATTAATACTATTGTTTAAAAGGGAAGCAGAGCATAAAAGTTTGGAAAAATTGCAGTCTGAGCATGCAGTAGAAAAGAAAACCCCATTTTCTGAGGGAGAAATTCAAACTGGCTGCAAAAATTAGCATAAGTAATGAGGAGCCTAATGTTAATCATGAAGACAATGAGGAAAATATCTCCAGAGCATGTCAGAGATCTTGGCAGCAGCTCCTCCAATCACAGGCCTGGTGGCCTAGGAGATTAAAGATGATTTATTGGGCCAGACCCAGGCCCCCACTGCTGTGTGCTGCTTTGGGACTTGGTACCATGCATCCCAGTCACTTTAGCTCCAGCCATAGCTAAAAGAAGCCAATGTACAGCTCAGGCTGTGGCTTCAGAGGGTACAAGCCCCAAACCTTGGTGACCTCCCGGTAGTGTTAGGCCTGTGGGTGCAGAGAAGTCAAGAATTGAGGTTTGGGAACCTCTGCCTAGATTTCAAAGGAGGTGTAGAAATGCCTGGGTGGTCAGGCAGAGGTCTGCTACAGAGACAGAGCCCTCATGGAAAACCTCTGCTAGGGCAGTGTGGAAGGGAAATGTGGGGTAGGAGCCCCCACACAGAATCTCCACTAGGGCACTGCCTAGGGGAACTGTGAGAAGAGGGCCACTATCCTCCAGACCCAAAAATGGTAGATTCACCTACATCTTGCATCATGCAGCTAGAAAAGCCATAGGCACTCAATGCCAGCCCATGAAGGAGCCACTCAAGGCCATGGGAGCCCACCTTTTGCATCAGTGTGCCCTGGGTATGAGACATGGAGTCAAAAAAGATCATTTTGGAGTTTTAAGATTTAAGGACTGCCCTGCTGGGTTTCAGACTTGCATGGGGCCTGTCACTCCTTTGTTTTAGTCAATTTCTCCCATTTGGAATGGGAGCATTTACCCAAGGCCTGTCCTCCCATTGTATTTAGGAAGTAACTAACTTGTTTCAATTTTACAGGCTCATAGGTGGAAGGAAATTGCCTTGTCTCAGATGAGACTTTGGACTGTGGACTTTTGAGTTAATGCTGAAATGAGTTAAGACTTTGAGGGACTGTTGGGAAGGCATGATTGGTTTTGAAATGTGAAAAGACACGAAATTTGGGAGGCGCCAGAGGTGGAATGATACAGTTTGACTGTGTGTCCCCACCAAATCTCATCTCAAACTGTAATCCCCACACCTTGAGGGAAGCACCTGTAATCATCACATGTCAAGGGAGGGAAGTGATTGAATCATGGGAGCAGTTTCTCCGATGCTGTTCTCATGATAGTGAGTTCTCGCAAGATCTGATGGTTTTATAAGTGTTTGGAAGTTCTTCCTTCACTCTTCTCTCTCTTGCTTCCATGTGAAGAAGGTCTTTGCTTCCCCTTCGTCCTCTACCATGATTATAAGTTTCCTGAGGCCTCCCCACCCATGTGGAATTGTGTGTCAATTAAACCTCTTTCCTTCATAAATCATCCAGTCTCAGATATTTCTTCATAGCAGCATAAGAACGAACTAATACACAACCTAAACCTTCCTCTAGAAATTGCAAGCCTTGGATTACTCCAGAGTTCCAAGACAGTTAAGTCATAGTCTGCCAATGCATTAATTGGGTAGGTCAGGACAGAGATTGCTGATTCTTCCTGCTCTATCATGTTCCCAGAATCTTCTTATTGTCTCTCTTAGTCTGTTTGGCCTGCTATGACTAAATACTATAAACTGTGTAAAAAACAAATAACAGAAATTCACAAATTTGTATTATTGCAAGTAAGTGAAAATTACCTTACAACCACATACCATATTTATCTGAAGAACTTAAAAACTCTCTCAAGTATAGAAATGCAATACCTTATAACAATATTCTTCCTCTTTGAGTTATTTCTCATAATGAAACCACAGAAAAACAAAAGTGCCACCTTAAAAGAAACTGTGAAAAGAAACTTAAAACTTCTGTTTGTTCCTAGAATAGAATTTGAATCAAATTTAGGAAGGAAGCTCTTCCTCTTGAAAATTAACTGCCTGAAAACAAATCAGAAGAAACAAAAGTCAGTTATATAATGTTGGTGGACAAGGAATTTAACCATGGAGAGGACAGTTATGCAGTTCATTTTACTTTATACTAAAATGAGACTTTTTTTTTCCTAAGTAGGGTAAAAATTTTCAAAGTTACATTCAAGGGCTTATACCATTTGTGACGTATTGACTTCCTTTGAAAAATTGCCTTATGAATTACCATATGAAATGAATTTTTCCAGAGTCTTTGAGGGACTTAACCTAAGATTTTCCCCTTAGTATACAACAGTGACTAGATTTTTTCTGCCTGTACAACACTTCAACTATGTGGAACAGGTTAAGTCTTGTTGGATAATTCAAATTAGTAAAGGTACAAAATGATCATGAACATACCTGATCACCATACCTGAAACTCACCGTAATCCTATAAAATGAATACTACTTTCCTTCCTATTTCAGCCTCATCCCAAGCAAAAGAAAAAATTTTTGAGGCACTACTTATTTTTTATTATACACAAAAATTTACACAGAATTATACATGTGACAAATGTAAAATGGCATGCATTCACCAGTGTAATATCATTCAGAATAATTTCACTTTCCTAAATATCCTCCATGTTCTGCCTATTTATCCCTCACTCCCCTCTAGCCCCTGGCATGTATTATAATAAATGTGTGCTTACTACCAAATCATCTAAGGGAGCACCAGTGACACGCGAATATACCTTTGGAAACAATGGACTAAAGTTGTGTTAGCCATGAACAAGTAGCTGTAGTTTATCAAACGAGGTAGCAGCTTGAATTTTTCTGAGAAAGAGGATTATTGTTCCTAAGTATGACTTAAGTGGCAGAATGTGAGTCAGGAGATTCTGATACCCATATGTCACTACATGGAGAGAGGTCTCATGAGAATGAAGTCAACATGGGGGTGGGAGATGGAGTGGAAGACTGAGAGACCGAGAGAGAAAGGAGATTGATTTATGACTGCATCTTTTAAGTATCCGGATTTAATTATGCCTGAATGCAGCCTTATCCTTAGTCCCTAGACTTTTTAGGTATATAAACTGATACATTGTCACATTCAGTTGAGCCAGTTTGAGTTAGGTTTCTGAATGACTCAAGAAGTCTACTGTAGAAGTTGGTCTATGGAAATGAAGTTTTACATGGGACAAACCCTAAATTGGATTTGTACAAGACAAGATGTATCACAGTAGGGTGGAGACTTTCCTATCCTGACTGAGAAGGGAAGATCTTTGATAGGTGATAGCAAAACAGTCAACTAAACTGTCACCTCTTGTTGTTGTTGTTTAGTAGACCTTATTTTTTAGGTTCAGTTTTGGGTTCACAGAAAAATTGAGGAGGAAATAGAGTGCTCATATATTCCCTGCCCCTACAACTGCTTAGCCTCTCCCACTATCAACATCCCACACCAGAGTGGCACATTTGTTATAATGAATCATTATTACCCAAAGTCCATAGTTTATGTTAGGCTTCACTCTTGGTGTTGTTCATCGTATGGATTTTGATAAATGCCTAATGACATGTATCCACCATTGTAGTATTGTACAAAATAGTTTCAATGCACTAAATACCCCCCCGTGCTTTGCCTATTTATCTCTGTCTCCCCACTAACTCCTGGAAACTACTCATCTTTTTACTGTTTCCCTAGTTTTGCCTTTTCCAGAATGGCCTATAGTTGGGATCATACAGTATGTAGCATTTTCAGATTGGCTTCTTTCACTTGGTAATATGCATTTAAATTTCCTCCATGTCTTTACATGGCTTGATAACTCATTTGGTTTTAGTGATGAATAATATTCAATTGTCTGGATGTACCACACTTTTCTTATCCTCTTGTCTACTGAAGAAAATCTTGGTTGCTTCCAAGTTTTCACAGTTACGAATAAGGCTGCTGTAAACATCCATATGCAGCTTTTTGTGTGGACATGAGTTTTCAAGTCCTTTGGGCCAATTCCAAGGATATGATTGCTGACTCACATAGTAAGAGCACGTTTAGACTTATAAGAAACTGCCAAATTGTCTCTCTTAGTCTGTTTGGGCTGCTATAACAAAATACTATACACTGGGTAGCTAACAAGTAACAGAAATTTATTTCTCACAGTTCTGGAGGCTGAGAAGTCTAAGATCAAAGCAGTGGCAGATTTGGTATTGGGTGAGAACCTGCTCTCTGGTTCATAGATGGTGTGTTCTAGCTGTGTCCTAATATGGCAGAAAGAACTTGCCAGCTCTTGGGTCCTTTTTTTTTTTCCTTTTTTTTTTTTTTTTTTTTTTTTAACAAGTCTGCTAATTCCATTCATGAGGGCCCTGCCTTCATGATCTATTCACTCCCAAAGATCCCACTCCTTACCATCATCATGGGGGTTAGGATTTCAACATATGAATTTTAGGGAGACGTGAGCATTCACTCTATTGTACTGTCTTTCAAAACGTCTGTACAATTTTGACTTCCCACCAACATTGCTCCACAATCTTGCCAGCATTTTGTGTCATTAGTGTTTTGGATTTGGGCCATTCTAATAGACATGCAGTAGCATCTCATTGCTGTTTTAGCTTGCAATTCCTTAATGACATACGGTGTTTAATATCTTTTCATATGTGTATTTGATATGTGTATATCTTATTTGATGAGGTATCTGTTGAGGTCTTTTGCCTATTTTATTTAGTTATTTGTTTCCTTATTTTTGAGTTTTAAGAGTTCTTTGTAAATTTTAGATAACAGCTCTTTATCAAATATATCCTTTGCAGGTATTTTTCCCAGCTTGTTTTTAAATAAAATCAGACCATATCCTTATGCCAAGGCCTGATTTGGGGGGATTTAGTGGAGAAATATCAGGATATTATGTGTTGATCACTTTCTGCAAACATTGGTAAAGTCTTATCAATGGCAAACATCTCTCAAGTGTGGCCTACCTGAAAGGCTAGTGGTAAGGGAAAAAAAATTAAAGCTTTTGTAAGAAAGATACATCTTGCCTGTGTCCAGAAATCCAATGTGGTTGAAACCTGTATTCTTGGCACCAAGCTAAAGTAAGAGGAATCAAATCAGGGTAAAAATGTGATTAGATACAAGATTGAGATCTGGGGATGTTTGATTCTTCAGTCTCTCGGTCTCCAACATATCCTTTGGGACTCTCTTTATTGACAAAGTTGGCAACTACCACCATTGTTAAAATCATTCCATGAAGTATAATATGGGGTAGGGGAAAGGAGAACTGTTCTTCTCCAATCCAGGCTACAGGTTTGCACTGCCAAGATGCCCTCTCCAGGTTGAATGTTGAAAACTCACAGAATAGACAAAGCACTGAAACTTGTTGGCACATGACAGAATCCCTCAGATTAAGCCCTTAATGCAAGAGTCATAACTAATCAGACCTGTGGAGCTGAACAAACATAAATCAACAGAGGCTAATAAACTTTAAAAGAGATGTATTCCTGGATAAATTCCAAGCCTATTACTTCAGAAAGCAAAAACCAGAATGATGTGAACCTGGGAGGCGCAGCTTGCAGTGAGCCAAGATCACACCACTGTACTCCAGCCTGGGCGACAGAGCAAGACTCAGTCTCAAAAAAAAAAAAAAAAAAAAAAAAAAAAAAAGAAAAGAAAAGAAAAGAAAAACAGAAAAAAAGAAAAAAAGCATATCTGCAAAAATAACAGCCCCTGTTGCAAATCCCAACCCTTAGAACTTACACCAACAGGAAACGGACTAATATAGTGCATCCCTCAGAAAGTGAGTTCTCACTGGTGCCCATAGTAGCTAAGATCAGTGGTTAGCTTGCAGGACTGGGGAAAGCCAAGTTGGTTGATTTAGAAACTTGCTCTACTGTCTTGGCAGGATATAATTGCTATCCTCGTTTAGCAGCCATTATTGATGCAGCAAAGCAGTGTCCTTTGTATTTTGTTTCCCCATTTTCCTATTTGCAAAAGGAATTTTTATTGTAGTTATGACATTTCACCTCCATTATTTTAGACTGGGAGTATAGAGGATGAATAAATATGTCTTTTAGTCCAGATGCCATTAACATAAAGTCTAGAGAGAAATGTGCATCTCTCAGAGATCCTGGAACTTGTATGCAAGAACTGGTGCAACTTGAGCCTATCTCCCTTCCTAGAAGAGAAACTCTATGTGTTTTTGATTGTATGCTGATGGGTGAATTATGTTAGTGGGGAGAATTCTGATGATTGTTTATATGAGGAAAAAGAAGAATGTGAAAGTTGGGCTGCTGAGAGACGCACTTGGCAGATATCTATAGTTTAGGTCTATCCAGTATCCATTCTTCTTTTTGGTATTCACACTTAGATTTATCTTTGAGGGAACCACCTTTCCCCTATTTCATTCATGAAATTTCAATGAAACTGATTCTATCCCCAGGTCCAGGCAGAAGCATTATTGGCTTAGGAATGGCAGGTAACCCAAATTAATCCAGTGAGAAAGAGTCAGCTCTGGAAGATTTGTTAGAGTCAGAAAAGATCACTTCCTTTCTCCTTCTTTGCTAACATGGTAGACTATAATCCTGGACTATAATGGCAATCTTACTCCTATTTAGGAAGAATCTGCTGAGAATGAAGCCAACACCATGATATTCCTGATTTTATCTCTCTCTCTCTCTCTCTCTTTTTTTTTTTTTTTTTTTTTTTTTTTTGAGACAGAGTGTTGCTCTATTGCACAGGCTGGAAGGAATGCAGTGGTGCAATCTTGGCTCACTGCAAATCCTCCTTCTGGGGGTTCAAGCGATTCTCCTGCCTCAGCCTCCCGAGCAGGCGCACACCACCACACCCAGCTAATTTTTGTATTTTTACTAGAGACGGAGTTCTGCCATGATGGCCAGGCTGGTCTGACACTCCTGGCCTCAAGTGACCTGCCTGTCCTGGCCTCTCAAATTACTAGGATTACAGGCATGAGCCACCGCACCCAGTCCTGATTTTATCTCTTGATCATCTGGATTATACTGTACCAGAAGACACTCCTGGGACTTTTGGATTGTGCAAACCAATAAATTTTTTCTTTTGCCTGAGTAATTTTGTGCTGGGTATCTGCCCTGGCTGATATAGTTACATTAGACTGACTCTGTATTTAAGTGTTGGTAGTTATTTCCTAGTTAATAGACTATTAGATATCTTACTTTCAAGTGTATATCCTTTTTTCTTGGTAATTTTGTCAAATCCTTTAAGTATTCATTTCTGATTCACTTCACCGAACTCTGAATCTTCTGGGAGGGGCTGGAAAAAGGGTTGTTATTTCCCCAGTTTGCATGCTTCAATCAGACTAGGTGTTGACAGCTGCTGTCTGAGTCAATGCGTCTGTGACTATGCCCTGCCAGTTACTAAATATTTTGAAAATCATATCTAATTGGTAGGGGCACACTGGTCTAAGCTGTTCTTTGAATATATTTTTTGTTTGTGGACAATAATCTTAATATAACTGACTCCAAGATGGCTTCAAGTGTAGTTATAACTTTAATCAAATGATAGAAGAGTATGGAATTTTACCTAACATTTAAATCCAGAATAAAGTTTCGCAAAAAGAGCTCTGTGTGGAACTTAGGAGGGCTCGAGCAAGCCACTAGTCCTAATTTTCTGGATCTGTAAAACAAGAAGTTACTATCCTTCAAACTCTAAATTTTTATGATTCCATTTGGAATAAGGAGAAACAAAAGTGAAAGCACTATGTTTAAAAAAAAAAAAAAACTTAAGGTCACTTTAGAACATAGCTAATTCTGGGAAATCAGGCACATCTCAAATTTGATAAGAAAGTCGAACACATAAGCATGCAAACACTCATAGGAACACATAAATAAATACACATACAATGGAAAGAAAGCATTGCAGCATTGCAGGCTAACTCCTGAACTTGTTTTATTTAAACATGAGGAAGGTATGAGGGAACCCAGCATTAAACAGTGTTACTGGCATTTTTTCTTTCTGAGATTTGGACCTTAAGTACATTAATCCTTTTCAGACTACACCAAGAATATTTAAAGCAGATTTTACCAGTTAATCTAGGCACACCCAGGCTTAAGTCTTTCTCTATTTGCTTACTCCAGTATAAATACATTCTAGAAGTTATTTTTTGTTGTTCTTTTTTGCTAGTTTGCTTGTTTTTCTCTGTTAAGAATTTTATTGATGATGACTTTTAGTAACTTGAGGAAATTTTTGAGTATTCACCTTTACTATGGAGTTTTTCATGAACATAGGAATTTGGTGATATCAATTTAATCAAAATTTAAAACTCAGAGTACATATTACATCCCTCTTGACTTATTCCCCACCATTCTAAAAATCAGAGATCAGCCACTATGCAGTGGTGTCCTTTAGCTTTTCAGTAATATAGATTTAAAACAATAAGGAAAATTCTCATATGAATTTGTGTTTATTGATGTTAACAGATGCACTTGGAGATTGGGTGGGAACTTTTCTAGCTCTACCTTCTCTGTGTTTCATCCATTGTCATCACTTGGGGTTACTGAAGGACTTCCCTTCACATCCTTTTATATTCTGATTCCTTATAAAACCTGAAGATAATTTTTACAAATTTTTTTGTTTTCTTCTGTTTTTTTTTTTTTTTTTTTTTTTTTTTTTTTTTTTTTTTTTTTTGAGATGGAGTCTCGCTCTGTTGCCCGGGCTGTAGTGGCAATATCTTGGCTCACTGCAACCTCTGCCTCCTGGGTTCAAATGATTCTTATGTCTCAGCCTCCCGGGTAGCTGGGACTACAGGCACGAGCCACCATGCCCAGTTAATATTTCGTATTTTTAGTAGAGATGGGGTTTCGCCATTTTGACCAGGCTGGTCTTGAACTTCTGACCTCAGGTGATCTGCCTGCCTCGGCCTCCCAAAGTCCTGGGATTACAGGTGTGAGCCACCGTTCCTGGCCTGGAGATAATTTTTAAAAGTCATTGGCTCCACTCACCAGATTTCTCTTTGATTCCAAGATTATGTAGCCACTTTGCCCATAAACCTAAACCTACCACTGCCATCTATTCATGCCATTTCTTCATCTTTAAGGGTATTTGCTCACAATTCTCTGTATAACACAGAGTAGAGAAATAATGGAAAATAATATTCTACTTCTAATGCTATTGCCTGCTTAGATTTATTTCATTTCTTCTAGAACCCCTTCACATAGGCTAGTAGTTATTTCTTGCCTCTTATTTTTTCTTTCTTTTTTTCTTTTTCCTTTTTTTGTTGTTGTTTTAGAAGGAGTCTTGCTCTGTCACCTGGGCTAAAGTGCAGTGGCCTGATCTCGGCTCACTGCAACCTCCCCCTCCTGGGTTCAAGAGATTCTTCTGCCTCAGCCTCCTGAGTCTCCTGAGTAGCTGGGATTATAGGCACCAGCCACCGCACCCGTCTAATTTTTGTATTTTTAGTAGAGATGGGGTTCCATCTTGGCCAGGTTGGTCTTGAACTCCTGACCTTGTGATCCACCTGCCTTGGCCTCTCAAAGTGCTGGGATTACAGGTGTGAGCCATGGCACCCAGCCTCTTTTTTTTTCATAATAACTTTAGTTTGAGGGGTATGTGTGCAGGTTTGTTATATAAGTAAACTCTTGTCATGGGGTTCTGTTGGACGGATTGCTTCATCATCTAGGTACTAAGCCTAGTACCCAATAGTTATTTTTTTGGATCCTCTTCCTCCTCTCACCCTCCACCCTCAAGTAGTCTCCAGTGTCTGTTGTTCCCTTCTTTGTGTCCATGTGTTCTCATTATTTAGCTCCCACTTATAAGTGAGAACATGTGGTATTTGGTTTTCTGTTCCTACATTAGTTTGCTAAGATATGGGCTCTAGCATCATCCATGTTTCTGCAAAGGACATAATCTCATTCTTTTTTATGGCTGCATAGTGTTCCAAGTGCATATGTACCACCTTTTCTTTATTCAATCTACCATTGATGGGCATTTAGGTTGATTCCATGTCTTTGCTACTGTGAATAATGCTACAATTAACATGTGCATGCATGTGTCTTTGTGATAGAACAATGTATATTCCTTTGGGTATATATCCAGTAATGGAATTGCTGGGTCAAATGGCAGTTCTGTTTTTAGCTCTTCAAGGAATCACCACACTGCCTTCCACAATGGTTGCTCTAATTTACACTCCCATGAACAGTGTATTGGCATTCTATTTTCTCACAACCTTGCCAGCATCTGTTATTTTTTCACATTTTAGTAATAGCCATTCTGACTGGTGTGAGATGGTGTCTCATTGTGGTTCTGATTTGCATTTCTTTAATAATCAGTGATACTGAGTTTTTTTTCATATGCCTGTTTGTTGCATGTATATATTCTTTTGAGATGTGTCTGTTCATGTTTTGCCCACTTTTTAATGGGGTAGTTTTTTCTTATAAATTGGTTAAGTTCCTTATAAATGCTGGATATTAGACCTTTGACAGATGCATAGTTGGCAAAAACTTTCTCCCATTCTGTATGTTGTCTGCTTACTCTGTTGATAGTTTATTTTGCTGTGCAGAAGTCCTTAAGTTTAATTAGAACATATCTGTCCATTTTTGCTTTTGTTGCAATTGCTTTTGTTGTCTTTGTCATGAAATTTTTGCCCATTCCTGCGTCCAGAATGGCATTTCCTAGGTTGTCTTCCAGAATTTTTATAGTTTTGAGTTTTACATTTAAACCTTTAATCCATCTCGAGTTGATTTTGTATACAGTTTAAGGAAGGGGTCCAGTTTTAATCCTCTGCATATGGCTAGCCAGTTATCCCAGAACCATTTATTGAATAGGGAGTCCTTTCCCCATTGCTTGTTTTGTCAGCTTTATCGAAGATGTGTAGATATTAGCCTCATTTCTGGGCTCTATTCTTTTCCAATAGTCTATGAGTCTCTGTTTGCACCAGTACCATGCTGTTTTGGTTGCTGTAGCCCTGTAGTGTGTAGTTTGAAATCAGGTAATGTGATGTCACCAGCTTTGTTCTTTTTGCTTAGGATTGCTTTGGCTATTCAGGCTGATTTTTGGTTCCATATAAATTTAAAAAGTTTTTTTTTGTTTTGTTTTTGTTTTTGTTTTTGTTTTGTGAAGAATATCATTGGTAGAATGATAGGAATAGCATTGAATCTATAAATTGCTTTGGGCAGTATGACCATTTTAATGATACTGATTCTTCCTGTCCATGAGCATGGAATGTTTTTCCATTTGTCAGTGTCATCTCTGATATCCTTGAGCAGTGTTTTGTAATTCTCATCGTAGAGATCTCTCACCTTCCTGCTTAGCTGTATTCCTAGGTATTTTATTATTTTTGTATCAATTGTGAACGGGATTGCATTCCTAATTTGACTCTCCAGTTGCCTGCTGTTGGTGTATAGGAATGCTAGTGATTCTAGTGATTTTTGTATGTTGATTTTATATCCTGAGATTTTGCTAAAGTTGTTTGTCAGCTCAAGGAGCTTTTGGGCTGAGATGGTGGGGTTTTCTATATAGAATCATGTCATCTGCAAACAGGAATAGTTTGACTTCCTCTCTTCCTATTTGGATGCCCTTTATTGCTTTCCCTTGTCTGACTTCTCTGGCCAGGCCTTCCAATACTACATGTGGTTGATTTTAGAGTATGTGCCCTGTGGTGATGAGAAGATGGATATTCTGTTGTTTTGGGGTGGAAAGTCTCTAGAGATCTACAAAATTCATTTGGCCCAATGTTGAGTTCGGGTCCTGAATATCTTTGTTAATTTTCTGCCTCAGTGTTCTGTCTCATACTGTCAGTAGAGTGCTAAAGTGTCCCACTATTCTTGTCTGGCAGTCTAAGTTTCTTTGAAGGTCTCTAAGAACTTGCTTTATAAATTTGGGTGCTCCTGCATTGGGTGTGTATATATTTAGGAAAGTTACGTCTTCTAGTTGAAATAAAACCTTAATCATATGTAACACCTTTCTTTGCCTTTTTTTTTTTTTATCTTTGTTGGTTTCAAGTCTGTTCTGTCTGGAACTAGGCTTGCAACCGCTGCTTTTTCCTGATTTCCATTTGCTTGGTAGATTTTCCTCCATCTCTTTGTTTCGAGCCTATTTGTGTCACTACATGTGAGATGGGTCTCTTGAAGACAACATACCACCGAGTATTGCTTTTTTATCCAGTTTGCCACTCTGTGCCTTTTATTTTTTATTTTTGCTTATTTATTTACTTTTGAGACAGAGTTTCATTCTTGTTGCCCAGGCAATTCTCCTGCCTTAGCCTCCCAAGTAGCTGGGATTACAGGCACCTGCCACCATGCCTGGCTAATTTTTTGTGTTTTTAGTAGAGGCAGGGTTTCCTCATGTTGGCCAGGTTGGTCTCAAACTCCTAACCTCAGGTGATCCACCTGCCTTGGCCTTCCAAAGTGCTGAGATTACAGGCATGAGCCACCATGCCCATCCTTTGTGCCTTTTAAGTGGGGTATTTATCCCATTAATATTTAAGGTTAGTATTGATACATTGGATTTAATCCAGTCATTGTGTTGTTAGCTGGTTACTATGCTGACTTGCTTGTGTGGTTGATTTATAGTGTCACTGGTCTGTGTACCTAAATGTATTTTTGTATTGACTGGTAACAGTCTTTCCTTTCCATATTTAATGTTCCTTTCAGGATCTGTTGTAAGGCGGGTCTGAACTCCCTTGGCATTTGCTTATTTGGCTATTTCTCCTTTGCTTATTAATATAGTTTGATTCCGTGTCCCTAACCAAATCTTATCTCGAATTGTAATCTCCACATGTCAAGGGAGGGACCTGGTGGGAGGTGATTGGATCATGGAGGCAGTTACCCTCCCACCAATGCTGTTCTCATAATTGTGAGGGAGTTCTCGTGAGATCTGATGGTTTAAAAGTGACAGTTTCCCCTGCACACACTCTCTCTCTCTCCTGCTGCCATGTAAGATGTGCCTTGCTTCCCCTTCACCTTCTGCCATGATTTTAAGTTTCTTGAGGCCTCTTAGCCATGCATAAGTATGAGCCTATTAAACTGCTTTCTTTATAAATTACCCAGTCTCAGGTAGTATCCTAGCAGTATGAGAATGAACTAATACACTTAAGAAGCTTAGTTTTGCTGGATATGAAATTCTTGGTTAAATGTTTTTCTTTAAGAATGTTGAATATCAGCCCCCAATCTCTTCTGGCTTGTAGAGTTTCTGCTGAGAGGTCTACTGTTAGCCTGATGGGGTTCCCTTTAGATGACCTGCCTTTTCTCTCTAGCTGCCTTTAACATTGTTTCATTTCAAGTTTGGAAAATCTAACAATTACATGGCCTGAGGATGATCTTCTTGAGTAGAATATTGTACAGGTTCTCTGTATTTCCTGAGTTTGACTGTTGGCCTCTCTGGCAAGGTGAGGGGAGTTTTCAGGAGTGATATGCTAAAATGTGTTTTCCAAGTGGTTTGCTTTCTCCCCATCTCTTTCAGTGATGCCAGTGATTTATAGATTTGGCCTCCTTACATAATCCCATATTTCCTGGAGGTTCTGTTCATTCATTTTCATTCTTTTTTAAAGATTTTTGTCTGGCTGTCTTGTTTCAGAGAGCCAGTCTTTAAGTTCTGAGATTCTTTCCCCAGCTTGGTCTATTCTGCTGTTAATACTTGAGATTGCATTGTGAAATTCTTGCAGTGTGCTTTTCAGCTCTATACAATCAGTTAGGCTTCTTTTTAATAATGGCAGTTTTGCCTGTCAGCTCCTTTATCATTTTATCATGATTCTTAGTTTCCTTGGATTGTGTTTTGCTGTTGTCCTAAATCTCAATGATCTTCATTCCTATCTATACTCTGAATTCTATTTTTCATTTCAGCCAACTCAGCTTGTTTAAGAACCCTCATTGGAGAACTGGTGCTGTTGTTTGAAGGACTGGCCATTTGAGTTGCCAGAGTTCTTACACTGGTTATTTCTCATCTCTGTGTGTGGGTGTTCCTTTAACTGCAGTGTAGATTGACTACAGTCAGACTTTTTTCCTGAATATTTTCATAGGGCTGAGGCTTTGTGCAGGGTCTTTATTTGTGGCCGACTTCTTATGTTTGGTTTTACAGGGTAGGTGTGTTAGTGAGATATTTTTGGTATTGAAGCTGTGGGGTGTGATCCAGTAGGTGGTGCTTAGGTGCTTCATGAAGGTCAGTGGGTGATACAATTTGATGACATAAGATTCAAAACTGAGAGGCTTTAGGGAGGAGAGAAGGAAATGAGGGGTTTTGTGTAGTGGTCAGTAGGTAGGCTCTTTTCCAGTCATGTGACTCCCCTGTATTTCCTCATGGTTGCAGCTTGGCTCTCTCTCAATGCTCTGAAAGTGTGGACTCCTCTCCCACTTGAGTGCTAGCTATAGATTGCAGCTTGGCACTCCTAGGCTGCCCACCACAGCTCTGGGGGAGATCTCAGGGTTTATGTTTCCTCCCCAACTTGCAGGCAGCAAAGGGATGGACCTTAGCAGTGGTTGTGACTGAGGGTCTTTTACTTGTCTCCTGGGGGCTCCACCCCACAGAGATGCAGGTCAGCAATTGCTAAGTGTGATCGACCCAAGATGGGGGAACTGTGCTGTAGGTCCAAGTTGGGGGTTCCCTGCCTGTTGTCAAACAGCAGGGGTGGGCGGGACCCGTGGGAGATGGACTGGTCTCTTCTCCTTGGGTTAACTGTAGTGCATTGGGGGTGTGGATGATGCACTTAGGGTCTTTGCTGTTTAATTAGTCTAAAGGTAGTAGGGGTAGTACCACTACAGAGGCAGTGGCAGAGAGGCTTTTGGTTGCCCCTGGGGGCTCCAACCCCAAGAAATGCAGAGCCACTGTTATTGGGAATGTTCAACCAGTGAGGTGGGTGGCTGCATTGCTGGTGTGAGTTGGAGGCTCCACTTGTTGGGGAGCAGGGGTTCAAGGGCTCACTGAGAGGAGACACTGGTGTCCTCTCCCTGTGGTCACTGTGGTGTGCTATAAGCTTAGGTATAACCCTGGGGCCCTTTGTTTCTTCCCCAGACTGAGGGCAGCAGGGTTAGAACTGCTGCTGTGGCAGTGGCAGAGGGACCATCATATGCCTCTGAGAGCTTTTCCCCAGGGAAACTCCAGGACACTACCTGTGGGTATGCTCAGCTATGGGTGGGGTGACTGTTCTGTGGTCATGAACCAGAGGCCCTGCCTGGTAAGGAGTAGGGGGTGGGGGTTCCCAGGAAAGAGAAACTGAACTCCTTTCCATATGGTGGCTGTGGTGTGCTAAAGGTGCCAGCGTAGTGACTAGGACCTTTGTTCCTTCCCCAGCCTGAGGGCTGTTAGGGCAGTGGCACTGCAACTGCAGCGGCAAGGGTTTGTGGGTTCACTCTGGGATTTCCTCTTCGAAGAAATGTGGGGGTGCCTCTGATTGAAGTGGTCAGGCAGAAACAGGGTGGTTGTGCTGGAGTGCCAGGTTGGGCAACCCTACAGTGAGAAGAAGTGAGGACTGGGACTTGTGTGGGGAACAGTCTGGCCACTTTTCTAAGGTGGGTGCTCTGTGCTGGGGGTCCGGACCAGCCCCTGGTACTCAGGGAGGACTTTTCAGAGCCTGGAGATAGTAAGGGCAAGGGCTGCAAGACAGCAAAGATCAGAACCCCCACCCTCTCGTCCCCCCACCCCCACACACTGGTAGTGCTGTCCCAGAGAGTTGTTGAGCTGCTACTGGCTCAATATCCCTGGCAGGGGGTGGGTGGAGACCCAGGCCAGGAGGACTCACCCAGTGAGGAGAAACAGGTTTGGAGACTTGTGTAAAAAAGCAGTCTGGCCACTTTTCCATAGGGCAGCTGTGTTGTGCTGGGGGTCCACTCCAGTCACTGACTGGTCACCTTGCACTCTCTAAAGCCTGAAGGCAACAAGGGCTGAAGCTGTGAAACAGCAAAGATGGCCGCCTACCCCTTCCCCTGAGAGCTCCCTCTCAGGAATGTGTAATGCTGCTACCAGTAGCTGGCTGGAGTTCCAAGCCAGTGGGTCTTAGCCTGTGGCCTCTGAAGTGCTATGGAAGTGTGGCCTGCAGATCTTCGCTGCTCAGTCCCTTGGATTCAGCCCCTTTCATAAGAGTATGTATGGGGGTCTAATCTCCCACTTTGCTGGAGTAGCAGTTACTTTTGCCAGGAAGCCAGGATATCTAAGGCTCCTGGGGCTCCGTGTGCACCTGAGCTAAGACTCCCCATAGCTCTGTGTGTGAGACTGAAGGCCCTAGTGGAGTGGGTTCATGAGGGGCTCTCCTGCCCCAAGAGTAGCAACGATCCCTGGGAGAAGCATTGGGCCGCAGTTGTTCATTCACTTACTGCTTCCCTGGATGGGGTGGCTCCCCTGGCTCCATGTTGCTCCTGGGTGGACGGTTGTCCTGCCTTGCTTTTCTCCATTCTCCATGGGTCAAGTTGTTTTCTTGATGAATTCCAATGCATGTATCTGAATGTTTCGGTTGAAAGTGCAGTATTTACTCGCCCCATCTATTCTCTCTGTGAGAGCAGTACACACTGCTGCTTCTAGTCGAGCATAAGAAAAATAAATACCCCTTTAATGTGTTTGCTAGAAGATAGAATACACTGCAAAGAACAGAGTAGAATTCATATTCTTAAAAACAAATATGAAAACTTATTCTACTTTCCTTCTTTACAAATGAAAATAAGCATATTTATTGTCCTCAATGCACTTTTTCCTTTGAAATTATTATTCCTCAGAAACACCCTTGGGGTTAAGAATATCAGCTGTCACACAGAGCTAAATCCTTTTAATTGTGAATTTTTTCCCCACAAAGCTGAATGAACTACATCTTGACAGGGCAGGCAAAACATTAAAGTAAAATATTTTTTCCCTCATTTTCTTTTTCTTTTTTTTTTTTTTTGTGAGATGGAGTTTCACTCTTGTTGCCCAGGCTGGAGTGCAATGGCATGATCTCAGCTCACTGCAACCTCCACCTCCCAGGTTCAAGTGATTCTCCTGCCTCAGCCTCCAGAGTAGCTGGGATTACAGGCACATGCCACCATGCCTGGCTAATTTTTGTATTTTTAGCAGAGATGGAATTTCACTACATTGGCCAAGCCGGTCTCTAACTCCTGATATCAGGTGGTCCATCTGCCTCGGCCTTCCAAAGTGCTAGGATTACAGGTGTGAGCCACTGTGCCCAGTCCCCACTTTCTGAGGTGAGATGAAGGAAGAGTTAATCATTCAAACTCCTTTTCTTGGGTTCAGCTGCCATTCTTACTTACCTCCGACGGAGGACCAGGGATTTCTGGGACTTGAACTCTTATTATAGAAGGTCAGATTAGCCTTATGCTGAACAGCAGCAGCTACCTGGGCCTTTCTCCCCTGAATAAAAGTTCTGAAGATCTAAAATGAAAATATGAAAGGAAAGAAATTATCAAGTTCTGTCTACTAAATATCTCAGTGGATTTCCTTAAACACTAGAGCTTCAACTGGCTGATTTGTCTTAAGGCCTTTGTTTGGAGTGTTTTCCTACAAGTCTCAATGTCTAACAAAGGCAGGCGTTCCCGGTCAAGCTCTGCCAAATTCACCATGTGACCTAGGACCTGAAGTGAACTTTCGTTTCTCCTATTCTCTCTCTTTCCAACCTTCCCTCCCTCCCAAGGCAATGCAGACAGGAACTCAATATATTTTGAGTTCTCCATAGGAAAAGAATTATTATTATTAAAACAATAAGCTATCAAGATAAATACCAATATATAATGCATATATATTCATATATACATCAATATATACTAGCTTTCATATCTGTATTCTTTTTTCTCTTTCTCACCCAGAACTCAAGAAGACATGTCTGTATCCCTTTTTTTTTTGAGACGAAGTTTCACTCTTGTTGCCCAGGCTGGAGCTCAGTGGCATGATCTTGGCTCACTGCAACCTCCACCTCCCGAGTTCAAGCAATTCTCCTGCCTCAGCCTCCTGAGTAGCTGGGATTATAGGCACCTGCCACCATATCTGGCTAATTTTCGTGTATTTAGTAGGGATGGGGTTTCACCATGTTGACCAGGCTGGTCTTGAACTTCTGACCTCAGGTGATCCACCTGCCTCGGCCTCCCAAAGTGCTGGGATTAAAGGCGTGAGCCACCGCACCCCGCCTAACATGTCTGTATGCTTAAAGCTGTAGAAGTGTCTTTGCTATTTTGTTCTCTTAGGTGAGAATCCGGTCCTCACCCTACACTTCATTCCTCAGGTGAAGAGACTGTGTGTGTGTCCATTCAGGGAAGCATGAGGGCATTTGAATTCAGCTGAGCAGATTTAATCATCTAGGAGCTGCTCCGTTAAGTGTTTAACACAATAGTTAACGAAATAAAACTAGCAGGAAATTAATCTGGAATTTCCCAGTAACTACATGTTTTAGATAAGTTTTTGAATTGAGTCCAAGATGATGTGATAGTGCATGTTCATAATTAACTAAGAAACTGGGAAAAGCTTTCTTAATCTAAAAGCAAAGCCAAAAATCTTTCCATACAAGGAAAGAAAATCTTAATTGATTAACTCATTAATAGAGCAGGGAAAAGAAAACAAAAGCAAAAGCAAAAAAACTAACTTGAGATCTAGCTGAACTCATAATGTGTATTTGTCTTATTTCCAGTTGCTGCTTACCCTCATTAGCGTGCAAGACCAAAGGATTTTGTGCTTTCTCCTGCCTGGGAATTGTTCGGTCCAAAATTTAGCCATGTTGTTTTTGTGTTATTATCAGGAGCAAGAGGACATGTGGATTGGTGACAGAAGAGGGGTGAGGGGGCAGGGATGAGATGAATCTGATTAACTTCAGGGCTTATTAGAATAAATCTTGTAGGCTTGAAGAATCTAGAGAATCTTGTAGGCTTGAAGAATCTTGTAGGCTTGGAGAAGCTAGAGTTCTCTGAGAAATGGTAAACAGACTTTATAAATCCTGGCTGTGTTGCTGCTATAATCTTGGCCTTCCCCTGACATAATCCCAAGAAATAGAAACAAATAGAAATAGAAGTCTATTAGAAATAGAACTATTTCCCAAGAAATAGAAAGTAAAACTGACAAAGCCAATGGAAAGAAATCAGTTTGGAAGCTGTTAATTTTCACAGGATCCGTGTTCAGTAACTGCCCTCTATTGGCTCCCCTGAATAGCACACTATATAGGATGAAGAATCTGAAAGGCCTTTTTGCTGGTTTTCTCATGAACAGAGAGTTCATAAGCCAGGACCTTCTTTAGCCTCCAAGGTAAAGAAATTTGTGATCTCCAAGCTCCCTCTTGTATGTATTGTGAACGCCACTGTCAGAAGAGAAACACCAAAGCTACTCACCTGGAAATGCTGCAGTATGAAGGCCATGTATTTGATCGAGACTTTATTTAAATGTTAACTTTGTTAATGAATTTCTTTGCTAACTTCCCCTGCTTTATTTTCATGCCAAAACACAGAGAGGTGCAGAGAATAGAACTCTGTACCACAGTCTAAAAGTGTTCGTTTCAGGCACAACACTGCTGTTTTTGAGCTGTGGGTCCTCAGACAAGCCATTTTAGCTTTCCGACCCTCAGATTCCCACTTGCCTGCTTCTTCACCACTTCCTGGGGTGATAAGAGAAGACCAAATGATATGCTTGTGAAGGTGCTTTGCCACTGGTGTGTACCCTATGCAGACATGAAGCAATATTGGTATTACTTTATAAAAGTAAGACATCATTTTCTCATTCACAGGACTGAGGATTAGAAAGAATAATGCTGAGTTTCTGGCTGCCTCTGCTTTTGAGGACCTAGGAGGCATTCTGACCTAAAGAGAGTAGGCTCTGGGGTCAAACATAAATGTAAACACCATTAGTGTGACCTTTGCAGATCATTTGTCTGCCCTGTGCTTCTATTACGCTATCTGTCTGCAAAGTAAAGAACTTCTTTACAAAATGCCTCATACAAATGTGAATACAACAAATAAGTTCCATCTCTAAAGTTCTTCATAGAAAACAGAATTATATGATGCACTCACTATCCAAGAATAAATGATACCAGGAAAGGGCAAAAGTTAATTAATCCTCTTACAATAAGGAGCATATTTCAAGGTAAATAACAAAAATAATTATCTTAAAGTTAACAAAATGTATATGGTTATTCGCAACTATGCATTAATTCTTAGTCTGAAGAATGTTGAGGAGTTGATTTGGCATGAAGAGGACACGTTTTCTTGGACAAAATTATAGGATGGCACAGTGCGACTTTGTTTAGCTCATACAACCTTTGTGTAACACCATCGAAGGGGATCGTTTTACGAACAACTTTTTTTAATCAACGGTTTTTATCAGTTTTCCAAAGGGATTTAAACAATTCTTTGACATTTAAGCTGGTACATTTTGGAAGTATCTCTGGTATCATCATCTTTACCTATTACTCTTCTTTAGCGTTAATTTATATGATTCCTTGTCTATTTTTTCTTCTTCAGTTTTTACCTAGTCATTGACACGTGACTATACTTGACTTTGGAGCAGTTCTCCAACATTATTTTCATCAATTTCATGAAATTCTGCATCTTTTGCAAGAATTACAACTCTGCTTTACCATCTATCTGACTTGTGTTGTCAGATGTTTACAGTATTCTATAAGTAGTAAGAGTTAGGCTGAAAAAGTTTTGACTTATGATCAGGGATAGTCATTCAAGCTAAGCAGAGAAGGTTGTTTGAAAGGGGAAAAATTTTATGGGTATTCAGTTCATCAGTGAATACTTTCATGTAATGGCAAATATTCCTGTATAATCATATTCTAGAGGAATTTGAGTAATGAAAACTCAGATAAGGAGTCTCTGGGCTGGGTGCAGTGACTCACACCTATAATCCCAGCACTTTGGGAGGCCAAGGCGGGCGGATCACAAGGTCAGGAGATGGAGACCATCCTGGCTAACATGGTGAAACCCTGTCTCTACTAAAAATACAAAAAATTAGCCGGTCGTGGTGGTGGGCACCTGTCGTCCCAGCTACTCGGGAGGCTGAGGCAGAAGAATGGTGTGAACCTGGGAGGCAGAGCTTGCAGTGAGCGGAGATCACACCACTGCACTCCAGCTGGGCGACAGAGCGAGACTCCATCTCAATAAATAAATAAATAAATAAAATAAAATAAAATAAAATAAAATAAAATAAAAATAAAAATAAAAAAGGAGTCTCTGATAATGCCTTTTTTTCTATCCAAGAATTCCTTTTTGCATTTTTGGTTAAGTTATAGTGGATTTAGGCTGAACCATATTCACTCTCTTATAAAGGACCTGCATTTACTTGTCAGTTCCCAACCTGGGTGAAGGGGTGCTAACTTTGCCCAATAAGATCAATTTCATTAGCATGGTGTTCTAAATCAATGTCTCTTAAACTCCATTCTGTGCTATTCTCTTTATTAATATTCTGCAAACATATGTAAAATAAAGCTATATTTTAGTAGTTTGATGTCAAACAAAATTAAAAGTGATGATTCATTGAATTCATTATTTCTACCAGTAAAGAGAACAGTTAATTTTTTGTTATGTAAAAAACCAGTAGTCTAATTAAAAGACATCACTAAGAGTGAAAGATCAGGGTCAGGCGCAGTGGCTCACGCCTGTAATCCCAGCACTCTGGGGGCCGAGGCAGGCGGATCACGAGGTCAGGAGATGGAGACCACCCTGGCTAATATGGTGAAACCCCGTCTCTATTAAAAAATACAAAAAATTAGCCGGGTGTGGTGGCGGGCACCTGTAGTCCCAGCTACTTGGGAGGCTGAGGCAGGAGAATGATGTGAACCTGGGAGGTGGAGCTTGCAGTGAGCTGAGATCGTGCCACTGCACTCCAGCCTGGGTGACAGAGTGAGACTGCGTCTCAAAAAAAAAAAAAAAAAAGAGTGAAAGACTGGGAAGAGATATTTACAATAGATATATCCAATAAAAGACTTGTATCCAGATTTCTGCCTAATTTTTGAAAAGAAAGGCTGGATATGGTGGCCCACAACTGTAATCTCAGCACTTTGGAAGGCCGAGGTGGGAGGATCACTTGAGCCCAGGAGTTTGAGACCTACCTGCATAAAATAGTGAAACCCTGTCTTTACAAAAATACAAAAATTAGCCTTGCATGGTGGATGCGCACTTGTAATCCCAGCCACTTGGGAGGCCGGGGTGGGAGGATCACTTGAGCCCAGGAGTTTGAGACCTACCTGCATAAAAGAGTGAAACCCTGTCTTTACAAAAATACAAAAATTAGCCTTGCATGGTGGATGCGCACTTGTAATCCCAGCCACTTGGGAGGCCGGGGTGGGAGGATCACTTGAGCTCAGGAGGTAAGTGCACCTCACTGAGTTCAGGAGGTCACCTGATCTCAGCTCACTGCACTCCATCCTGGGCAACAGAATGAGACTCTGAAACAAACAAACAAACAGAACAACACTTTAACAGGCACTTTACTGTATCCAAAAAGGGTATCCAAATGGCCAATAGACATATTACCATCATTATTAGTCATAAAGGAAATCAAATTACAACCTCAGTGAGATACTGCTATGCCTGTGGCAGACAATTAAAATTAAAAGGACTGACAATGCATGTGCTGGTAAATATGTCGAGTAACTGGAACTCTTACAAACTGCTGGTGAGACTATAAATTGTAAACCCACTTTGGAATACTGCTTGACAATAACCATTAGGTTGGTGCAAAAGTAATTACCATTACTTTTTTATTTTTATTTTTTGAGATGGAGTCTCGCTCTGTCACCCAGGCTGGAGTGCAGTGGTGTGACCTCAGCTCACAGAAAGATCGCCTCCCAGGTTCACACCATTCTTCTGCCTCAGCCTCCCGAGTAGCTGGGACTACAGGTGCCCGCCAGCACGCCCGGCTAACTTTTTGTATTTTTAGTGGAGACGGGGTTTCACCATGTTAGCCAGGATAGTCTTGATCTCCTGACCTTGTGATCCGCCCACCTCAGCCTCCCAAAGTGTTGAGATCACCCACATGAACCACCGCACCCGGCCACCATTACTTTCAATACCACAACCTGTAATTACTTTTGCACCAACCTAATACTAAAGCTAAATGTATGTATACGTTATCATCCAACAATTCTACTTTTCAGTATATATCCAAGAGAAATAAGTGCTTATGTACACCCAAAAGGCAGGTACAAGAATGTTCATAGCTTCTTTTTTTTAACAAAAGCCAAACTAGAAACAACTCAATACCCTAGAATGGATGAATACATTGGATTATTTTCATACAGTGGAGAACTACATAGAAGTGAAAATGAACAAACTACTGAGATATGTAGCAATGTGGCTTTTAAAAAAAAACAGACACCAGAAATATATAATGTATGCCTTATAAGAAGTTCAAAGCAGACAAAATTAATCAGTGGTGATAGAGAGAAAATCAACAATCATCCTAGATGGGGATGGCATTGGCTGGGAGGGGACACAAGTAAGCCTTCTGGGGTGCTAGAAATATTGTATTTCTTGATCTGCATGGTGGTTACATGGGTGTATATAAACATTCATTGAGCTGTACTCTGAAGATTTTTACATTTTTAATGTAAAATATATATAATTGCTATATCATTATTTTATATATAATCATATGTAAATATGATTGTATAATTTTTTAACTTTCAAGTTCAAGGGTACAAGTGCAGGTTTGTTACATAGGTAAACTCTGTTTTACAGAGTATTTCACCACCCAGATTTTAAGCCTAGTATGCATTAGTTATTTTTCCTGCTCCTCTCCCTCCTTCCATCCTCCACCCTCCAAAAGGTGCCAGTGTGTATTGTTCCCCTCTGTGTGTCTATGTATTCTCATCATTTAGCTCCCACTTATAAGTGAGAACATATGGTATTTGGTTTTCTGTTCCTGCATTAGTTTGCTAAGGATTATGGGCCCTGCATGCATTGGGTATTAAGCCCCACATGCATTAGGTGTTTGTCCTAATGCTCTCCCTCCCTTTGCCCCCACTCCCCAGCAAGCCCCATTTGTGATATTCCCCTCCCTGTGTCCATGTGTTCTCATTGTTCAATGCCCACTTATGAGTGAGAACATGTAATATTTGGTTTTCTGTTCCTGTGTTAGTTTGTTAAAGATAATGACCTCCACCTCCATCCATGTCCCCAGGCATGAACCACCACACCCGACTGATCTTGTTCTTTTTTATGGGTGCATAGTATTCCATGGTGTATATGTACCACTTTTTCTGTATCCATTCTATCACTGATGGGCATTTGGGTTGATTCTATCTCTTTGGTATTGTGAATAGTGCTTCAGTAAACATATATGTGCATGTGTTTTTATAATAGAATTATTTCTATTTCTTTGGGTATATACCCAGTAATGGGATTGCTGAGTTGAATGGTATTTCTGTTTTTAGGTCTTTGAAGAATTGCCACACTGTCTTCCATAATGGCTGAACTAATTCACACTCCCACCAACAGTGTACAAGCATTTTTTTTTCTCCACAACCTTGCCAGCATCTGCTATCTTTTTTTTTTTTTTTTTTTTTTTTTTTTTTTTTTTTTTTTTATGGAGTCTCACTCCATTGCCCAGGCTGTAGTGCAGTGGTGCCATCTAGGCTCACTGCAAGCTCCTCCTTCTGGGTTCATACCAATCTCCTGCCTCAGCCTCCTGAGTAGCTGGGACTACAGGCACCCGCCACCACGCCTGGCTAATTTTTTGTATTTTTTAGTGGAGACAGGGTTTCACTGTGCTAGCCAGGATGGTCTCCATCTCCTGACCTTGTGATCTGCCCGCCTCAGCCTCCCCAAGTACCGGGATTACAGGTGTGAGCCACCGCGCCTGGCCAGCATCTGCTATCTTTTGACGTTTTAGTAACAGCCATTCTGACTAGTGTTAGATGGTATCTGACTATATAAATATGTATAATATATAAATATATAATACAAATCATATCTTCTTAAATATAGTAAAGTGGGAAAAATTAGCAGTGAGTGAAAATTCTGTTGCTGAGAAACATAACTTCAATGTAAACATTTTAAATTCTTTTTTAATCACAAAATCAAAATATTTATTTTGTTCTTTTTCATATGACACTGTTAAAACATTCCTGCTACAGCAATACTGCTCTCCAGAAGCTTACAATCTAAAACAGTCAACATTAATTGTAGACCCCAGTAACTAAGGCATTATATCAAATGCACTTTTTTGGGGTTTTTTTTGAGATGGAGTTTTGCTCGTGTCGTCCAGGATGGAGTGCAGTGGTGCCATCTTGGCTCCCTGCAACCTCCACCTGCCAGGTTCAAGTGGTTCTCCTGCCTCAGCCTCCAGAGTAGCTGGCATTACAGGCATGCGCCACCACACCCGGCTAATTATTGTGTTTTTAGTAGAGGAGGGGTTTTACCAGGCTGGTCTCAAACTCCTGACCTCAGGTGATCCACCCCCACTCAGCATCCCAAAGTGTGTGAGCCACTGTGCCTGGCCCAGACTTTGTATCTTTTGAAGGAGTAGCTGGAGAGGGCAGGATCAAAATTGAATGACGTGAAAGTGTATTCCCCTCCACCTGCTCCTTATAAGGAACCCCTTATGACTAGCACCCAAGACCAGTACCCACAGCCTAAAAGGGAATTTCAGACAACCCTACCATAGAAGTAGTAAAGAAACTTTGATTTCTAATCTCCTAGTGGATACAGTGAGGATTCCATTTGTGGGCAATGGGGATGCTGGGAGTTCCTCCATCACAGACTAGAGACGGCACCTAAGATTCTGTAACTTTGGGAAAGGTACCAGCCTTATAGAAATTCCAGTGGGGCAACTGCCTCTTGAAGCATGCTTAAAGTCTCTAACAGGTTTATAAATGCCAATTTCTGGTTGGTATTTATATGCACAGCATACCACTGTCCAATGCATCAGGAGGCCTATGGAGATTTAATACAGTAGAGGTAAGATCAAAAACACTCAAAGAAAAGGGAAAGGACAGCAGAGTAAGGAGGCTAAAGAAATGGTGATGCAGTCTTCTAATAGATGTGAATGGGGAAAGAGGAAGAGAGAAGTTTAGATCCAAAATGAATATAGAAGTCAAGCATTAAATTCCAAATGAACAGGTATATAGAAATGAAAAGTTAATGAAATCATTGTATTATCACAGTCCAAGGGCTCAAGATGGAATTTAAGCTTTTTCTCCTTCACTGGCTTCATCTTTTGGCAGCCAGTCTAAGAATCTCTGAAATTCACATTTTCAGGAGATTATCTCTATCCTGAATACCTGTATCTCTATCCTGAATACCTGCAGACCTAACCTAAACTGCTATTTATTTCTGTGAATTTCAAAGTCATAGCATTTAGTTTTAACTGGCCTTGAATTTTCTTCTTCTTCTTTTTTTTTTTTTTTCTGAGACAAGGTCTTGCTCTATCACCCGAGCTGAGTGCAATGGCGCAATCATGGCTCACTGCAGCCTCGACCTCCTGGACTAAAGCAATCCTCCTGCCCTAGCCTCCCAAGTAGCCAGGACTACAGGTGTGCAGCACCACGCCCAGCTAATTTTTGATTTTTATAGAGATGGGATCTCACTATGTTGCCCAGGCTGGTCTCAAACTTTTGGACACAAGCCATCCTCCCACCTTGGCCTCCCAAAGTGTTGGGATTACAGGCGTGAGCCATTGTGTCTAGCTGGCCTTACTGATAAGGTTCTGTTGCTGGGAGGGTATTCTATAGCAGCTCATGGTGAGATTTCTAGAGAGCACCAGTGTCACTACTAACTATTGATTTCTATTTATTTCTTATGATTTTATGATTCCTTGGCTTAAGACAACAGGCTGTATTACATCTTTGTGTTGGACTTTGTCAGTACCTGTCATTCACCCTGCTCATGTTAAGTATCATCATTGCAAGGTGATGGAATGAGAGAAAAGCACAAAGCTCTAAATGTTGGTTCTTAGATTTTAACCTCAATCCAGTAGGTTCATAACCCTCTCTTGGTTCAAAGCCATACAAGTACACATTCCTTGCTCTCCAATATTTAACTGGCACCCGTGGAGAAAGTACAAAGGCCAACAGGATAGCTGTGTTTTATTTCCTCTGCCCTGAGGCACAACTGGATCTAGCACCAAGGAGGGCAGGATTTAACAGATCAGCACAAGACGAATCAATTTAAAGAGGTAGTTTGAACCGGGAATAAGACTTCAGTGTAGACTACAACTGAACAGAATAAAAATCCAATGTGGTTCTTCATTGAGAATAGGGGTTTTGGCCACTTGTGAAGTAATTAAACCCTCACTAATAACAAAGATGTTTACATGGAGGATGAGGATCTGCTTGGTATGAACACAGTTGTTGGAGCCTGAGGAAAATCTGGACTTCAGCAAACCACACCCTGAGTCTTTCCAAAGAGAGAACTGGGCTTTTGCCCTTCTGGCCCGTGACTGCTAGATTTACACTGCAGATCAAAGGTCTCTCTCAACAATCAAACTACTTCCAAGAAGTCATAGACCTTTAAAAATAAGGACTAATGACTTCATACAGGCTAGTAAAAATAGTTTGGCTATAGCCCTTCACGCAGGTGTGCTTGGGTACACATACACACAGGTGGAGTTCAATAAATGTGGAATGATTAGATATTGATCAACAGTATTTACTATGTGAGTTAAGTCCAGACACACCATCTACCAATCAGCAGTTCAAATCTCCATGCCCAATACCGGGCAGCCAACCCACCAGCTCATATTTTCTTAGTTTAAAGCAGAGATTCTCAAAGTGTGGTCCCTTGTATCATCAGCAGGAACTCAGAAGTGCCACTTTGGGGGCTTTTGCATTGAGGCCCAGCAATTAGTGTTTTAACAAGCCCTACAGGTGATGTTGATGCATGCTAAAGCTTGAAAATCACTGTTTCAGAGGCAGACATGCGAAAACAATAGTGGGAAAAATAATTCAAATTCTTTTGCTTCACTTCAGCTGGGACAAACCAAGGTATCAAGTCAAAGTAAACTGCAGATGGTATTATTTAAAAATATCTATTTCTTTTTCCTTTTTTTTTTTTTTTGAGATGAAGTCTCGCTCTGTCACCAGGCTGGAGTGCAGTGGTGCGATCTCGGCTCACTGCAATCTCCGCTTCCTGGGTTCAAGCAATTCTCCTGCCTCAGGAGAGTAGCTGGGATTACAGGCACGTGCCACCATGCCCCGCTAATTTTTATGTTTTCAGTAGAGACAGGGTTTCATCATGTTGGTCAGACTGGTCTCAGTCTCGTGACCTCGTGATCTGCCCACCTCGGCCTCCCAAAGTGCTGGGATTACAGGCTGAGCTGCCACACTAGGCCTAATAATATCTATTTCTATTTTCTCAAATTGATTGTCATTTTTTGATTGGCAAGTTCATGCTAATCAAAGTGTTAAGTGGGAATGCAAGTCGATGAGTCAGCCATCCAAGAATACACACTCTGCAAGCTCTAAGCCCGTATTTAATTTCAAACCACCCCTCTGCACACTACGAAGATTTTGGTGTAATGCATCACATCAAGAGAAAGGCACCATGTATTTCCCACTCATTGAATCCAAAAGCTGTACCTTCTATTTTTTTTTTTTTTTTTTTTTTGAGACGGAGTTTCACTCTTGTCGCCCAGGCTGGAGTACAGTGGCACCATCTTGGCTCACTGCAACGTCTGCCTCATAGGTTCAAGTGATCCTCCTGCCTCAGCCTTCTGAATAGCTGGGATTACAGGTGCCCACCACCATGCCCAGCTAATTTTTGTATTTTTAGTAGAGATGGGGTTTCACCATGTTGACCAGACTAGTCTCGAACTCCTGTCCTCAGGTGATCGAGCCTGCCTTGGGCCCCCAGAGTGCTGGGATTACAGGCGTGGGCCACTGTGCCCGGCCCTGGACCTTATTTTCTAATGTTAAGTTTGAGTTTTGGGTTTAGTTGGGCAAGAATTTCCTTCAGCTGCCATCAATCCTGGCTGAAGTTAACCCCTTTCAATCACTGACCCAGGGGGGAAAAACACCAAATTTACTTACTATCTGTTAAACATTCAAAAAGGAAGCAGATGATCAAGTCAATGAACAAAAAGCTGCATGGATTAGACAAGAACATATAACTTGGCTGTAAGATGATGGAGAAGGAAAAGACATCTCATGCGGGCTTCTCCTTCAGAGAAATGGGAATCTCAGCTTATTAGCAAAAACAATTTGGGAGGTTACTACTTTAGCTCGGAGACTATAAACTAAACCTCTGTTGAGCAGGTGTGTGGTGTGTGTGTGTGTGTACATGCACAAAGAGGAGGAAGAAGGGATGATTGGAGCAGGAATCACGTCTTCAAGTCTTGAACAGCTTCCCAGTGCAATCAATAAGACCACACCATAGAGTCTGACATTAATGGCAATGCTCTGTGATGTCTCCTACCATTGCCTTCTTCTGGCTGAAGAGGAGGTATCCTGTACTAGCCCCTACTGTTACTGCAATGTAGAGGTACCCATTGTAGGTCATGAAGATGAGCATGAGGAAGTAGCTTATGACCACCTGGATGATGTGCAGCACTGTTGTAGGAGGTGAGGAAAGCTCAGCCATCTGCTGCCAAACAGTTTTGTATGTCTCCATAAGGATGGTTCCATTTGGTCCTGGGACAGGCATGGAATTGTAGCGAATGCTGACTTGTGACTTACACAGCAGGCTCTCTCGGGCTATCTTGAGTCCTTCATAGAACATTGCTAGTAAAAAACACTGCCACAAAAGTTCCAGCCATTTCTCCAGCTGTATTGATCACCAAACCAGAAAACAGTAATTCCACATTCTTAAAGCTAAAGTAGAAGGTAACAGGCATCATCATCTTCATGTTGCTGTCTCCTCCATCATGGGAGTGTGAGGCTGAAGTGGTTGGGTGATGGTAAGAAGGCTGCATGGTACTATTGGAGCCCATATAGCTCATCCCCATATGATGGGAATGATTCATTTTTTCCAGGAAAAGTTGAGAGTCAGCAGAAGATTCTTTCCAGGCTGAGTCCAGCCACTAGCACCTCTCTCTCCGAATCTTAGCCTGTCACCCCCTCCCGACTCCTCAAATCGCCCCTCCACTTCTACCCAGCTCAACGTGTCCATGACCACTACTGAGGCTGAGGATTTCCCACCCCCAACATTCGTAATTCTTAGTAGTGTAGCATATTTATAAAGATTGGAAAGACATTTAATAAAATGTTTATGAAAAGATTGTGGATTGTTTTATTGCCTTTATGCTGTTCAATATTTTTTCAGTTTTCTATGATGAACATGTCTTAATTTATAAACTGAAAAAAAAATACATGAACAATGTTTTAAGGCATCTGCTAAAATGTTAACTAAAAATAGTGTCCCATTTTAACTTCAATTCACTGATTCATAATGTTAGTATTAAATATTTTTTGTGTGTGTACCTTTTTAAATAAAAGAGAATTGAAAATTATCTTTTTGGATTAATAATACTCGGATAATAGTCACAAAAGTATATATTTTTTCTTTTATTAAAACCATATGCAAGATCATAGCATGCTTGCTTTATTTTAGAGCAGTTTAGCCTGTGTTAAGCATTTCAGCTTAAGTCTGGCTGCTTGAGTTTATAGACTTAGCTCTGCTACTTTCCAGCCCATAACTGTAGAAAACGACTTCCCCTCTCTAATTTTTAGTTTCCTTTGAATTGCAATCTTAATAATGTCTATATTAAAAAGGTCATAAAAAAGCAATTTTATCATCATTGTCATGATATATGATTAACTTGTTTTTGATTTGTGTCTCTGTGGGTCTAGCAATATTATTTAAAGAGAATTTTGAAGGCTGTTTTACATTAAACATTATTTATGTTCTGAGCTCTGAAAAGTTAAATAGCATAGCTCTAACCAACTCCTCTACCACCCAACATTGAAAATCAGTAATAATCTACATCATCTAATCATTATAATAACTTCATGAAGTCGGCAGAGTGGTATTTTCATTTTACATGTATGGACACTGAGGCCCAGAGAGGTGAAAGAAGCCTCAGAAGACACAGAGGATGCCAGAATAGAGCAGAGAGCTTCTGACTTGCAGACCACACTGGCCGCAGTGTGTGCAGGCAATTGTTTTCCAGTTGAGTTTAACTTTTAATTCCCATATGGCCTTTCTGGTTTCTCCTCTGATCTGTGCTGCATCCATTATTCCATCCCAATCTCCCACACTCTTCCCATCAACAAAGCTGTGCTGTACCGTGAACTTTCCCACCAACAGACTTATGCTTATATTAGTGCTTTGCCAGAAGTGACTACCATCCTTCAAGGCTAAAATCACCTTCTTCATCCTTCATAAAATATTTCCTAATTTACTTCATTTAGTGCTCTGTTTAATTTTACCCTGTTTTAAATCCTGATAATTCTTTGTTTTTCCCCTTACTCAGCACTTATATTGCTCTGTTTTGCATTTCAGTTATTTGGGTATTTGTCTTCTCTCAACACTTCTGCTATTTATCTTAAAACCCCTTAAACTACCCAGCATAAAAATGACTTAAAATGGGAGATGTCTAATGGACATGTATTGAATGAATGAATGAGTTAATTATGCAGCAGGCAAATAAGTACATTTTTAAGATATTTATTTATGAAACAAGCTTGGAGGCACACATCATAATGTATAGAAATAAATCCCTTTGCCTGAGTATCTTAATGTAGCAAATGACTTACAGATTCTGTCTACATTTCATTCATGACAATTTTTTCAGGTTTTAAAAATAGGAGTCTTGGGCTGGGCACGATGGCTCATGCCCATAATTCCAGCACTTTGGGAGGCCAAGGTATGTGAATCACGAGGTCAGGAGTTTGAGACCAGCCTGGCTAATATGGTAAAACCCTGTCTCTACTAAAAATACAAAAGTTAACTGGGCATGGTGGCGTGCAGGCCTGTAGTCCCAGCTGCTTGGGAGACTGAGGCAGGAGAATCGCTTGAACCTGGAAGGCAGAGGTTGCAGTAAGCCGAGATCGCACCACTGCACTCCAGCCTGGGTGACAGAGCAAGACTCCGTCTCAAAAAAAAAAAAAAAAAAAAAAGGCGGAGGGAAGTGTTGTTCAATTGTCCTTGGGTCTGATCTCATTAATATACTGAAAATGAATTTGGCATTCATTTTCCTTTTCTGGCACATTAACTCCTACAGACCACAGAGATGAGGCACTCAGAGAGAATTTTCTGAATACCAAACAGATCAGAGAGTGAGGGCTGGAGCCCATTGTTGACAGATATGCAGCCAATCTTTTCCTGGTGGGTCAGGGTGTTCCTACCCAAGGCAACATCATATTCAGCTGATTTGTTTCAAAGACTGCTCAGTATGGTTAGACAGACTGGTTGACAATGCTGTCTTACATATGGCATAGTGGATGATATAATATTATGTAATGCAAAATGTGGTTCTAGAAATTGGGAGAAATACGCATTTCAAGTTTTAATGCTCTTCATCATTTCTTAAGACATGGGTTTTATGTGGTTTTAGATAAATCTAAGTGGTTTATGCAGTATATCTTATCCGTTAAGAAGTCTTGAACTTCTTGAATCTGCAAACTAAAGGTATAAAAATAAATTTGGATTTTCGAACCAAAGAACCTGTGCTTTTGAAAAATAATTTGGGAAGGGGAGAAAATGGTGAGAGGTAGGTCAAACGATACAAACTTATGTAGTATTAATAAGTCTAGAGATCTAGTATATAGGAGAAGGAGTATAGTTAGTAGTATCATATTATTAACCATATTGTATATTGAAAATTTGCTGAGAGAGTTGATATCAGATACTCCTATGACAAAAAAGTAACTATGAAAAGTGAAGGATATGTTAATTTGCTTACTTACAGCAATTATTTCACTATGCACATGTGTAACAAAGCATTATGTTGTATACACTAAATATATACAATACAAATAAATAAATAATTTGAAAAATAAATTTTATGTTTACAATATTTTAATTAAAACAATTAGAAGGCCTGGCTGGGCATGGTGGCTCACATCTGTAATCCCAGCACTGTGGGAGGCCGAGGTGAGTGGATCACCTGAAGTCAGGAGTTCGGGACCAGCCTGGCCAACATGGTGAAACCCCCATCTCTACTAAAAATATAAAATTAGCTGAGTGTGGTGGCACATGCCTGTAATCCCAGAAACTTGGAAGGCTGAGGCAGAAAATTGTTTGAACCCAGGAGGCAGAGGTTGCAGTGAGCCAAGATCGCTCTACTGCACTCCAGCCTGGGCAACAAGAGTGAAACTCCGTCTCAAAAAAAAAAAAAAAAAAAAAAAGTAGAAGGCCTTAGCTTTTTTGGATGATATAAGCTACTTTCTATTGTCTGAAATTCTTAGTAACCCTAATGTAAATGAAAGTTAACTTTGCCAAAAAGGAAGTGCAGTGGGAATTTCCAGAACATTACCAGCAATGAATGGTGTGTCAGAGGCTTGAAGATGAGCCAGATGAAACTAAATTAACAGCTGGGTGATCTCAGAACATTTGATGAAAAGAGTTTTTAACAGGATCTCCCACACATCCCAAAACAATCAATATAGCTCTTGAAGTTGGAGCTTGGGATCAGAAAACTCACCTCCTTGGGGTAGAGTGATGTGATGAAAAACTATGGACCTTAGAGTTAAATTGGTCTGTATTTAAATCCTCCATCTCAGCTGCTTTCCAGCTATGCTGTGATGGTTAGTTTTATGTGTCAACCTGATGGAGCCATGGGGTGCCCAGACATTTGTTTAAACATTATCCTGGGTATGTCTGTGAGGATGTTTTTAGATGAGATTAACATTTGAATCTGTAGACTAAGTAAGGCAGATTGCCCTCCCAGTGTAAGTGGTCCCCATCCAATCTGTTGAAGTCCTGGAGAGAACAAAAGACTGAGTAAGAGAATTCACACTCCCTGATTGACTGCTGGGACATCAGTATTCTCCTGCCTTCAGACTCAGAGTAAACCTTACACCATCAGCTCTTCTAACTCTCAGGTTTCAGACTCAGACTAGAACTGTTACCATTGGCTCTCCTGGGCCTCCAGCTTGCCAAATGCAGATCTTGGGACTTCTCAGTCTCCATAATTATATGAGCCAATTCCTCAAAATAAATCTCTTCATTATACTAAGGTAAATATCACACACACACACACACACACACACACACACACACACACACCCCTATTGGATCTGTTTTCTCTGAAGAACTGAGACTAAAACATATATGATCTTGGATAAGCTGATTAATCTTTCAATTTCTGGATTCAAAAAGTACAAAATATTGCTGATCATTAGAGAAAATATTTGTGATGTACTTTACATGTATATATAGGCATCCAATATTTTAAATCTGTTATTGTTATTGTTTCCCTCAGGATTTAGAAAGCAATTGTTCCAAAAAATAATTATTTTGCTGTTTGTATTTTAGGTAACATAGAAAATAGTTTGTAAATGGAAGATGAGTCAAAGTAGCTTAAATGAAATAGTTTTAAGTATGTACAGTGTTCTTTCAAAAGCCCTGAAGTGTATCTATAACTTTAAATAATAAAGTCTTGAAAATTAAACCAAATTTTGACATTAGTACTTTATATGCTCCATGTTCCTTTATTGTGTGCTTTGATTTTGAGACATCCTGAATCTTCACTGGGTTTCTGTTTTACCAAACTTGGCAAGCTAAGTCAAGGAGGAAATAGGACATGTCTCTCTACTGATGGACAATAAAGTGTTCCCTCTTGTTTACAGCACTCTTTCCCTATTAGGTCATGCCTATTTGGAGACTGAAAAAAACATGGTATTGAGACTACTTAGAGGGCATTTTAATTTGGCTACATAGAACTTCATGTACTATTCGGGGCACACGTTTATTATGGCCCCAGTGAATAGAACAAATGCTGACCACGAGGACCAATAGAACATCGTTTATCACATTACACTGGTATCCAACTCTCACTCAGCAGCAAAGCTGGAAAAAATAATCCACGCTTGATTATAATTGACCTGGTTATGGACTCAACCCTAGAAATGAATCTTGGGGGTAGCAGTCACTGAGCCCATGTAGGCAACAGGGCCAGACCCAAGTGAAGTTGTGAAGCTGTGAATGTTGCCTGTTGGTGACCTTCATCTCCTATTTGTATCCTATTTTCCTCCTTTCCAGGCCAACTTTTATTATGTACTTGGTTTCTTTTTTGTGATCTCTCAAAATCAAAATGCTTTATTCCTGTTGCAGTTAAAGCTGATTTATATTTTGGAATCAGTGGCTTAATATTTTACCCTTTCAGTTGTATTTGTCTTTTAAACAAATTGGCAGCTATAGAGCAATGCCTAGCATAAAGATGCCAATTTGGAGACTTTTAGTTCTGTCTCTACCAATTAGTCGGTACATAGCCTTTCTGGGTCTCAGTTACTTCTCTGTAAAAATCAGGTCAATAAAAATTACCTCCCAAGTTACAGTGAAAATTAAATAATAACAACAGTAAAAAATGTTTGGTAGGATTTCTAGTTTCTGGCCCAGCATGTAAGGAGGTTGGAAGACACCACTCTATCCTAACAACAAGTAAAAAGCTAAACTTAAAAATCAACAGCTCCTCCTAGATCCACCAGATAAGTGATGTCACAGGGAAAATCACTTCCCCCAAAATTGGAGTGACCAAGAGGTGTACAGAGAATCGCAACATGGCAAACAGAAGCTTGCAAGTAGCCACCCTGCCGGAACCAAAGCCAGAGTAGGAAAAATCTGAACTGTAATTGACGAATTGCTGAAAGTTCAGTGTAGAGAACTGATACAGTTCAGCTGTGTCCCCACCCAATCTCATCTTGAATTGTAGCTCCCATAAGCCCCACATATCGTGGGAGGGACCCAGTGGAAGATAATTGAACCATTGGCAGGCAGTGGGGAGGTTTCTGTGCTGTTTTCCTGATAGTGAATAAGTCTCACAAGATCTGACGGTTTTATAAATGTTAGTTCCCCTGTACATGCTCTCTTGCCTGCCACCATGTAAGACATGCCTGTTTACCTCCTTCACCTTCTGCTGTGATTCTGAGGCCTCCCCAGCCATGTGAAACTGTGTCAATTAAACTTATTTTTCTTTATAAATTACCCAGTCTTAGGTATGTGTTTATTAGCAGCATGAGAACACACTAATACAACAACTTTGAGAATTAAAAACTCCAGTGGGACCCAGCTGAGGGGAGGGGGCCTACAATTTTGTTTGTCTCACCTGTAAGAGATCTATCAGGTCAGGAGAGTTAATATTAGAGAAAAATCCCCTTGTGATTCTGGCAGGAACAGGTGAAATACACTAGAGCGTTTTGTTCTTCTTAACAAGGTCTTTCCTCAGGATAAATAATTTAATAAGAGCCAAACCTGCGGGGTTTTTTATCAGAGCCTAACTGACCTGGAAGAAAGAAAATGCCCAACTCCAGACTGCTCTGGCCACCCTGTTCCACCAAAGGAGAGGTGGGGAGGACTGAGAAGCATGTGTGAAGTTCACAATCTAGAGGCATAGACTCACTTAAAGAGCCCAATCACAGGCCTACAGAATGTTTCCTACCCTGCTTACACCTTACCACCACACTACTAAGGTCTTGTTTATAGCAGTTTCTTTCACCCAGTACTTAGTTTCTAGCTATCAAGAAAAAATTACACAACATACTAAAAAGCAAATAAAGAGTTTAAACAGGCAGAGCAAGCATCAAAACCAGAATCAGATATGACAGGAATGTTGGAATTATCAGATAGTTAATTTAAAACAACTATGATTAATATGCTAAGAGTTCTAATGGATGAAGTACAAAGCATGCAAGAACAGATGGGCAATGCAAGCAGAGAGATGGATATTCTAAGAAAGAACCAAAAAAAAAAAAATACAAGATATCAAAACACTGTAACAGAAATTTTAAAAATGCTTTTGGTGGGCTTATTGTAGACTGGACAAAGCAGAGAAAAGAATCTCTGAGTTTGAGGATATCTCAATACAAACTTCCAAACCTGAAAAGCAAAGAGAACAAAGACTGAAAAAAAGAGAATAGAATATCCAAGAACTGTGGAACAACTATAAAAGGTGTCACATATGATTAATAAGAGTCTCGGAAGGAGAAGAAAGATCAAACTACAAGACCCAGCTATATCTTGTCTATTGGAGGAACCAGCCCCCAATATTTCAATGTACGTTCTTTTCTATTTTCCCTAAGCATCGGCTGGTCTGAGAAATAAAGGAAAAGAGTACAAAAGACAGAAATTTTAAAGCTGGGTGTCCGGGGGAGACATCATGTGTCGGCAGGTTCTGTGATGCCCCTGAGCTGCAAAACCAGTAAGTTTTTATTAGCGATTTTCAAAGGGGAGGAAGTGTATGAATAAGGTGTGGGTCACAGAGATCACATGCTTCAAAAGCAATAAAATATCCCAAGGCAAATGGGGGCAGAGCAAATCACAAGGCCAGGGTGAAATTGGAATTACTAATGAGGTTCCATGTCCTGCTGTGCATGCATTGCCATTGATAAACATCTTAACAGGAAACAGGGTTCAAAAGCAGAGAACCAGTCTGACTAAAATCACCAGGCTGGAATTTCCTAATCCTAGCAAGCCTGGGGGCACTGCAGGAGACCAGGGCATATTTTATCCCTTATCTTCAACTGCATAAGACAGACACTCCCAGAGTGGCCATTTTCGAGGCCTCCTCCAGGAATGCATTCTTTTCCCAGGGCTGTTCCTTGCTGAGAAAAAGAATTCAGTGACATGTCTCCTATTTGCTTTTGCAAGAAGAGAAATATGACTCTGTTCTGCCCGACCCTGCAGGCAGTCAGACTTTATGGTTATCTCCCTTGTTCCCTGAAAATCACTGTTATCCTCTTCTTTTCAAGGTGCCCAGATTTCATATTGTTCAAACACACATGCTTTACAAACAATTTGTGCAGATAACACAATCCTCACAGGGTCCTGAGGTGACATACAGCCTCATCTTATAAAGATGATGGGATTAAGAGATTACAGTAAAGACAGGCATAGGAAGTTATAAGAGTATTGATTGGGGAAGTGATAATTGTCCATGAAATCTTCACAATTTATGTTCAGAGATTGCAGTAAAGACAGGTGTAAGAAATTATAAAAGTATTAATTTGGGGAACTAATTAATGTCCATGAAATTTTCACAATTTATGTTCTTCTGCCATGGCTTCAACCATTCCCTTGGTTTGGGGTCCCTGACTTCCTGCAACACTTGTCTATAAGAAACCTACTTTAAATATAAAGGTAATATAGATTACAAGTAAATGGATGCAGAAAGATATACCATGCTAATAATAATCAAAGGAAAGTAGGAGTGCTATATTAATTTTAAACAGAGCAGACTTTAGAGCAAGGAAAGTTATCAGCAATAACTGATAGCAAAATTTTAGCAGATTGTTAAGGAGTTTTGCATGTGTGTTCATGAGAGATATTGGTCTATAGTTTCCTTTAATGCCTTTGTCTAGTTTTGGTATTATGGTGATGCTGGCCTCATAGAATGAAATGGAAAGCTGGAGGTTGCAGTGAGCCGAGATCATGCCACTGCACTCCAGCCTGGGCAAAAAGAGGGAACCTCAGTCTAAAAAAAATATAAACAAGTATTAGCAGATTGAATTCAACATTGTATAAAAAGAATTATAGGCTGGGTGCGGTGGCTCACGCCTCTAATGCCAGCACTTTGGGAGGCTGAGGCAGGTGGATCATGAGGTCAGGAGTTTGAGACCAGTCAGACAAACATGATGAAACCCTGTCTCTAAAAAATACACACACACACACACACACACACACACACACACACACACACACATTAGCTGGGTGTGGTGGTGCACACCTATAATCCCAGCTACTACAGAGGCAGAAGCAGGAGATTTGCTTAAACCCAGGAGGGTTTAAAATCATTCACTATGAAGAGACTTCAAAAAGTTAATAGAAAAATTGAATTTAAAGATAAAAACAAAATGTAGACTTTATTTCTCAACATAAGCTACATCAAGGTCAAGGCATTTTTGTAACCGGTAATACCCACCATTTAGTTCATCCCTAAAGAACTGAGGGTCCTGATAATTTAACCATGTCACTGTCACCATTTTTACATTATTAATTGAAGAAAAATGGCTGCCCTTTACAGATTTTTTAAAGTTAGGAAATAAAAGAAGTCAGAAGGAACCAAGTCAGAGCTCTAAGGTGGATGCCTAATGATTTCCCATTTAAACTCTCACAAAATTGCCCTTATTTAATGATAGTTATTCCTCTGATTAAGCAGGGGTATTGTTGTGGTGGAGAAGGACTTTCTGTTGAAACTTTCCTGATATTTTTCTACTAAAGCTTTAGCTAACTTTCTCAAAACATTTTCATAGTAAGCAGATGTTACCATTTTTTGGCCCTCCAGAAAGTCAACAAGCAGAATGCCCAGCACATCCCAAAGACTCTTGCCATGACCTTGGCCCTTGATCAGTCTGCTTGTGCTTTGACTGCAGCACTTTCACATCTTGGTGGCCATTACTGTGATTGTGCTTTGTCCCCAGGATCACACTGGTAAAGCCACAGTTCGTCTCCTATTACAATGCTTTGAAGAAATACTTCAGAATCTCGATCTCACTTTTTTAAAATTTCCATTGAAAGCTCTACTCTGGTTTGCAGGTGATGCAGATGTTGCTTTTCTGGCCAGAAACATCTGTGGCTGATGGCACCTTTACCCAAGTTTTGTTCGGGCCTGCTGGGCTCGTTCCACCCACTCAGCCTGGCAGGTTGCATTCAGCTCACACTACCAGCCTGGACCTCACCCCTCCAAGGAGACTGCAAGGCTGGTGTGGAATGGTGAGGGGTGTGTGAGTGGCCGTGGGTCTGGCCACTGCACAGTCATACATGCTGTTGTTGCTATGGAGCAGGCAGCTCGAGGTACCAGCATGGGTGTCAGCTCTCTGCCAGCCTGCAGCTATACCAGGCACACCACAAGTAGCTTCCCCAGCTGGCAGTGGGGAATGCAGTGGTGCCCAGTAGCTTGGAGATGCCAGGAACTGCAGGGCCCCAAAGAGGGAGTCATAGTCCTGGCTCGGGATGCTCCCAGGTCTGGTGTCCCCGAAGGGCCACAGCTTTTCTCTCCTTCTCTTTGCCCATAACATGGCGAGCAAGGATCATGTCTCAGACCTGTTTGTGGGGCATGTTTCAGCCCTGATTGTGTTACAGCTCTTTTAGCCTTGCCATTTGGTGGATCCTGAGTTCTTGCCCTGCAACCAGGAGGAATGAGGTGTGCAGACAAGCAGAGGGTGAGCAAGACAAAGAGGAGCTTTACTGAAGACAGAACAGCCCAGAGGAAACCTGCATGGGGTAGCTCCTTTCCTCAGCCAGGGTGTCCTGATGAGTGTTCAGCTCCTAGCAGAGAGGAGACCCTCGAGTAGGGAGCTCCTCTTTGCAGGCAGGTCATCTCGTTGAGTGTTCAGCTTACAGCAGAGAGGAGGCCCTAGAGTGAGTAGCTCCTCTCTGCAGACAGGCAGGCTCATCATCTCTGCAGCTCTCAGCAGAGAGAAGGTCCTAGAGTCGGTGACTCTCTCTGCAGGCTGGTCCCCTCATCCTCCATCATCTCCCTATTCTCTCTTCCAGTCTGGCTGATTCCAAGCTTTTTATGGGCCTCAGAGGGGAGGAAGTACATACTGATTGGTTGATGGGTGGCCATTGGCAGGCCCAAGGGAAAGCACTATAAGTTCCCCCTCTGGCCCGAGGGACTGGTGGTGGCCCCAGGCTTCCAGCCCTCCTCGGCTTGAAGGTGGGGCTTCACTGGGGACCGGCCCTCTTCTGCCCTGGAGCTTGTCTGCCTGCTGCCACTATTCATGGTGCCCAGGCTGTTCGTGCCAAAGAGTGTCTGCAGGCCACTGCCAGGCTGTCCTCAGCACTTCCTTGGCCTCTCTCCCATGCTTGTCAGTGCACAACATCAGGAGGGGACTGAGACAGCAGGAAGCTGGCGTATAAGTGCTGCCCCAAGCACGTGCACACCCAGCCAGGCTGTGACAGCACCCAGTCTTGGTGTCATCCTTGCTCTGAGATCGGATCAGGTGATGACAGTGGGGAGAAATCAGGCAATGGGAGCAGGCACTTCTGAGCCTCAAGGGGTGGAGGGGGGAGGGATAAGGGGAACCTTCCTGGGCCCCCAAGAGTACAGAGATGCCCAGGTCCAGAGTGGCAGCAGGGCAGCTGCAGCTGTACCCAGAGAGCTTCCGACCCACCAATTCTGAAGGGGCGGGCTCCTGCTTGTCCCTGGTTCCCACTGGCTCCATGGAGTGTGCAGCGCTGGCGACACCTCCTCACAGCCTGGGGCAAGGGCTTCAGATCCTCACTGGGTCCCTCTCTGGCCACTCGCTCTGACCTCCTGCTCTACACCTATACTTGGCAGCTGCAGGGCACCGTGGTCCCCGGTGGTCCTGCCTGAGGGGCAGGTTGTGATGCAGGTGCTGACCCCAGCTTGAGGTGGGGTGGGGGTGTGGCTGAACTGCTGTGGCTGTGCCCTGGCTCCAGGAAGGACTACATAGCTCACAGGAGGACCATGGCATCCCTGGCCCTGGCAGCAGCAGCAGGCCTCAATGTGAGCAGCACGGGCAAGAGGGGCTGTGGTGGGGCACAACTCCTTGGGGGCTTCCTGGGAGCCACTGCCATGCCCAATCATGCTGTTATCCCACTGGCAGGTGGCTCAGTCAGCCCCATCATGGTGGCCCCTAGGGCGGTGGGCTCTTGCAGGACTCCCAGGGGCAGACTCCAGGGATTGTCTGCCTCCTCCCTGCACCCTCCCCACAGTGGTGACAGGCAAGAGTGGCAATGCAGGGCCAGGCATCCCACCACCACCACTGCTGCTCCTGCGGCCACTGCCCATGCCTCCTCACTGCAGTCAACTGATGGCAACTGCTGCGGGACGGCCCGCTGCTGCCATCACAATGGTTTTGGCACCCATTGAATGGAAAGTTTGCTCAACTTTAATTTTTCAGTCACATTTGTGTAAAGTAAACTAATCAAGATGTCTTTGGTGTCAGCTATTGTTCCTGCTGTTAAAATAGTCAGTCCTCTTCCACTGGGGCACAAACAAGATTTTTTCTTTACAAACTGATATGGATGGTCTGCAACTGTGGGCTTCGTATTCAACACTGTCTTCTCCCTTCTTAAAATGAGTTATCCATTTGTAAACTACTAATTTCTTTGGGGGCATTGTCCCCATAAAATTTCCACGAAATATCAGTGATTTCACAATTCTTCCACCCAAACATTAACAGAAATTTGATATTTGTTCTTGCTTCAATTTTAGCAGAATTCATGTTGCTCTGACAGGGGCTCTTTTCAAACTGACATCTTATTCCTTCTTAGTGCCTCAAACTAGATCCTGTTTAGACATGTTATAACAAGTTAGTTTGAGTTAATTTTGGTGCAAAAAAAATGAAATCCATGTGTAGTTTTTTTCATAAGATGCATTTCCCATAATATTTGTACAGTCCCTTCATTTATTTTGAAGTCTTGCATTGTGATGAACAGCTGCTTTCTTTTTTAGGGCATGACTCTTCCTGGAGAATACATTCACATTCATTTTCCACCTGGTGCTGCTCTTTTTGAAATTATTTTATGATTTCATATGCACTGATGTGGGCATTCCCTATTAAATGTTCCATCTTCTGTGCCATGCTTCTATGTCGTTTTAGAGACACAGCAATTCATTCCACATGCACTCATATACAGACCACAAATTTGCTGTAAACAGTATTAGAGAATGAACAGCAACACTATTATGTAAGTGTTTTCTTAGCCTACAGCGCGCAGAATTATTTGTGAACCAGTCCATAACCTTGCTGACTTCTTGGAGCAAATGTGGTGTTAATTCATTAAAAGCTACTGGAGTTTCATCAGCTGGAGGGAATGCTGATGCAGATAAATAATGTGTTTTTAAATCGATGTTTTTGTCATTGCCGTATCATGTGGTCAATCCACTCATCTGAATTTTCTGCCAAACGCATTGGGCTGAATGGTAAAAGCACATGTCATTAGTGACACCTTGAAATTCACCTTTAGAGGCCTTGATTGCACCTAATTTCAAATCTGTCACTATGGTTTGGGGATTCAGTTAGAAACTGGGGATTTTGGGATTTTGACATTCGGGATGATGGCATCTGGGATTGTGTATTTTGGCATTGCAATTGGCATCATCTCATTATCTGTGCTGGTGAACCGTAGGGTACAGAGCATCAGATGTGGGGTTCAGTCTACAGGCCCTGCAGGCTGGATATCTTCTATTTGCCCTTCCAGATGCACCCCGCAGTACTCCGCCCTGCTGTGGGCCCAGAATCTGACCGATATGACCTGCATGAACAAGTTACCCTAGTTTCCGTTTAGAACATGGAGGCAATGGCAAAAGAATGAAGTCAGAAAGAGAATGTATCACACCATTCTTGCACTGCTATAAAGAAATACCTGAGAAGAGTAATGTATAAGAAAAGGAGTTTTACTGGCTCACGGTTCTGCAGGCTGTACAGAAAGCATAGTGGCATTTGTGTCTGGGGACGTCTCTGGAAACTTACAATCTCAGCAGAAGGCCAAGAGGCAGAGAGCATGTCACATGGTAGGAGCAGGAGCAAGTTGGGGGAGGTGCTACACACTTTTTTTTTTTTTTTTTTGAGACAGTGTCTTGCTCTGTTGCACGGGCTGGAGTGCAGTGGTGTGATCTCGGCTCACTGCAACCTCTGCCTCCTGGGTTCAAGCAATTCTCCTGCCTCAGCCTCCTGAGTAGCTGGGATTACAAGCACCCACCAGCATGCCTGGCTAATTTTTGTATTTTGGGTAGAGATGAGGTTTCAGCATGTTGGCCAGGTGGGTCTCGAACTTCTGACCTCAGATGATCCGCCTGCCTCAGCCTCCCAAAGTGCTGGAATTACAGGCATGAGCCACCGTGCCCAGCTGGTGCTACACATTTTTAAATAACCAGATCTCACAAGAACTCACTCATTATCACGAGAATAAAATCAAGGGGATGGTGCTAAATCATTCATGAGAAATCCAAACCCATGATCCAGTCATCTTCCACCAGGCCCTACCTCCAACACTGGGGATTATAATTCAACCTGAGATGTGGTAGGGAAACATAACAAAACCATATCGGAGAATGACGTTTGGAGAATCTGTTTTCGTGCCTCCTTCTCTGTTGGTTCATACAGCTGCCTCCAGGCTTTCCTCACATAGCTACCCTCTCTTAGAGTGGGGAATAATTCCCTTCTTTGTCTTACCAGGCCTCGATGAGGTAACAGCTGCCTGTTACTACTAGTCACAGAGCATCGTACTGCCTCTTGTTGGTTTCCTTAATTGTGCCCACATCTCTGCACAGAGTCCCTTTATTAAATGCTCCTCTTTGAGTTTGCCATCACTTTCCCATCTGGACTTGACTTATGCACCTCGTGTGCAGGGAGAATACAATGCACCTCAGGTGGGCCTTTCTATCTTAGATCCTTAAAAAATTAGGCCGGGAGCGGTGGGTCATGCCTGTAATCCCAGCACTTTGGGAGGCCAAGGCAGGTGGATCACTTGAGGTCAGGAGTTTCAGAGAAACCTGGCCAACATGGTGAAACTCCTCTCTACCAAAATATACAAAATATACAAAACTAGCCAGGCGGGGTGACATGCACCTGTAGTCCCAGCTACCCAGGAAGCTGAGGTGGGAGAATCACGTGAACTCAGGAGGTGAGGTTGCAGTTAGCCGAGATGGCACCACTGTACTCCAGATCTGGAGATCTGATATTTTTATAAGGGGTTTCCCCTTTCACTTGGCTCTCATCAGTTTCTCATGTCTGCCGCCATAGATGTGCCTTTCACCTTCTGCCATGATTGCGAGGCCTCTCCAGTCACGTGGAACTGTGAGTCCTTTAAACTTCTTTTTCCTGTATAAATTACCCAGTCTCCTGTATGTCTTTATCAGCTGTGTGAAAACAAACTAATACACTCTGCTTACTCCATCAGCTCGAGACACCTGGAATAGATTACAACAAGCCAGAAGGAAGAATGCACATCATCTAAAGGGTTAACTGGTTACCACTGAGGATTGGGAACAGAGGTCCTAGGGGAAGATCCAGTTGCTTACAGCAGAAAACCCTCTCTTCCCGTTCCAAACCTGCAACAACCTGTAATCAGTCTGAAGGCAGTCCCCCACTTTCCTCAGAGATGTTACAGGTTTGGAACAGGGAGAGAGGGTTTTCTGTTCTTCATAGCTGGATCATGTTTGTGGCAACTTTGGATGCAGATAAGGGTATAATGTTTGATCTGTTTTGAGCTGCCTGCCCACTCATGTCTCTCATTCTGAGACTTCTACCAACCATAGCTCCCACTAATTGGGCATATGAGCAGTACCCCAAGCCCCAGATGATTGCACCCAACCAATTTATTGGCTGTCTAACAACCAATCAGATACCCTCTTTAAAAAAAAAAAAAAAATGCAGTAAGGCCTTGCTATTCAAAGAGTGGTCAGCTGACCAGCAGCATTAGGGGAATCCCTGGGAGTTTATTAGAAAATTAGACTCTCTGGCCATCTAGAACTACTGAATTAGAATCTGCAATCTAACAAGATCCCCAAGTAATTCATATGTCAGTTAACCTTTGAGAAACACTAAGTCTGGGCAGCATGGTGAGACCTTGTCTCTACAAAATAAAAATATTAGCTGGACTTGTGGTGCATGCCTGTAGTCCTAGCTACTTGGGAGGCTGAGGTGGGAAGATTGCTTGGGTCCAGGAGGTTGAGGCTGCAGTGAGCCATGATTGAACCACTGCACTCCAGTTTCAATGACAGAACCATAACCTGTTTCAAAATAAACAAAGAAAGCAAACAACAACAACAAACACTGGCTTAAGAAACAAACATGTTAAGTCAGTAGTAGGTGCCATACCCCATCCATGATTGGTTTGTTTTTATACATTTTCGATACATGGAGAGAAAGAGGAAATAGCCTGGGTTCTTGAATTTTCTGTATCAAGCTCTCTGAGGGGAAAGCTTTCCTTTATTTTGTGATCTTGGATGTCCAGGAGATTTTTGGTTGTATCCCTAAGATAAACCTCTCTCTACTTAAGCTATCTTGAGTAAGTGTTTTTTGCAAGAGATAGCGTGCCAAGTGATGAACTAAATCATGACTAAAAGAAAACTAAAACAACTCTGAGTCCTTTTGTAGATTTTGTACAGAGTATTAGTTATGGGTAAACCAACTTTTCTTTCCCTTTTAAAAATAAGAAATAATGAATCGTCATGAAAACTTCAAAGCCAGGTAACAGGGGTGCACACTTGGCCAGCTACTGGGGAGGCTGAGGTGGGAGGTTCACTCAAGGCCACAGGTTTGAAGTTGTAGTGCACAATGATCATGCCGATGAATAATCACTGTGCTCCAGCCTGGGGAACATAGCCAGACACTGTCTCTAAAACAATTTTTTAATAAAAAATTCAAATGTTTCAGAGGGTAGCAAACTGGGGGAAAAAGTTTGTCTTCCCTTAGGATCTCTGTTCCCAGTCCTCAGAGGTAATAAATTAACAACTTTCTGTATAACTTTTAATATTTTTCTTGATTTTTTTTTTTATTTTGACGTGGAGTTTTGCTCTTGTTGCCCAGAGTAGAGTGCAATGACGTGATCTCGGCTCACCACAACCTCTGCTTCCCAGGCTCAAGCGATTCTCCTGCCTCAGCCTCCTGAGTAGCTGGGATTACAGGCATGTGCCACCACGCCTGGCTAATTTTGTATTTTTAGTAGAAACAGGGTTTCTTCATGTTGGTCAGGCTGGTCTTGAACTCCCAAAGTCAGGTGATCCACCTGCCTTGACCTCCCAAAGTGCTGGGATTACAGGCATGAGCCACCACGCCCAGTCAATCTTTGATAATTTTCACACGCACCTATAACGTTTTCTTTTTTTCCCTTAGCCCCAATAAAAGAAAATCAGAAAGCAGATTATCTTATCATCAATACACATCTAGGGATATATGTGATAATATCTAACATTTGAGTTTGCCTTAACTCAAAGCTTTTAAAATTGCCCTTCTACGGCTTTATTTTTAATAGTCCTTAGAGACAAGTAGTAGGACAAACACTATTACTTTCATCGATTCAATATATGGTTACACTGATGTTTAAAGTCACATCCACAGTTCTCATTGAGGTTCGTTAAATAAATAGTTACATGAAAGTTCCTGCTGTATTGCTTTAAAATAATAGAGGGCATTATTCAGTAGGTCACATGTCAGGATTTTCTTTTAGAATTTAGTGCTAAGGAAAGATGATCAATGGCCGGGCGCAGTGGCTTATGCCTATAATCCCAGCACTTTGGGAGGCCAAGGCGGGTGGATCACCTGAGGTCGGGAGTTCGAGACCAGTCTGACCAACATGTGGTGAAACCTCGTCTTTACTTAAAATACAAAAATTAGGCCGGCATGGTGTTGCACGCCTATAATCCCAGCTACTCAGGAGGCTGAAGCAGGAGAATCGCTTGAACCTGGGAGGCAGAGGTTGCAGTGAGCCGAGATCACATCACTGCATTCCAGTCTGTATGACAAGAGTGAGACTCTGTCTCAAAAAAAAAAAAAAGAAGATGATTAACTCTGAGAAATTGGAAGAGTTCTTCCCATCTAAAATAAAGACTGAGTCACTGACTATATTTTCTACTGTTTGCCTTGACTGCTAGGGTCCTCAGGGTCAAACTGGAAGTTCAACCACAGAAACTGATTTTTCTAGTTAGCATATTTTTGTTCTTGTCCTTGGCTATGAGCCTGATATGGTTTGGCTCTGTGTCCCCACCCAAGTTTCATTTTTAATTGTAATCCAAATTGTAATCCCCAGGTGTTGAGGGAGGGACCTGGTGGGAGGTGATTGGATCATGGGGGTGGGTTTCCCCCATGCTGTTCTCATGATAGCAAGGGAGTTCTCCCACAAGATCTGGTTGTTTGATAAGTGTGAGACTCTTCCCCCTTCGTGCTCTTCTCCCCCTCCTGACACCATGTAGGATGTGCCTTGTTTCCCCTTCACCTTCTGCCATGATTGTAAGTTTCCTGAGTCCTCCCCAGTCACGCAGAACTGTGAGTCAATAATCCTCTTTTGTTCATAAATTACCCAGTCTCAGGTATTCTTTATCGCAGTGTGAAAGCGCACTAATACAGAGCTACTATTTCTGTGTCACAATTTCATTATATTTTTTGTTTAATTATAAGCTGTTTCAAGTATTTGGGGGGAATAAGAGAGGTTTAGATAAAATGACTTTTAAAATAGGGAACACAAAACACCAACAAAAACTTAAATGTACCGAGATATTTACTGGCAGAACTGGAACTGGAATTATAGTTTCCCAAATTTTAGTTCATGACATTTCCTCTCTTCTACATGAAATGAATGGTGAGGTTTTCCTTCTTAATCATTTTATGTCTGTTTTTAAAAATATGGCAGTTCCACAAACATCACAGCTGGATGTTGTTTGCTGGAACCTGTGCCCCAGCTTTTGAAGGCCACCCCTCCCTGCCTTATTTGTTGTTTTCAAAGGTAATTTTTCTATAATGCAGTGCTGGGTGCCTGGGGTTTGCCAGCAAACAGAACGAAAAGATAAAGGTCGTATATTTCCTGCTATACTAAATGGTCTTTCAAAAATGCAGAACACCATTGTTCTGTCAGCCTTTCTGCAAAGGGATGGCAAATATCTACCTTGAATAAAAGCATGTCAAAAAAAAAAAAAAAAACACTTTGGGAAGCAGAGAGGTGAGTCATATTTCAACAAAGGATTAATGCAAGTCCTGTTTTGTTAGTTTTGAAAACTCAGTTATTTTTTTAATCAGGTAGTTATGGGAATTTTAAATTCTATTTTATAAAAAACAACCCAGTTTAATTAATCCTGTGATGAACTATGACTTTTATTGACCTTTTACAAAAAGTACAAGAAAGCTATTGAGAAATCTTTTCTTTTTTGTGAAAAAAAGAAAAGAAAAGAAAAGAAAAAGAATCCAGACGAAACACAAAACACAAACTGCAGTGTATATGGGATGGCGAATGCCATTGACTTTCAAGGCGCCCTCTACTGGCAATGGCTTTAAGTTTTTAAACATCTATTATATTGTGGGCTTTGGAATTTCATTCTTTAACCAAATGAGATTTTCAGTACATTAGTAGAAAGAAAACATATGCAGGAAAAAAAGCCCCAGATACTTTATCTCAATAATACAAATAAGCAAATATATACAAAAGTATCAGGCATTATTTTACATATCCTGAAAACTATGCGTTAATTGTTAACAGGAAGAAGAATAATACAGTCAGTTGTTCATCAAAGATTTATTGAGTTCTTACAAGGGCCACCATGTCAGGCATTGGGGTCACAGAGGTGAGGCTGACGTGACCCCCACATCAAGGGTCCTACTCTTGTGAGAGAGTCAGACCTACCTGCAGAAAATTAGCATGTCATGTGTGGAGGGCAATGTGAGACCCGAGGAACGACCCCTAAATCCTCCTGAGAAAGGAGTTAGGAAAGGCTCCTGGAGGAGGCTGGCAAAGAAATACAAGAACATAGAAAGGCACTCTAAGGACAGGGAAGGGTGTTAGGTAAGAGAACACGGTGTGTGCACGGAACACAAGCAGAACCACGGTAACAAGTTCCGGGTTGGCTGGCTGTACACAGCACGATGTGTAGGGACGGCCAGGAGAGGATGCTATTGAGCAGCAGCTCTCAAACATTTCAGTCTCAAGACTTTACAATTTTAAACATTATTGAGGACCCTTCCCCTCCCCCACGAAGTGCTTTTGTTTATGTGGACTTCATTTATTGCTGTTTATTTTTATTTATTTATTTATTTGAGATGGACTCTGGCTCTGTCGCCCAGGCTGAAGGGCAGTGGCGCAATCTCGGCTCACTGCAATCTCCGCCTCCCGGGGTCACGCCATTCTCCTGCCTCAACCTCCCGAGTAGCTGGGACTACAGGCGCCCGCCACCACACCCGGCTAATTGTTTGTATTTTTAGTAGAGAGGGGGTTTCATCGTGTTACTCAGGATGGTCTTGATCTCCTGACCTCGTGATCTGCCCGCCTCAGCCTCCCAAAGTGCTGGGATTACAGGCGTGAGCCACCGCACCCAGCCGATGTTTACTTTTAAGAAACTGTTGGATGGGCATGGTGGCATGCTCCTGTAGTCCCAGCTACTTAGGAGGCTGGGGTGGAAGGATAACTTGAGCCCAGGAGGTCGAGGCTGTTTGCCAAGATTGTGGCCCTGCATGCTCCAGCCTGGGTAATGGGAAGAAGACCCTGGGGGCCGGGGGTGGGGAAGGAAGGGAGGGAGGGAGGGAGGGAGGGAAGGAGGGAAAGGGACTAAAACTGGTAAGTTTGAAATGTAGTTATTAATGTATTTAATTACATATTATCTTAAGCTCTATTTTACAAAAGAAATCTTGAATTTCTCAAATACAAATTAGTGAAAAATGTGACATTGTATTATATTTTTACAAGTTGTTTTTTTTTTTTTTTTTTTTTTTTTTTTTTTTTTTGAGACGGAGTCTTGCTCTGTTGCCAGGCTGGAGTGCAGTGGTGTGATCTCGGCTCACTGCAACCTCTGCCTCCTGAGTTCAAGTGATTCTCCTGCCTCAGTCTCCCGAGTAGCTGGGACTACAGGTGTGCGTCACTACGCCCAGCTAATTTTTGTATTTTTAGTAGAGACGAGGTTTATCCATGTTGGCCAGATTGGTCTCGTACTCCTGACTTCAGATGATCCACCCACGTCGGCCTCCCAAAGTGCTGGGATTACAGGCGTGAGCCACCACTTCTGGGCCTACAAATCTCTTTAATGTCCAGCTTAACTAGAGACAGCTGGATTCTCACACCTGCTTCTGCCTTGGATCTGTTGCAACACCACGTGTCTGTAGCTGCTGGAAGACTCCACTGTGCACTCATGAAAGAAAAAGTGACAAAGGCAAATAACATAGTATTATGAAAATAGTTTAGATTTTGTTGGCTCCCAAGGGGTCCCCAGACCACATGTAAGGAGCTACTGCTGCAGAGGTGGGCAGGGGCAAGGTCACGAGGGAGAGCTGGGCATATAACATTAAGTGGCTTGAAACCTGCCAGTAGGCAAAAGGACTTGAAGCTGAGAAATATGTTTTCAGGTGTGAATTTTAATTCATCGTTTTTGCTGCTGTGGAGGGGATACATTTGAGGAACATGAAATTGAGGGAGACAAGAAAAGTAGTTAGAGATTTATTGCAATTGATTGGGCAAGAAGTGATGACTCAAGTAAAACAGTGTGTCCAGGGATGGAAAAAAATAGGGAATGGTGTTGGGAAATATGTAGGAAGTAAAACTGATTGGGCTTGGTGATTGAAAGTTGAAGGACTGGAGGAAATAAATAAAACTTATAATTCTAGCTTGGGTAACTGAAGAGAAGGTGATACAATTAAATGACATAGGGACCGTATAATGCCATGGTACTGCAGGGAAGAAGGTAACGAAATGCATTTAGATTGAGGCTTGCTGCCCTGGTGGGCCTAAGGATGGTTCAGGAGAGGCATCTGGAAGGAGGGTGAACGTGTGAATCTGAATCTTGTGCATGCGCATATTTACCATCAAACTTGAGTTTAGGGCCTTTTATCTGAATAGGCCCCTTTTATAGGGACACAAGATACTGCTTTTTAAAAACACACATAGGTAAAAATACTTTTTAACTCCAGTTAGTATCACTGACTCTTCCCACCACAGCTTCTCCTCCATTGTGATTCCCCACATGTTAGATGGCTTGGAGTGGCTACCGGCATTTTGGGGATCCCCTAAGGAAAAATTGAGCTCGGGATACGTTTAGCTTGAGTTTAGAAGGATATGTTTGTTACTTGCAGCTGCTTCGGTTAAGTTATTGCTGACTTATCCAGTAGAGGAACAGCTTTCAGGAATATCCCATTCTATACTCTGCTGAAGTGGAGGGCGTATGTATTGCAATATGAACTTATTCAATGGCACCCAGCAAAAGACATTTCAGCAGAGTGTAACAAAAACAATGTTAGAAATGTTTGGGGTCAGAGTGAATCTGAAAACTTCTCTCAATCATTAGACATAAAAAATGTACAAAGAGAATTTTGATCTTATCAATGACTAATCAAAGTGGAATTCTCTTCTGGAAAGAATTGTGGTGTATTAAAGATGGCTATCGGCTGGGTGCGGTGGCTCACGCCTGTAATCCCAGCACTTTGGGAGGCTAAGCTGGGTAGATCACAAGGTCAGGAGTTCAAATCAGCCTGGCCAACATGGTGAAACCTCGTCTCTACTAAAAATACAAAAATTAGCTGGGCATGGTGTCGTGTGCCTGTAGTCCCAGCTACTCGGGAGGCTGAGGCAGGAGAATTGCTTGAATCTGGGAGGCAGAGGTTGCAGTGAGCTGAGATTGTGCCACTGCACTCCAGCCTGGGTGACAGAGTGAGACTCTGTTTCAAAAAAAAAAAAAAGAAACGAAACAGGCTATAAAGTCTTAATCACTCCCTCCATTGTGTGGTAGTTTCTATTTCCCCTCTCTTTAAATCTGGGCTGGACTTGTAATTTGCTTTGATCAACTGAATATGGTGGAAGTGATGCTGAATAACTTCCATATCTGGACCTTACAAGACAAAAAGCTTTTCGCTTTTGCACATTGAGAATGTTCTGTCTTGGAATCCAGATGCCATACTTTTAGAATTACAATTCAGAAAGGAAAGCCATGTAAAGGAAATCCAAGGCAGTCAACCAACAGCGAGCACCACTGCCAGCCTCGTAGTGAGCCATCATGGAGGTTCTAGCTCAGTGGGACTCCGAAGTTTGCAGTCCCAGGCAACACCAAGTTTAGCAGATGGTCTGCCAAGCTAAGCTCAGTCCACCCAGAATTCAGAGACAACAAATGACTGTTTTAAATTGCAAGTTGCATAATAATTTGTTGCTTGGCAATAGATAACAAAAACCCTATTGCATCATGTGTAATTTTAACTTCTTCTTTGGTGTATGTGGTATGTGTGTATACACACAAAATTTTTTCTTTAATGGAAATCGCATGAAGTAGAATTTTGTGATGTTGATATTTGTTAACTTTTAAAATGATAGCCAATTCAGTGTTTGGGCCAGAAGGAAAATAAAAGTCAAAGGGGAGTTTTTGTTGAGAGGACAAATTTGACTATATTTATAGAGCTAAGAGGAGGGAGTAAGTAAAAACAGAGAGTTAAAGGTACAGGAGAGAAGGGAGGTACTTTAGCAAGTCCTTGAGTGGGACAATAATGAATTGGATCAAGGACACAAATTGAAATACTGACTTTGTCCAGAAGGAAGTTAACTTCATTCTGTGAGAGTGGTGGAAATGACGTAAGCAGGAGAGATGTTACCCAGCTTAGTAAACCATTTATCTTAAAGTACAATACTTAAAATAACATTAACCTGCAGCTAAGCTAAATAAGTATTATTTCTTGATTTCATGAATTTAACTGGAACAAAAAACATTTTCTCTATTAAAAAAAAATGAAAAAAGAAAGAGAAAACCACATCTTAAAAGTGGTAGATTGCTGTTGGTCAGGCGTGGTGGCTCACGCCTGTAATCCCAGCACTTTGGGAGGCTGAGGTGGGAGGATCATGAGGTCAGGAGATCGACACCATCCTGGCTAACACGGTGAAACCCCATGTCTACTAAAAATACAAAAAATTAGCCAGGCGTGGTGGCGGGCGCCTGTAGTCCCAGCTACTTAGGAGGCTGAGGCAAGAGAATGGTGTGAACCTGGGAGGCAAAGCTTGCAGTGAGCCGAGATCGTGCCACTGCACTCCAGCCTGGGCAACAGACGAGGCTCCATCTAAAAAAAAAAGGGGGCGGGGGGGTAGATTGCTTTGTCTGGTTAAAATTTCTCAAACTCTAAAATTGACTTCATGCTGGACATAGTGGCTAACACTATAACACTATAATCTCAGCACTTTGAGAGGTTAAGGTGGGAGTATTACTTGAGCCTAGGAGTTTGAGACCAGCCTGGGCTACATGGTGAGACCCCATGTCTTAAAAAAAAAAAAAAAAATTCTGTGGAACACTTACAGAATGTTAGATAGGTCATTCTTTTAGTGCAGCTTACAATGGTTTATTCAACATAGCAAAAACTATCTGCTGAGAAAAATTTAGAACAGACTAGAGTTGTGGGAAAAGCCAAAAGAACTTCATTCAAAAGCATTTTTTGCTTTAAAATTTGGTAGTTAAAAACAGGGCTTCCTTTCAGTTGTTTAATTTTGTTTGGAAATATTTACTTTTTAGTCTTAATTATATTTAACATAACTTACTTCTAATTAAAAGAAGGGCAATAATACCCTAATGCTTATAAGTTTAATTATTCTTGGTGAGGATTTATTCAAAATCAACTTTCTTTTTTTTTTTTTTTTTGAGACAGAGTCTCGCTCTGTCACCCAGACTGGAGTGCAGTGGCACGATCTCGGCTCACTGCAAGCTCCGCCTCCCGGGTTCACGCCATTCTCTTGCCTCAGCCTCCTGAGTAGCTGGGACTAGAGGCGCCCGCCCCCACGCCCGGCTAATTTTTTGCATTTTTAGTAGAGACAGGGTTTCACCATGTTAGCCAGGATGGTGTCAATCTCCTGACCTCGTGATCTGCCCACCTCAGCCTCCCAAAGTGCTGGGATTACAGGCGTGAGCCACTGTGCCCGGCCTATTCAAAATCAACTTTAAAAAAACCACTCAGGCCAGGTGTGGTGGCTCATACCTGTAATCCCAGCACTTTGGAAGGCTGAGGCAGGTGGATCACTTGAGGTCAGGAGTTTGAGACTAGCCTGGCCAACCTGGTGAAAACCCATCTCTACTAAAAATACAAAAATAAGCCGGGCACAGTGGCACGTGCCTGTAATCCCAGCTACTTGGGATCCTGAGGCAGGAGAATCGCTTGAACCTGGGAGGCGGAGGTTGCAGTCAGCCGAGATCGTGCCACTGCACTCCAGCCTGGGTGACAGAGCGAGACTCAGACCATGTCCTCTCCCTGTCTCTCCCAAAAAAGAGAAGAACATGGCAAATGGCAGTTACAGCGAAGCAACACACTCAGGAAGGAGGCTTCAAAATCGTTTTTTCAAAGTCTACTGTGTGCGCTGTTCTAAGTGCTGAGAAAACAGGAATGGCCAGGAAAGACAAAGTTCCTGCCCTTGTGGAGCTTACAAATAAGCATGGGGAGAAAAGAAAACAAGCACAGACATACAGACATGATCATCAGAAGTGAGATGGAAAACAGCAACAATCAGTGTCGCAATCAGATGAGAGGGCTGGCGGATGGGGAGAGCGGTGGTGATTGGGAGGGTTGGGCAGATTGGCTGGCTGAGGTGGACTTCTCTGAGGCAGGGGCATTTAATCTAAAATGCCAATGAGCCAGCCGTGAGAAAATCTGGGAGAGGAGCCTTTCAAACGAAGACACGTGCAAATGATGTCACCAGCCTCTCTCACTCTGATGACACAAAATGTACCGACAGCACTGAGCTACCGTGTGTCCCTATTAGAAATCATATTTACATTTCATTTCCAGTCTTTGGGATTTGAGGCATCTGGTACTGATATCCGTATCTTCTAGATGTTTCAATAGGGGGTCCATTAGAAAATCTGAGTTACAAAAAAATTAAAAACATAGGGGATAAAGAGAGAATGAAAATAACAAGAAAAGCAATATTAAAACACACATACAGTTTACATTTAAATGTCCCAAAGAGATATGTTGGAGCTGTTTGTGGATCCATCCAGCCAAATAAAACCACACACCAAGAGGTTCTGTTAGGGAAGATGAAAGTATAACAGAATAGGAAAACCAAATTTACACACTTGCATGTGGATCATTTAGAATATAAACAATTCACTCTGAAAAAAAATTTTATAAATCCCTAAGGTATTGACATAAACTAGGCATAATAAACTCAAATGTGAAATTATTAGCTTTATTTGTAATGACAGGGTCAGTTTGAGAACCTGTCTTCAGTGATAGTGATGCTTTGGCTGAAACAATTCAGCTCAAACTCTTGGCATCATGATCATCCTTTCCTAACATGTGTCTCGAAGGTCCCCAAATAGTCCCAGGGCCTGCCTGGCTTTTATGAATATTCTAGCCAGTCCAAAGTAGGGCAACACATACTGTATCCAGACATGAAACGAATGTCATCAAGGAGGCCACTGAACCACCTTTAAAGGAAAGACAGCTGGAGTACTCCAGTGGGTAGAAGATTTGGAGATAATTGTGGCTAGCAATTTGGCATGCAGAAAGAAGAGAAGAGAACACTGTTTTCAAATGGGAAACAGAAAATGAGACGGGGAAATGAAAGCACATTCCCAGATGGAGCGATTTTATTTCCAAACATGATTCAGAACAGATATATGCTTTGCTACCTCCACACTGGATTTTCATTTTATAAAATATATTTGCTATTAAAATCGTTCATAAAATCTACCTTCCCCTTCATAGTGGGAAATAAGCAAAGTGAAAGGTTAAAAGGTCATGCATAAAATAGATACACCAAGATAATTATATGAATAGTCTTAGGTTCTTCACAAATCAATAAACCATTAATTTATACTTCACTATACAGCACTTCAAGGTTTTTCTTTATATATTAACGTTCACATTTCACAGACAATTTTACAAAAAGATTATCATTTTTTCATAAAATAGGAAAACAAACCCACAGTACTAAAAAAAAAAAATCAATCTGCAGAGTGTAAACATTTTTTAGAAGAATAAACACTAAGAGAACAATGAAACTCAAGTGCTTTATCAGAAACAGTGGTTGACCTCTTTTTGCCTTTACTCCCTTTTCATCTGAGAGAGCCTTTTAGAGATTGGGAATCATTTGTTGTCTGCAATTACTACAGGCTTTGGCTCACAATTCTGGGGAAAAAATGTCAATTTAAGGAACCCTGCGTATACATTTTATTTTCTTTTTCTTTGAGGCAGATAACCTCAAAATAAGGTCCAAATATTGGTTCCTTCCAATATATGAGGAGGGTAGTTACCATAGAATAAGAACTAAAATCCCATTTTTTTTAGGAAAAAAAAAAGCCCTTCGATGATGCAGGTGTCCGTGTATAAGGAACTATGACCTACCAAAAAACCACCACATAAGAAGAGGCCAATATAATTTGCCAGTCTGACAAGACAGTTGGTATTATAGGTGGAAGAGACCTCAAGGATCACATAATTCAGCTCTTTGATTTTAGAGGGAGGAAAGACGAGGCCCAGAGATGATAAGTGGCTTGCCTAAGTACATTAGCAAGTTAGCTTCAATGGTTATTTTTATACACACACAGGCACACATACATACTGTTGCACTGACTTCTGTTTTGTACATAAAATGCTACTGGCTTATACAATACATGAATAAGTATGCAAATTTTCATTTGTTATTTGATTGCTGGAAGTGGGAAATACTCATTCTTCCCAGGAGTGAAATGGTTCTACTTTCTCTCTGTGGTGCACTGTATCATTACTCAGCTCTACTGCTGCTCTCTGCAGCCCCTAACAGTAGCATGGATTGGGGAAGAAGGAAGGATGGCAGGAAGGCAGACAGAGATCCTCAACTCAAATCAGAATTGGAGTGTCTTGTGTCAAAGATGTTCCCACTGGCAGTGAAGACTTTACATGAAGTTAAGCTTGGGCTGTTGAAACTTCCAGCCAGAAATGGGGGATCTAGGCACCACCAGGTACCAGTGTACACCCTTCACTCAGAACATGAGCTTGTGTTCCCGACCCTAAAAAGCAGAGATGAGCAGTGTGTCCTGCCTAAGCTACTGAACTATAAACTTAGATGACTTTACTAGGTGCAGTCATAGTTTCTAATTATCTTAACTTGTATATGCATATAAACATGAAAATATGTATGCCTATGTTATAGTAGTATTAATAGCTATTATATCATTTCCACAAAATTACATGTGGTTGTAACTGTAGGGAAGGTTTTAAAACCCTAAGGCAATTTTTTAAAAAATACCATTGTTTTCGATATTTATTACAGACATCTTTCTGAAAAACCTTAAGTCTAGCTATGTATATTAACATTAAATAACTTAAAAAAATAAACAATACATTATATTGTAGCAAAATAGCTCCATTTTAACGCCATATAAATGAAAAAATTGAGTTTTCAAGAATAGACTAGACCTCTAAAGGTATTTTTCACAATTCTGAACTAATATTAAATGTATTTTCTTTTTCGACTATGCCAAATATATTCACACTGCTCTTGATACTTTATGTCAGAAGTATTTTTATGTGAAACACTAGGTTGTTTCATGTGTCTGTTTTTAATTGCTCTATAATGAAAAGTTTACTCTAAATCTAAATAAATTTGCTCCCAAAGATCTCCCCAGGGAGAAGGGGGACAGCATAACCAAAAAACAACAAAAACCTAATGATATACAGATATCCAGTGCATGCGACTTCATATTTTCTAATAATAGTGGTAGAAAGTAACTTTCAAGTATCCCTGTAATCCAACTGGACTTACAGATAGTGATCTCATAAAATGAATAGTATTCTAGAGGAAGGAAGTCCTTTACGAAACTTGTTCTTTCTAGAAAACCTTTGCCAAAATTCCCATAGGAAACAAAACCATCCATTCACGAAAAAACAGAGGGTACTTGGTCCCCAGCACTGACCTGAAAGCGCACGCATTTAACACTGCTCTGAACTCAAGGTTAACTCTAGCAGAACTGAGGAGTCTTCGTTTTCTTATCTTATTAAAGGTCACTCTGTCATCCAGAGCTGGAAGAACTGTTTCTAAAAAGAACGTCCTGATGAAGGCAGGACCCAAAGTTATTTCCAGTTCCTAGTCCTGCTTTCTGTAGCTGTAAGTACGAGTATAGTTGGCTAAAATAACAAGAACAGAGAGTTTGGCCCACTCTGGGAACCAAATGCGGATGTTTTGCACTTAAGTTAGTCAAATTCATTTTTAAAAATTAGGTTATCATAAAGACTTCAGTTATGGAATAGAGATTCCAAAACTCACATGTAGAGGGGGATGAGAGGAAGAATTAGTCAGCTAAAAAGTGCATGTCTTTCCAAAGCAGGTGTAGGAGGTCAAGAGGGTCTCGAGGCTTCTGGAAGTTTTGCTCCTTTACAGGTTTTGATCCAGCCACTTGATGTAACTATTCCTAGTCCGGATTCCCACTGAGAAATTGGTGGGCCAGCTAGTGAAAATCATACATCCGTGAAAGCCATCCTCAAAGTGATCCAGGGTCACCTCCACACCGGCACTCTCCAAACGCTTGGCATACATGATCCCATCGTCTCTGAGGACATCATGCTCACACGTCAGAATGTAGGTCTTTGGGAGGAGCTGCAGCACTGCCTGGTCTGCAATGAGTGGGGCAGAGCGGGCATCCAGCAACTGAGGAAGCTCCTGGACAATCCTGGCATTGCCTGTGGTCTGTACAACAGGCTTGTAGTTCTTTGTGAAAGATGCAGGCAAGAGGGATGTCCAGTTTAGACGGGCCCTGAGGGCAGCAGCCTCTTCCACATCAAGTGAAGTGTGATTGTTAATGATCATTGCCTGTACAAAGTCATAGTTGCCTTTGAAGTAGTCCACCCAATACTTCACCATGACATAGCGGGGCAGGATTGGGGTATTCACATTTTGCTGATAAGATGGTGTGTTAAAATCTAAAGCTTGAAGAACCGGATAAATTAAAGCTTGCAGTTTGAGCTTACTTTTTAGGCTGGCATCTTGAGTAAACTAGAGAAGAGGAAGCAAATACATTATTTCATTTTGCATGCCTTCTTTTATAGGAACCATACCCTATAGAGTAGCTTAATGTGTTACTCTGAATCTGTCAATGGTATAAGTGTTACATTTCTACCAGGCACTGTATAAATAATATAGTTTTAAAAATGATGCTCCATCATTACCATCACCACCCTATCAAGCTGCTAGATACTTAACTAAGAAAGGTATGATGTTTACAACTCATAGTTTTGAGTGAACCCTGTACTTGTATCTATCTTTAGGCAGTTAAGACACCTGGGTATTATGAATGGATAATGTGCGAACCTTATTTAATTTTTTATTCCCTACAAAACCCCCCAAAAAGGTCATGACTTCCTAGGGAGAAAAAAAATTAGTCCTACTCTTCCAGAAGAGAGGGAAAGAAAAAAGTTAAACAGATTATGAGACTCCTGAGTGTTTTAGTAGGACCTCAGGGTAGGCCTTCTGGTGAGCATCTTCATGCTTGGTGAGAGAATTTAAACAGTTCTGGCAATGCACCCTCCATTCTACGTAATGGGCATATGCCAGAGTGAAGCTGTCATGGGAATGTGAATGAGTCCCCTATCTCAACAGATTTCAGTACCCCCATGCCTCCCCATAGTGTTAATATTGCCCCATTTTGTAATTCTAGTGTGCAAAATTACGTATTTGTCCTGTAACATCTAAAAGAAAGCTAACGAGTCATGAAGCTTCATAGAAAACTAAATGATCTTCAAGGTAACTTTAGCCATACACTTCTGCTTCATATCTGGACTTTAGAAACCCATTCCTAGGTGACATGTGACTGCATTCCAAAAGCATGAATGGTCAGTAAATAGTACTTTGAATATGTGCCAAAAATTGTATACACATCACCTCGCCAAGTCCCTGCAACAGCCCTGCAATCAGATGACATCGTCCTCATTTTTCTGAGGCTCAGAGAAGTTAAGGGACTTATCCAGGGCCCCACAACACTCAAGGGTGAGTCCTAGGTTAGATTCCAGTGCTGTCTGGCTTGAAAGCCAAGTATGTTCTCTCCACTGAGCCAAGACTCTCTTGTGACCATGTGTGGATGAAAAACTTGCCAATGCCAAATGGAAAATCCAGTTCTTGAATTACAACAAAAGAGTTAGAAACCAAGGTACCTCATAATTAGAATGACAGATGGTATTTGAGGACACCAAATGAAATTTGGAGGTGAGATGACAAAGATGTCTTAAGTTATTTCATCCATAACAGGAAGAAAACATGCTTTTGGCCGGGCGCGGTGGCTCAAGCCTGTAATCCCAGCACTTTGGGAGGCTGAGACGGGTGGATCACCAGGTCAGGAGATCGAGACCATCCTGGCTAACACGGTGAAACCCCGTCTCTACTAAAAAATACAAAAAACTAGCCGGGCGAGGTGGCGGGTGCCTGTAGTCCCAGCTACTCGGGAGGCTGAGGCAGGAGAATGGCGTGAACCCGGGAGGTGGAGCTTGCAGTGAGCTGAGATCCGGCCACTGCACTCCAGCCTGGGTGACAGAGCGAGACTCCGCCTCAAAAAAAAAAAAAAGAAAGAAAGAAAACATGCTTTTTCCCAGCTGCCAAAAAAATTGGGGTGTTAATAGAGCTAGACGTAGTTTTCAAAGAATTCAACCAGGTGAAGCTCATAGTAACTTGTAAGGTAATAGTTAAATGGCTGAATTGTTTAATTTTTTTTCTTTTGCATTAAGAAAAAGTTGGGGAAACAAATTTTAAGGTTTTAATGTGGCTCAAAGTTGTAAGGAATAATCTTATGAACTGGAATTTAAGCAAAAATACTCTGCTTTGCAAGTCAAACTTGAAAATGGAGCAGGAGACACTTGAGTTCCATACATAGCCCTGAGAAGCAAGGGATGTCAGCCCTTCTCTAACACTGACTGTAATCAGGGACTTTACAAAGACTCATAGGTGACACTTCCTCCAATGACCCATCTTCCTACTTCAGCAAGATCTCTGAGAGCTCTACAAGTGTAATCACATGATCAATTTGGCCATCTAGTGACCAGCCCACCCAGCTATGCCTTTGCCACACATAATGGAGGGTGTGTTGGTCTGCTGGACCTTATCATGCACAGCTCAATCCACCAGCACCTTAGGACAGTGGTGTTACCTGTTGTCCAAGGGCAGCAGCCAGATTTCCACCAGCACTGTCACCAGAAATGCAAATTCTGCCTGGATCAACCATATACTTCTGTAAGACTTCTGGCTTCAGGAAATACTTTGTGGCCCGTACAACATCATGAATTTGCTCAGGAAAATAAACCTTTGGAACTAGCCTGTATCTGTAAAAACAAAAGTTGTATTCATTTAAGGCCTTTGCCAAGTTTTGGGGACATGTAAAGTTTAGAGACAAACTGATTCTTTTAAATCTGGAAATAAATAGATAAGAAATTGATTCAATGGAATTACTGTATGAAAAAGAAAAAAATAATAAAATATAAATATAAACCATTTTCTTGCAAATCAAATACTTAGTTTAAAATGTGATGATTTTGTATTAGTAATAGTACTATTTTTCTTTAAACTATCAGCCACCAAACCAAACCTACTTACCACCAAGAACAACCAAAATAAAATTTCAAAGTAACAGGTAGACGGAGGTTCATTGCAAAGACATGGATAGCACCATAATAGATTTTAGAATTTTATTTCTGGAAGTCAGTGTTCCATTCATAATGACTCTGGGTTAAAAGGTGACTTGGCAGCATTAACCACTTCATTGGTCTCGCATTTAATGGTCCATCATTTATTTCATGTAATAAAATTGTACTTCACTGGAGAGGTCCATACTAGCCTGACATTAAAACCAAGCAATGCATTCACTACCTGGAAGACTGTAACTAAAAGGCCAGTTGTTAACCCACAAAAGGGAAGCTAAGTTTTCCAGACAGCCTAGAGCAGGCCCTCGGGGATACTTCTGGGGCTCCTCCAACTGGCTCCATTTTGCAAGATCAGAATCCTTTGGAATCCTATCTGTGCACCTAGTAGAATTCATATGCCTTTAAGACTCCCAAAAAGCTCTGGTTTTGTCAAATGCCCCACCCATAATATTATCTTACACATCCACATTGGCAATCTTGGTTTAGAGTTCCCTCCCACTCTCTGTTCTCCTCTTTTGCTTATTAATTCTCACTCATCTTTTAAGCCTTAACTGGAGGGTTTGGCCTCCTCTAGGGCACCTTCCTTGGTCATATCTCCACTTGTTTCTGGGCTTGAACTGGCTAATATTCCTTGATATTTCTATGTGCCAGGGTATGTCACTCACTGTTCTTATTGGTTTATATGAAAAGTATTTGTGTTTTTCCTAAAGACTGTGTTCTCTGATATCAGGAATTGTGTTTTATTCATTACTGTGTTTCCAGTATCTGCCAATGTGAGGGGCACATAATCATCCATCCAATAAATCTCTTTTAGGTATTAACATACCTTCGTTTTGCAAACGAAGAAACTAAGGCATACAAAAGTTACTTGATTTGTAAAAACTCAAAAACAGACCAAAATTAGGTAGGATAAAAGCTAATTACCTAATTAAAACCTAATAACAGTCAGTGAAGACTCAAGACTTTTGATTTCCATCTTATAATTAGCATACTTATTTTCACAAACTAATTTTTTCTAAGCTACTCTAAATAAGGACATTTATTTTCCACCATCTAAAATCCAGCTAATTGGACTGGGAGCGGTGGCTGACATCTGTAATCCCAGCACTTTGGGAGGCTGAGGCGGGCGGATCACTTGAGATCAGGAATTCAAGACCAGCCTGGCCAGTGTGGTGAAACCCCGTCTCTAATAAAAATACAAAAAAAGGGCCAGATGCGGTGGCTCATGCCTGTAATCCCAGCACTTTGGGAGGCCGAAGCAGGTAGATCACCTGAGTCAGGAGTTCGAGACCAGCCTGACCAACATGGTAAAAACTTATCTCTACTAACAATATAAAAATTAGCCAGGCATGGTGGTGGATGCCTGTAATCCCAACTACTTGGGAGGCTGAGGCAGGATAATTGCTTGAACCCAGGAGGTGGAGGTTGCAGTGAGCCAAGATGGCACCACTGCACTCCAGCCTGGGTGACAGAACAAGACTCCATCTCAAAAAAAAAAAAAAAAAAATAGCCGGGCATGGTGGTGTGCACCTGTAATCCCAGCTACTTGGGAGGCTGAGGCATGAGAATCGCTTGAACCCAGGAGGTGGAGGTTGCAGTGAGCTGAGATCATGCCACTGCACTCCAGCATGGGTGAAAGAGTGAGACCATGTCTCAAAATAAAATAAAATCCTGCTAGGTAATTAAACATCTTGACATTCATAAATGGACAAATGTTTGAGAAATACTTTGGTAAGTAGTGAATGTGGATCTGGTCACTCTGGAATTACCACATTTTAAAACTAAATGCAATAAAAAAATTCCCTTAGTGGAGGCGGAGCTTGCAGTGAGCTGAGAGTGCACCACTGCACTCCAGCCTGGGCGACAGAGCGAGACTCTGCCTCAAAAAAAAAAAAAAAAAAAAAAAGAAAATCCCTTAGTGTTTGCCCCATAGCAGATAAAATAAGCTTTCAAATTTCTTATTTTTCCATCTGGGGTGGTCAATTAATCGTGCAAAATGTTTTTTTTTTTTTTCCAGTTGATTTTTCACTATATATGAAAGCTGCTGCTATATAATTCCATTTGAGCAAAAAAGTAGAATTACACAATTTTGTCCACTAGATGACATCATTTCATATGATTCTATTTACCTCAGTTCTTGGGGTGGTGGGGGAGGGTCTCAATTTTTACTCTTCAGTACTACCAAGCTGAACTTTTAATTTTAATAAAAACAAATGTACTTCATGACTCAAGTTGTAAAAACAAAAGTTATTTCATTTCAGCAATATCCCACATATCACAACAAACTGTTTTCCTGGTTGCCCAGCTGGTCAGAACATATCCACTAGTATCCATACATCAAATAAGTTGAGTTTTTAGATGTTATTTCAGAAAAAGGCTGAGAGACTTTGATCAAACGAAACTGGTAATCTAAAAAAAAAAATGCTACTGCTCAATCTTCTCAATTAATAATTGGCTTATATAATAGGATAAACACACTTAAAAACAAACAGGTTATGATGCAAGAGGGTTCCTGGTGCCATAAAGATCCATGGCCTAACCCCTCCCTTTATCTGATTTCATGCTGGAAACATTCTTCAGTTTTACTCAGTAAAAATGGACACTTTCGGCCAGGCGCAGTGGCTCACCAGCACTGGGCGCAGTGTAATCCCAGCACTTTGGGAAGCCAAGGTGGGCGGATCACGAAGTCAGGAGATCGAGACCATCCTGGCCAACATGGTGAAACCCCATCTCTCCTAAAAATACAAAAATTAGCTGGGCATGGTGGCAGGTGCCTGTAGCTACTTGGGAGGCTGAGGCAGGAGAATTGCTTGAACCAGGGAGTCAGAGGTTGCAGTGAGCCGAGATTGCGTCACTGCACTCCAGCCTGGTGACAGAGTGAGACTCTGTCTCAAAAAAAAAAAAAAAAAAAAAAAAAAAGGAGAATTTTTGTAGACTGGAGAATATCCTGAAAGTAGATATTTATTAGGTTACCTGGTATAAGATGAACTTTTGGCCGGGCACGGTGGCTCACGCCTGTAATCCCAGCACTTTGGGAGGCCAAGAGGGGCGGATCACGAGGTCAGGAGATCGAGACCATCCTGGCTAACACGGTGAAACCCTGTCTCTACTAAAAATAAAATAGTCCTAGCTACTAGGGAGGCTGAGGCAGGAGAATGGCGTGAACCTGGGAGGCAGAGCTTGCAGTGAGCCAAGATCGCGCCACTGCACTCCAACCTGGGAGACAGAGCAAGACTCCGTCTCAAAAAAAAAAAAGATGAACTTTCAAAGTAGCTTGAAATTCACCTAATAAGTATATCAAAATGTTGTAATATCTAGACACAGAAAGCCAAGGATCAGGAGGAAATTCATGGGTGGTACAGCCAAATAACGCATACATAAATATATCTGCTCTCTGCTGCTGGTGCTCAAAGTTACGTCCCTGCAAAGTAGTGGAAGAGGGTTCTGATATTCAATATTTAAAAACTGCAGATCTTAAAGCACCTGATACATAAATACCAAAGATGTCATATCATATTAATACTATGGATGCATATATATTCCTCAATTTGCCCAACTCACATCAGGGAGAGGATGACTCTGCAATGCCAAGTGGATTATCTATTTTTATCACTACATGTACCTCCCACTAGAAGAATAAAATTTGGTGTAAATTCAGGCATGAGGTTTAATCAAATTAATGTGTACAGTCTATAAAAATGACCATACTCCTGCTGGGTGAGGTACCTTGCCAAATGTTCTACAGATGTATGTCGCTCAAATCTCAAGCAAACTTCTGGGTTTAAGGATGAGAATGTGAGGCTCAAGGAAAATGTGTAACTTGTCTATAACAGCTAGAAGTGGCAGAACTGGGATCTGAACTCACAACTGACTGCAAACCTATGCTTCTCTTCCTTTAAAGCCCTGAATGACACCAATGTGTTAAGAGGGTTGAAATGCGCATTCTTCCTCAAAATAACCTAACCTGGAAGCCACGTGTAAAACCTTCTGCTATGGAAAGGACACCACGTTTTCTTCATGTAGTGCCAGTTAGGTGAAAGACACGTGCGGCATTCTGGAACAAAATCATACTCCTATCAGATTCAGCAGGAGAGAGGATAAGCCTCACTCCTTTTCCAGCTTTTTTACTTTTCACCATCACCCAAGAGAATCTCAATAGATTCATTTTGGGAACATAAAAAAGTTAATATTCCCCACTGTCTTGGGGATATTTTTAGTAGGGGATATCCAAAACAAATCAATAATTACAACCAGATTGTGCTCTCTGAGTGAAACAACTCTGGAGGGAAAATCTATTTACTCTGCTAGCAGAAGCTTTCTTTCTACTGTTGCATCAAGAGGTTTAAAAAAAAAAAAAAAAAAAAAAAAGCTTCCTTTCTTCCCTGCCCCCTTTATTTTTATTTTTATTTTTATTTTTATTTTTTTGAGATGGAGTCTCACTCTGTTGCCCAGGCTGGAGTGCAGTGGCTCAATCTCGGCTCACTGCAAGCTCCGCCTCCTGGGTTCACACCATTCTCCTGCCTCAGCATCCCAAGTAGCTGGGATTACAGGTGCCCACCACCACACCCGGCTAATTTTTGTATTTTTAGCAGAGATGGGGTTTCACTGTGTTAGCCAGGATGGTCTCAATCTCCTGACCTCGTGATCGCCTGCCTCAGCCTCCCAAAGTGCTGGGATTACAGGTGTGAGCCACTGCGCCCAGCTCCCTGCCCCCTTTAAGAGACAGTCTTGCTCTGTCACCCAGGCTTGAGTGCAGTGACACCATCATAGCTCACTGCAGCCTCAAGCTCCGGGCCACAAGTGATCCTCCCACCTCTGCCTCCCTAAGTGCTGGAATTACGGTATGCATCCCACCCAGAAGCTTCCTTTCCATTGAAAAAACACATAATAAAATTGTGCTTGAGAGGAAGGAATGTGGATAGATGATTGTTTCTCCAAAACTGCACCACTGCACTCCACCCTGGGCAACACAGTGAGACTCTGTCTCAAAAATAAATAAATAAAAAATAAATAAACTAGAGGTAAAAATGTACTCAATTAAACTGCACCAAAGTTTGTGAATATAAAATAAGGCCTTTCTAGATTATATAAATGAGGATACACCTGCGTATCTTAGATATAAGATAAACATTGTAATGTATTTAACAAATACTTATTGTGCAATTAATATGTAAAAATAGCATAGCGTTGTAGAAGCTACTGAGTAGTAGGCATGGCTTTTACCTAGTTTTTGTAACTCAAGGACTTTACCTATTGGTTATTTGGTCTGTCCCCAGACCCTTGAGCCAGCGTGAGTGACACGAATCATGGAGTCCCAACTCCTGGTGCTCATATGAGGTGATTACATTACCAAGGCTGCTGGAACTCCTGCCCACCAGCTTCCTCAGATAAGAACCTTCCCCAATGCCATAATCCACATGAAAGAATAGCAAAGGCATGATGCCACTACCCACTCTAGAGGGCCTCAAGGCAAGGAGCTGCTGGCTCCAGACAGCCTCTCTTCTAGAAGGTGGAGGTCCAGGAGAACCAAGGGTCCACCATCCTCCTAAAGACTTTCAGAATCATCCACCCTTACTTCTGTTTTCCTCAGTTGTCCCTCCGTCTGTCTTCTCTCACATTTCATTCCCTCACTGCTCTCTGGCTCCTCCCTCCCCTCTCAAGCCCTCTTATTACACCACTTTGGTCTTCCATGACCAATCCACTTTTCTAATGAGGTTCTGCTCATCCTTAGGGGTTTGATCCAAACATCACTTTCTTTAAGACACCATTTCTGACCCTTTAAATGAGGTAAGATCTTGCCTGTTAGATGCCTCTGTTACTACTTGCCCTTCTACTTCCCATCACTTATCACACTTTGAACATTACTTATTCAAGGTCTTTTTCTTCTAGATCATAAACTCTATGAAGGCAGGAATTAAGTCATTCTTACATTGTTATGTCACCAGAATTTAACACGGTAACTGACACAAAACAGGAATCCAATAAATATTTATGGAATAAAAGAAAGAAGAAAGAAGCGAGCCACTGAGATCCAGCTCTGAACATACTTTGCTTTTTTTTGGGACAGGGTCTTGGTCTGTCACCCCGGCTGGAGGGCAGTGGTGCAATCTCAGCTCACCGCAGCCTTGACCTCCCATGCTTAAGCAATCTTTCCAACTCAGCCTCCCGAGTAGCTGGGACTACAGTCATGTACCACCATGCCTGGCTAATTGTTTTTTTAACTTTTTTGTAGAGATGGGGTTTTGCTATATTGCCCAGGCTGGTATTGAACTCCCGGACTCAAGTGATCCACCTGCCTCAGCCTCCCAATGTGTTGGAATTACAGGTGTGAGCCACTACACCTGGCCTGAACATCGTTTCCAAGAGAAACATCATGATCATATAATGTTGGCTGTACCTCAACTACAGCATAGGTTATAAAGTGCCCTTGGGTTAGCCTGAATCCTAACAAGGATTACTATCTATTTCTCCAGAAAAAACAAAAAAAAGTACTGTGAGTTCCAAACATGCTGATAAATAAATGTGTAAGTTGACCCTTTCATTCTATAGGCCAGATACAGCAATAATCCTCCAGACTCATCTAGTGCTTTTGACTATCTGAACCCCTTTTATATCAGTTGTCTAAAATGATTCTCGTGACAACTCTCTGCAGTCATTATCCCAACTCAGCATGCATTTACCTAGCATCCACACTCCAAGCCTTGCACTGGGTTCTGGAGATGCAAAGGAAGGAAGACGTGATTTCTGTTTCCAGGAGTTCACATTCTTTTGTTTTTGCTTTTTTTGTTTGTTTGTTTTGTTTTGTTTTGTTTTGTTTTTGAGATCAAGTTTCACTCTTGTTGCCCAGGCTGGAGTGCAATGGCGCAATCTCGGCTCACTGCAACCTCCACCTCCTGGGTTCAAGCAATTCTCCTACCTCAGCCTCCCGAGTAGCTGGGATTACAGGCATGCACCACCATGCCCAGCTAATTTTGTATTTTTAGTAGAGACGGGGTTTCTCCATGTTGATCAGGCTGGTCTGAAACTCCCGACCTCAGGTGGTGTCCCAAAGTGCTGGGATTATAGGCGTGAGCCACCACGCCCAGCCTTTGCTTTGTTTTTTGAAAAATAGGGTCTATGTTGCCTACGCTGGACTCAAACTCCTGGGCTCAAGTAATCCTTGTACCTCAGCCTCCCAAGTAAGGTGCACCACCATACCTCGCTCTTTTCCCAGTAGCTCACATTCTAAACATACAGGAAGGGTTCTCAACCCCATTTTGCACATGAGTTTAAGTGACCTGCTTGAGGTCACAGTCATGAGTGATGGAACTTGACTGCCGTACGCTGATGCCTCCCATCTGGATACCACGTTGTAAAGATTAGGAACACTGCAAAGTTAAAATCTAAGCAATTACTTCTAAATTTTAGCCCTTTTCAAAAAAATCTTCTTAAACATGTCTTATTCTTCTGTGTCTTATGATAAGCCTGACAATACCCATTTTACTTGAGACAGATGCTGATAAGGGGAGAAGGGAATGGAGGAACGGTTTAGGGCATGTGGCCAAATAGTGATATTGAAGCCTGGAGGGTAAGCCCTGTGGTGAATGGAAAATCTGCATGATGCCAACTGAAACAAGCCCAGCTTCTCTCCTTTTGTCAGGCCTGCAAGGAGCTGGGGCTATACAAGAAACCAACTGAATGGCCCCTGAAGCTTGTTCCTCAACACCGAGCTGTATGGCCTTGTCTGCTTAAACATCCCCTGTGCTTTCCTCTGGCCAGCTGCCCAGGCCAGCTGCCCAAATCATTTCCTTGAAGGTTCCTGTATTACCAAACTGCACTGACAACACTTGAGTAATCTGGGAGGCCTTGAGGAGAGTCCGGAAAGGCCCAGGTGCGGTGGCTGCTTCCTCAGCAGATTTGGCTCCAGCTGTCTGGACTCTAGAGCTTTTGGGTGACTCTAGAGCTTTTAGGTGGCTCTAGGGCTTTTGTCCACATGGTCAGAACTGCCTCAGTGACTCTGAGCAGTCCCTTCCAAGAGACTGCAGAACAGATCTGCTTAAATCTGGAGTAGGAGCAAGCAGGTGATGCACCATGCACAGGAGAGCAGCTGACAGAGAGGCAGAAGGAAGAAGAGAACTGAATGAGCCTGGGGCAAGGAAAAGTGGTTGATGTCATGGCCCTGCCACTCAGCATTATAAGCTTCCTTCAATAGTGGCTTGAAACTGCATCAGAAAGGTCCAGAGACCTCGGAAACTATCTGACTTACTTCCCTACCCCATCTATGTGATGAGCTAGCTATCTGGCCTTATGTACATTACTTAGCTTCTTGGGTCTCAATTTCCTCACTTATGAAAAAGATATCAAAATATCTTGGATGTTTTATATGAGAATGAAGATGCTTCATTCATTCATTCCATAAATACTTACTGAATGCTCACCATATGCCAGGAATATTTCCAGGCACTAAAGATTCAGCAATAAACAAAACAAACAACAATCCTGAAATGTTTGCCTTTATAAAATTCATATTGTCTATTTCCACTTATTACAATAAACATGTAATAAGTCAAATACATGATTTGTCAGATATTGATGATAACTTCGGAGAGAAATGAAACAGAGAAGTGTGGGTTGCAATCTTACAAAGGCTTGTCAAAAAAAAAAGGCTTGGCTGAGAGGATGGTATCTAAACAAAGACCTAAAGTAGAAGAGACACGTGTGCAAAGGCATTTGCACAGTGCCTGGCACAAAAAAGACAGTGTGATTTTTGTGTTGTATTATTATCATCATAATTGTTATAATTATTATTCACATTCTTCTTAGTTGCCCAGAAAAGTGGCTTATACAGAACTGATAGAGACAATTCAAAACGTTAATATTACTACTATTACTACTAACTACACCACTAAAATTTGTTGAACACATATTTCTATTCCCAAGGTCCAAGTCATAGAACCTGACTCTAAGAGAGTAACTTTTTCAACTCTTGGCTGTAAAAGAGATTCTCTTAAAATCCTTACTACTTTTTAGATTTAAAAAGTTAGTATTAAACTTATATGTTGCAGGTAACTGATTGCATACTTCTCTAGGTTTTTAGTTAATCCTTTTTTCAGAAGTTTTCAAAACCAAATGTGAAAAGGTAATTTGAAGTGTTATAAAGCTAGTTCAATAAATTTTGTTATATCAGAAATCATTTTTCTGATTATGCTGAGTGTGACTTTGGGCAAATCACTTTGCCAACTCGAGACCTTTATTTTATACTTTATCACTGGTAAAACAAAGTAACAAAGTAATTCTAGATAACGAAACAATTCCTTCATAAGAAAAGTTTTCTATGACTAGCATTAATTACTTACTCAATGGAGACAATGACAGCATTCAATTCCTCAGCCATTGCTGTACACAGCTCATCATAATACCTGATTTCTAAAAGACACAAAGGGAACAATCATTACAAAACAGGTCATTTAATACTGTCCACTCTTAAATTCTGCTAAGTGTTAATTGTTTTTAGGGTTGGAGCTAATACTGAGAACAAATAATAAAAACCAAATGTGAACAAGTGATCGAGTTACATGTACATGTGAAAAATTAAATCTGATTTCTAATAACATGCAACTACTATAAATAACAGGAAATGCATAGTTTAGTTTTGAATATATTACCATCTAAATATTTATTTCATAATGGGCTATATGAAATGTACCATATTGATCCTGATTTTATAGTTCTTCAGATGTATATACCTTTCTAAAAAATCACAGCAAAATAAGCAGTCTCTTCCTTAGAATCATGCAATTTTAGGCTGGGAGTGGTGGCTCATGCCTGTAATAGCACTTCAGGAGGCTAAGGAAGGAGATCACTTGAGGTCAGAAGTTTGAGACCAGTCTGAGCAACATAGCCAGATGCTGCCTCTATTAAAAAGTGTTTTTAAATTAGCCAGGCATAGTAGCGCATGCCTGCAGTCCCAGCTGCTTGGGAGGCTGAGGAAGGCGGATCACTTGAGCCCAAGGGTTTGACGTTAAAATGAGCTGTGATAGTGCCACTGTACTCTGGCCTGGGTGACAGAGTGAGATCTTACAACTAAAAATAATAAACCAATTAAAAAATTTTTTGCTCTTTTAACACTTCATTTGCTGCAGTTTAGTAAAGTGATTGGTTTGAAGAATATGGTATTCTCTTTAAATGAACACATTAAAAACCAGAATTTTAGGGAAGTCTTAGCATTTCTTAGAGGATCCAAAGGTCTGCAGTAACAGAACCAATTTAATATGTAAGAATTTAATCCTGCTGGGCGCGGTGGCTCACGCCTGTAATCCCAGCACTTTGGGAGGCTTAGGCGGGCAGATCACGAGGTCAGGAGATTGATCTGGCTAACATCCTGGCTAACACAGTGAAACCCCATCTCTACTAAAAATGCAAAAAATTAGCCAGGAGTGGTGACGGGCGCCTGTAGTCCCAGCTACTTGGGATGCTGAGGCAGGAGAATGGTGTGAACCCAGGAGGCAGAGCTTGCAGTGAGCCGAGATCACACCACTGCACTGCAGCCTAAGCGACAGAGCGACACTCTGTCTCAAATCCTTAGTTGCTCTCAGTAAATTGAGATCTATATTGTGCCAACTGAGAGATAAATATTTCCTTATTTACAGGGTTTCTGAGGCAGTCTTAGAATCAGAAGTTTAAGAATTACATAGACACCTGTCAAGTTCTTCCTCGGGCAGAAGTGATCAGTCAAAATTATGCAGAAAAGGCCAGGTTGACTCTTGTAATCCATCCCATTCCTGGCACCCATACTTCCTGTCCTCCAGTACAGTGTTTCTCCTGGCAAGTGTCCAATGCTACAGACTCAATCTCTTTGAAGGCAGAAACTCCTTCTTATTCATTTTTGTGTCCCTACACCCGAGCATACCTTAGACTGACCAGTGGTCCAGACTTGCCCACAACTGTTTGAGCTTTTGCACTGAAAGATCTGCAGCCCAGCAAACCCCTTGGTCTTGGGCAAACCTATATACTCATGGACAATTATTGAAAATGTGAAAAAAAAAATCACTGAATAAAAGAAAAAACAATGGATATGGAATTAAATAAGATTACTAGAAAAAGTTATACCTTTTGACCTTTGTTGCCTTAAAAAAAAATCACACAATGATAAAATAAACAAAACAAGTTGTCATTGCTTTTAAACTAAGGGGATGCCAAAAGCTCTGGACTGAAGATGAGGAAGTAGCTCCATGATTATTATTAGCAGAGACAAGGCCCCAATGTATGCCTTGGGAGGCTTTCTTCTGGGCGGCTCTGTTTGGCTGCCTGCCATTTTGAATGTGTTCTACTCATGAAAATCATCCAAATCTAAAGAAAATATTCTTGAACTTTGCAAGATTGTTTCCTTTGAATGGTTGCATACATTTTATATTTTAACCTTTGCTTTCATAAGCAGATAAAATGTTAACATGTGTATTAAGCAATACCTGGTCTATTTCATAGAAATGTATCTTCAAAACACAAGTTGGCAAAAGAGGCACAGATAATTCCCCATATGCATGCCCAGTAAAACTTCACCTTGTTTTGGTGCAGAAAGCTGTATCAGCACTGCACAATAAGTCTGTGATTGAGATCATAGGAAATATTTTAAAACAGTCTACCTGAATTAACAAACCAACCAACAAGCAAATAACTTTTACATAGGATAACCATATAATTTATCACCCAAACCAGGACCCTTTTGAGAGTGAAAAGGGGGCACTAGTCATAATTTTGCTGGGACAACAGGAGTAACAGGGACCATCCAGGGGAACCAAGATAAATGGTCCCCTTGTTTCCCACTAAGAAAACCAAACTCAATTACACATCTCCCACAAGGCCAACCAGAACAACCAACCATCTGAAGGTGACCAGAACGTACTTGCACTTGCCAAGGCCCAGCCTCCTCCATGGATATAAACAACGCTGCGTTTCAGCGGTTCTTCAGGCTTCGGAGGGCCTTCAAACACTCTGACTTCTACACCATCAAAGTCTGTGTCGGTCACCTTCACTTGGGCAGAAGACCATGCACTTTTTTTGCCAAAAGAAACAATGATAAAATTCAGTGCCAGCAGGTGATGGCTCAGTCCCAGGTAGTGGATCAGGTTACTCTGCAGGGCGAGGGAGGAAATAAAGAGGGAGGGCGCATGTCAACTTGGCGTCACCAGAGCTGCCCTCACCAACCAACCGAGTGTCTGATTTCCTACAAGCAACTTCCACTGGACTGGAGGGCTCATTGAGCTCTTTTAATACAAAAACCAATTGTATTTACCTTTTGCTTTTGGAGTTGACAAAATATTTTCATACACGAGATCTCCTCAGGTATTATCAGTCCCATTTTATTTAGAAGGCTTAGAAAATAACTATGCTTGCTCATTTCATTTAAGTGGTAGTTCTGGGACTCAAACCTAAGATTAGGTTTGAATTCCCAGATTCAGTACCTTTTTTTTTCCTAAGTAAGTATATCACAGTTCCAATAACATACTAGGAGTGAAGAAATAATATTTTATTTCAATGCAAATAAGAGGAAAATTTTCTATTTACTTTAATTTCTTTAAATTCCTTTGTAACTTATATATTTGAGTGTGTCTCATTGTTTAATTTCTTTAAATTGCTTTGTAACTTCAATATATTTAATTGTGTCTTTAAGTGTGTCTTGTCCTTTTGAAAGGAGTGTGTGAGAAAGAAGAAACATGGTCAACTGAGGCCCTGGCATTTAGAAGCAGATCAGCTCAGATGTAACCAGAAGCTTTTTAGAAATGTGCAAAGACTATACTGCCTGATGGTCTCTTCCCTTTTGAACTCTCAGGGCATCAAGCTCTGCATTAAGTGTTCGCAGAAAGTTATTTGGTTGCAGAAGGAACATAGCAAGGAGACCTAATTTACCCACCAAGCAAAGACACTTCTGAGTTTATTCCCTTCTCTCCACTTTCCCAAGTTCATCAGGAAGGGGAACAGCTGGAGAGTTAACAGTGCTCTTTTTAGACTATGAAACAGAACACTGGTGATTAATGATCATAAGATCAAAGAAACAATGTTGCTAGCGGAAATCAGGACTATATGATGTCTGCAATGTGGCACCTTACAGCTTCTCTGGCTGTGCACAGGGCACGACAGTACACCTTGAAGAGGGTCCCTGTGTGCTCATTGCCTCAGCCTTTGGGCAAATTCCTGAGCCCTTTACTCCAGTGTCCCATATAGACATTATAACTGTGTGTGTATATTTTATATATATATATATGCATATATATACATATATATATCTCCTGTCATGAAAAGAGTTAGAAAGCACTATATTAAGAAAGCATTAGCAAGTGTTAATGAAAAACAAGAACAAGAGGCAATTAATCAAACAATGAACAGCTATTTCAGGAAATCTTTTAATATTATTTGCTGGCAAGTATAAGCAGCAGCAGAGCAAATGAATATTAAGAAAATTCAACTTATACATGTGCCCTGACATCAACTGCCCAATTTACTGAATAAGTTAAAATTGTCCATGTTTTGATAGTAATCTATGCATGTGTACATGCACGTATGTGTGTACACATGTACCTGCACAGAGGATTCTAACCTATCAACTTAAGTTCTTTGGTAAATTGGAAGAAGACAATCACCATTCGAGTTTTGTGATAAAATGTTAGTCTAATTTAGAGAATATAGAGATCTGCCAGGGAATAGCTAAGAATCACTGCATTTCCAAAGTTTCTAGAGTAGATATAATAAACCCTTGTTAACACCATTATCAATTAATAGGCAAGCTGCATTCCACTTGTCATAGGACAAGTAGTTTGACCGGCACAAAATGATGAAATATGAACAAAGAAATGGCAGACCTGGCTCTGTTATATTATCAACTGTACTTTTCTTTTTAATTAAATGAAGACTGTCTTAAACATTTGAGACAAATTATATGAGCATCTTTAACTATATGAAACTGTAAAACAAGTGAATTGTCTTTATATGACAGATATGAGAAGACTGTACATTTTACAAGAGAACCCACCTCGAGTTTCCTTTATGTAATGCACGCTTGAGTACATGCGGGTTTGACTCAATTTGTTCATACCTTTTCAGAAACATCTCTCCACGTTAGCTTATGTTTTGCTTGCATTCACAGAATACCTGAAAAACCATCTGCATTGTTAACAATAGCAACACAGTGGTGTGGGGGTAGAAGTGCTGATTAGAAAAGGGACAATTTGGCTAGGTGCAGTGGCTCATGCCTATAATCTCAGCACTATGGGAGGCCAAGGCAGGCAGATCATCTGAGGTCGGGAGCTCGAGACCAGCCTGGCCAACATGGGGAGACCCCATCTCTACTAAAAATATAAAAATTAGCTGGGGCCAGGCTCGGTGGCTCACGCCTGTAATCCCAGCACTTTGGGAGGCCAAGATGGGCGGATCACGAGGTCAGGAGATAAGAGACCATCCTGGCTAACACGGTGAAACTCCGTCTCTACTAAAAAAATACAAAAAACTAGCCGGGCGAGGTGGCAGGCGCCTATAGTCCCAGCTACTCGGGAGGCTGAGGCAGGAGAAGGGCATGAACCTGGGAGGCGGAGCTTGCAGTGAGCTGAGATCCGGCCACTGCACTCCAGCCTGGGCGACAGAGTGCGACTCCATCTCAAAAAAATAAAATAAAATAAAATTAGCTGGGCATGGTGGCACATGCCTGTAATCCCAGCTACCTGGGAGGCTGAAGTAGGAGAACCGCTTGAACCAGGGAGGCAGATGTTGCAGTGAGCCGAGATTGTGCCACTGCACTTAAGCCTGGATGACAGAGGGAGACTCTGCAATCTGGCTTCCAGCCCCATCTCTCTGATGAAACTATCCTTATTAGACTCATCAATGACCCCTGACCACAATGCCAAAGCCGATGCCAATGACCTACTTGGCCTCACCGCAGATATTTGACAAGTTGTGCTTTCTTGAAACTTTCTTCCCTCTTAACTTCTCCAGTTTCTTGTTTTTCTTGCCACATTAACAGTTAATCCCCCACTCTTCCTATTTTTTTTCTTTTTTTGGTCTTTTATTGATTGGTTCTTCCTCTCCTGACCACCGGCCCTTTAAATGATGATGTTCTCAAAACTTGCATTTATTACTTCATTCAACTTCACAATTCCTTCTTTCCTTAAGCAAGCCAATGTATTATCATGGCAAATAGGAAGTATTTACCAGCAGACTATTAAACTCAAAGACTATGACCTGTATTCTATACTAATTTCTAGTCCCTGATCTATCTTTCTCAAGCTTCCATCCATATTTCCAACCATCTCCAGGATCTAGTCTATAAGCTCCTCAAAATTAATACGGCCTACTCTCCCTTCTCCACTCCCAGAGCAATTAACAACATAAATTCTCAATTATCTGACCATAAGTCTAACTTCTAAGCTAGAAACCTTAATACTGTCCTCAGCTTCTTATCTCACATGATTTCCAGTCACCTCATCAAACCCTATTAATTCCACCTGCCAACGTTTTCTGATCTAGTTCTACCCCTAGCTCCACCCCGCTCTCGTTGCTGCCTTGGCTAAGATGTTCATTATTTTCTGCACTTGCCTGATAACTTGAATTCTAGATAACCCTCTTTCTCTATAACTTGCTGCATACCGCTGTCAGAGTTTCTACCCTGAAAGGCTGATCACATTACCTGCCTGCTAAAAAACTTCTGCTGACTTCCTGTTTCTTACAGGAAAAAAAGAAAAATCTAAAGTTGGCATTCCAGTCTGGTCCCACTCTACATTCCAACCTCATTTCTCACCACCCTACCCCTTGCAGTCAAGCATAACTTGCCTAACATTTTTCATTTTTTTTAACTTGCTATTCTCTTTGGCAGTGCCCTTCACTGGTATGCTGAAATCAGCTTTTGCTGGGTTTCACAAACCTACTGATAAATTTACAGGAATTTTGCAAGTCAGTTTGTCAGTGGTATGTCAACCAGAGCATCTCTTTTGTTGTTTTTTTTGTTTGTTTTTTTGTATTGTTTTGTTTTTGAGACGGAGTCTGGCTCTGTCGCCCAGGCTGGAGTGCAGTGGCTGGATCTCAGCTCACTGCAAGCTCCGCCTTCCAGGTTCACGCCATTCTCCTGCCTCAGCCTCCCGAGTAGCTGGGACTATAGGCGCCCGCCACCTCGCCCGGCTAGTTTTTTGTATTTTTTTAGTAGAGATGGGGTTTCACCGTGTTAGCCAGGATGGTCTCGATCTCCTGACCTCGTGATCCACCCGTCTCGGCCTCCCAAAGTGCTGGAATTACAGGCTTGAGCCACTGCGCCCGGCCGAGCATCTCTTGTCTTGAATAGAGGATGGGTAAAATGAGGCTGAGATCTACTGGTGGGTCCAGAATTTTTGGGTTCTTGGTTTCACTGACTTCAAGAATGAAGCCACGGACCCTTGTGGTGAGTGTTACAGTTCTTAAAGGTGGTGCATGTGGAGTTGTTCAATCCTTCTGGTGGGTTTGTGGTCTCACTGACTTCAGGAGTGAAGCTGCAGACCTTCGCAGTGAGTGTTACAGCTCATAAAGGTGGCACAGACCCAAAGAGTGTGCAGCACCAAGTTTTATCATGAAGAGCAAAAGAACAAAGTTTCCAAAGGGTGGAAGGGTACAGGAGCAGGTTGCCACTGCTGGATCTGGCAGCCTGCTTTTATTTCCTTATCTGACTCCACCCACATCCTGCTGATTGGTCCATTTTACAGAGAGCTGATTGGTCCGTTTTACAGAGCACTGATTCGTCCATTTTACAGAGAGCTGATTGGTGCATTTACAATCCCTGAGCTAGACACAGGGTGCTGATTGGTGTGTTTACAAACCTTGAGTTACACACAGGGTGCTGATTGATGTGTTTACAATTCTTGAGCTAGACACAAAGTGCTGATTGGTGTATTTACAATCCTCCAGCTAGAAATAAAAATTCTCCAAGTCCTCATCAGATTAGCTAGATACAGAGTGCTGATTGGTACATCCACAAACCAGCTGCTGGCCTGGGTGCTAAGCCCCTCACTGCCAGGGGCCAGTGGCACTGGCTGGCTGCTCCCAGTGCAGGGCCCCCTGAGCCCACACCCACCTGGAACTTGCGCTGGCCCGCGAGTGCTATGCACAGCCCCAGTTCCACCCACATCTCTCCCTCCACGCCACCCCGCAAGCAGAAGGAGCTGGCTCCGGCCTTGGCCAGCCCAGAGAGGAGCTCCCACAGTGCAGTGGTGGGCTGAAGGGCTCCTCAAGCATGGCCAGAGCAGACACTGAGGCCAAGGAGGTGCCGAGAGCAAGCGAGGGCTGCCAGCATATTGTCACCTCTCACTGGGCTGCATTCCCAGATGGTTAAGGCATTCTAAGTCACAGAATGAGATAGGAGGTCAGCACAAAATACAGGTCATAGAGACCTTGCTGATAAAACAGGTTGCAGTAAAGAAGCCAGCCAAAACCCACCAAAACCAAGATGGCAACGAGAGTGACCTCTGCTGGTCCTCACTGCTACACTCCCACCATCATCATGACACTTTACATATGCCATGGCAATATCAAGAAGTTACCCTGTAAAAGGGGAGGCATGAATAATCTACCCTTGTTTAGCACATAATAACCATAAAAATGGACAACCAGCAGCCCTTGGGGCTGCTCTGCCCCTGAGTAGCCATTCTTTATTTCTTTACTTTCCTAATAAACTTGCTTTCACTTTACAGACTTGCCCTGGATTCTTTCTAGAGTGAGATGCAAGAACCCTCTCTTGGAGTCTAGGTTGGGACCCCTTTCTGGTAACAAGTTGACATTAAGTCAGTGGCTTGAAATTGGCCAGGGTGGGAGTATTTACATCATGGAACAGCAAGTGCTACAAATCAGGGTGTAGACTTGCTCAGGTTCCAGGCCTTTTGTGGATCCCTATCTGGCTAGGGATTTTTCCTACACCTGTCCTTCTTCCCTTATTTCTTTTACTTAGCATTATTTTTGTAGAGGAAACCTTTTGTCCTACATAAGGGCATGCGTGGACCTAAAGGGTTCTATGGGAGCACAGTGGCACTCTCTACACATAGCAAAGCACTGGACGGAATTATTAAGCCAACCTGTAAAGCACAAAATAAGTATGCGATAGTAGGGTTCTCTCGTTAGATTGCGCAATTATAAAATGTCCAATTGTTTCCTCAAATATCCAGGAATTTCATGACAAGCTACAAAGCAAACCTGAGGAGAACCTTACTGACACTCCATAACAAAATCTAGCTCAGAGAAATAAAAGAGCTCACAGAGGGATTCAACACTCTAACCCTGTCACCCTAAAACATTTGGTTTGTTTTCTTCCTCCCAGAAAACCTCTAGGGCTGTAGTTCAGTCTCAGGAAGGGCAAAAAGGATAAAGTTGTCTCTTTCCAATTCCAAAACATTTTTTTTTTTTACTGTCAACGCAGAAAAGTAGTTTCCATATTGCCAAAATACTGTCTTAGCTCCAAAATCCTCCTATAGTCTACAGGATATGTCAAGGGCAGTAGCTCATGTGTGCTGACATTTGCTCTCTGCCAGTCATTGTTCTCATGGTCAAGGAATCTCAGACCACGGGGGGTCAGTGAATCACCCAAGGTCACTCAGGCAGTAAATGGTGAACTGGATTTGAACCCAAGCATTCTGGCTCCAAAGCCCTCAACCACCATCCTCTATTGCCATGAATGAGTGTAGGAGTTTGGTCAGGGTGGTGGGAAAAATTATAAAAGTTATAGAGAAAGACATAAACCTTCTTGGAAGGCTGGGAGGTTTTGCAGAAGCTCTGAAAGATAATCTGGCTGAAGGCAGCCAGATTCTCTTATCTGGAGCCTGAGAGCAAAAGGCAGATAAAGATGTAAAGGAAATGATCTAGGTAAGTTAATTTTCTTAGGGCTTGGAACCTGGCTTTTAATCATCTGCACACAGGACTGCTCTCTCCAGGGGGCGGCCATGTTAATTACCCACAAGACGTGTTGACTCAAAGCCTTTGTCATTAAATCTGTACTAAATAATTACCTGTAGCACCAGCTTGTCAGGGCTGTGGCTGCTGACTCTTTATAGAACCCTCCTTGGTGTTTGTGAGCAGCCCGGTCCCCTAGCTGCATGGCCAGGCAAAAAACCTGTGTCTGCGTACATTTTTTCATCTGTCGCTCAGCCATGGTCTTTGGGTCAGACCTAGCACATGAGTACATTTATTCTCAAACTTACATCATAAAACTAGAAGATTTTACATCTGAAATTAACATTTAGCTTCCCATATTTGGCCAAAGGGAAACTAAGGCCCAGAAAGGATTTGCAACTTTCCTTGTGACTGTGGCAGCATAGCTCTATGCTTGACCACTCTGGATCAAGCAGCCACCTCCCTCATTCCCCTTTCCTTCAGCTCTTCCTCAACAGCACATCACTCTCTTGAGCCTTCCCTGGTAATAATACAGGAGTTATTAAAAAATAATTTTTAGGCAGATAGAGAGGGTAAAAGGAGTTCTTGGTAAGGCTTTCTCCTTTAATAAAAGCAACCCCTGAACCATTTCTTTCTTTTTTTGTTTTTTTAGACTTTAAGTCCTAGGGTACATGTGCACAACATGCAGGTTTGCTACATATGTATACATGTGCAATGTTGGTGTGCTGCACCCCTTAACATGTCATTTACATTAAGTATATCTCCTAATGCTATCCCTCCTTCCTCCCCCCACCCCATGACAGGCCCCCATGGGTAATGTTCCCCACTCTGTGTCCAAGTGTTCTCATTGTTCAATTCCCACCTATGAGTGAGAACATGCAGTGTTTGATTTTCTGTCCTTATGATAGTTTGCTCAAAATGATGGTTTCCAGCTTCATCCATGTCCCTACAAAGGACATGAACTCATCCTTTTTTATGGCTGCACAGTATTCCATGGTGTAATTGTGCCACATTTTCTTAATCCAGTCTATCATTGATGGACATTTGGGTTGCTTCCAAGTCTTTGCTATTGTGAATAGTGACGCAATAAACATACGTGTGCATGTGTCTTTAGAGCAGCATGATTTATAATCCTTTGGGTATATATCCAGTAATGGGATGGCTGGGTCAAATGGTATTTCAATTTCTAGATCCTTGAGGAATCGCCAGACTGTTTTCCACAATGGTTAAACTAGTTTACACTCCCACCAACAGTATAAAAGCTTTCCTGTTTCTCCACATCCTCTCCAGCACCTGTTGTTCCCTGACTTTTTAATGATCACCATTCTAACTGGTATGAGATGGTATCTCATTGTGGTTTTGATTTGCATTTCTCTGATGGCCAGTGATGATGAGCATTTTTTCATGTGTCTGTTGGCTGCATAAATGTCTCCTTTTGAGAAGTGTCTGTTCATATCCTTTGCCCACTTTTTGATGGAGTTGTTTTTTTCTTGTAAATTTGTTTAAGATCTTTGTATAGTCTAGATATTAGCCCTTTGTCAGATGGGAAGATTGCAAAAATTTTCTCCAATTCTGTAGGTTGCCTGTTCACTCTGATGGTAGTTTCTTTTGCTGTGCAGAAGCTCTTTAGATTAATTAGATCCCATTTGTCTACATTGTCTTTTGTTGCTATTGCTTTGGGTGTTTTAGTCATGAAGTCCTTGCCCATGCCTATGTCCTGAATGGTATTGCCTAGGTTTTCTTCTAGGATTTTTATGGTTTTAGGTCTAACATTTAAGTCTCTAATCCATCTTGAATTAATTTTTGTATAAGGTGTAAGGAAGGGATCCAGTTTCAGCTTTCTACATATGGCTAGCCAGTTTTCCCAGCACCATTTATTAAATAGGGAATCCTTTCCCCATTTCTTGTTTTTGTCAGGTTTGTCAAAGATCAGATGGTTGTAGATATGTAGTATTATTTCCGAGGGTTCTGTTCTGTTCCATTGGTCTATATCTCTGTTTTGGTACCAGTACCATGCTGTTTTGGTTACTGTAGCCTTGTAGTACAGTTTGAAGTCAGATAGTGTGATGCCTTCAGTTTTGTTAGTTTGGTTTAGGATTGTCTTGGCAATGTGGGTTCTTTTTTGGTTCCATACAAACTTGAAAGTAGTTTTTTCCAATTCTGTGTAGAAACTCATTGGTAGCTTGATGGGGATGGCATTGAATCTATAAATTACCTTGAGCAGTATGGCCACTTTCACGACTGATTCTTCCTATCCATGAGCATGGAATGTTCTCCCATTTGTTTGTGTCCTCTTTTATTTCGTTGAGCAGTAGTTTGTAGTTCTCCTTGAGGAGGTCCTTCACATCCCTTTTAAGTTGGATTCCTAGGTATTTTATTCTCTTTGAAGCAATTGTGAATGGGATTTCACTCATGATTTGGCTCTCTGTCTGTTTTTGGTGTATAGGAATGCTTGTGATTTTTGCACATTGATTTTGTATCCTGAGACTTTGCTGAAGTTTCTTATCAGCTTAAGGAGATTTTGGGCTGAGATGATGGGGTTTTCTAAATATACAATCATGTCATCTGCAAACAGGGACACTTTGACTTCCTCTTTTCCTAATTGAATACCCTGTATTTCTTTCTCCTGCCTGATTGCCCTGGCCAGAACTTCCAAAACTATGTTGAATAGGAATGGTGAGAAAGGGCATCCCTGTCTTGTCCAGTTTTCAAAGGGAATGCTTCCAGTTTTTGCCCATTTAGTATGATATTGGCTGTAGGTTTGTCATAAAAAGCTCTTATTATTTTGAGATACGTCGCATCAATAACTAGTTTGAGAGTTTTTAGCATGAAGGGCTGTTGAATTTTATCAAAGGCCTTTTCTGCATCTATTGAGATAATCATGTGGTTTTTGTCTTTAGTTCTGTTTATATGATGGATTACGTCTACTGATTTGCACATGTTGAACCAGACTTGCATCCCAGGGATAAAGCCCACTTGATCGTGGTGATTAAGCTTTTTGATGTGCTGCTAGATTCAGTTTGCCAGTATTTCACTGAGGATTTTTCCATCGATGTTTATCAGGGATATTGGTCTAAAATTCTCTTTTTTTGTTGCGTCACCGCCAGGCTTTGGTAACATGATGATGCTGACCTCATAAAATGAGTTAGGGAGGATTCCTTCTTTTTCTATTGATTGGAATAGTTTCAGAAGGAATGGTACCAGCTCCTCTTTGTACCTCTTGTATAATTTGGCTGTGAATCCATCTGGTTCTGGATTTTTCTTGGTTAGTAGGTTCTTAATTATTGCCTCAATTTCAGAGCCTGTTATTGGTCTATTCAGGGATTCAACCTCTTCCTGGTTTAGACTTGGGAGGGTGTATTTGTCCGGGAATTTATACATTTCTTCTATATTTTCTAGTTTGTTTGCGTAGAGGCGTTTATAGTATTCTCTGATGGTAGTTTGTATTTCTGTGAGATTGGTGGTGATACCCCCTTTATCATTTTTTATTGCATCTATTTGATTCTTCTCTCTTTTCTTATTAGTCTTGCTAGCGGTCTATCAATTTTGTTGATCTTTTCAAAAAAACAGCTCCTGGATTCATTGATTTTTTGGAAGGTTTTTTGTGTCTCTATCTCCTTCAGTTTTGCTCTGATCTTAGTTATTTCTTGCCGTCTGCTAGCTTTTGAATGTGTTTGCTCTTGCTTCTCTAGTTCTTTTAATTGTGATGTTAGGGTGTCAATTTTAGATCTTTCCTGCTTTTTCTTGTGGGCATTTAGTGCTATAAATTTCCCTCTACACACTGCTTTAAATGTGTCCCAGAGATTCTGGTATGTTGTATCTTTGTTATCATTGGTTTCAAAGAACATCTTTATTTCTGCCTTCATTTCCTTTTTTACCCACTAGTCATTCAGGAGCAGGTTGTTCAGTTTCCATGTTGCTGTGTGGTTTGAGTGAGTTTCTTAATACTGAGTTCTAATTTGATTGCACTGTGGTCTGAGAGACAGTTTGTTATAATTTCTGTTCTTTCACATTTGCTGAGGAGTGCTTTACTTCCAACCATGTGGTCAAATTTGGAATAAGTGCGAAGTGGTGCTGAGAAGAATGTATATTCTGTTGATTTGGGGTGGAGAGTTCTGTAGATGTCTATTAGGTCCGTTTGGTGCAGAGTTGAGTTCAAATCCTGGATATCCTTGTTAACTTTCTCTCTCGTTGATCTGTCTAAAGTTGACAGTGTGGTGTTAAAGTCTCTCATTATTATTGTGTGGGAGTTTCAGTCTCTTTGTAGGTCTCTAAGGACTTGCTTTATGAATCTGGTGCTCCCGTGTTGGGTGCTTATCTATTTAGGATAGTTAGCTCTTCTTGTTGAGTTGATCCCTTTACCATTATGTAATGGCCTTCTTTGTCTCTTTTGATCTTTGTTGGTTTAAAGTCTGTTTTATCAGAAACTAGGATTGCAACTCCTGCTTTTGTTTTTGTTTTTGCTTTCCATTTGCTTGGTAGATCTTCCTCCATCCCTTTATTTTAAGCCTATGTGAGTCTCTGCACGTGAGATGGGTCTCCTGAATACAGTACACTGATGGGTCTTGACTCTTTATCCAATTTGCCAGTCTGTGTCTTTTAATTGGGGCATTTAGCCCACTTACATTTAAGATTAATATTGTTATGTGTGAATTTGATCCTATCATTATGACATTAGCTGGTTATTTTGCTTGTTAGTTGATGCAGTTTCTTCCTAGCATTGATGGTCTTTACAAATTGGCATGTTTTCGCAGTGGCTGGTACTGGTTGTTCATTTCCATGCTTAGTGCTTCCTTCAGGAGATGTTGTCAGGCAGGCCTGGTGGTGACAAAATCTCTCAGCATTTGCTTGTCTGTAAAGGATTTTATTTCTCCTTTACTTATGGAGCTTAGTTTGGCTGGATATGAAATTCTGGGTTGAAAATTCTTTTCTTTAAGAATGTTGAATATTGGCCCCCACTCTCTTCTGGCTTGTGGAGTTTCTGCTGAGAGATCCACTGTTAGTCTGACTGGCTTCTCTTTGTGGGTAACCCAACCTTTCTCTCTGGCTGCCCTTAACATGTTTTCTTTCATTTCAACCTTGGTGAATCTGACAATTATGTGTCTTGGGGTTGCTCTTTGCGAGAAGTATCTTTGTGGCATTCTCTGTATTTCCTGAATTTGAATGTTGGCCTGCCTTGCTAGGTTAAGAAAGTTCTGCTGGATAATATCCTGAAGAGAGTTTTCCAACTTGGTTCCATTCTCCCCATCACTTTCAGGTACACCAATCAAATGTAGATTTAGTCTTTTCACATAGTACCATATTTCTTGGCGGCTTTGTTTATTTCTTTTTACTCTTTTTTCTCTAAACTTCTCTTCTTACTTCATTTCATTCATTTGATCTTCAATCACTGATACCATTTCTTCCACTTGGTCGAATCAGCTACTGAAGCTTGTGCATGCATCACGTAGTTCTTGTGCCACGGTTTTCAGCTCCACGGGGTCATTTAAGGTCTTCTCTACACTGTTGATTCTACTTAGCCATTCGTCTAATCTTTTTTCAAGGTTTTTAGCTTCTTTGTGATGGGTTCAAACATCCTCTTTTAGCTCGGAGAAGTTTGTTATTACCGATTTTCTAAAGCCTTCTTCTCTCAACTCATCAAAGTCATTCTCCATCCAACTTTGTTCTGTTGCTGGCAAGGAGCTGCAATCCTTTGGAGGAGATGAAGCGCTCTGATTTTTAGAATTTTCAGCTTTTCTGCTCTGGTTTCTCCCCATCTTTGTGGTTTTATCTACCTTTGGTCTTTAATGATGGTGACCTACAGATGGGGTTTTTGTGTGGATGTCCTTTTTGTTGTTGTTGATGCTATTACCTTTCTCTGTGTTAGTTTTCCCCCTAACAGTCAGGACCCTCAGCTGCAGGTCTGTTGGAGTTTGCTGGAGGTCCACTCCAGACCCTGTTTGCCTGGGTATCACCAGCGGAGGCTGCAGAACAACAAAGATTGCAGAACAGCAAAGATTGCAGAACAGCAAATGTTGCTGCCTGATCCTTCCTCTGGTAGCTTCATCTCAGAGGGGCACCAGCTGGATGAGGTGTCAGTCAGCCCCTACTGGGAGGTGTCTCCCAGTTAGGCTACTCGGGGGTCAGGGACCCACTTGAGGAGGCAGTCTGTCCATTCTCAGATCTCAAACTCTGTGCTGGGAGAACCACTACTCTCTTCAAAGCTGTCAGAAAGGGACGTTTAAGTCTGCAGAAGTTTCTGCTGCCGTTTGTTCAGCTATGCCCTGCCCCCAGAGGTGGAATCTACAGAGGCAGGCAGGCCTTGTTGAGCTTCGGTGGGCTACACCCAGTTCGAACTTCCCAGATGCTTTGTTTACTTAGTCAAGCCTCAGCAATGGCAGATGCCCCTCCCCCAGCCTCGCTGCTACCTCGCAGTTCGATCTGGGACTGCTGTGCTAACAGTGTGCAAGGGTCTGTGGGTGTGGGACCATCTGAGCCAGGTGCAGGATATAATCTCCTGGTGTGCCGTTTGCTAAGACCATTGGAAAAGCGCAGTATTAGGGCAGGAGTGTCCCGATTTTCCAGGTACCATGTGTCATGGCTTCCCTTGTCTAGGAAACAGAATTCCCTGACCCTTCGCACTTCCCAGGTGAGATGATGCCTCGCCCTGCTTCAGCTCACACTCCGTGGGCTGCACCCACTGTCCTGTACCCACTGTCCAACAAGTCCAGTCCAGTGAGATGAACCTGGTACCTCAGTTGGAAATGCAGAAATCATCCATCTTCAGCGTCATTCACACTGGGAGCCATAGACTGGAGCTGTTCCTATTCGGCCATCTTGGAACCTGAACCATTTTTTTTCTAACAGAAAAACGACTTGAAGAGCCAGTCTGGCAAGCTTTGATACGCAAATACTGGCTATTAGAAATTGTCCACCCAATATGGTGACTCCTGCCTTCTTCTTGTCACGGTGTGTGCCAAGAGTCATGGCCACCTCCTGATAACACCATGTGTTCAGAACATCATGGCAACCTACATTTGCATATTAAAGGGCTAAGGTAGGAGGACCAGGTGTTTTGCAGGCTACATAAATGACACACCTGGTCAAACCAATCCCCCGGGCCCAATGCAAAGCAGACACTGCCTCCTCCAGCATCCCAATATAAGCAACCACTTTTCTGCCACACACCGAGTTTCTCTTTTTCCTAATCCCCCCTCCCTTTGTCTCTGTATGGGGGAGCTGTTTTTTTCTTCCTTTCTTCTTGCCTAATAAACTCTCCACTCCTTAAAACCACTCCATGTGTGCCTGTGTCATTTTATCTAAACTGGCGCGAGACCAAGGACCCTGGTTTTCCTCCAGTCATCAGAGCTGTATCATTTTGGTGCATTGGCCAGGAATTCATTCATTGGAGCGGTGACTATGGAGCGAATCTCAACCTCAAATCTGTCCTTTAATCTCAAGGTATACTGTTGCAAAACCTTCCTTCTTTTCTGCTTTCTCTGTCTGCGGTCTCTTACTGTCTGTGTGTTGAATATGTGGGAATTTTTACAGCCTAGGGAAGTAATCCTGTTAGGCAAGATCAGGAAATGCTGTAGACCCGGGATACAGCTCAGAAAAATGCCATTTCAACCTTCTAGGAACAGAGTTCCCCTTTTCCACCTCCAACAGTGAGATTACTGGCTAGTAAGTCTCTGGGTAGCCCATGGTATTTCTAAGCCAACATCGCCACCTAGTGGAAATAGAAATCCTCTTCATAAGACGCATTGCTGGTCCTTTGTTGTACACTGCAATCTCCTTTCACACCACTAAAAATCAGGCTCTAGGCTACTTCTGTAAACAGGAGAGCTCCCTTTTCAACAGTTAGGAGTAAGATGTCTTCTGTAGCCAAATTTTTGTCTCAATACTGTCCCATCAGCAGGAAAAACGGCCATTCGGTTCCTATGTTTTTTTTAAGGCACCTACTCTGTCTCTAATTAAGACAGTACTTAATTAGTAAGGGGATTTTAAATACGGAAGTTAACCAGAACCAGTTTTCTAGGGGTAAATGCTTTAGCATGGGGCATAATAGCAGGCAATCTAGCACATTGCTCCGTTAAAGACGGGGGCTCAAAGATGACACAGTCTCTCTGGAGATACGTTTTTTTGGGGAGCCAGGCAGATCACACAGGTTTAGGAAGTCAAAGGGACAGAAGGCGGATGACCTATAAGGTTGTGCAGGTAAAACACGGTTAGTCCCATCACTTAGTTCATCTGGTTCTATGGCTTGGAGGACCATGTCTTTAACCACGGATGGCATATTTAACTTGGTGCCAGAACCCAGGAACCAGGGAGGGAAAACAGTTGAACACTCCCTGTCTTCTCCTCCACCCTAGGTCATACGGAAAGGAACACTAAGAGGATGCTTTTATTCTCACTTCTTTTTCTAGATGGGTAACAGATTTTCTTCAGCTTGCACCCCTCTGGAGTGCACTCTACAGCACTGGAACACTTCCTTAACCTAAGGACTTTAAAGGGAAAAGCGATTCATTTTCTTTTATACAAGGGCATGGCATTTTTACTAAACCTTTGCCAAGCGTTGTAAGATCAACCCAGCTCTTTTAGCAATCATATTGGGCAGTCCCAGGGAAAATAGTTCCCCAAAAGTTAAAGAAGCAACTTCCAGGGGAACCATCTGAGGATATCCTTTATTTGGGGTCCCTTCAAGTTCCCTTCTCATGACAAAACCTTAGGCAAATAAAAAATGACGTAGGCCAATGTTCTGATGACCCTGATAGGTAAATAGGAGCTTTCCAAAATTTAACTCAGGTATTTCACCTCACATGCAGGGATGTTATTCTGCTCCTAAACCAGACCCTCACTGCAGCTGAAAAGCAGGTAGTTCTGCAAGCAGCACATAATTTCAGAGATGAGCAATATATCTCCTATAATACACCAAAAGGGAAGAAAGCAGGTAAGGAAAGCGAAAAAATAGCAAAAACACCATTCCCAATAGGGAAGGAAGCAGTTTCTTCCTTCCCTAACTGGAACCCCAACAGCTCAGGAAACGAATGGAAAAGGAAGCCCCCCCGCCCCTTTTTTTTTTTTTTTTAAGACACAGTCTAGCTCTGTTGCCCAGGCTGGAGTGCACTGGCGTGATCTCAGTTCACTGCAGTCTCCACCTCCCAGGTTCAAGCGATTCTCCTGCCTCAGCCTCCCAAGTAGTCGGGACTACAGGTGCGTGCCACCACACCCAGCTAATTTTTGTTATTTTTAGTATACAAAAGAGTACTTTCTTCTCTCTCCAAGTGGAATATCACAATGCTGGCTATAGCTTCAGCCTTCATCAGCAACCACGAGGAAGAGACAGAGGCCTTGGGTCTAATATCTTCGAGACACTGAATTGACACCAACGCTTCATTCGACTTCTCATTTTGTGAGAAAAATATTTAGAGAAGTATTTGGAGAAGTCCATTGTTAATGAGTTTTCTGTTACATGCAGGAAAACGTGAAACTGATACTAGGTAGATATAGAGAACGCACAGACATATATATTTTCACTCCAGAAGGCAGAGTGTGAGGAAGCTAAAGATAGCTAGGTATTAGATCAGTATAATGAAAAATGCAATGATGGAGCTTTACAAAAATGAATGAGCTTGCTAAAAACATAGCGACTTCTGTACTAGTAGTTCAGTGAAGTCTGCAGGGCAACATGCCAGCTACATTAAATGAGGTCTGCCTAGGAAGCAGTGGGGAAAAAAATTATGTGAACTCCTAAGTGTTATTCCTTTAATCTCTAAGATGCTATGGCTGAATATTTTAAAGAATAATTGTATTTGCCTATTTCATGTTATGGTAGGAATTTGCCCTAAGGAAGCAGAACTATTTTAGCTCAGAATGGTAATATTCTAAAACTTATTAGGAAACTAGAAGGAACATTTTGTGGATGTAGTTTTCCTAAAGGTCATGCAGAATTTCCAGGTATTACAGATTTGGAAAGATGAATAATAGCCATTTCAGTGGTTATTGTTTTATTTTAATTTTTTAATTATTATTATCTTTTTTGAGATGGAGTTGCCCAGCCTGGAGTACAGTGGCACCATCTTGGCTTACTGCAACCTCCACCTCCTGGGTTCAAGTGATTCTCCTGTTTCAGTCTCCTGAGTAGCTGGGATTACAGGCACCTACCACCACACCCAGCTAATTTTTGTATTTTTAGTAGACACGGGGTTTCACCATCTTGGTCAGGCTAGTCTCAAACTCCTGACCTTGGGTGATCCGCCTGCCTTGGCCTCCCAGAGGGCTGGGATTACAGGTGTGAGCCACCATGCCCAGCTCGTATCATTTTCGAAGGAGTTGTGTAGCACACAGAATGGTTTCTAAATAATATCATCCATAATATTAGTTGATAGTCCCTTCATAATTCTAAATCCAGCATTTTTCAAAGCATTACCAATGAAGGGGAACTTTTAAGATGAAGCTAAATATATATATAGAAAAGAAAAGTGAATTACTGCAAATTACTATACATATCATAGTTTGAAATTTTGTTAATATTGTCTGAGACAAATCATCCTTTTGGGATAGTTTTTTCCATACTGTTCAAACTACCCTTCATCCTATAATGGCAGACATGGCCTAATGATTCTCATTTTTAATCAACAGTGTTGTCAGACATTTCAATGCTTCTGAACATAATATTATGACATTCAGGGCCAGAGACCAAGCATTCTCTACTTGCTCTCAGCTGAAAGCAAAGAGGTTCTCAAGAGCTGTCAGCCTTTCTCCTTTATGCTCTGAAAGCCTCCTAAACTTGTCAGTTTACTTCCATTACACTTTTGTTAAAAACGATGAAAGAGAAAAGTTACTACAGTGTTTATACTTTTAAAGTGAATGTCTTTTGTAATAAGGTAAAAATATCACAGAACCATGGAATGTTGGGATCGGAAGCATGTTTGGGATATCACCAAGTACAATAGCCACATCCTGCCTATGAGGAAAGCTGGAGGGGCTAAAGGACCTCTCAAAGCTACACATGTAGAGTCAGCAGCAGAGCAGATCTTAAAGCAGCAAGTGACTCTCAGGGACATCAGAAATCACACTCTTGCTTAATATGCAAATGAATACAGCTATTTTTATAAAATCCCCCGCATATATTGGCAGTAATTCTAAATTCTAGTCATTTTTTAACCATTAGAGAATAAGATTAGAAGCATCAGTAGTTAATGGGGATAATAATTTCTGTTTTATATGGGGCTTTATGGTTCACAAATATATTTTATAAAACAAGTTTCTAATATTTCATTTTCTTATATTGAAGGCTCTTAAAAGAAATAACCAAAAACCTATTTTATTAAAATTTCATATGTAAAATTATAGTTGAGAATAATGGAAAATTTTTCCCATTATCTTTGCTCTCCTAGATAGTAACCAGATAAATGACTTCCCAGAGAAATGCATAGAGTCATATAAGATAAAATGTCTTTTTTCTCCATTTTACTCAGAGTTCGATGATGAACTATGACTGGATATTGAAATAATCATTCTTTTATCCTTTGTAGTAAGGCTTACTTTGTCCAGTGGCAACATGATCAGACAAGCAGCTCTCAGATGACATGTGACAATATTAAATTCAATCTTAGCAAGCAGCTTCTCAATTTCACACGTGTGGTAGCTGGATTAAACCTATTATTTTTTGGAGGTTAAGGGAAACTTTTACATCTGCAGAACACCATCCTTCAGAAACCAGAATGTAGGATTTTGTTATCTCACAGAATTTTATGGAGACGGAAAGATCAGTTAGTGTTTATTAAATTTTAGAACAAAATCAGATGGAGGGTTTAGGAAGAAGTAGATACGATTCCCTAATAATTCACTTTGAGTTTTTCACTTTGATCCTCAAAAATGTGTGAAACTTGGGACTTTTACTTAGCATACCTTTTGGGTAAAATATTTCCATTGTGCCAGTTCCAGGCTCTTGGATCTAGCACAAAACCCCTGCTACACACATATATACACACACACACATATATATATGCTACCTATATATACACCTGCTATGTGTGTATATATACACCTATATATACACACCTGCATACGTATATACATATATATATGCTATGTACAGCATATCTAGTATTTATATACTACATATATACACCTATATATACACACGTAGCAGGTGTATATATAGGTCTATATATATATTTACACATGCACATATCAGGTGTATATAAATGCAGCATGTATATATAAACATACACACACGCAGACACACACATACTTGTTACATATATATTACACATGCACATATCACATGTATATACATAGCATATATATACACACACATGCACACACACACATACTTATTACATATATATTTACACATGCACATATCAGGTGTATATACATAGCATATATACACAAACGTACACAGGCACACACATACTTCTTACATATATATTTACGCATGCACATATCAGGTGTATATACGTAGCATATATATACACACACACGCACACACAGGCACACACATACTTATTACATATATATTTCCACATGCACATATCAGGTGTATATACATAGTATATATATACACACACACATAGGCACACACATACTTATTACATATATATTACACATGCACATATCAAGTGTATATACGTAGCATATATATATACACACACACATGCACATAGGCACACACATACTTGTTACATATATATACAATCAAGCGCTGCATGATGGCATTTTGCTCAAGAACAGATCACATATATGAGGGTGGTTCCACAGATTATGATGGAGCTGAAAACTCCTATAACCTAGTGGCATTGTTATCATTGTGACATTGTAGTGCAATTACTTAATTTTTAAAACAAATTTAGTGTAACCTAAGTGTACAGTGTTCATAAAGCCTACAGTAATGCATAGCAATGTCCTAGGCCTTCACATTTGCTCACTACTCATTCACTGATTCACCCAGAGCAAATTCTACTCCTGCAAGCTCCATGGTAAGTGCCCTATACAGGGGTAGCATTTTTTAATCTTTTATATCATATTTCGCTGTACGTTTTCTATGTTTAGATACACAAATACTTACCATTGCATTGTAATTGCCTACAGTGTTGAGTACCAAGTTTCACCAAGTATTAGATATACAAATACTTACCACTGCATTGTAATTGCCTACATGTTGAGTACTGTTTCACCAAGTTGGACACGCTGGTTTCAAATGCCTGACCTCAGGTGATCTGCCTGCCTCAGCCTCCCAAAGTGCTGGGATTACAGGAGAGAGCCACTGCGCCCGGCCAGGAAGCTTTTTTTAATATGTATTTTAGAAAGCCTACAGAAAACCAGGGCCAAACCTCTCAATTACTCTAAACTGTCTATAATAGACCAAAAACCAGATAAGAATCCTGTGGCCTTTATAGAAAGGCTGAGAGAGGCACTAACAGAACACTCCTCCTTTTTCATCCCCTGAGTCAGTGGAGGGACAGCTCATCCTGAAGGATAGGTTTATGACACAGGCAGCTCCCCATATTAGAAGAAAACTACAGAAGCAAGCTATAGGACCAAATAGCATCTTAGAGAACCTCATGAAGGGGGCCACTTGGTCTTTTACAATACGAACTAGGAGGAGGCACAAAAGAAAGAGAAAGCTCAGGAGAAGGACAAAGGTTCTAGCAGCAGCTTTGCAGGCTTGCAAAGTCCAGGAGCCCCAAGATGCATCCATTAGTTGCTATCAATGTGGCAGGCCAGGGTATTTTAAAGAGGAAAGCCCAGGCAGCAAGACGAAGCCACCTCAACCCTGTCCAGCCTGTGGCAAAAGCCAGTGGAGACAGAACTGACCCCAGATACGGAGGTCACTGGGTTCAAGGCCAGTCTCACAGATGGTCCCACAGGACCCGGGGTCCAAACCTCAGCTCCAGCGGCTCAAACTGCCATCATAGCACAGGAGCTCCGGGTGATACTGAAAATTGAAGGAAAGGAAGCAGAACTCCTTCCAAACACCAGGCCCAGTCTCTCTCTTTTCTCCTCTCTAATCCAGGCCTCCTCTCTTCCTATAGCACAACTGTAAGGGGCATTTCAGGAAAAACTCTAATCCAATATTTTTCTCGACCTTAGTTGTGGTTAGGAGGACCTATTTACACATGCTTCCAAGCCACTGTCATAATAGCTCTACCAGTCAGAAAAGCCTCCAAGTTAACCCAAGGAAATCATTTAACTGTTTACACCCCACATAATGTGGCAGGATCACTGTCCTCTAGGGGTAGCTCTTAGCCATCAAATAGCCAGTGAAGCAAGAAGTACATAAAGCAGGAGCGGTATGTACTCTCCCCGAACACAAGCACCAACTGGCTGAGCTAATAGCTCTTACAAGAGCACCTAAATTAAGCAAGGGAAAGGTGGCTAACATTTATACTGACTCCAAGTATGCTTTCCTAACGTTCCATGCTCATGCTGCCATTTGAAAGGAAAGGCATTTTCTTTTTTTTTTTTTTTTTTTTTTTTTTTTTTTTTTTTTTTTTTTTGAGATGGAGTCTCGCTCTGTCACCCAGGCTGGAGTGCAGTGGCCGGATCTCAGCTCACTGCAAGCTCTGCCTCCCAGGTTTACGCCATTCTCCTGCCTCAGCCTCCCCAGTAGCTGGGACTACAGGCGCCCGCCACCTCGCCCGGCTAGTTTTTTGTATTTTTTAGTAGAGACGGGGTTTCACCATGTTAGCCAGGATGGTCTCGATCTCCTGACCTCGTGATCCGCCCGTCTCGGCCTCCCAAAGTGCTGGGATTACAGGCTTGAGCCACCGCGCCCGGCCGGAAAGGCATTTTCTTAACACTAATGTATCTCCTATAAAATATCACCAGGAAATTAGCAGGTTATCTTCAGTTTTTCTTCCACGAGAGACAGCAGGGATGTATCGTAGAGAACATTGAAAGGGAACAGATAGAGAATGTTGAAAGGGAACAGATAAGGTGATCAAAGGAAATAGATTAGCTGATCAGGCAGCCATGCATAGGCAAGGAAGCCTCAAGGCACTAACACATTTGAGCCCTTCTCATCTAGGAGGGCACCATTTTAAAAGAAAATAAACCTCAGTATTCCTTTGCAGAAACAGAACAGGCCATGTCTCAGCCCCATAGTTTTCAGCCCTCAGGACGCCTACAGTCAGGATGGCAAACTCTATTTGCCAGCCTGCAGCCAATGAAAGTCCTTAAAATCCTTCACCGAGCTTTTCACTTGGGAAAGGATAAAACTTATCAGTGTGTTCAGAGATTGTTTTCAGGCAGAAAACCTCAAAATTGGCTAAGCACGTAACCTCTCTCACTCCCTTCCAACAAGAATTAACACAACCAGCAGAAGCCCAACCCCAGAAAATAAAACCTTTATTTAACCCAAGAAATTTGGTATTAATAGAACATCTTAAGCTAAAAATTATAAAAGTTAAGTGAGTGGGCTGGGCACTTTGGCTCACGCCTGTAATCCCAGCACTTTGGGAGGCCCAGGCAGGCAGATCATGAGGTCAGGAGTTCAAGACCAGCCTGGCCAACATGGTGAAACCCTGTCTCTACTAAAGATACAAAAGAAAATTAGCTGGGTGTGGTGGCACGTGCCGTAATCCCAGCTACTCAGGAGGCTGAGGCAGAAGGATCACTTGAACCCGAGAGGCGGAGGTTGCAGTGAGCCGAGATCGCACCATTGCACTCCAGCCTAGGCAACTGCGCGAGACTCTGTCTCAAAAAAAACAAAAGTGAGGGCTACTCATCTTACTCAGTCCCACCTTTCCCCCAACAGATACTTTTTTTCATTTCTACCCTTTCCTGTCAAAATTTGCTACCAAATAGTTGAACTTCTTTTTAAGGCATATTCGCAGGGAAATTTTAATTATACATGGGATTGCATTTGTAACTTTGTAAATCCCCAAAGGGAAATGTTATATCTTGGCAAGTAAAGTTTTAAATGAAAATTATTTGCTATGCCACTCTTGTGGAAATTGTTACAGTCACGCTACTATTTGCAATAGAACTATATACACTGTGGCACCCACAATGTGGAATTCTGGTTGTAAAATTCTAATTGCTGTAATATTTTGCCTGATTATCATCCTTATAACAGGATTAATAATTGCAGGAGAAATTTAGTCAAGGTTATTTTGCCTATAGCAGGAGTAATAGTTACGGATAAAAAGCAAACATAAAAGTTTTACTATCATTAAGTTTAATAGGACTTTTTACTAAAGATTGGTAATATAATGCACTCTAAGCTACGAAAAAAAGGTTATAAAGAAATAAATTTTATATAAGAAAGGATTTTTGTGTCCAGGTGCGATGCCTCATGCCTATAATCCCAGCACTTTGGGAGGCCAAGGCGGGTGGATCACTTGAGATCAGGAGTTTGAGACCAGCCTGGCCAACATGGTGAAATCCTGGCTCTACCAAAAATATAAAAATTAGCTGTGCAGTGCCTGTAATCCCACGTACTCAGGGGAGGCTGAGACAGAAGAATTGCTTGAACCTGGAAGGTGGAGGTTGCAGTGAGCTGAGATCACACCACTGCACTCCAGCCTGGGTGACAGAGCAGGATCCTGTCTCAAAAAAAAAAAAAAAAAAAAAAAAAAAGAAAAGAAAGAGAAAAAGAAAGAAAGGATTTTGTGAGTTGATGGGCGCAGCAAACCAACATGGCACATGTATACCTATGTAACAAACCTGCATATTGTGCACATGTACCCTAGAACTTAAAGTATAATTTTAAAAAAAACTTTTTTCAAAAACAAAAAACAGAAAAGATTTTGTAAGGCAAATACTTGTCCTAAAAGGAAATGACTGGTTTTTTAAAGAAAGGATATTTAGAATGAGTCAGAAAAGTTTAAGTATGTTGTAAGAGGGTCTGTGAAAATCATGAAAAAATTTAATCATTAAAGGAAAGGATTGTCAAAATTAATGCTAAAGTTATTTTAGACATCCAGTAACGTATTTCTCCCAATCATATTGCAAATTATAAAAATTGCCTAAGCCTAAAGTTATTCTCTAATGGCAAGTCAAGGGAGAAATGTATGCTTTTCTCGAGGAAAATGTTACTTTTATGTTAACATTTCTGGTAATGTACAGCGACATCTAGTGGAGACAATCTAGTATTGCAATCTATTGGTGTATACTAATAGGTACCAAACTCTTAACTGTCAGTTATGGTCTATAGGACCCCCACTGACGGTGGTAATCTTAATGCTCTTATTCTCACCCTATATTTTAAACCTTCTTGTAAAACTTCTCTTTTCGCCTAGAAGCAATCAAACTCCAAATAGTACTGCGAGCAGAAACACACACGGACACGCCATTCTTTCAAGAATCCTTAGATCAACTTCAGGAGAAGGCCCAATTGCTGCTCACCAGCATGCCCCTTTTTAGCAGGAAGTAGCCACAACGAATCGTCAGCCAACACCCCCTAACAGCAGCTAGCTTTGCTTCTCTTGAGGGGGGAAATAAGACATGTGTTACTTAAAAATAATTTTTAGGCAGATAGAGAGGGTAAAAGGAGTTCTTGGTAAGATTCTTTCTTTTAATAAAAGCAAACCCCGAACCATTTCTTTTCTAACAGAAAAACGGCTTGCCCAGGCTGGCAAGCTTTGATATGCAAATGCCACCCGTTAGGAATGGTCCACCCAATAAGGCGACTCCTGCCTTCTTCTTGTCATCACGCATGCCAAGTGTCATGGCCACCTCCAGAACATCATGGCAACCCGTATTTGCATATTAAAAAGCTAAGGTGGGAGAGTCAGGTTTTTCACAGACAATGTAAATAACAACCTGGTCAAACCAATCCCCTGGGCCCTATGCAAACCAGACACCACCCCCTCCAGCATCCCAATATAAGCAACCACTTTCCCGCCACACACGGGGTTTCTCTTTGTTCGAATCCCCCCTCCCTCTGTCTCTGTACCGGGCAGCTGTCTTCTTCTTCCTTCCTTCTTTCTTGCCTAATGAACTCTCCACTCCTTAAAACCACTCCACATGTGTCTGTGTCGTTTTATCTAAACTGGCACAAGACCAAGGATCCTGGTGTTCCTCCAGTCATTGGAGCCATATCGTTTATACCCCTCTTGGTCCTATTCCTGTCTCACTCTCCTTTGCCTTCCATATGCAGGCACATAAAAATGAGACTTTTAAAAAATCAAGTTTGTGCTCACATCTCTGTTACCTACCACAACAACTAGATTGTGAGCTCCTTTGGAAAACTGGGTCTTGGAGGCCAAATTTTTTTCCAGTGCCTCATGTACACAAGGTCATAAACAAATACCCTTCCTGAGACTACCCAAGCTGCTAAAAGCCTCCCTTGATTGTCAGGACAGCAGCATTTGTTTTCATTTGAGTGTTCTAAGTAGCCGCTGACTACAAGCATCAAAAAAGAATTAAACTTCTGAACAAAACCTCCCATACTCCCTTCTTTGATATGACAATTCAGAGCTTGTCCACTCACGCCCTGTGACTTCAGAAGTGTGTTACACAGGACACTCCAGAAGTTGGGTTAATCTGCTTTTTACAAAGTGCAGGAAGTGGCAAATTAGACAACGCCTTTGAAAAAATCGTTTCTTAAATGGCACATAAACACAGTGAATGATTTTTATAGACATCTACAGATATCTGAAAAGCCAGATTCAGATGCTAGTAAATTAAGTACCCTTTTGTACACATTCACATGGTGATCATGACAAGTTATTGCCTACTATTTAAAATACATAATAATAAACCATGTACTCTTTTGAATGGCCCTTTACAGTTGATGACCTTTTGAACTTTCACTTGTGTGAATGTCACAAGGACTTGTCATAAGAACAGCAGGTGTTACACTCATTGTATGCTCATTTGGGTCTTAGAGAAGTAAATAGTTTGCTCAGGATCATAAAGCCCTAAGTGACAAAGCAAGCGGTTGGAGGGGACGGCGGCGGGGGGGGGGGGGGGGGGGGGGGGCGGGGGGCGGGGGGGGGCGGGATTCATGCCTGTAATCCCAGCATTTTGGGAGGCCGAAGCAGGCAGATCACGAGGTCAGGAGATTGAGACCATCCTGACTAACACAGTGAAACCCCGTCTCTACTAAAAATACAAAAAATTAGCTGGGCATGGTGGTGGGTGCCTGTAGTCCCAGCTACTGGGGAGGCTGAGGCAGCAGAATGGCATTAACCCAGGAGGAGGAGCTTGCAGTGAGCTGAGATGGCGCCACTGCACTCCAGCCTGGACAACAGAGCAAGACTCTGTCTAAAAAATAAAAATAAAAATAAAAATAAAAGCAAGCACCAGAACTCTCAAAAGTTCGACTGATCCTGACCCACTGCTCTGAATATTATCAATCAGAGCTCTGATTAAACACTGTCATTCTTTTAAACAGAAACGTCTCCTATTACATAGGTTTTGCTGCATTTAAGATAAAAAGATTTAAAATCAGGGTAGGGAGGGGAAGTAGGTCATGAAATGTATCCCAAACTCTACCCCACTGGCAGCACATTCTCTCTGCCAGCTGATCTGCTGGGCTGGTTAGCAGGAACGGTTTGCCTACATAAACAGTGTCTGAGAAAATTAGCATCAGTACCAAAGTCCAAGCCTTTACAATAAGGACAATTTCTACAGCCAGCAGTTTCAAGTTAATGCAGCTCAGTCCCTCCTTGGCCTGAGGCATTACAAGACAGGATGGCCTGCCAGTTCCAGAGGCAAGAAGGAAGTCACTGTCTGTTGGGACAGAATCTGGAATCACAAACAATGGAGAGTTTAAATCTACACCAGGAGCAGCTTCTTGTTTTAACAGATTCAGGACATTGGAACAAGTCACTCCTTCTAAACATTTAGTCTATTTATAGATCCACAATTACAACAAACTTGTTTAATGTCTAACAAACTAAGTCTAAATCAAATATCTATACAACAATTGAGATCATTATATGGTCTTCCTGAGGAGAATGTACAGATAAAATACTCCACCACAAGGAAAAGGGTCCATATTTATTTTTTACCTACTCATTCAAACATTTTAAATTTTTTAAAAATTTTATATATTAAATACACCTTAAAGGGGTACAACCGCAGGCTTCCTACCTGTGTATGTTGTGTGGTGGTGAAGTCTGTGCACCCATCATCTGCATAGTGAACACACTGTACCAAATAGGTCATTTTTCAAGCCTCACCCTTGCTTGAAATGCTTGTTCCCTGGTGCCAAAAAGAAATAGCACTTGAACATACATTTAATTTACTCAGCAAGGCCATTTTTACTTCCTGCAGAAAGGGTACGCTTGCCAGCAGTTTTGTCATGAGAGTACACTGAACAAAGGAGACAGGGTCATTTACATCCTGACGCGTTCACCCTACTGCTGTGTCCGGTTTCCATTGGCTGGAACGGGACCTCACATTTGGTATTTGTCCCGATTGGCTAGCAACTTAGAACTTTTTAAAAGAGGCAAAGGCAGAGGAGAACAAAGGAAGAGGAAGTAACTTGTGGAATGCTGAGAAAGGTAAAAACACCTTTAAATAAGGAAGAGGGACAGCTATGATCTAATGCTTGCTTGGACCACTATAAACATGCCAGGGAAAATATTCAGGCTAAATTGTGGGAGCTAAGAAGATTAAATATATTGATTTCTTTATTACGGTTAGCAGATACTTAAGAATGTTAGCACAGATCTTTGAATAACTTTTGCTTTTAAGAGAAGTTACTATTTATTCCTAATTAGATGGGGAGGAAAGTCTTTGAAGAGAAACCTCTACTTTACTTTTTACACCCCCATCCCCCACCTTTTATAGTCTCCAATGTCTATAATATTCCATTCTGTATGTCCCGTACACCCATCATTTAGCTCCCACAAATTCATTCAGCAAACATTTGAGTGTTGCCCACCAGACACCTAAACAGGTACACATAATACAGGGGTTATTAAGACGTTATTTTAGCTAGATACTAAGGGTAAAGGTTCTTAGTGGAAATTTTCCTGTAATAAGAAACAACCCCTGAACCGTCTCTTTTATAACAGAAAAGGTGACTTGAAGGGCCAGGCCAGCAAGCTTTGATATGCAAATGCCAGCCATTAGAAACTGGCTTCACTCAATATAGTGATTCCAGCCATCTTCTCGTTGTCACCAGTTGTGCCAAGTGTGATGGCCACCTCCAGATAACACCATGTGTTCAAACTTCATGGACTCACCTTTGCATATTACTGGGCTAAGGTGGGAGGGCCAGGTTTTTTGCAGGCTACATGAATGACACACCTGGTCAAACCAATCTCCTGGGTTTTAAGAATTAATTCTTTTCTTATCTCTATTATTATCATTACTCAATCAAGTTGTCCAGTCCAGGGCTACTCAAAGGATGGTCCAAAGACCGGCAGCATCTGAATACAAATTATTGTGCCCTAACTCTGCATACTGAGTTAGAACCTCCGGGGCAGACCCAGGAGTTTCTCCAGGGGATTCTTTTGCACATTAGAGTTGAGAAACACTGGCCTAGTCAATTAAAGGTGTGAAACAGACTCTCATTAGGCAGTGTTTGATCTTACCATTTTTCTTTGCCAAGGTAATGGGTGAGGCATCTTGGGGAAACACTGCTAAGAGGATGACTTGTAATGACGAAACTCGGGTAGAATGTATGAATTACAGCTGGTAGCCTCTCTCAGGCTTGAATGGTCCCTCCCCTGAACTCCTCATCCTTCAAGACACCACCTCTGTGAAGCTCCTCTCCCCCTACTACTCAATTCACAATAGGCAACTGACCTCTTCATGCTCTCCATGTCAAGTGGAAGGTTTGGTTTGTGTGCACCTTCCCTGTAAACTCACTGAGGACAGACACCAGGTTGGAGTCATCTCAGTAGCCAGGCACCCAGGATGGTGGACAGCCATAAATTGATGGGGAGGAGCATGAGCCCTGCCCCAAATCTCAGGGGACCCACAAGGCATCTACTTTGGTGCCACATGACAGCCTTCTCTGGGGATGACACTGGCATCACAGGCCCACCCCTCCCCATCAGCCACTTTACACCCTTGCATTTCTCTAACCTGGCAGACTCAGGAAACAAAGGACCCACAGATTCAAGCCAGATAGCTATAGAGGGAATCATAGAATAAGTGGTGCACTGAGTGAAGACTGACAGCACATCAGAGTGGTCAGACAGCAGAGTGCCCTAGGCCGTGTAAAGAATTGTTGCGGGAAGTCAGGGACCCCAAACGGAGGGACCAGCTGGAGCCGTGGCAGAGGAACATAAATTGTGAAGATTTCATTTTAATATGGACATTTATCAGTTCCCAAATAATACTTTTATAATTTCTTATTCCTGTCTTACGTTAATCTCTTAATCCTGTTATCTTCATAAGCTGAGGATGTACGTCACCTCAGGACCACTGTGATAATTGTGTTAACTGTACAAATTGATTGTAAAACATGTGTGTTTGAACAATATGAAATCAGTGAACCTTGAAAAAGAACAGAATAACAGTGAGTTTTAGGGAACAAGGGAAGACAACCGTAAGGTCTGACTGCCTGTTGGGTCGGGCAAAAAGAGCCATATTTTTCTTCTGGCAGAGAGCCTATAAACGGACATGCAAGTAGGGAAGATATCGCTAAATTATTTTCTTAGCTAGAAATATTAATATTAATACTCTGGGAAAGGAATGCATTCCTGGGGGGAGGTCTATAAATAGCCACTCTGGGAATGTCTGTCTTATGCAGTTGAGATAAGTACCGAGATATGCTCTGGTTTCCTGCAGTACCCTTAGGCTTATTAGGGTGGGGAAAACTCCGCCCTGGTAAATTTGTAGTCAGACCAGTTCTCTGCTCTTGAACCTTGTTTTCTGTTGAGATGTTTATCAAGACAATACATGCACCACTGAACATAGTCCCTTATCAGCAGTTCTGCTTTTGTCCTTTGCCTTGTGATCTTTGTTGGACCCTTATCAGTAGTTCTGCCTTTGCCATTTGTCCTGTTCCCTCAGAAGCATGTGATCTTTGTTAGACCCTTATTAGTAGTTCTGCTTTTTGCCCTTTGCAGCATGTGACCTATTCCCTGTTCTTACACCCCTCCCCTTTTGAAACCCTTAATAAAAACTTGCTGGTTTGAGGCTCAGGTGGGCATCATGGTCCTACCGATATGTGATGTCACCCCCGGCAGCCCAGCTGTAAAATTCCTCTTTTTGTACTCTTTGTCTTTATTTCTCAGCTCAGCCAACACTTAGGGAAAATAGAAAGAACCTACATTGAAATATTGGGGGCGGGTTCCCCCAGTATCTGGCACACCAACATGGTTTTTCTTTTTCCTAAGTGCATGTGGGAACCTGATTCCCTTTGGTAGGTGCAAAGAAATGTTCATTGGTCTGGTCCATAGAAAGGCTTGTTTGGCTCCCTGACAATTAGTGAGTTGTCTGTATATTGTCCAGGGTAATTATGGGTCTTGCAGAGTCTAAACGTTATGCTTATCTCTGCTATATTAAACTCCTGTTAAAACGGGGGAGTTCAAGTGCTCATGGAAAATATGGTCACCCTATTCAGGACAGTGGAGGAACACTGTCCTTGGCTTCCTGAGAGGGGAATGTTAGATGTGGAACTATGAGATCGTGTTGGTGCAAAACTCTAGGAACTGGTCCCGACAGGAAATTATGTTCCCATCACTATTTAGGGTGATTGGGCCTTGGTACATGCCATCCTAATGCCATACCAATCTTGTGACCCCTGCAGTTACCACAGTTTTTTGAATCTGGCAACCCTCTACCTCTTCCTCAGCTTTCCTCTCCCACTCAGCCTGTTATCTGCTCAGCCTCTCCCTTCTCCTGCTCCTCCCTCACCTGACGATACTGAGGATTCAATATCTAACTTTGGTGACTTTGGCTTAACGTCACCCCGGATGACCTTATTTCTTTTCACAAAGAGCTGGTACTTGTAGCTCCCGCGGCTCTGACTCGGACAGCCAGGGACCATATCTATGCTAACTCTCCACTCTTCAAACCTTTGCAGCCTTTGCCTCCAGAGCCATCTAATAGCTCTGGGACCAAACTACAATTTACCTGTAATTCTGCAGGCCCTCCCCAGTCCACCGCAGCCCCTCAACCTCCTGTCATTTCAGTCCCTCAACCGGTCACTTTGCCATCCACTCTACCTTCTTCTCTGTACCCTTCTTCACGCATGGACACCCCTGCCACTCTGGTTGCACAGGATTGGGACAATAATTACCAGTATGCTTCTGCCTCTTCTGCTCCCCTAATGCCCCTTTTCTCATGCTCTCATACCGGTCTGACTGCCTCAACCTCAGTTTCCCTTACCCACACATACTTTTCCTGTCACTTCTATGCCAACTCCGTCTCATGTGCCTGTTCTTGAAACTTCCATGCAATGCTTATTACGCCAGAACAAAGAAACAAGTGGATCAGAGGTGTGGGTTTATCTAGTTGCACTAGAACCTCCCAATGCACTTGTACCAAGGGGTACAAGTGCGTTGATATGCGCCATTCAATCTTACCTTTATAAAATAATTCAGGATGCTCGTACTCAGTATGGTCCTACTTCTCCATATGTTAAAATGGTATTACAGACTCTGCACTGAGGTTGTTTTGCTTCCTTTGGACTCGGATCTTTCGGCAAAAGCTGTTCTAACTCCATCTCAACATTTACAATTTCGTACCTGGTGGTCAGAGGAGGCGTGTCTGCAGGCTCAGCTAAATCGGGCTGATGGCATTCCAATTACTCAGGCTCAGCTCACAGGCTCCAATAATTACTTTGACACTACTGCCCAATTAGGCTTTGATGCTGTCACCACAGAACAAGTAACAAAGGTGTGTATGCGAGCTTGGGATAAATTACTGTTTCCTTTCTACTGTTAAACAGGGTCACAGTGAACTATATCCCAACTTTTTGGCTAAATTACAAGATGCTGTTGAAAATCTGTCTCTGATGAGCATGCTCAAGGTATTCTCCTTCATACGTTAGCTTTTGAGAATGTGAACCATGAGTGTAAAATGGTCATGAGCTCCATCCAACGACAAAATTTACCTGATCATGAGGTGTTGCCTGCATATATTAAAGCTTGTGAAGGCATTGGATCGGAGACCCACAAAGTTATTCTGTGGGCATGGGCCACGAAGGACGGCAACCAAACTGGCTCAACTGATTCTTTTGTTGGAGCCTGCTATAACTTGGTCATGCTCGAAAAAATTGCAGTGTTAAAAACTTAAAGGTGGGCAAGCCGGCTCAACAAACATGACCAAATGCTCCTGCTACTGTTTGCCCTTGTTGTCCTAAAGGTAAACATTGGGTAAGCACTTGCTGCTCTAAGTCTGATATAAAACTAAAGTTATCACAGTTCATACTGGTCTCATTAATTCTGATTCCTTTGATAAGATTAAACTTATGGTGTCTGCCAAGGTTCCTGTTTCCATTCCAGCTGATGAGTCAATTGCTCAATTACTTTTACTACCTAATATTGTTTTAAACAAAGGAGATAAGACACAGGCCCCTGGGATGGGCTCCGGCAGTAAAAAAAAAAAAAAAAAAAAAAAAAAAAAAAGCCGCTTATTGGATTAATATAATTTCTAAAATTCTCCCTAAATGAAGGCAAGCCAGGGTTATGGAAAAACGCCCAGACCAATACCTGGGAACCTGGAACAATTATAACGTGGGGAAGACGGTATGCTTGTGTTTCACTAGGAGATCATCAGTCCCCTGTCTGGGTGCCCACTAGGTGACTTAAACTTCATGTGAATACTGACAACGAAAGCCACAGGGAAGAGATGCCCACATCAGAGACCGCCCTCATACCTGGTGAGATTTGTGCCAACTCCTCAAAAACTGGCATGCCAAATCAAAATGGGTCTGGTTCGATACTCCCTAATGGCAACGGAGACCCCTCTAACTAATCCCACTTCTCTTAATTCCCTTTCTTTTTCTCCTTATGAACCTAAAAATCTCACCATTTCTATTAGCCTGAAAATAACATTCCCCTCTTCTTCTTTCTCCTTCAGCACTGGATCTTGCTTACAATAGGTTTTATTTAATAATTCTCCTCCTTGTACTTTCTGTCTCAAACTGATTTACCTGCTACACAAAATTATTCTTATTGGGCTTATGTGCTTTTCCTCCACTTATTCGACCTCTCACCTGGATGGATGCTCCTGTGAAAACCTATACTGATGATAGTGTGTGGATGCCTGGAGCTACAGATGACCGTTGCCCTGTTCAACCAGGAGGAGAAGGCACTGCATTTAATGTTACTATGGGTTATAAATACCCTCCTCTGTGCCTCGGACATGCACCTGGTTATATCCATCTAGAAACCCAAGTCTGGGCTGCTTAACTTCCAGAGAGATGGGGAATGGGGACATTTGGTCTCCAGCCTCTTCCTTTCTCCTTTAAGACAAATGAAAAGGGGAATAATAGGAGATACTCCATACTTTCAAATATAAATCTGTAGCAAAACCATGTACTAAAAATTTTGAGGGCCCATCTAAAACTTTAATTTGGGAAGACTGTGTTAACTCACATGCAGTAGTATCAAAAAATGACTCATATAGTTTAGTAACAGACTGGGCATCAAAGGGCTATTTGAAAAACAATTGTTCCTCTGACAGATGGGAATGCCTGGAGGCTACTTATTTTATTTTTTATAGGGAGGACAAGGATCATCATCCTACTTTGCATAGGAGGCTCAGCTCATTCTTTTCCTTAAAATGGGAAGATAAGGGCATTACTCCCCCGAGGCCTCGTATGATATTCCCCATTCTGAGCCCAGAACACCCAGAACTTTGGAAACTGGCTATGTGATCTACTTCCTGTTCTTACACCCCCTCCTCTTTTGAAACTCTTAATAAAAAACTTGCTGGCTTGAGGATCAGGTGGGTATCATGGCCCTACTGATATGTGATGTCACCCCCGGTGGCCCAGCTGTAAAATTCCTCTCTTTGTACTCTTTCTCTTTATTTCTCAGCCAGCTGACACTTAGGGAAAATAGAACCTATGTTGAAATACTGGGGGCGGGTTCCCCCAATAAAGAATGACTGACACTTAAAAATGACTAATGACTTTATTGACAGCTTGCCTAGCTTGGTGAAATGTCAAGTCCTTGCCTTCAAAAAGCTGTAGAAGAATCCCATGAGATTGAAGCCAAATGTGATGAGACATTTCAGCCTCTGGGGAAAAAAAGAAAAGTACAACACCTATAAGCCTTTACTTACCAAGATACATGAACTTACTGGTGAAATAGAGGGGATACGCATGGACCCTAGAGGCTTGCCGCCCTGAGGAGGACCAAGAGGTACTGGGGGAGAAGAAGGGGGAGGAAGAAGGGGAGGAGGAAAAAGTGGAGGTGGAGTGACACAGTGAGAATTTCTCACTCTGAGATGTCTGATGATACCAATAAATAAGAGGAGACAGAAACTGATGATGAAGAAAACAAAGAACTAAAGTGTTTTTAAAAAATATTGGCAAGCTTTAAAAAGACTCAGTTTTTAATTAAAATACAATATAAGCCTATTCGGACGTTCTTTAAGTAAGGCAATCAGATCCTGTCTTGCCCCAAATTTTCAAATTTTCATTTTGAACACAATAAACATATCCAAAGGTGAAAATAACGAGTTTAACTTGAAACTATTGTTTCATGATCTCTTCTGTGAGGATTTACAAATTGAGGCCTTTAAAGGATGCCAAGTAGATATGAGGAAAGCCACTTCAAAACCCATACATCACACCATTACGCTACACATGAAACACCCAAACCAAGACTGAACACATTCAGCCGTGAGCAGTGGCTCACACCTGTAATCCCAACACTTTGGGAGGCCGAGGCAGGTGGATCACCTGAGGTCAGGAGTTCGAGACCAGCCTGGACAACATGGTAAAACCCTGTCTACTAAAAATACCAAAAAAAAAAAAAAAAAAAAAATTAGCCAGGCATAATGGTGGATGCCTTTAATCCCTGCTACTGGGGACGCTGAAGCAGGAGAATCGCTTGAACCCAACCAGGAGGCAGAGGTTGTAGTGAGGGGAGATTACACCACTGCACTCCAGCCTGGGCAACAGAATGAGACTGTCTCAAAAAAAAAAAAAAAAAAAAAAAAGACTGAACAACACACCTTTTTCAAAGAAAAATTATGCCCCATAACTGAGCAGATAAACACATTCCCACCGCTTAACTCTCAAATTCCTTTAGCCCTGAATTTTCCTAGGGCAGAAAAAGCAGAACCCAAGGAAAACACTATCTTTCCTAACCCAGACATCAGCTTTACATTTCAGGGAGTGCTGGAATAGAGAGAGCCTGTGGTGGAGACCATGGCACTACTGTTAATGACCCCAGGAAAACTGCCATTTCAAGTTCTGAAGAAGGTTCCGAGTTTAGGGAAACAACATGTTGTCGAGGCCAAAGCAACTCCATCTTGGATGCTAATCTGTCATGTTGACTTATGATTAACCCTAGTCCTGGGAAGGCCTGTAAGACTTCCAGTTTATCTACTGTTTACCATAAATCCGGCCCCTAGGTCAAAACAACCTTAAAGTGACTGTACTTCAATTGTCCTACACATCATCTCTTCTGAATCACAAATACTCTTTCCCTATTATGTATAAGTCCTGGGTCTGGGGGGTAATGGTACAGGGATCCACCATCTCATCTTGCCACCACCTGAGACAGAGACATGGCTTCCATTCATAAGTGTCTATTAAATGATTAAATGGTTCTTTCTGAGAAACTGGATATGTCAGCCTCTTTCTTTGGTCCCTCAGCTTCCACAGACTTTGGGGGTAGGTTTGCACAGGCCTCCCCACTGCAGAACAATGCTTTAGTGATGTATAACCTGTATGTTATCTTCAACACTCCTATTTATTATTTATAATCTCATGTTTAGGTGTTTTCATAGTAGTGTCTATTTAGGAAAAATGAACAAAATGCGTAAGTATGAAATCATTGTACGTAGCATTTTAGAAGTATTAATGCTCTGGAGGAGACATAGAATGCAGCAAATTCTCTAAAGCAGGTGCATCCCATGTTGTTACATCGTTTGATCCTTGTGAATGCTTTGTCATGTAGCTTTTAGAATATTACTCTGAAAATTATCAGTACTCTTCACTGAAATGAATGTTTGGGATAAATATGTACTTGAAGAACAAGTGTGTGCCCCTGTCACCAGCTAAAAAGTAGAAAGGATTTAAGTTTGCTTGCATTGGCTACGCTTTCATTATTTTGCTATGTGAGACATATTCAATATAAGATAGTTTGCCAGATAGTTACAGGATCATGCCTGTAAACCCAGTGCTTTAAGAAGGGGAGGCAGGAGAATCATTTGAGCCCAGGAGTTCAAGACAAGCCTGGGCAATATAGTAAGACCTCTGTCTCTACAAAAAAAAAATTGAATAAAATAAATTATCCAGGCATGGTGGCTCACACCCACAGTCCCAGCTACTCAGGAGGGTGAGACGGGAGGATTGCTTGAGTCTGGAGGTTGAAGTTATAGTGAGTAGTGATTATGCCACTGCCCTCCAGGCTGAGTGATAGAGCGAGACCCTGTCTCAAAAAACAAAATAAAGTAGTTAAGGATCAATCAGACTTGGGAAAATATAAAAAAAGGTGTGCATAATCAAATTGAACTGCTTGATAGACTGGCATATAGCAGTTAAGAATTTTCAAGAAGAATATATCTAATGTAAAGACTCTTAGCTTCTTTGCAGGTTTTGAACTGTTGTGTGACCCAGTGATCTGGTAAAGAAATATAAGCATACGGTTATTTACCACAATAGTTTTACTTAATATTATCAAACCTTTTCCTCTTCTCATACCATGAATTCAGCTAACAAAGTGACTAAACATATTTTCTTTCTGGCAAAGCCTTGCTGAAAGTTACCATTTAATCATTCTTTATAATTTCTAATGAATTAGATTATTAAATAAAATTAATGAGGGGAGTGAATGTTTACATGGGCAACTGTTCTTTCTTTGAAGCTAGGTGCCCATCCACATAGGTCATGAGGAAAACTATGTATTTGTTCACTGCTTCACCCTAACACTACAGCCCCTTGCATACAGTGTATTCAACACATGCTTGTGGAACAATGAATATGGAATAAAGGAATGGCCATAATCACTTTAAATAGTATATATATATATATATATATATATATATTATATTATATATTATATTTATTAATATATATTATAGAGATTATATATTATATATATTATATATATATATATATTTAATATATTTATATTATATATTTATATTTTATATTTTATATTATATATTTTATATTATTATTTATTATTATATTATATTATAATTTTATATTTATTATATATATTATTATTATATATATATTATTTCTAATATATCTATAGTGCTTGAGAAAGAAATACAGTGGTGCTTCCCAAATATCTGAAACTATTTACTAAGACATGTATTAGTATGTCTTACAGTTAAGAGATTACTAAAACTAATTTTATTTTACCAAATACCCAAGAAGAAAATCTAACCTAGCAAATGGCACAAGACTGCAAACAAAAATTGGAAATGGCTTACTAAAGTGCAACTATACAGGCACTACACAAAAAACAACATAAACCTGGATGAAACAATCAAGTAAATCAACTCCTCAGGAGAGTTAATAACTCTATCTATGTCTGATGAATTTAGTTGTGAAATTAAGCCACATTGACATAAGGAGCCAATCGAAAGGACACCATCTAGTCTTTGTGCAATTTTGTAGAGAAATCCTAATAGTTGGAATTCACAGTTTAGCAGAGTATCATTAAAGACCCATCTTTTGGGCCAGGCACGATGGCTCACACTTGTAATCCCAGCACTTTTGGAGGCCGAGGCAGAGATCACTTGAGGTCAGGAGTTCCAGACCAGCCTGGCCAACATGGTGAAACCTAATCTCTACTAAAAAAGCAAAAACTCGCCGGGCATGTGCTGTATGCCTGTAACCCCAGCTACTCGGGAGGCTGAGGCAGGAGTACTGCTTGAGCCTGGGAGGCAAGGTTGCAGTGAGCCGAGATTGTGCCACTGTACACCAGCCTGGGTGACCAAGCAAGACTCTGTACCTGCCTCCCGACAAAAAAAAAAGACCCATCTTTGGGCCGGGCATGGTGATTCACACCTTAATCCCAGCCCTTTGGGAGGCCAAGGCAGATGGACTGCCAGAGCTGAGAAGTTTGAGACCAGCCTGGGCAACACGATCAAACCCCATTTCTACTAAAAAGACAAAAAGTTAGCCAGTTGTGGTGAGTATATGCCTGTGGTCCCAGCTACTTGGAAGGCTGAGATGGGAGGATGGCCTGAGCCTGGAAGGCAGAGGTTGCAGTGAGCCAAGATCACACCACTGTACTTCAGCCTGGGACAACAGAGTAAGACCCTATCTCAAAAAAAAGAAAAAAAAAAAAAAAAAAGGAGACCCATCTTCACTGGGCTCATAATGGGCTTCTCTTGACCTAATAATTCTCTCTAGTCTAGGTCTCAGCCTTCATTTCCTCATATATCTTTCTTCAATAAATCCCTTCCCTAAGGCTTCAATCTTAAACTGGATGCAAATGAAGTCGTATAATTTTAAAACCCAAAGGGCCCACAAATAGAGACTGTCTTATTGGAAACTGATGCCCAGAGAGATGGGTGACAAGCTCTGAGTCACCCAGTTACAGACACGTTCAGACAAGAATCAGGGCAGCAGGTTCCTACTTCAAAATTCTTTCATTACATCTCGATTGAAAATAGTTCCAGTTTATCTCAATGCTTCTGCAACCTTAACTTTTTTTTTCTCTTCCCCTTCATCAACTTAACTTTATACTTATTTTGTTTTGATTTTTTTTCTCCCACTTTTCTGTTCCATCTGTCCCCCTAGACCTAGAAGTAGAGCATCATTCTAAATCCTCACCACCCGCAACCTTGTTAGACAAGTATGACGACCAGATCTCTAACCTCTCTTTGACATCTCTGGCTTTCCAGGCTTTTGTTGCCTTTTTACAAACTTAGAATTTTAGAATGTTAGAGCTGGAAGGAAAACTACAGAGCAGCCTCTCCCAAACATTCTATAGAACAGCAGATGGAGGAGACAACTTTGCAATGAAAGCAGGCTGAAGAGTTCTGAGATCTATGATTCACTCAGCTTGGGAAATGCTGCATGGCAATTCTCCTCTCAGAGATTCACAATGCATGTCAGCTTTTGAAACACACTGACAAGTCCTAGCAGGAGGAGAGAAATTTACTTCACTCTGCTTAAACTTTAGTCTTTTCACAACTCTTCACATCCCTTGAGACTGCTTTGGGAAGGCCTTGCCTAGCCCCCTTGTTTTACAGATGAAGACTGAGTCCATCCTTAACATGAGTAACCAGTGTCCTGCTCTATATGTTGGGACCAGGGCTCCAACCCAGTTGAGTCCCAGCCCAGAGCATCGTCTTGAAGTATTTCTCCTCTGCTGGATCCAGTTCTTTCTGGTCTTCCACACACAAATACCCAAGACTTCATCTAGTACTACACATAGTGTATTCACTTAGTGACTAGTGTTCACATAGTGTGAACTATGTTCACAAGGTGTCTATTCGTGTGGGGGACAGAACGGTGGATGCTTGCTCTTATTTCAGCTTGATCTCACATCCAATTATGTAAGACATAGGGCTGTACTGATTTTGCTTACATAAGTTCTATGTGATACTCGATACTGGGATGTGGACATGCAAAGCCATCCCACTAATCTAAGGGGTTCCAAGGGACTAAAGGAATAAGCCCAGAGTATCTGAAGGAGATTTGAGGTTAAAGGCTCTTCAGATGGGCATCCTAGGTTTTATGCGAAAAGTGGTGTGTGATCTGGACCCTTCCAGAAATTTGGTAGTACATGCTAAACTTTCCACACTTCCTTTGCCATTTTCTCCTAACTTCATAACCTACTTCCTTTTTCTCACTTTTCCTATTGTATTTCTCATACCAAGTTTTCCTAGGTGATTCTAGAGGTCTTAATATGCCAGGAATAAGGTCTCTTCCCCATTTTTTCTAGGGGGAGGAGAGCTAGGAAGAAGTAACATGAAGGGGTTTTAAGCAATGAAAACATGCTTTGCCTAAAAAGAAGTGGGCTAGTATTTACACAAACTCTGCTGCTTTTCTGTTTGGGCATCTCCTGAACAAACTGTATACTAACAGACAATAACGGCGGAGAATTAAAGGGTGGGTGTCAGAAGTTTTCACTGAGAGAGATACCTGTACTCCTTTAATCCAACCCAAATAGCCTACTTGCCAAACATGCAACTTTGGTTTGTGGATGATTATCTTATTCTCACCTCCTACCATGCCACCCCCTCACCTTAGCCCCGGGTGATACTATTCTGACCCGTTCTTGAAGGTACAGCTTCAATCGAACTTCACAACACGATCCTTGCTCAGTGTTTTCACCCCTTGGAGTTCACAGCCTTGATAACTGTAACTGCCCCATTGAAAATTACTCACATACTGATGGCCTCCTAGCATCTTAGGCTCATGTTCCTGTATTATTTTTGCTTGCTGTACAATACCTTTCATCTCTCAAATAGATTCTGAATCTCTCAAGCACAGGAACCATGTGGACACTTGTTGAAAATGAAAAGTATTCAATAAATATTTGTTCATTACATGAAAGATTAATGAGCTTCCTATAGAATATAGGTCATAAACGCATGTCTTCAAGGGCCAGGGCACCTATGGAAAATGAGTAAAAACAGGTGTAATATCAGGGAATAGGGAGTCTTGTGGTAAACTAGAGAAACAATACCTCAGAAGAAAGCAAGCTGCTGGCTCAGCAAACCAGCGATTATGGGACATGGAGATGCCGCCTAGTGTTGCCAGATGGCAATTTTTCAAGCAGAAGTAGAAAGCCCAGATTTTGTGAAATACCTGTAACTTTCAGTGTTGGCAATGAGTTAAAAAAATGTTTAATATGCAATGTCGGCCAAAAAATAACATGTTGCAGGTCAGGGTCTCTGGCTGTTTGAAAAGTTCGATCCCATCTTTTCATACAAAACAATAATATGCATAATTGACAGTGTTCTAGCCCCTAACCTGGACAACAAACAGAACCAAGGCATAAATTAGAGAAGTTTTGATTGTTCAGATTATTAATTTTAAATTATGTTAATAGCATAGAAAACAGTTTAATTAGAGAACAATGGAAAATGGGACATGGAGGCCGGGAACAGTGGCTCACACCTGTAAACCCCAGCACTTTGGGAGGCTGAGGCGGGTGGATCGCTGAGGATAGAAGTTCGTGACCTACCTGACCACATGGTGAAACCCCGTCTCTACTAAAAACATAAAAATAGCATGGGGGTGGGTGCCTGTAATCCTAGCTAGTCAGGAGGCTGAGGCACAAGAATCGCTTGAATCTGGGAGCAGAGGTGTGCAGTGAGCCGAGATCACATCAGTGCATTCCAGCCTGGGCAACAAGAGCGAAACTCCATCTAAAAAAAATAATAAAAAAAAGAAAGAAAAAAGAAAATGGACATGGAGATCACGGAGACGCTAAAGAAATTTATTGGATCTTCTCAAGGACTGCAGAGCTGATGAACTTGTTTCTTTTAAAGATTTCTTTTCCCTTCAAAACAGATTTTATTTTCCTTGATTTGAGTATAGTCTTGTCAGAGGTAATTATGGTCACTCTTGAGGGAAATAACAAAAGAAATGGAAGGATTAATTTTTCTGAGATCATTACTGGGTTGGAGTTAGAAGATTAAAGGAAAATAGATTAATGAGATTATATCATATTTATATAAATATATGTATTTTAAATATCTTTATATCTATATGAAAGAAAGTCTAAGCTGCCTAAATGCTGTCCTCCTCACCCTTCACCAGGATAGCACTATCTACACTCAAATACCAGGAAATAGGCTATTTATAACTGGGTGTTATGATAGGTGTCCAGTACTGTGCTAAGGGTCACAAGCAATGCTACAAGGTGTTGGCCCTTGTCCTCGGAGCTGACAGGTTAAACCATTGGTGGTAACTTACAGATGCTCTGGACATGCAGGATTCTACAACCCAAGCAGGGGTGGAAGCAGACAATCCTCACGCCAACTGAAAATCCAAAGCAACTTTCAGAGCACGTAAATGTCTTCACCTTTGCAAATGAGTTGGGAATTCACACATGTGATCTCATGTGGCTACTACTGACTAAAGTTTTGTTTTAAACAGCAGAACTGTTTTCAGAGACTTTGGTTCACTCCTTGACTACCCTTAGCAGGGACAAATGCTCCTTGCCTGAAGCTGAATTTGACTTCTGGAAAAGTCAAAGTTCTTCTAGATAATAAGTTGTAGTAAAGCTGAGGATTTCACTTTGTTCATAGCAAGCACGACTATAAAGCAATGAGACTGATATTCACATGTACCTCATAAAATGACTTGGAGTAACTTTTTTGGTGGGTGGGGGGTGGGGAGAACAGAGCTTCGCTCTTCTTGTGCAGGCTGGAGTGCAGTGGCGCCATCTTGGCTCACCGCAACCTCCACCTCCCGGGTTCAAGCGATTCTCCTGCCTCAGCCTCCCGAGTAGGTGGGACTACAGGCGCCCGCCTAATTTTTGTAGTTTTAGTAGAGACAGGGTTTCACCATATTGGCCAGGGTGGTCTCAAACTCCTGACCTCAGGTGATCCGCCCGACTTGGCCTCCCAAAGTGCTGGGACTACAGGCGTGAGCCACCGCGCCTGGCCCTTGTATTTCAAAATTAGCTGGGCGTGATGGTACCAGCCTGTAATCCCATTTACTTGGGAGGCTGAGACAGGAGAACTGCTTGAGCTCAGGAGGCGGAGATTGCAATGAGCTGAGATCGCACCACTGCACTTCAGCCTGGAGTGACAGCCTGGGTGACAGAGCCAAACTCCACTCCCCCTCCCCCCACCCCCCCCAAAAAAGCCCCTGTATTTCCTTTTTCAGGGTAGTATAGTAAAATTGGAAAGACTGTGAGAGTAAAATAGACCATTTTATAATCTCTTTGTAGCCACTTGCCAGCTGTATGAGGTTGGGGAAAATATTTAAAACCTCTCAAGCATTTTTTTAAATGAACATTTCTTTAAGAATGTAGAGTATGAATGCAGGAATTATGCTTGCTTACTGCTCTTTCCCCAGAATAGTGCTGGTGCAAAGTGATACGCAATAAATATTCATTGAAAGAATGAACAAGAATTTTAATGTCAACTCTTTTCAAAGAGATTCCAATTAAACAAGGTAACCATTTAAGCTACTGAAGTA